>NC_053457.1:31197442-31943276 GCF_015227805.2 Hirundo rustica | reverse complement strand
TGCTGGCCGTGGAGACCCTGCAGCTCCTGGGTTTGGTGGCCAGGCCCCCAGGCTGCCCTGTGCTCCCAGTCAGCAGCAGGAGCCTTGCTGGTGGCCCGGTGAGCCCGTGGGGCACAGAGCCCCTACACCAGGACCCCCTCTGCCAGTTTATGGCCAGCTCAGTCCCAGGCTGGATGGGGATGGTGACAGAAGGATTTCTGCCTCCTCTCCAATCTGCCATTCAGATCTGTTCGACAACTGGCTGCGAGCCATTATTCCCCCAACTGTTGCTGCTTTTTAAGCCCTACAGCTGCTCTGCGCCATCCTAACCACCTCTCTGATTGTTCATTAGGGACCTGCAATACTCTTGGCTTATTCCATTTACACCTGGATTTAACTAACAGTGGTTTTGTGCCCCGTCACCTCTTCATTACGGGGCTGAATCGCTTCCTGAGGACCAAACCGTGCAGAGTCTCGGGCGCCTTCTCTTCCCATCCATTTCACTTAGGCACCTGCTCCCCGTGGAAACTGACGGCCAGCTCGGGCTGGATGAGTCCTGAGCTCAGGTTCTGCCCTCAAAATCTTCGTTTGCAGCAAACAATGCTGCACATGGGTGTGCAGGGTGCAAGGCAACGCCTGCGTGGCCACGGGGGACCGAAGGGCTGATCAAGGATCAATAAGCACAGGGATCGAGGTAACAGCAATCAAGGTTCTTTTTGATTCAAAGGCAAATTCAAAGCCTTGAATCCATGCCAAGTGTTTACCCTTAAGGATTGCACGAGTTTCCCCAAATGAAGCCTCCTCCCGCTCCAGCTCAGCCGCCTGCAGAGCCAGAAACAAAGATCACAAGAAACTGCTGTGAACTTTTCTCCTCTACCAGTTCCTCATCACTTTTAAATAATGCCCAGCTAACGATAAAATCTGTAATTTAACTGGCATGACAGCCACGCATCAAGTGCTTCCTAAGTAAATTTGGGGTTTTATAAAGCATAAAGGTCTGCCAGAATTCCCCAGCTGAAGTGCTATTGGGATTTTTGGCTTTATTTCTCTAAGTGATATTCAGAGTTTGGAAGTGAAGAAGAATATTTGGTTCCTGATAGCCTGAATTCCACCAAGATACAAATCTCTGTCTCTTTGAGAATGATAAAAGAAGTCAGGCAGGGTATTGTATACTATCCTGCATTAAGAAAAACTCGGGGGTTTAAGGCCATCTGTATTTAGATCCAAGGACAGATGAGACATTTAAATTTTAGTAGCACTCAGTTATACACCTGACATAGAGAAATGGCTGCAATCCTTTTTATCAGGCTGGAGAATAGGCATTAAATGACAAAATATTAGTCAGGCCATAGATCCCCGAAATGTATAAGTTCTGCAGCGGCTTCATTAAATCTGTTTTTTATCAGAGAGGAGAGAAGGGTCTGCTACCGCATTGCCAGCGTATGAGGCATCGGGCTTTTAGAGAATCACCGCCAGATACTCCAATCCATCTGTCTATTTTCATATTTATTGTTTTACCAATCACTTTATTCATCCATCTGTTCATCTGTGTAAACCCATTTTTTTAAATTTTAATTTTTATTTATGGACTGACCCTAATAAACTCCCCTCAAGTACCGCGTGTTTATCACTGTCACGGATGAAAACGTTATTAATGACGGGAGGGCCGCGCGGGGAGGACGAGCGCCCTTTAAATTCCTTTTCAGCTGACTGGGCTGCAGCCACTCAGCTGGGAGGGGGTGGCTGGATCGATAAGGTCGGAGTTCAGGCACCGCTCCCATCTCCTCCATCATCCCCATCGCCGCCAGCTGACCACGCCTGCAGGTGGAGCGGGGGCACCTCAGCAGGAAAAGGCTTTCCCCCCCCCTAGGAAAAGCTGGGATGGTTATTTTGGGATGTGAACAAGGGAACACCTGGGTGTCAGCGCAAGGGAGCAGCCAAAGGGTTCGGCTCTTCCAGGGAAATTCCGCCTGAGCGCAGATTAGGGATGCACCGGTGGTTAAACGCTCTCCGCATCCCGCGAAGAAGGGGAGGTGAGCTGGTTTGCAGCACGCTCACACACGCGCCCCACACTGTTCCTTCCACCCAGCCGCTCAAACTGCTTTGACTTCCTCAGGCCCAGGGTTGATCCCCACCTGCAGCAGCCAGGGCTCCCACGCCACGCCTGGTTTGGGCAGCAGGCCACGCGCTCCTCCTCACAGGTGCACAGCTCACAGCGCCGCTCAGAAAACGCGGTCTGTCACCGCTGGTCATGCCCATCCCTGATTTCCCCCAGCAAAAGGGGAGATAATCAGGTGGAAGGTGGTGAGAGTGCCTCTTGTGCCTCGAAATTACGCTCCTCCGGATTAAGAGCGTTTCAAGTTTATGACAGGCAATGGTCACGAGGTGGCTATAAATGCTTCACGGGTTCACTTAGTTGACATAAAGCCTAACCTTGCCACAAAAATACATTTTTATTCCGCTGGCTTAAAGCAGGTTTGACAAATACTCTCCAGGATAACTCAACCCTCGCGTTTTATCTTTGCTTGGCCCAGGCGCCGGCTGCGACAGAGTTTTGTCATGAAAGATGGAGCTCTGGGGCTGGGGACATTCCCCTCATGGCTTCATCTCACCTCCCAGCTCATTAGAAACCTTGAGCTCCTGCCTAGCGTTTTATTTTGACACCGGAGGTGTAAATCAAGTCATAAACATATTTAAACTAATGTTGTTGAAAATCCGTAATTCTGACAGCGAAATGAGCGGCAAAAAGTGCATATAATATTTGGTGACACGTAATTTTGACTTCATCCCGTGCCTTTGCTTTTGAGACATTGTTACCTGCAGGATAAGGCAATAAAATAAGGATGTACAAGAATGTGTCAAATGTAGGGCTTCCCTAAATTACACTCTCAGGCACAGATTAATACATTTAATACATTCCAGTCATGAGTGAAGTACTTATAGCAGAACAACTGCTCCTTCAGTGATATCATTCACTGGAATGAACTACAGCTAACAGTGACAAGCTGGAAAAATGCCCCCACTTTTCAAACTGTACAAATGGCATTTGGACACAGTAACTCAAAACTGGACACTTCATTTCAAGTTTAAAGCTAGTGGTCCAGTCAAAAGCTATTACTCCATCTTCTTTATTTGTAGTCCATGCTTTTGTGCTCTTTAAGAATCAAATAAATACTGGTGTAATGGTTAGCAACTGCCAGTTCAACGAAAAATACTGCTAAATTCCCCAATAAGTCTTTTTTCTACACACACAAATTTATGACATAAGAACTGAACCCATTCCTGTTACAATGTCTGGATAGTTTTTTAATGTAGAGGGAGACTCACTTTAGTGATAAGAGCTTAAACCTCAACTCCTTTTTCCTTCTCTCTGGATCATACATCTGGATGGAGAAGAGCCTGAGACAAACGGCCCCTGTGTGCCAGCAGAGGTGCGCTGAGCTGGCCCGTGCTCAGCTCCAGCACAGCTGGGGAAGGAGCTCCTCGTGGCTCTGCACTGACTCTTTCCCTTTTGCACCTCCACCGGGATTGTTTAAAAGCAGAGAGGTTCTTTGCACTGGGATTATTTAAATGCGGACCAAGATGTGCATTGCTTTAAGAACTGCATGGAGAAGGGAAGGAGACTGAGGTGGGCAAAGCCTCACTAAAGCCTTCTCCTTTTCAGTTCTTTATCATCCTCTTTGGTCCACTATTTACTCTTCCCACCCTGCCCCACCGCTGGCTAATACTAATTAAATCCCAATTAATGATCAGCACCAGTGTCCTGTTGCTGCACAAAGGGAGGGAGCAGCACTTCCCTCTGACCGAGGAGGGCTCTGCACAGAAACCAGAGCTCGCCCAGGGACTGGGGCTGGCTCCTTTCAGTTCACTGCAGCACCCGGTGCAGGCTTCAGGGCTGGAGTTTTCAGCTTCTGGTTGATCTGCCTATGCAGAACAAGCGATCCTCCACAGCAGTCAGGTGCTCACAGCCCCAGAGAAATCTGCTGTGCCCCCACACAGCCCCTGCACCAGGGGCCATGGCGGGTTTGGGGATTAATGTTTATCCCAGACAATGGCTGTGCTTAAAAAATGCATTGTTAGGTGCTGCATCACACCTAGAGGAACACTTACGGACTTTTGGGTCACACCGGGAACTGTGCTAAACTTCTGCATTTGGCTGATGTGAGACCCAGGTGGGCACAGTGCGATGGAGGGATAAATATTCCAAGTGCCACTGGGATATTGCCAAGCTCCCCAGCCTTTTTTTACTGTGCGTTGCAGCAAATGCTACATTAAAACAAGAGCTGAACAATGGACTTGTCCCTAAAAGGAGCAAAAGTCACACCCTGACACTTTCTCAGAAAAGTGCACAGGAGTGCTGCCCCAGACTCGTGAGATGACTTTCAACTTGGTTGAAGGGAGACAAGGAACAAAACCACAAGTTATTCTGGATTTTGTGAGTATACTGGTTTTGTTCTCCAGCTTCCCCAGGTAGAAATCACAGGCCTGCCCTGTTTTGTCATAGCCAGAGGCCTCAAAAACATGGGGCTGTTCTCATGGGGTTTTTTTTCCCCACCAGTGCAGGCTCTGTGGTGTCCCATCATCACAAGACCCACAGTATCTGGAACACCTGAGAAAAACTGTCTGGGAACAGAAATTACTTTCATTTCTAAGAAATGCCTTACATTTTCTTTTATTCAGTTTCCTAAAGATGGTGGAGAAGGATTTTTTTGTTCCAAGTAATTTCATTTGATGTCATAATTACATCTTGATTAATTCTATCCTCATTTAAAATTAGGAGGGGTTTGGGTTTTTTTTCTGATCTGTGGGGTAGGTTTTAAAGATTTTATATGACCACAAGTAATGTGAACTGGAAAGAACTGTGATAACCTGCAAACAAAGCACCTTTTGGGATTGATAGGGATAAACGACAGGGTGTGACAGGGGCAGGATTGTCCCTGGCATCTCTGCAGTGACATTTGGAGGACGCAAAGACTCTGGCAGCTCCCGTGCAGAGAAAAGCAGGCTGCTGTTACACACACCTCTGCCACTGCTGGCACCGTAACCACCATGCCTGCTGTTATTTCCTTCCAGGAGAGAAGCTCGGCAATTTTCCTTAAAAAATAATCTAGACCCTGGTTTGTATTAGTCCGCACCCAGTCCTAACCCAGCCTGAAAACACCTCGGAGCAGAATTCTTTATTTTTTTGGCTTTAACCCACCTGACTGTGGTTTATATGCATCCTACGTACCACAGCCAGGGATCCTGAATCAATACAAGTAGGAATGAAAAATAACACTGTGTTCTAAACTGCTGTGACTAATTCCTGGTATTAGAAATACCAAAAAACAATTCAATCCGTGTTGCAGGAGGCCAAGTCCTAATTCAAAAATTTACCTGCTTTTCCGTGGAATAATAGCAAAGTACATCTCCAAACCTGGTTTTGACTCATTAAACCCTGTTGACAAAACGATTTGCTTTGAGAATTAAATGAAAGCCTTTTTCAGAAGAACTCTCCACAAATGGAAACAAGGAAATCAGCCCTCAAATGTGTCATCCTTGGAAAACCCAACAGGACATTGGGAGCCCTGGTTCTCCTGCTGCAGTGCCTGTGCAGAACACGGAGCACAGAGTAAACTGACAAAATAATTGGATTATACATGCACAATTCAGACTTTCAGTTACTGGGTGCTTTCTTGCTCCTGGTTTCCACAGAAAAGTCAGGTTTTTGTTCCTTAAGTCCTTGTACTGCTTATTTACATATGAAAAGGTAAGTTTATAAAAGAGCTTTCCTCTTTTACTACACCTAATAGTTAATAATTTAAATCTGTAGCCATTATCATCATATAGATTGACACAAATGGCATATGGATCATTCTGGGGATGAGGGTTAGTTTCTTTTAAGAGAGAATTGTTTTAGTTTTTGCAGGAAATTAATCAGGGGAATGGGCTTTGTGGAGCATGGAGCAAATCTAATCTGTTCTTTGTTCAAATTTGCCTTGCTCCAATTCCTAGCAATTGTAGACAACATGCTCTTTTGTTCAGGAGCCACTTGTTACATGCATAATTAGAGACTGCAGTAGCTGTGTTTAAAGAAAAACTGTTTTCCAATGTAATGTGTGATCTTGATAATAGTATTTTCATCAAAGGTAGCAATTACATTCATTAAGCTGGGACTGGCAAGGCAGCAAGGAAATTAAGTGGAAGGTGAATAAAAAGCTCCCCGTTTCTTTTTAAAACCTCTGCCTCTTTATAAGTTGAAATGCACCACGTTGAGCTGCAAACTGGAAAATACATACTGAATATAGGGGGGAAAAAAAGAAAGAGAGAAAGGAAAAAATAAAGTCCTCCTTAACCTTTCTGAATAATGATCCAGAAGATATCCTAGGGACACCTACTATAGATGCACTTTTCAAATTAAAGGGCTTTATTCTACATTAATTTCTTATGCAAGTTTTAAACGAGCTCAACATATGATTCAGGTCTTTAAAGGCTCCAGGGCTCTCCAGGATTAATTCACTGTTCTTTTCACACATGAATTAATTGTTTTGTGTTCTCAAAAACAGCAAACAGCACATAAATCAACCAGTTTGGAAAAGGCACAAGGCTGGTGCCTTTTGCAAATCACCCAAGTTTACTCTTTACACTCCATTATTATAACATGCAACTTTTAAAGGAAAAGCTGGAAAAGTAGGACACATGTTCTTAATTCTAAGTGGATTTCTTGAATGTATAACTCATTTCAGCAATCTGATTCCTTGAAAGACAGAAGTTGTGGAGCACTGAAAAGCCGCTCTTCCAGCACGCTAATTGTATTTTTCCCAATTAATAAATCAATTACGCATCACTAATATATTTGCAAACATTCTCACATCAAAAGAGCTAGTTGTGAGGGGGGGGGTTTACCCTCTTTTTGCTTTAAGCTTTGCAAGAGTGAGATTTGCAGATGGAAAAACGTGAAAAACCTAAAGATGCGAGCGCAGGGCCCCGTGAGGGCCGTGCCCAGGCACTCCTGCTGAGAACACACACAGCAAACTCATTTTCAGCCTCCAAAATGCAATCTGATTTTATTCCAGGCACCGTATCCCAGGCTAAGTGGGGGAAGTGCCTGTCCCCTCCTAGCTTTGCCCTGTGTTGACAGCGAGGGCAGGGCGGCACTGCTGCCACGTCGCTGTTTCAGATCGGGGCTGAGACGAGATTTTGCAGGAAAATCCCCCAATTCAGGGTCTCAGCCAGCACCAAGCAAAGCAGGTGACCCCTGCAGCAGGGGGGACAAGTCTGATGTCCCAGCACTCAGAGCAGGACAGGCACTGAGGAGTGTGGTGGCAGGAGCTGTGCTCCCTCCTCAGCAGGGATGTCCCAGCCCAAGGTAAGAGAAAAAAAACCGCAGCCAGAACGCAGCTGCCAGTGACTCCAAAAATAACTGTTCCTCCCTGTGCCCTTCCCAGAAATAGAATCTGAAACCACAGCATCTTGGCCAAATTGGAATTTGCATAGTTCTGCGAAGCATTTCCTTCAGTTAGGAATGATTTAATTATTCTCCACTTCCTCTTCTAGAAATCATTCCTGGATAATGAGGTTAGCATAGAGCAGATATGTTTCAGTCAAGGAATAGATGTAATTTAGTGCCAGAAGGCTTTTACAGTTGGGGAAAAAAAAAAAAAAAAAAAAAAAAGAAGAGGGATTTTTGGACACTTCTAAATAGAAGCAGCAGGACAGGGAAGGTTTGCTATTAAATTAGAACAGTCTGAGACACCAGACCATCGGGTGCTTTAACCCAGCGCTGTGTCAGCCCCTGAAGAATCAGAGCACAACCAGCACCCCCCCTGCAGCCCAGATTCTTGCACAAGGGTTACAAGGCACATTTTAAATAATTATTATTAAATAATGGCAAGCTGCATTACTGCCAGAGAATTGTATATCTCTGCAAATTGGATCACTGAAGTCAAAGTACAGTAGAGCTAAAATCCTCCCAGCATTAAATGGAGGATCTGGCGCTGCACCTTCCTTTGGTCCTTGGGAACTGTGAATCCTGCATGGCACTCAAGTGTATTTTATGACAAATATCCTGCTGAACCCAGCTTTTATTATTCAAGCAACAGTTAAAATAACCTGCCTTATCAATCAAATGTAGGTACTGCTGCAATTAAACAGAAAATTACTTTCCTTCTGAAGCCTGGCTGGATAGACACTGAGAGGAACAACTCTACCTTAAGCAGCTCCACTGACCAAACAAGTTCTTTGGAGCTTTTCACTATTAAACTATGCTTTCAGAACCTTAACTTTTATTTTTTAATTATTCCTGGATTATTTTTTACATCAGTTTAGCAAATTTCTTCTACACAAAACCAAAAAGTGTCCGGAGAAGCTAATGTCAAACGTGTAATTATCATGTCTTCGTGTATGATCTAAACAAGAGCAGAAAACCTCAGCAACACAGTATTAAATTAAACCTGCTCTGCTTATACTGAAAACCTTGCATTTAATTTGCATATTTAGGATGCAAAATAGGGAACAGAAGAATTTTACAGAGTGTCCTTGAAAACAATTCAAGCCAAAAACATCCAAGACACTTGTGGCAAACCTAACGTGGTGAGAAGGATGATCAGAAAATGATTCTGTTCCACTGAGGGCTGGGTCATGGCTTGAGACTTGGCCAAATGTTCCTGACTGAAGGCAGCAAACAGCCCCTCTTCAGCCTCACTAAAAACTTGGCTTTTTTTCAGTTTGTCTAAATCCTCCAGTGTTAGCAGCCCCACAGTTACTGAGAGAGAGAGAGAACAGTTTCAGAAAGATGTAAATCCAAATGATCTTGAAAGACAAAAAAATATGAAAATGCTATTACTGTCTAGTGAGACTGCACATATTTTTGATTTATATTTCTAAATATTTCACCAGAAAATAATGTTACAGTGTATACACTGCATGTTCCTTTGAACATTAAACAAGCTATTAGGGAACACACTGGTTATTTCTAGTTATCCTGAATACATTCTGGGGCAGAGGAAAAGCATTTCTTCAGCTTTTGTGTATCCAGCACCAGCTCAGGGAAGTCAGACAGCTGCTCTCAAAGCAGACTGGGCTTCCAATCCAGCTTAGCTTGGCAGAAGAACTTGAAATGTGTCTCTCACCAAAAGATTTTCAAGTGGAAATGCAACAACATGTTAATTAGAAAAGTCTTTACACGGCAAAAGGCTCCCAAAGAACAACTCTGTAGTTCATGTGAGCCCTTTCTAACACAATCTTTACATGGGGAAAAGAAAATCGGAAAGAAAGAACAACAGCATAGAAAAGAGGATACAAACCCTTGTATTTGAGTATTTCCCAAGTAGTGATTAAACCCTTCAGTGGAAAGCTGCCTTGATCACCAACCAGAACAGACCTAGAGAAACCTGACATGACACAGTCACTCTCTCCTGGTACAACACCTGCAAGATCTGGTAACAATTTTAAATGACAGATTATTAGAGAACCACGAACTGATATACAAGATTAGCATTGTTTCAAGTTAAAAACAAAATTCAGGCACTTTTTAATACATTCTCAATACAGGTCCTTTCTTCTAACCAGGGAAGCTCATATGCAACATTTGGTACTGAAGTTGCTCTTCCAGGACAAGACTGGATGGACTAAGAGCAAAAAAAGGGAAAAGTCACTAATAAAATACATATTGAGTATATAAAGCAGTTTAAAAGCTCAGAAAGCCTCCCAGCATTGCCCACACCGGGTCTGCAGCCTGTGCCCACAGTGCCAAATGTAGAATTGCCATTTATTAACACCCAAAAATGCCTGTCCCAAACCAGAACAAGGGCTGGCGAGGACAGGCAGCTCTAGGCAGCTCCTGGACAACAGCACAGCACTTCTCATTCCTAACCAAACATCTGAGTTCAGAGCAGCAATGGAACAGGCTGGACAGGGCTTGGAGCAGGCTGGGATAGTGGAAGGTGTCCTTGCCCATGGCAAGGGTGGGATTTAAGGTCCCTTCCAACCCAAACCATCCTGTGACTCTCCAAGTTAACTGTCCCCAGAATCAGTGATTAGAGTAGCCAATGCTCTCCACACAGGCACCTGAACATTTAAAACAACAAGGAAAGTTACTCAGGGGTTGTAATTGATCAGTGCACATATTCCTCCACAGAATTTCGTATACAAATACAATACACAATTTATTTCTTTCAAAACTGTGTACAAAATACAGCATACATAACAAAGACATGAAATATTTACAGCTGTAACATTAGTTAAAGGCTTGACCTTGCTTTAACGAGAAAAGCAGCTCATCAGCTGCTGTTGAATAGCTGGTGAGGATGTTCAGGTTGTTTCCTAGACTCAGGCATCCCATATCAGACTGTGAGGAATCACATTAATCTCATTTTTACCCTGGTTATTTTTTCAAATGGATACCTGATGCAGTTCTACACAAAGACAGAGTCTTTTTACATAATCCTGGATATCCAGCTCTTGACAGTCCTCCAAAGAACTCTGCACTTTCCTCCACAAAGGGTTTGCTTCTGGCACTGTATTGAATCAGCTAAGCATTGCCAGCCCTCAGTCTCACACAAAACTGCAGATGCCAAGCTGAGAGTGTCTCAAACCAGGAGATGACAGCAAAAACCAAACCTTGTTTTCTGTGGACACTCACGTGAGCAAAGCAGATCAAAGCTCAGCACTCAAGGGCTGCCTCACCTCGGCACAGCTCAGCACAGGAATCAGCATTAACCCAAGCATTTTGCAGTGTGGTTATGATTAGTTTAGATTCACAGATAGACTGTGTTAAGTAGAATAAATGTAGTTACATGTTGTGGTGTGTGTAGTCTTAATTCTAATCTAAATTTTCCCAGCTGTTTGAATTCAGCTGATAGAAAGCCTGCAAACAAATCTAAAGTGCATTAATAATGATAATGATTAATAACAATATTGCTAGAAGAAAACTTCAGAAACCGTTTAGTCTACCTTCCTACTCTTGTATTTTTGAAAATCTCAAAGCTCTTGACCAAACTGATATGGGAGGGGCTTTTTTATTGGCAAAAGGATAATCACCACAGTAATTCTTTGCCCATTAACAGGCAAAGCCTGTATATACAGGGATTAATTCACTAAAGCAGTTACTTCCCTTTGAAGTCAGAGAACTTTTTAATAGTGCTTTTCATCCTTGCTTGTTTCTTTGTCTAAGGCACTGCTTGTTTTACAAATCCCACTTGTTAAGTGTCACTTGCCCTGGTTTTTCCAGGAAATCCTCTGGGAGTCTCAGCCTATAATGTTCTAAGCTCCACTCAGAGTGAATCATCAGTGAAAGGCGAGCTTTAAAAATGAGATTCTTCTAAGTCAGTCAAAACCAGAAAACCAATCCTTCCCTCCCCAAAACACTTGAAACAGATTGCCAATTACAGCAATTAGGATGATTTTTCATATATTAAGCTTCCTGTCTCTTGATTATTAGTTAATTAGCTCTCCAGCACTGAAGAGGTTTCTGCTGTAAATAAAATGTCTAATTTTAGAGTAAACAGAGACAAATAAAAAAATCAAATACTCCCCAACCCCCTGCCCTTTCTTCTCTCTTAAAAAAAAAAGGGAAAAACTGTGCTAGAGAACCACAAACTTCCAGGAGCAAGGAATTCTAGGCTGCAAATTAACAGTGCCTCCCTTTAAAGTTTGTAAAATTCTATGAATGTGGAAAGGCCACTGGGAGGTAGTCTCACAGCACTCCCATTACCCAGCTTGTATCTGTCCTTTTGCAGAACTACCAGAGCTTTTTTAACCCTATTTCAGAAAGATTTCAACTCAACCTTTTATGAAAGGAGAACTATAAATAGGCTCTTAGATTAAAACCCTTAACTGCAGAGAAGGCTGGAAAGGGAGGTGGATATTATCCACTTTGTACTTTCAGGAGTACAAATTGGGGCTGCAAGGGCTTAATTACAAAGATATCCTTAAGAACACACTGAGGGCTGCTGTAAAAATGGCTCCAATTACAGCAGCTCCACAGACATCACTCCACCTGGGAGAGAGGAAACCAGCACTGCTCCCTCTTTGCACCCCATGCTAATGCAGGCAGCACGTCCCAACTGCAGCTCCACTCCACACGCCAGCTCTGCTGCACGTGGAGAGCCCCTTCTCCCAGGTGGATTAACAGAAATGCCAGGGATTTGGGTTCCTTTGTTTGCACTTTGAAATCTCCAAGTGGAGATGAACTGCTGGCATGAGCTAAGGGAGCTAAATCCAGTGCTTGGAAGTCTCTCAGGCAGAAAGAAGTTTGGATTTGAATGTGGAATTCATGATTTCACATGAATTACTCACTCTCCTGCAATGGGGAATTCATGGTTTTCCCTATGATTCCACTGTGATGATGTATTCTTATTTATGGTGTCATCAATGCCTTCTGTAATTACAAATAAATGGGTAATTCACAATCAGCGTTCAGGGAAGTAATTTTCATATGGCATCAAGAAAGTCCTTATGGTTTCAGTACTCCTGTGCTAAGAATTTTGCAATTGTGCTCAACTGGATATTTGAAGTTCCTTCATATATTGTACCTGAAATCAGAAGAGAACAAATTAGTAGACTCTAAACCCACAGTGAACTTATGAAGAGAGACCAAAATATCATCCTAAATTCCAATTAGAACAATTATGAAATGAAGCTTTACTGTGCAAGTACTAGCACAGAATTATAATTATTTATATAATATTATAAGCGTTCATATTTTATTATCTGTAACAATTAAAGCACTTTTCTGGCTGGCACCACCAAGATATTTTCCTTTAAAGCAATTCTTAAATAGCCAACAAAATTGAAGAAGTTCCAAACGTTATTAGAATAAAACCCCAAGGATAATATTGTTAAAAATATCAAAGGATTGTGTCCAAGGATTATCCTGATAAGCAAGAAAGCCTTGAAAAGAAAACTCCACATGGATTCAGATCTTAAGGCCAATGAAGGTATTTTCAATTCTTTAGTTTTTAACAGAAATTTTCCTAATAGAATGGGACACAGTGTTTGTGTCTGTATTTTGTCGGTATCTCATGAAATATTTTAACTAGCCTTGCATGTACATACATTCATACCTAAAGTTTTATATCTGAGCCTTCGAATTAGTGTTGATACAGTCTCAAGGAAAAAAATATCCTGAGGAAAACAGCCAGCCCTTCTTCCTCAAACTTTAACAGCACTAAAGCTACAAGAGATACTTGGTAAGAAAGTGTCACTCACCTATCTTGCAGTCACGGTAGTACTTTTCTATCGGGTAATTTTTGGTGAATCCAACACCTCCCATCCATTCAATACATTTACTGGTTGTCAGTGTCGCAACCTATGAAGAGTTTCAGAGTTTCAGGATTCAACTGCATCACAGTGGTGGTAAAACCTCTACTTTGCACCTAATTAATAACAAAGCAGGGAATAAAGCAGCCACAAGAACAGGGGGGAAGAAGGATGGGTATTTTGGTATTCATCTTCAGCAAGCCATTTTAGAATAAAAATGACATAAATCGGAGACATCGGGACTTCACTAATTGTTACAGCAATAATTTCTGTGCAAAAGACCAGCAGCGGTGTGCAAGACAGCAGTTGCAAAGAGGGAGAAGTCATCCAGTTTTGAGTCATTTTACGGCTCACAGATGTGACCAGCAGAGCTGAAATGGTCACAAATGAACTCTTTACAGTGTCATTTCTCATACCACAGTAAGATTTCTGAGAAAATGAAATCTTTCTGGATAAGTGAAAGTATTAATTCACTTTCCTCTTTTAGTGTCGTCGGTTGGTTTTAAAAATTTTACTTAGGGGCATGAGCAGCTTATTCTTTGGCAACTTACTTTAGATTCTGTGCATAGACTGAGAAACACAGAATGGTTTGGATCTTAAAACTCATCTCATTCCAACCCTCATGCCATGGGCAGGGACACTTTCCACTAGCCCAGGCTGCTCCAAGCCAACCTTGGACACCTCCAGGCACGCGGCGTCCGAGATAAAAATACATCCAGAGATTTCACAGCACAGAGGAATGACGAGTTACACGCTGGGTAACAGAAGGAGCTTTAGCAGCAGGGGAGTGAAGGCCTGGAGTGAGGGAGCTGCAGGTACCTCAGCAGTGAAGTACTTGGCCATGCTGGCCTCCTTGATGGCCGGCCTGCCCGTCTCCGCCAGCCGCGCCGCGTTGTAGGTCAGCAGCCTGGCAGCCTCCAGCTGCGTGGCCACCTGGGCAATCTGGTGCTGCATCCCCTGCAAGGGCAGCACAGCACTCAGACAGAGCCACAGCCCCCCTGGAGCTCCCAGCAACAACCATTCTGCTCGCCACGGAATGTACCTGCCCTCTAAAATAAAAATATGAAATTCGGGTGGGAAGAAATTCTGTGTTCCTTCTGTGTTTATCGACAGAGGCTGGGAGAACTCCTGGGCCACTGAAGTGCTTTCAGGAATTGCAGTCCTTTTTCCCCCTTTCCTGCTCTTGGATTCAGGAGTACTGGGGTTCTTTTTGCCTGACTGGCTGGACAGAGGGTTACCTATTCAAACCCAAGAATATAAAGGAAAATTTGATCCCAATCTTAACATCCTCCTGGGGATTACAAAGGCATGAGGAAGTCAGAGCTGCGTTCTCATTCTGCAGCTGCTCATTGAGACAAAACCAGGTCTGGCTCCCTAATGAGCTCAACCAAGGAAGACTGGTAAACAAGCATTCCCTGAATAAAGTGGAGAACTAGCAAGGTGACAACTCCTTTCCTTGTCCCACAGGCACAAGACAAGATTTAGGAGCAGCTTAGAGGTATAGAGGACACGACTGAGGAATGGATTCAAGGGGAAGGAAAGAGGTGAGGGAGCTCACATCTGAATGGTATTACAGAAGAATGGGTTTATTTAAGAACACCCAAATATTATGATCATGGAAAATGAACATTTAGTAGTCTAAAACACAATGAAATCTTTCATCTTATTAGAACATTAACACCGTTCCCTCAGATCTGCAGAAATATATAGGCAGGTCAAAATACCAAAATGATTTGGCAATTATAAATTCCATTTCCCATTCAAAAGACGTAGTTCCAATCATTTCCTAGGCATCTATGAGTGCTTCCTAAAATTTACATAAATTATGAGTACTGCTAATGTTCCTTCTCTTCAGCTGAGATGTAGGTTTCTTTTAACATGAAAATTACTATAGTAATTACAATTATGTATCTTCCTTATTAAACTATACATCATTTTTGCAACAAAAGAGTCCTTTTCGCTGCAAGAAACAGATATTATAATGAAAACTAAATGTCTTTGTACAACACAGGAAATCTAATAATTCAATCGGTTTTCCTCATCTTTTTATCATTTCTAGTGCCTCCAGAAAAAGCCCTTCCCCTACACCTCATGAAAGGGTATAAAAACTGGAGCACAGTCAGTATAGTGTGATATTAAAATCAGAAGGCAGTTCCACGTGTATTATTTTCACAGAATGTCAATAAGTTAGCAAGCAAAAGGAATATGTCAATAATATTTTTAAGTTTTAAATTATTTGTGCGGCACCTGCAAAGGCACACAGGACTGAATTGATTAATTTTACGTGGCAGATGAATGCTCATCCAGAATTTTTTTTGAAAAATTCTTCTCAAATACTGAGGAGGAGAGACAAGACGTGAAGTGGAACACAAATTATGCAAATCATAATATTAATTTTACTATTTACTGTGGTCACTGTTCTTTCTTGGAGGTAACATGTGCCCATTAACAAGTACCTGGAAATCAAACACGCTTTTCCCAAACTGGACTCGCTCCTTTGTGTAGGGAACTGTACGGTCAAAACACCCCTGGGCCAGTCCTAGCATCTGTAAGGAAAAATAAGGATTGGGACAGAAAAAAACTGATTAATTGAATGCACCTAATGGAGATGGATAATAATTGGTCAACTTCTGGTCAGGCAGGTTGATATCCAGGAGAAAAGTTGTTTTCTTCCTACCTAGATATTGCTAAAACTTCTACAGAAAATCCTAAGAGCCAAAGTTTTACAGTTATCAGGCAAACTGAGGTAAGTTATAATAAATAAAAGTTTGAGGAACAAACGTATTACATGCCCATTTCTTACCACAGGCAAATATTTGTGAAAACACTGCCACTCATTTTTTGAACAAAACTTAAGGGTCAACTGTAATTGCAAAAATATTAAGTGTTTTCTTGGAAAATTCGTAATTGCTTAAGAAAATGACTGTAAACTGAAGATCTATAGATCTACATTACCCCGTTAAAGGAAAAATAATCTGAATGATTAATCAAAACTATTTTCATAATCAAAATAATTTCTCATTTTCTAGAGGACACCAGACTGAATCGCCAGAATTAGCAATTTATTTCAGAAATTAGAAACTTAGTGGAGTGGAAGGAGAGAGAACATTTTTTGGACTATCTTCCAACCCTGCAGAACAATTGTAGAAGAATTTAGATCAGTTTTGTCTTTCCACAACGGCAGAAGCAGTAAAGTCTCACATCAGGCAGCTTAGAAAAGCTACCTTTAATGATGTACAACAGAAAAAACCCCAAAAGATACATAGGGAAACAAAAAAATAAAATATTGCAGCCTGCTGCTGATCACCCCCATTATCAGATTTGTCAAATTAGAACAACCGAAAACATAAACTTCAGCACCTGTAATAATATTGCAGCAGCCTTGCACTAAAACCACCTGAAACTGTTTTCAAAGCCACAATTACATTTTATAAGATCTTCATTATCTTTTAAAACGATTACTGCTGCAAAACTAAACTCAATACCACAGGGCTTTAGAGCTGCTGTTCTTGTCAAGTCCATTTCTCTTAATTTGAAGGTGCCAAGAAAGCAGTAGCTAAGACATAACAACTACCTGACCTTAACTTTTAATTAAGGTGTAACTTGGAGTAATTAAGAGTAAAATCCAGATCATGTGTTTTACTGCCAGAGCCTTTATATTATTTATATCTCTGGGAACAGTGGGGCCCACAGCCCTTTTTAAATGCCATATCAGATTCAGAGGTAATCTTTAGAAATGATGGAAAAGCCAGCTCAGTGGAAAATCTCAATTTCATGATGATTTCTTCTGGTCTGTCTGCAAACCAGGGCAAAAGATAAAGAGATTGGTAGTATAGAAATAGTGCACACCAAAGTATAAACAAAGAAAAGGTTTCTTTCAAAAGTAAATTAAAAATATAAAAATTTATCACAAGTAATTTTATTCTAGGGCTGAACCTGATTTCCATTGAGATCAGCAGCCTTCTGAAATCCAAACTGACTTTACAGCAAAATACAGCATTTTGAAATAACTCCAAGGTCAGTAAATATTTTCCCCCAAGATGCCATACAGCGCAATTTTCAAAAACAACACTGAACTGGAACAGTTCTGCTAAAGAAAAATCACACTTATTTTAAAAATAAGTTGACTTTTATAAATAAGTTGAATAACTTAAGTAAGTTAAAAATCAGTTAGCACTAGGTTACATTTGCCAGCCCCATGCAATCCCAGCTGGAAGCATTAACATTATACATTTCAGTGTGCTGAATTTCCCAAAGTTAGTTTTCTTTGTAAAATAAATTTTCATCGTGGAAGACAAGAACGTGGACATAATTCAGTAGCAATAAGTTAACGACCACAGACAAGCTAATTGCCATTTAATGCTTTTTAAGTCTATTGCTTATGTCACCCCAGGAGAATTTTGCCACCTTCACTGTAACTTTGCTACGGGAACAGTGACATCTAGTGGCACTTGAGCTTTTAATAAAGTATTTTCTAAACAGCTTTAAATATTCCACAATTTTCAGTCTCAACTCAAATTTTATCCTGGCTGAGCTCAGTAATTAACCAAATCACCCACCTGTGCAGCAATCCCTATCCTGCCAGTATTGAGCATTCCAATGGCATACTTATAGCCTTGTCCAACTTGTCCCAGGATATTGCTCTCAGGAACCTAAAAAATAAAACCACCCAATTACTGCTGCTCTGTTTTGCTTTGCAACTCCTAAAAGGGTTCACAAGTTTTATCAATTGTTCTTTGTAAGGGGAAGGCATAAAACATAAACCACAATTTGGTTCCTAGGAAACCTGATTAGAGCATTCCCAGATTAACATGGCTATAAACTGATGACTGAGAAAATCTACATCAAAATTTAAGAAATCCAGCCCCTCTCTAGACTTCTGTGGGAAGAAAATGTTAATATGTCCAACAATCAGTGTGTCCAAGGGGAAAAAAATAGGGAATTTAGTTCATGTTCTTTCCCTATGTGTGGTCAGGTTCCAGTTGTATACAAATTATGCTCCAACAGCTGAACTCACAATACCTTCACGTTGTCAAACGTGACTGGGCAGGTGGAACACGCTCTGATTCCCAGCTTGTCCTCCTTTTTCCCCACCTGAAGCCCCTCTGTGTTGCGATCCACTACGAAGCATGTAATCCCTCTGTAGCCCTGGGGGGAATAAAAAGTAATCAAAACCTGGTTTTCATACCAAAATCCCTCCAAATCTGCTACCTACATCCACATTGGGGACAAACCTGGTTCTTGCATATTCAGCTATGTCATTTTTTACTGGACATACTTTACTATAGAACACTTTTTAGCTTTCCACTTTGCCTTTTAACAACAGGAATTTGCCAGCTAAGTCAGAAAGGTTAGAAAAACATAAGACTGTTAAGTCCTGTTACTCAGAACACCACCAGTGCTGTGCTCTCCATCTAAGCAGCCATGATCCTGACATTTTTATTTCCCCTGGTTGGAGGAACTCATTAAATTGCTCACCAGCTTCCCAAGTTTTGCTGGGAAATATTTTTAAAGGTGTGCAATCAGCTAGGAAAAGGTGCACAGAGTATTAACCTCCAACATCAGATTATTAATATAAAACCAGTATTTTCTTACATCAGCAGCTGTCACTGAAATGCAAGAATTCTGCAGCAACTTACTAAGGATGGGTCTGTATTTGCCATGACAAAGAAAACTCCTGCATCCTC
Source organism: Hirundo rustica (assembly GCF_015227805.2). Taxonomy (NCBI): domain Eukaryota; kingdom Metazoa; phylum Chordata; class Aves; order Passeriformes; family Hirundinidae; genus Hirundo; species Hirundo rustica. Next base: position 31,924,371 of record NC_053457.1, on the reverse strand, counting down.
TGCTAAGCTAATCCACATCTTTGAGCCATTGATGATGTAGAAGTCTCCTTTCTTTTCAGCTCGAGTCTTCAAGGAAAAAGCATCACTGCCAGACCCAGCCTCCGAAAGACAGAAACTCCCTAGCTGCCAAGGAAAGGGGAAAAGCCAATTTAAGTTTTACAACTATAAATAAATCCTACAAGGAAAATACTTAGAAGCCAGCATAAGTCTCTTAAATTCAAACATTTTAACCTACTGCATTAAAGGAACTGAATTTCAGCTATGGAGATTAAGAATAGAAACACTGTGTAATTACACATCTCTCAAAGTCAACTGCTTTACAGTTCTTTTCCACAGTAAATTAAATTTTAATGAAACTAATAAGTGCCTTTCCACTTTTACCTCTCAGCTGCTGATGACAGGATGTATCTATATCCCCACAGATCTCAGCTCTAACCAGTGTTTCAAAGTTCACACACATTTTCCAGAGCTGCAGACACACATTAGTCACTGAATAAAAAATCCCACTAACATTACTAAGCAATAATGTAATTTTAATAGTTAAGTAAAGTAAGACTTGGACTCACTGTATCTTTAGACACCCTGGGCAGGTAAGTTCTCTTTTGTTCTTCTGTTCCATAGGTGGTAAACAACTTATTCGTTAGAGTGTTTTGGAGTTCACACACAAGAGCCACGGCTGGATCGACTTTGGCCAATTCTTCCACTGCCAATATGATTGAAAAAAATGAAGCTCCAGTTCCTCCATATTCTTCCCCAAGCTCAATACTCATCAGCTGAAACAGTAAAGGTGCAAATATATAAATCTGTTGGTCCTGATAACTGGAAAGGCTAACATTGAATCCAGGAATGAACACCAGGATTTTGGCAATATAAGTCCTCATAGCTGCCCAGTAAGGCACAGAGGACTCCTGGCTTTCTTCTCCATCAACACCTGGAGTCATGGCCTTTCCAGCATCCAGTTATGCTTATCCAACTGAAAAAAAAAGTGAGGAAGACAAGGAACTAAAAGATAAGGTGAAGTATGTGGTATGGAGGAGATGGAAAAAAAATTACAGTAAAAGATGGAGAGCGATAATGCTGTAAAGAAAGTTGTCATGAGATTGACAGCTCCAAAAGTTTTAATGATTCATAGTTCATTTCAATTATATCCCTCAATCTTTTCATCTTAGAATCTGAACAAGGCATAGTTAGAGATTCATTAAATGATGTTGCTTTCCAAATGAAAGATTAGGTAAAAGTGTGCAGACCCCTTGTTCAAACAATCCCTGTACGATGGAATCTTCCATTTTCGCGTTCTCATCCATCTTTTGCACGAAAGGTGCAACTCGTTCCTGGGCAAATTTGGTCACTGTAACAAAGAGAAGAAAGAAAATGTGTAAATATTCCAACAATCTCCTTGGGGATCAACAGAACAGGAATGTGGTGCTTCTGACAGGTCATGCATGTGTTCTGACTCTCCCAGAAAAGTAAGTGGCCCAAGCAGCACAAGACATAAAGCACAATTCCCGCCCCCGCAAAAATCTCAACATTTGACTAGAAATAAATAATGAAAACAGAATTTTAAGCTAAATCATCCCTTTTACTTAGAACATTTCAGAACTTTAACTCCAGAGATAATAGCTACCCATATCTTTCAGCATGGCCTCCTCTTCGGTGAACGTTTGAAGTGGAGCACAGACAAGTCCATCACTGGCTAGATTTGGCTTGAGTTCTGATTTGGAAGATCTAAAAACACAGGGAGAAACCCTCCAAGGAGCCAAGCGTGCTGGCACCTGTCTTCTCAGCTGCTGGCAACAAATACAGAACATGCAAACAGTTACATTTGTATGCAGACAGCAATGTTTAACTTTACTCAGTGCTTTTATTCAGTAAATGATCAGGAAATATAACTTACATTGAATGTTCAGCTTGAAAGCTTTTCGAGAAAATATAACCTCCCCCTCCCCTGTGTCCTAAAAGAAAATATCCTTTAATTGCTTTTCTTTTAACGTGAAACAGTTTTCTATCCGGAAGTTTACTAACACAAGGCTATTCTACAAAGTATGCACCAACATTTTTTTTAGTCAATTTTAGTGTTTACAGCAAATAAACCCTGCTGGCAGTATTTATTTTGATAGATGATTTTGCAAGTCTGCAGCAATATTCAGAGTACCGAGTGTATATTTCAACAATTAATACTTCCATTAACAAATATATTAAGAGTAAATATCAAATACAATTACTTTTAGAGGCCTGCCAGCTTTAATGACTGATTTTAGCTTTCTCCCTGCTTTTCTAGGGACCAGCAGCTCTTGTTTCTAAAGCAATCTGACAGCTCCTCATGTGGATTATTGGTATTTTGCTGTGAAAGGGCCTAACTTTAAACTGCACTGTGTATTTGTGTGTTCAAACTGAATTCTTATCCACCACTTAATGATTTTCAGAATAAGCACACATTTTGTAGACAAAGTCCTGGCATTTGAATGCTTCTGTACAGCTAATTTCTATACAGTTAAAATCCCAGTATGCTGATAGTGTAACTATTAATTAATGAGCCCTGTTTGATTCATTTTAAAACCATGGGAAGGAACTAAAATTAAGTGATTTATGCTTATGATCCCCATTTGTCCAAAATATACAACAATGATTTCAAGAAGCATTGGTTATTCAACCAAAAGAGCAGAGGTTGAGCATTTAACTCTGGGGAATAGCATTAAGAGAATGTGGCAAAAGTCACAAAAATGAACGGTACAGAGGCTTTTGGGAGGAAGCTACACACAGAAACCTAAAAACTTTTGTGTTCAAAGACTTAATTACCTCACAGCAGGCTTGATTTAGAAAGGTGAGTTTGGTAAGAAGGTCAATATGCTTTCCAAACACAGAACAATTTCTTAGGATTTTAAGGGAAGTTGGCATAAAGGATCTGGCTCAAAAAGTAATGGGCCAGCAGTAGCTAAAATGTATTCCTGAAAAGCAGCCCAGTTTGACTGTGTCTCAAAACCAGCAGGACAGAACAATGGTTCTGCTCCGCTCTCACAGCTCCCCAAACCCACTCTGGGGCTGATGTCCACAGACCTGATCTTTGCGACAGATTTCTGTCACTTCTGCTCCGTGGGTCTCAAGTGTGGAGACACGAATGTCTCACCACGACAGCTGCTGACAGAAACGCCCAGGAGAGACACAGCTGTGCCATAAAGTGTATGAAAACACGTCTGCCAACACGCATTTTTGGCAGCACTCATTCTCAACCCCAGAGTGAGGAACAGACTGGCTGTGCCCTAAGCAGGCGCCTGTTTAGCTCACAGAGCACAGGGCAATTCCACAATGCACACTGTGATAGCAGCATTCCTCAAAAAACAGCAGAAACTCTGGGGTCAGGAAGTAAAAATTCCTTTGATCCTTCTAATAATTCCCCCTCTTTCATGTTGGCTTTCAACACTTGTCATCTCCCTGGCTGAAGAACTGATGTAAAACACATCGATGAACTCTTTTGGAGACAAAAGCAAAAGTCTACTGTGTTAAGGAAACCCTGATTTTGGCACAAGCAGCTGCGCATAAAATAAAACCCAACAGCAAACAGTCAGAGGTGGTAAGAGAGAAAATAAATATTGATGTGAATATTCAGTGTTTATTCACATCCAACACCCCTGGTGACATAAAACAACGACTGGTGAGCAGGGCTAAGTTATGAACACATGTGGATGGTCAGCAACGTTTTCAAATGGTGATGGAGTTACTGGAGTCACTGTGTGCCTTCACAGAATAAAGAAAAAGTTGTTTTAATAGAGATTAAACCCCAGGCAACAATGTTCTGGAAGCAGTCAGGCAGGAATGGATTGTTTGCAGAACATGCAGCTCTGCTGGGGTCACCTGACACCCAGGTGTGCAAACATCCACCTGTGCAAGTCTGTCCTTGGCAAGGTCTGAGAAGGAAAAACCTGAGCACACACATGCACGTTTCTGTTTAACACCGTGCTGCCTCCTGAGCAGTGACAGGGCTGCAAACCACACACACTTCCTGCTCCTTCCACTGCTGCATTTCCAAGCACAAAGGAAAGAGCGTTCTCCTCCATGGTGGCACAAATAAGGTGAATCACTGGGAATATAAAGCATAAAATCATAGAGTGGTTTGGGTTGGAAGGGACATTAAATCCCATCCAGTTCCACCCTCTGCCATGCTCAGGGACACCTTCCACTGTCCCAGGCTGCTCCAAGCCCTGTCCAAGCTGACCTTGACACTTCCAGGGATGGGGTGGCAAGAGATTGATTCTCTGAGCACCCTGTGCCAGGGCCTCAGCATCCTCACAGCAATCTGGGATTACCTGTCCTGAAAGCACCCCAGGCTCTCCCTCCTTCCCATCACTTTCCCTGAGAGTGGCAGGGAAAGGTGGCCAAAGGATCAGACACTCATCAACAACGCTTTGGTAAGTTCTTGTCTGAGACGCGACCGAAACGGTGCTGCGGCAGGAAAGGAATATTCCTAAAAAGGTTTCTCACCTTAAAAAGTTTTAGAACCAGTGGGATGCATCCAAGGGATGGGATTAATGATGGCAACAGCCACACAAAGAGCAGCAACTCACAGCTGGGCCAGAGGAAAGATAGCCCATGTGGAAATTATGTTTTAGTTCAACATTTAGGTTTAAAAACTACATAAATAATCAAGTCACTACATTATTGTTTACCTTTTCTTTTTTTAGAGGCCATGTAGTATCACTAATTTCAGGCAGTTATTTAAAGAGCATGCGCTTTACTCAAATCTTTGGATGCTGCTTCCCTGCCTTTTTTCCCTGCTCTTCTTGTGTAGGTAGTGATTTATGCTGCTGCAGGATTCAGACTGCTTGCCCTGCTAAACACAGGCTTTTGAGAATTGGTTGCTGATAAAATTGATTTTTCTGTTTATCTCAATTCTTACCTCCACCTCAGCTCTTTAAAAGATCAGTTCTCCTGGATTCCTTCTGTTTGTTTTACAATCTGAAACAAGATTTTAATGCTGGGCCTGGCAGCAGCATTAAGATATAGACAGGAAAAACCCAGAGCAATGTTTTCCTCAGCTCACTTTGCTCGCCTTGGTGACTTCCACTCCTGCATCCACCCCAGCTGGTTTCCATACAGCTCCAATTTCCCAGCAGAGAAGCCTCGCAATAGGAAGCTCACCTTCATTTCTGGGGTTTGTTTTCTTTATTTCAGTTTATTTCCAGAGCCACAACACACCAGAGAGCTGCATGAGAAGGTGCCAAGCCAGCACATCTCACCCTGCACAGCCAAGGCACATGTGGCAACAACACTGGGTCCCTGCATGTCTTGATCACACCTCATGCGCCAGGAGTGTGTTTAGAAAAACAAAGAATATTCCGAATTTAAAGAGACCCACAGGGATCACCCAGTCCAGCCCCTGACCCTACACAGACAACCCAAAATCCCACCCTGGGTATCCCTGGCAGCGCTGTCCAAACCCTGCTGGAGCTCTGGCAGCCTCAGGGCCGTGCCGATTCCCTGGGGAGCCTGGGCAGTGCCAGCACCCTCTGAGGGAAGAACCTTTTGCTGATACAGAACTAAAGGAGACCTCAAAGCGCCTCTGCTGCCAGGACGGTGCAGCCTCCTCGCAACCATTCCGTAGGACTTACGAGAACTTTGCTTAGCACGAAGTTACTCAACACCGCCCCTCCACACACAGATTCGCAGGGCAGAAGGAGAGAAGGACTTTTCCCCCACCACCCCCGACGCCTCGCAGAGCTGCCCCCGCAGCCCGACAGCTCCGAGCCCCGGAGCAGACACCCCCACGCAGCCCCAGCAGGCTCGGGAGCTGCAACAGCTCAGCAGGACACGGTGCAGCGTTCCCTTGACCCCAGTTCCCCTCGCCCCTCTCCCGCCCTGAGGCGTCACCTTCGCGCAGCCCCTCAGCCAAGCGCCCGCCGCCGCCGCCATTTTGGCGCCCGCCCCGTGACATCACGACCACCGCCACCCGCGTGACGTCAGAACCACCGCCCCGGTGACGTCAGAGACAACGCCCCCCTCCGCCGCTCCCGCCGGCGCGCGCGGGTCTCGCGAGACTGCGGTGGGCGGGGCCGGGCCGGGCCGGGCCGGGCCGGGGGGAGGCACAACAAATATGGCGGCGGCGGGAGGCGGGAGCGGCGCGGGGCGGCGGCGGTGAGTGCTGCCCGTCCTCCCCTTCCCTGCTCTGTGCTCCTCTTCCTTCTCTTTCCCTCTCCTATTTCCTTTCTCCTCCTGGGGCCTCCCTGTGCCGTGACGGAGCCGGGCGGCGGGGACGGGGGGCAGGCAGCGCTCGGGGAGGGCCGCGCTGCCCCGCCGGCAGCGGGGCCGGCTCAGCGGCGCAGCCCCGAGGCTGCTCCTTGGAGCTGAAACCGGGGGACACAGAAATCACAGAATTACTGAAATCGCAGGATCGCTGTGATCACAGGAGCGCAGAGCGGGTGAGGTTGGAAGGAATCGATGCGGTCCCACCTCCCTGCTCAGGCAGGGCCATCGCAGAGCGCATGGGACAGGCTCTAGGATATCTCCGGTGAGAGAGACTGCACACCCTCTCTGGGCAGTCTGCTCCAGCGCTGTCACCCTCGCGGTAAAGTTCTTCATGTGCAGGTGGAAGTTGCTGTGCATCAATCCCCGCCCGTTGCTGTCGTGTCGTTGCTCGGCCTGGAGCAGAGCTCTGCTCCTCCCTGCACACGGGGACACACGGAGACACCCAGGGACACCCAGCTGAGGGGCTCCTCTCCAGACTGAACAGCCCCAGCTCCCTCAGCCTTTCCTGGGCACGGAGATGCTCCAGTCCCTTCAGCATCTTCGCCGCCCTTCACTGGATCCTCTCCAGAAGCTCGGTGTCACTTGTCCCGAGGAGCCCAGAGTGGCACACGCGTGTTTCTGGGACGTTTCCCGTGGCCGTGTCCCTTCCCTCTCTCCCGTTGAGCGGAGGAGGAGGCGTGGGATCCACCAGCAGTGTTGGGGGTTGATGACAGGTCACAGGCAGCCACCGATGCTGTGCTTCACTCCTCTGTCCCACGGTCCAAACTCCTTCAGGAGGACCAGGAAGGGCTTGGATGGAGTTTGGAATCCTTCCTGCTTTGATTTATTTGCTACAAAAAAGATGGAACAGAGAACACCCCTCTTTTTCCCCCTGGGTTCCTTAGAAGAAGGTGGGATGCATACATCTGCTCACAGTGATTTTATTCCCTTACTGCATACATGCCCTCATAGATATTTTATTCTCTTATAATTACTGCCGGATTAGTTCTGACTGTGTGTGTGAAATTGCTGGGTGTCCTCTATGAACTGCTTTCCTTAGCAGCATCATTTAGGCAGAATATTTCATCCTGGCATGTTCTTTGACAGCAGCCTTAGCTCACCTCAGTGCTGTGACCACTGTTGAGTGCAGCAGTTGTGCCTTGGGTGGAAAATGAGCGAGGAGTTCTCTGCTCCTGCTCGTGTGAGGCTGGAGGAGGTGTGGTTGTGTCAGCAGAGCTCGGGTAACACCCAGTGTGATTAGCCCATCCCTGGTGTGGGAAACACGAGCTGGGCTGCTCGGTTTCTGAGGATTACAACTGCATTTTCTGGTTTGCAGGAGTGACACAGCAAGGATCAGATTTGCGTCATTCTCCCCTGAGAAGGAGAGCTGCTGGCTGTGTGGCTCTAAAAAATGCCACATAAAATCACAGAAGTGTTTGAGCATACAAATGGGAGCTTTGGGGTCATGCTTAAATTGTGGTGACTTCCCTGCAGTGGTGAAAAGAAAAGGATGAGTGTTTTCATGATAAGGCAGTGAGGTAGAGAAAGGAAGGTTTATGCAGTTGATCCCTAACCTGTTCGTGAAATTTTATGTCATTTTCTTTCAAAATTAAATGCTTTTTAAAAGCAATCAGTGCAACCAAGTAAGGCTGAGAGGATTGAGGTTGTTGAGCCTGGAGCAGGGAAGGCTTTGGGGTGACCTAATTGTGGCCTTTCAGTACGTGAAAGGACAAAAGAAAGATGGTGAGAGATTTTACAACAGCCTGGTGTGACAGGAAAGGGGAAATGGCTTTTAACTGACAGGGAGTAGGTATGGATGGGATTTTGGGCAGGAATTGTTCCCTGAGGGTGGGCAGGCCCTGGCACAGGGTGCCCAGAGCAGCTGTGGCTGCCCCTGGTCCCTGGCCGTGCCCAAGGCCAGGTTGGACATTGGGGCTTGGAGCAGCCTGGGACAGTGGGAGGTGTCCCTGCCATGGCAGGAGTGGGACTGGATGGGATTTAAGGTCCCTTCCAACCCAAACCATTCTGGGATTCTATGAAATAAGTTTTAGTGCCTTACCCAAAGGCACACACAGATTCTCCTGTGATAACACAAACCTTTGATGTTTCGAATGGTTTGATTTTAAATTGTCATTTCTCGTGATAATTCATGGAAAGTTGGCTTGGTCAGGACTCTATGTTACATTGTCCTGATTTTCTCTTCATATCTTCAATATTAGAGATGTCTTTAATATTATAAATCATATCCTGATGTCTTTGTTTTATTGCAGGAGACACCAACAAATGGAACACAAATTAACTTAAGCCTACAGGAGGCTGGTGACACCTGGAAGAGGGTAGGTAGACAGAAACATAAAGATGTGTTCCACACTTACTTAAGGGTAATAATCAATGCTGGGAGTTGAGCACACTCAGGTAAGGTGTGAAAGAACATCCTCATCTGGATGCCAAAAATGAACAAACATCTGTTAGGAGCTTTGGATACACAGGAGAAGATAGTTAAATGTGGTCTGGAGCTCTGAACTGGAGTTGCTGTTGGTCATCTAAGTACCTATTAAAAATAAAGAACATTCTTATTGTAAATTATTTCTGATTATAATCTGCAGAAATAATGTGACAGACTTGTTCATCTCCTTCCAATTGTATTCCAAGCTCTGTCTTCCCAAATTCATTGTGAATTGAGACTTTATAGAGGTTTGTTATTTACCCTCCCCAAAACAACCCTGACCACTGATTTCTGGGGACTGTTTTAATCATTTCGGTGCAAAATAATGGACTGGCTTCAGACTTACTCAGGATAGGAAAGTAAAATTTTGGGAGAACTGTGAAACAGTGCTTTGTCTAAGGCTTCTTTCCAGCTTTGCTCATCACCAACATTCACTTGTTTCCCACCACTGCAGTTCTCATAACTGACTGACCCAAATCTGGGGTTTTTTGGAGCCAGATGTTTGTTGGAAAACATCAGTGAGTCAGAAATGTCCTTCAGGTGATATCCAGGAAGCAGAAAAACTTTGAAACTTTGAAAAACTTTTACTGGAAGTGTGATTATTTTAATAAAATTCAGAGCGGCAGAGTGTTAGAGCCCTGTCTTGCGAACACAAATATTTTTCAAGTTTCTTTCTTTAACTCCTGGGTGTTGGGAAGAGTAATGGACTCACATTTCCTTTTTATTCCTTTTAGGGAAAGTGGAGAAGCTGTACTCTGCTTTTTATCTGACGTGTTGGGGTACATTTTGGAGCATGTTTGCTACTTAGCAGGGAACTAAAATTCAGGTATGATCCATTTTTTTTTGAGGTAGGTTGATCTTTATTATTACTTTTTTTTTTTTTTTTAAAAATTAAATTTTATTTACTATTTTATGTAATTTACTTGTTGCTGAAAGCAATTTCCCCATAAATTTGATTTGGTCACCTTTAACGAGCTAAAAATTCAAAGCCCAATATTCTTATGGTTCTTTGTTCTTTGACTCATGCTGTGTGATAAAAGTAATTCTTCACTTAAAAAAATCCAACCCAAAATGTCAACTTGTTTTAATGAATGCAGCCAAATTCAACGACACTTGTGTTCTGAAAACATTTTCCCTTCTAGGCACGAGAGGTTTTAAATGAAAGAGTCATTATGGGGGAAAAGAAGGCAGAACCATTGGATTTTGTGAAAGATTTTCAGGAATATCTGACCCAGCAGACTCACCATGTCAATATGATTTCTGGATCAGTTACTGGTGACAAGGAAGTGGAGACTCTCCAGGGAGGTGAGCTGATTCCAGTACCCTAAATGTGATTTTTTTGGGGAGTGACTTCATTGTTCACAGTCCAGGTGATGCTGCAGCAGTATGGAAGCATTTCTGATAGTCATTTTCATGTCACAAAAGGATGTGTATGTACCTTTGTTTTAATCAGGGCGTGTTTTTGTAATTCTCTGTATTTAAAGAGCAAGGGCAGGGAGAAGCAAAAGCTATTTGGCATTTGGTGTGCCACAGACTGTTCACTAAAATCTGTGTTGCACTGTTCACAGCTGGCACAGAAGGTGATCAGAATGGCCTGGATCATCCTTCTGTGGAAGTTTCACTGGATGAAAACTCAGGAATGTTGGTGGATGGCTTTGAAAGGACTTTTGATGGAAAGTTAAAGTGTCGGTACTGCAACTACGCCAGCAAAGGAACAGCACGGCTCATAGAGCACATCAGGATCCACACAGGTATGGGATGCTCTGCTCTGCTCTGCTTGGCTGGGAGCCCTTGGGGTGTTCACTCAGCGTTGGGATTTGCATGTCAGGAGTTGGCAAATTGAAGCAGTGTGAGAGTTTTTAACAATAACTGGGCATTGGTGGGTTTTTATAGTCTATTTTTGTAAAGGCGTGTCATGACCCCGTTAAACTGTGCACGTTCCTGCTGATATTGATTATTATAACTATATGGGAGTAAAGTTTAGCATGAAAGCTTCAATATCAATTGAAGGACCCTAAAAATATCTTCTAGTTTTTCTGTGCTGGTGAGAAAATCGACTAATGTACACGTTCCTACACAGAGTTTTACAGGGCCTTTTCTTCCTCTGTTGTTTAGCCATGAAATTATTCCTGTTCTGTACAGCTTTCTAGATGTAGAAGTACAAAGCATAGTAATAAGAATAAAGTTATGGATACAATATTCAAATGTGAGGACATACCATCAAGTAAGTGACTGATATCAGTAGGGAACAGAAAAAATTATCAACTGTGGCTTGTTAAGGAGTATTTGCCACTGTTGAATGTATAAACCTGAAAAGCAAAATTCTCATATAGGTCAGAATATCCTAAACTGTTCTGAAAGCTCCAACTTCATGGCAAATGAGAGAAAACAAAAAGATAGGTGCTAGTGAAGTCTGTCAGGTGTATCACACCAATACAGAAGGCTTCAGGGTGTTAAGCAGAGCAGAAAAAAATTGTGTCCTGCAAAGAATGAAAGTTTTTACAGGTTTCCAGTCTGGTGTGGACTGTCCCAAATCTTCCAAGTGTCTCTTTTCAGTGGTCTTGGGTAGGTGGCGTTTTGGGACTCGCCTGTTGTAACTGGGATGTAATTGTAGCTCTCCTCAGGTTTAGTTAGGCAGATTCTCACTTTGCTGAGATCCATTCCTTCCACACAGTAGCTCCTTGGGCGGATTTTGGGGAAGCTGGGGCTCCTTGCTCTGGCCCTGCAGTGTTGGTTTGTTTTAACAGGGCATAATGGGGTAGGGAATGGCAACCAACCAGAAATCAGAGAGTTCTGAGGTTTAGGTTCTGAAAACCTGGTAAATTCTTCTCTTGTGTCTTCCAGAACAAGCAAAGAGTTATTTTGGTTTGGTTTTCCTGGTTTGGTTTGTTGTTTCACTAAAGGAAAGAGGATCCAAGGCCTGAGTGTTGTTTTGCTTGGCAGGCTGGCAGAGGGCCAGGAGATGGATTGCTTGTGCCCTGAATGCTCAGATGAGTCAGCATTAAAACAGGGAAGTGGCAGCTGACTCACAGCCCCAGAGCAGGGTAATAAACAGGTACAGCATCCTGGACATCTGCCAAAGGAGCTGTGACCCAGGCATCATCATGCAATCATTATTGTTATTATCACTAAGTGCAGCCTGCTGCAGGATTGGCTTCATGCTGGGTCTGACAGCAGATAATGAGTAGTTCACCAGCTGCGTTGTGCTACGTGTGATGCAAAACTTTTCTCTCTGTGTAACCAGTTTAGAATGAAATCAGATTGACAAACTCCCTGCATTCACAGAGAATTTGCCAATCTTCTTTTTGCCAAGTCTCCAGATCTTTATCCATCTTGTGTGTATATATATGAGTGCAGAGAGATGCCCATGGAGAAATCATGGTTTTACTTGGTGCAAAGAAGGTACTTAGAACTAGCACAAAAATTGATTTATTTCCTCTTGGAGAGCCAGAGATGGAGGGGGAATAAGAGAAATCTGTCTATCCCAGACTGATTCCAAACTGTGGAATGCTCTTCAGTCACATGACAGGGATTTAGGAATTGAGCTGGCTCTCTAGATAGGAAGAGTAAGATGATCTTTCATTTCAGCACCTGAATACACATCACCAGATCCTTTAGGCACTTCTGACATTGCAGCCCTGGATCTGTAACTCCTAGAAGATCAATCCATTAAGGGAAAATCAGAAGTCCTGAAGTGCTCTGTTACAAATGTGTTGCCCTGTTATTATGTTACAAAGTTTTCTGAGTATTTTTTTTTAGAGTTAATGTGAGTATCCATACATTTCATTTAATAGGAGAGCAGAGTTCTGCATGTGCAAAGGAGATGATGGTCTCCCTGATCACCATCCCATCTCCCGTCTGGAAGAGCACACAGCTCTCCAGGGAATACCTGGCTTTTGTTCTCTCTTATAACTCTTCAGCCACAGGATCCTTTTTCAAAGCCTGGTTCTTGTGTGGCTGCCTGTGTGTGGGGGTTGTTTAGGTGGTAGTTCCAGGCTGTTTAGGAATAGGGATGTTTGGAGGTCCCAGAAGGATGCCCTGCCTCAGTGTTGAGTTACCGTGAGGAACAGTAACATTTTGGTGGTAGGGACATTCCTGCGTTCCCCTGTGCTCTCCATGGGCGAGGGAGAGGTTGGATCCAGTTAAGGGCAGCACACAAACATCACTGCATTCAGCCCTTGGCGTTGTTGCTGCAGTTCCCGGGCAGGTTGTGCGTTGTGCTGGTTCCACTCAGGATTGCTCCCAGTGCTGATGATCCCTTGGGTGAGGCAGAGCTGTCCCAGTGTTCTCCACTCTCCCAGGACACCCAGCTGAGCTTGAGGCTGGCTGAAGTTTGACAAGCAGCTCACAGTGAGCCACTCTGTGCTCCACACAAAGGCTTTTCCAGGCACTCTGAGGCGCTATTCATGCCTTAAGTTTTAGCTTTCATATTTTCAGATTCTATGCTGCCTAGGGGTGCAGTTCTGAGCCTCATATTAAGTGTTAATAAACTCCCTTCACAGAGCAGGGAGACAAAACAAGTCCTTTCCCAGATGGAGACAAAAGACAACGGTTACAAGTTTTCAGGCCCAGAAGCATAAGCAACAAAGAGAAGGATGGGACTTTGTAATGTGAACCTGTAATTGGGCAATTAAACCCCAAAATGCAAAAGGACCAAAGCTTATAAAAGTGTGAGACCTCGTGACCGGGCGTCCATTTGGTGTCCATTTTGGTTCCACCCTGGCCAGGCTCTTGTCCTGCCCAAGGCGTATCCTAAAGGCCTTTCAATAAATACCTGCTTTATTCTCTAGCTCTGTGCAGTCCCTGTCCCAGCTCAGCCTTCCCCAGGCATCGCTATGGGCTAACGTGTTCTGGTTTTCCAGGGGAGAAGCCGCACAGGTGCCACCTGTGTCCCTTTGCCTCGGCCTACGAGCGTCACCTGGAGGCTCACATGCGCTCCCACACCGGGGAGAAGCCCTACAAGTGTGAGCTGTGCTCCTTCCGCTGCAGCGACCGCAGCAACCTGTCCCACCACCGCCGGCGCAAGCACAAGATGGTGCCCATCAAGGGCACCAGGTCTTCCCTGAGCAGCAAGAAGATGTGGGGGGTTCTGCAGAAGAAGACCGGCAATTTGGGGTACAGCAGAAGAGCGTTAATTAATCTGAGTCCGCCTTCCATGGTGGTGCAGAAACCGGACTACCTTAACGATTTCACCCATGAGATCCCCAGTATCCAGACTGAGGCGTACGAGGGCATGACAAAAACCGCTCCGAGCGGCGGCTTGCCGAGGGATCCGCAGGACCTCATGGTGGATAATCCTCTCAACCAGCTCTCCACGTTAGCGGGACAGTTGTCCAGCTTGCCGCCCGAAAACCAAAACCCGGCCTCTCCCGACGTCGTTTCCTGTCAGGACGAAAAGCCTTTCATGATACAGCAGCCTGCTGCACCTGCAGTCGTTTCAGCTGTGTCAGCAAATATCCCTCAGAACTCCTCTCCGACCAGCCCCGATTCCCGGCCCAATCAGAGGAACTATAGTCCCGTGGCGGGGCCCAGCAGCGACCGCAGTGCCCACACCAGTACGCCCAGTATCAGCAACAGCCAGCCGAGTACCCCGGCTCCAACCCTGCCCGTGCAGGACCCTCAGCTCCTGCACCACTGCCCACACTGTGACATGTACTTTGCGGACAATATCCTTTACACCATCCACATGGGGTGCCACGGGTTTGAAAATCCCTTCCAGTGTAACATTTGTGGGTGTAAGTGTAAAAACAAGTACGACTTCGCTTGCCACTTCGCAAGAGGCCAGCATAATCAACATTGACTGAGAACACGCTTTCGTTTAGTTTTTTAACATATTACAGTCTATTTTTCATACTTGCTGATGGAAAGCTTGCACATTCCCATAAGGAATCTTCACGTTAATCAATTTGACGGAGGAGGCAAATTGTTTTCCGTGTTCTTGTAAAACTTGCCAGGGGAATTTTGTGTCAGATTCGGTTGCTGTTTTATATGTAGCCTTTAAAGAAAAGCCAAGAGTGCTGTAGGGGTTGGAATGCATTTACATGCCGTGGTTGCTAAATTTAAGTTGCTTGCACTTAATCCCAATAAACATTCTGCAAGTGGAGAAGCAGAGCCTGTGTCCTGAGCCATAGGATGTAATTCCCACATTGTTTACTAGGCAAGACAAGATACATATCCATAAAATATGAAAGGTCAGTGTAGAAGGAATGGCTTCATGGTGACAGAGGGCAGGGTTAGATGGGATATTGGGCAGGAATTGTTCCCTTTGAGGGCGGGCAGGCCCTGGCACAGGGTGCCCAGAGCAGCTGTGGCTGCCCCTGGATCCCTGGCAGTGCCCAAGGCCAGGATGGGGCTTGGAGCAGCCTGGGACAGTGGAAGGTGTCCCTCCTTTCAGCCCCCTTCCAACCCCAACCATTCTGTGATTTTGGAGAAATCCGTAAAAACCTGGCTACTCGAACAAAAGGAAGCGATTTTCACATACAAATTCGATTTGATGTAAAAGTTACTCTGATGAAGGTTAATAAGTTTTTGTTTAGTATAGTCTAAACTCTTCATGCAAGGATTTAAACACTAATTTAACTATTAGCACAAAACTAGAAGATAATAGGTTATTAGGAATAAAACTGTGGTAGGAAAAAAATGATCTAAAAGCCTGTCATTCATGAGTTGTAGAAACAAGAAAAGTAAGACACCTTATTTTACCTACACTCTACAAAATTCTACGTGTCATTGTTTTTCAAAGGAGGCAATTTTTAAAGACATAATGAAGAGCCTGTAGAATTAATATATATTCTGTGAGATTTCTAACTGCCTTAAACTGAGTTGTAAAGATATTTAAAATTTGCACAATTAGACTTCTGTCCTGCTGGATAGAAGTTCTGATAGAAACAAACAAGAAGTTTACAAATTAAAACTCCTTTGTTCAGTTTTATGTTGGGCCAGGCTACAACTGAGAGGTTGCCTGTATTTTTGAGAGTTGCATAATCCAGTTTATTGTAAATTTCAGCTGACTTGGAGGCCTGGTTTGTCACCTCTTCCAGGTTTGAAGCCCTTTGGGCATGCTGGGAATAAGGGGAAGGAGCTCTGGCGTTTTCTGGGCTCCAGGCAGGATGCAAAGGAAAACTAGCTGACTACACTGAAGTTGTTTTTAGGAATTGTAGATGGCAAATGGTAACTGAAGTTGTTTATTTTGTTTCATAGTGTACACTCATCTTTAGAAGCCCTCAGGCTAAAGGACAGGCACTTTAACATAAACCTGAATAAAACATTTAATTAAAATTAATAATAACTTTATATGCTAGATAAGAATTTGAGACATTAAAATAAAGGAAGAACTGTTACTTTTCCCATATTTAGACATGCACTTTTACCTTGGTTTGTCCTACTTGAGAAAAATTAAAGCTTCCCTTATATGTTCCCCTTTTCCTGTCAGCAAACCATGTTTTGTTTAAAGCTAAGATATTTTATTTATGTTCCACAAGTCAGAGGTTGGAATCTGAATAGAAAATGTTTGGCTTATTCAAATTTATATTGTTATAGGAGCTAAAACTTCCTGAAACCAATGGAAAAACTTACAGTGATCAGGGTGAGATCAATGCTGGAAAAGCACCTGTGTAAGAATTTTAGCTGTAGAAGTAATTTTGACTTTAATTAAATAGAAATTTGGACACCAGATATGTTTCTGTCTACCTGACTGACCTACTGTTGAATTTCTGTGCTTGAGGAACTGGGTTCTTGGTCGTGCAGTCTTGTAGTAATGAGGTCAGGAATCTGCCACTGAAGTGGTTCCAGTGTAGTGAAGATGAACAATAACACTGTCACTCCTAAAAATTGTTTTGTTTTCAGCCCTGGTTCAGAATTCATTTTGCTGGATTTGTAAAACAATGTAATTTCCATTTTTCCTCATGACACTCTGTAATTCCAAAATGTTTCATTGTTGCTTTATACTTTTTAGATTGATTTTGTAAGTAAAGTTGCAAGTCTGTGTGTGTAAAGACCCTTTATTTTAAGGAGTAAAAGCTGATTGAACTGGAATCCAGTTAGAAGTTACTGCTCCTGGACAGGTTTTGGAATCATTTTTTTCCAGTCAAAGAGGACAGAAATGGTGGCTCTCTTTGGATCACATATTGAACAATTCTACAGTTTAAATTTGGCTCAAATAGAGTGCTAGGATAAGAGACATTCCTCCTGAAGACTTTGCAATTAGTAATTTATGGGAGTGTTTTTCCTTGCCTTTTTGCTAGACAATGCAATCTCCTATTCCTAAGCTCTGGCATTTCCAAGGAAACTTGGGGAATGGTGCACCAGGGAGCACCTTACAGTACTGAGTGATCACAGCAGCCAAGTTCTCCTTGGTTTGTGGCTTTTTCCTTCCTGGCATAGTAGGAAGAGTAATTTCCACGTGCACACATGTGATTTCTGGTTCACTGGGGCTCCTGTTGGCAGTGTTAACCTTGTTAGAGGCTTTTCTTTGTCTCATGATTCGGTGATGTAGAGAAATCCTGACTCCTGAACCACGATGGCCTTGAACAAAACTAGGGGTAGGTCACTAATGGAGGAATTGGGAGCCAGAGGAAGCCTGCATGATCTCATAAGGGAAAAGGGGCCCTTATTTAGGAGGAGATCCTGCTGTGGGGAATGTATGTTCCTAATTACAGAACTCAGTATGAAAATAAATCTATCCCCAAGCCTTGCAAATCGTTGTTCAGAAGGATTTTCCTGCTGCTGCCTGGATGCCATTGGTTCTGCTCTTGAGGAACTAAGGGAAAGATTAGTTGGGACAGCGAGGAACAGGTGAGGAATGAAAAATCTTTTCCATTTCCTCGGGCAAACTCCTCATTGCAGGTGGGTTCTGGGGCAGCAGCAGCTTTGGTGCTCATCCCTTGGCTCTGCACCCAGATTCCTGGGGTGGATCCGTGTCCTTCCTGGGACGAGGATTGTTCCTGTTCCATGGTTACACCAGTTGTGCCAAACAATGCCCTGACATCATTGTCCCCTTCAATTGTCAGCTGAGGAGCTTTGGAAGGTGTGTTTTCCTATTTTTCATAATTTATACATTATACTGGCTATAATTTAAAGACCAGAGTTGGTACTGGCAAATTTCTTTTCAAGTGTGATCCCTTGCACAAACTTGCCTTACCCAGAGTCAGTGAGGGAGCCTTGTCCAGGACTCTGGGATTGAGTCCTTAGTTAAAAGAACTTCTCATAGGGAGCCCTCCATTTACTACACTGCACTTACTTGCTTATATTTGTTTATTTTTTTTTTAAAACCCAAATCATTATATTATAAGGTAATGGGCGATTAGCCTTTTAACTAATTGAGGTTTGGGAAGGAGATGAAATTTTTCCATAGTAAGTTCTCTAGTTGCAAAACATGAACTTTGTGAGGGTTTTGTTTTTATTGTCACAGCTTATTTTATAGCTTTGTAGACATTTCTAAGATGCACTATTTATTGCACCCAATACACATTTACTGTTTTGAGACTGAATATTCCAATGAACATTCAAATATTTGAACATCTTCATTATCTCAGTTAATACTTCTACTGTGAAGGAGGCAATAGGAAAAATAGTTGTTTTTTCACAGACACATGTTTAGATGAAGAGGATTTAGACATAAATGATGACTGGCATTTTAACATAAAACCCAGTGCTGGGAGACACTTTCCAGCAGTGTTTTCCAGCCAAATAATCTGTTACTGTCCATTTGTTCCAGAATGTTTTAGGGGTTTGCTTTTTGTTTTGTTTTGACAAAGGGAATGTAATTCAGAAGTCTTCACTGGCAAGTTTTCTTCTAATTTTAAGCTTCTTTGAAAATCTACAGCAAATGGATATTCTGCTGCAGGAAATCTCTCTCCTGCTAAAGCATTTTTCATTGAGCAATCTTTGTGTATGTGATTCTGAGTACCTACTTTGTTAATAATATGTGTTTCAGTGTAAAGAGCAGATTTTATGCAAAAATGAAACCTGTTAGAGTTGTAAAATAACTTTTAATGTTAGTGAACGTTTTTGAGATGACAAGGTTAATTCTGAAATAACTCTTATCTCGTGTAGTTCACATTGTAAAGCTTTGCTTTTGTAAGATATGAATAAAATAACACTTTCTAATTAGGTCTCATGTCAATTCTTAATTGCATATCCTTCCATGGGTGGAGCTGGTGCTTTCCCACGTGCTCCTCGTAGGTTAACTCTTTCTGATTCCGTGGAATTCAAATCTCAGCATGGTTTGCTCTCGGCTTCATCTCCACAGCCAAGAAGAGCTTGGTTAGACTTGATGGAACTGTTTCTCTTCCATACCTTGGGAAGAGGAGGCACAGGGGCTCCAGAGAAGGGAGCTGCAGCTTGGATCTCCCAGCGGCAGTGCTCAGAGTACTGCAATTGAAACACTTTGGACTCCTAAACACCCAACATTCTCTATGCCGTTATTTTAAAATATATTTATTTACTACACTGGTTGCCTCCTGTTGGAATGAAGAAATACCACTTGTAGCAGGGTCAGAATATTGGGTTCTCAAAGTCTTGCCTTGCCTCAAGTCTTCCAAAAATTCTGCTTTCAGTTTGTTGAGTTCTTCTGCCAGGCTCTTCATCTCACTCGGGAGAAGGTTTTTACCTAAAAGAAAATTGAAGCTGAAATTTTAACTTCATGCTTACAGAAAAAATCATGGAACCACAGAATATCCTGAGTTGGAAAGGACCCATAAGGATCATCCACTGTAGCTCCCGGCCCTGCAGACACCCCAACAATCCCACCCTGGGCATCCCTGGGAGCTTTGTCCAAACTCCTGGAGCTCTGGCAGCCTCGGGGCCGTGCCCATTCCCTGGGGAGCCTGGGCAGTGCCCAGCACCCTCTGGGGAAGAACCTTTCCATGAAATCCAACCTAAACCTTCCCTGACAACGCTCCAGCCTTTCCCTCAGGTCCTGGTCACAGAGAGAAGCCTGAACACAGGCACAGAGCTGAGCTTTTCAGTTAAGGACACTGAGCTGCTCCTCACAAAATCTTAGGAGCAAATCAGTGCAGGTGCAAAGGCCCTGTCCCTATTGACGTGTACCAAAACAATATTCAAATCCTCTAAAATGCTGCTCTGGACTAAATGGGTTTATTAAAGCAATATTTAAGACAGTTAATAAATACTATACTGTATTTTAAATCTACAAGCCTCTACAAATAACACTGAGCAGAGTTGTGAAGGTGTTGCCTCAGGCACACCTGCTGGGGTGGGATTCCTGAACAGTTTACCCCGAGGGAATTTCAGGGAATTTGTTTTCCATTGCCAGTTAGCACCTAGGATAGGCAGGAGAGGTAGAAGGGGTACCTTTGGCATCCTGCATTGCCTGAGAGATGGTTCTCCTGCACACCTG
Source organism: Hirundo rustica (assembly GCF_015227805.2). NCBI lineage: Eukaryota > Metazoa > Chordata > Aves > Passeriformes > Hirundinidae > Hirundo > Hirundo rustica. Next base: position 31,904,350 of record NC_053457.1, on the reverse strand, counting down.
GTCAGCCTGATGGACAGCACTGGCTGCACACATGGCTCGAGCTGCCTCCTGGCCAGGGCCACCAGCAAGGAAGAAAACAAGCAAATTTACTTGACTTTTCAAGTGCTACTTGAAAACAACACATGAGCAGCACCCCAGGCAGCACCCAAAGCTGTGCCCTGAAGCTCAGCAATGCTACCTTTTGCTCTGTGTCCTCCTCGTTTGGCCTCTCTGGATTTTCCAAAGCAGTGGCCAGCAAGTTCATGATCTGCTCACTAAGGAAACAAACACTAGAGTAAACCACGGCAATCAAATAGATACACTGTTTTCTTTTTCTAATGATGCCATAGGAAAAAAAAAAAAAAAAAAAAAAAAAAAGGCAAGTTTAGTTAAATTTTTAAGGCAATCAGTGAAATAATCTGAAATGAAAAACAATTACAACTCAAATTATTTCCAGCCTTAGAGTTTCAGACAATTTACAGAGATTTTCAGTGACAGGGTAGGAATGCTGTGAGTTTTGAGGTTAACTCTGCAGAGGATGGTGGCTGTGAGCTCCCAACAAGCCTGGATGCTATGTAACAGCCTGGCTTCCAAAAATCACCCCTGGGGATATCTTTTACACATTGTGTAGATACACTGAGAAGCTTCTGTCACTGAAAACGACACTTAGGGAAAACTCTAGGATCAATCCAGTAACGTACTTGTCCTCTGAGATGCAATCAGAACTACTCAGAATGAGGCTGTGCTGCTCCCAAGCGTTTTTCCTGAGATCTGGCATTTCTATTTTCCTTGCCATCAACCGTATTGTCTGCTCAGGCACAGGATCACTTCTGAGGCGATTCCTCTGCAGGCAGCATTCCAGTGGACACTCTAAAAATAACTGGCAGAAGCCCAAGGAATCTAAAAAGAACAGAGCCAGAGAATTTTATCTTTAAATAATTCAGGTAACAATTTTTGAGAGCAACATGCAGGAGAAAGGCTCTACATGAATGAGGAGCTTCTGCACTGCTTCTGAGCCTGACACGAAAACAAATCTAGACAGGGAACAGAATTTTACCTTCAAGGCTGCACAACTCACGTCTGAGATCAACACACAGACCCATGGAATGGTTTGGGTTGGAAGGGACCTTAAATCTCATCTCATTCTACCCCTGCCATGACAGGGACACCTTCCACTGTCCCAGGCTGCTCCAAGCCCCAATGTCCAACCTGGCCTTGGGCACTTCCAGGGATCCAGGGGCAGCCACAGCTGCTCTGGGCACCCTGTGCCAGGGCCTCAACACCCTCACAGGGAACAATTCCTGCCCAAAATTCCATCCAGCTCTGCCATCTGCCACCATGAAGCCATTTCCCCTGCCCTGTCATTCCACGCCCTTGTGCAAAGTCCTACTCCAGTTCGTTTGGAGACTCCTCATGTACTGGAAGGTGCTTTAAGGCTGCTCTAGGAAGGGGTTTTCATGTTCTACCAATTTATAATAAGACAGTAACAAAGTTACATTGATTTCTACTCTATTACAGGTATCCAGCAATCAGTATAACCAACTCTCCAAGAGAACACTCGAAAGGAGGCAGCTGAAGCGCACTGAATTTCCTACAAACATCCCCATGCCGAAGATCACGGAATAATTACATTTGCGGGCCAGCTGGTACACCTCGTAGCGCATGCTCTGGTAATAGAAGTTGTCATCCAGCAGGAGGAGGAGCGGCCGGGAGGCGGCTCCGGCGTCATCCTCCGCGGCGGTCAGCAGCCCCTGCCGGCGGCAGCAGCCCAGGAAACGCTCCCAGCCCGGCTGCGCGGGGCCGGGCAGCGCCGCCCCGGTGAGCAGCGCCCGCAGGAATCCCTCCAGGCACTGCAGCAGCTCGCGGCGGCTCTGCTTCCAGCCGGGCAGCTGTGGAGAGAGAAAGGCGAGAGATCAGGGCCCCGCATCGCCGCTGCTGTGCGGCCCCGCCGTGAGGGGACCCGGCCAGGCCCAGCCGCGTCTCGTTGCCTGGCAACCGCGGTCGCACCCAGTGACGTAACAGGAGCGCGCCCGACCGGCCAATGAGCGCGGCCGCACTGACCAATGGGGACGGCTCGTGCGGGCCCGCCCCCGGCGCGCGCGGCCGGAAGGCCTCCGGCGGGATCAGCTCGTCGTAGGCGAGCAGCGCGCAGGCCCAGCCCGGGCTCCGCGGCAACCGGCGGCTCAGGGCGCGGGCCAGGGTGGACTTGCCGGCCGCGGGCAGCCCGCACAGCAGGCACAGCCCCACGCGGGCGCCGCAGCCGCTCCCCCGCCGCCGCTGCTGCTGCTCCGCCGCCGCCAGCGCTGCCGCTCCCGCCGCTTCCGCCGGCGCCGTGCGCATGCGCCAGCTTTGCGCGGTGGGGCGGCCCCTGGCGGACTTGGCGCAAACCCCAGAGCCAGGAACGGCCGCTTTCACCTGGGCCTGGTTTTACCCATTTTATACCCGAGTCTGGTTTTACTCCTTTTGTACCCGGGCCTGGTTTTGCCCATTTTATCCCGAGTCTGGTTTTACGCCTTTTGTACCTGGGCCTGGTTTTACCCACTTTTTACCCAATTCTGCTACCACAAAAAGCTCGAGAATTCTCTTTAGTGATCCCCGGAGCGTCAAAGGCTGAGTCGTCCCCATGTGCCCAGCGATGCCTTTTGTGATGAGCACAAAACAAAGATACAACCAAGCGTGCTGCCCCTGGGGATTTATTTTAAATTGTTATGTAATAAATAAAGTCAATGTCATGTTATACCTGAGGTCTAAATCATAGGGATATCTAACAATAGCAGTTTGAGGTTTTGGGGGATTAAGGAAGAGGACACTTCTTTGGAAGACACAGACTTTTTGCCAGCAGTCTCTTTTGGGTTCTTTTGTCGAGCTCGTCAGTGATGTGGTCATCTGAGGGGTTGGAAATATTTTCTTGGTGAGGCAATCCTGTGATTTATTCACTCTTTTTCCCATTTAGTACTCCCAAATTAGCACGAACACAGCCAGGGTGTGCTTTAGTCCCCAAGGACAGGTGGATCCACAGCTCTGTTCTTGGCAGTGAGTTGGTCTCTGCACTGCAGCTGCTTCTCCGTTCTGGTGGGGATTCTTTTCCCTGGATTTCCTGGATCGATTTCCTGGATCCATCTCCTGGATCCATCTCGGAGACATATGATGGAGGCCTATTTGGACAAACTCTGTCACTCCATTCATCCTCTTTTAAATCGGTGCTGGTTTCTAACTGTCCCATTGAGAATGACAACAGTTAATCTGTTGCTTTTGCAGTGGAGTCGGTTTCTAGGAAAAATGCCAAGCTGCAAACCCCAGTAAACATTGAACCACTGGAGAGATATTTCCCAACATCCTATATTTTCTGTAACAACAGGGATGGATGGGTTCTTTCAGACTTGGGGACATGACCTACAGAGTTTCTGGTGTCCCCAGGTGAGGTTACTTTTACAAACTCACCGAAATGGAAGCTGACAGGGCTGGTGGGTTGTGAGGGGTGGGCTCTGGGCCCCAGCTTTGGTAGGGCTGATGGCAGGCAGGTGTCAGAGCAGGGCACAGGGACTGTCCCCAAACCTGGCTCCGCACACCCTCGGGGTTCCTGGCAGTGTCCTGAGGAAAGGGCAGCCCAGGAGGTAAAGTGCAGATCTCCCATCTTTGGATTATGTCTGGGAATAACTGAATTCACTTCTCTGTGGCCTGAGAGCGAGGGAGCAGCGTGGGAGAGTCCTGTTCTCTGACACTCTCACCATCCTGTGCAAGTTGAACTTCAGGTTCTGATTCATAAAACCAAGAGGTGAGGTAGAGGAGGCACAAACACAGCCAGCAGCAAGGAGCAAAACACTGGGGTATCACCAAATCTGTGTTCAGTGCCTCTTGGCACCCAGTCCTTCCAGGAGGGACGTGCTTTCCAAAGGCGTTTTGGCTGCACAAGGAGAGCACTGGAGTATTGAAATCCTTTAATTTGTTTTTCAGGTCAGTTACTTGTCAGAATTGGCTGAGGGTTCCCAAGAAACATCTCAGACAACTGGTCTAGGTGGGACTGGGGGTCGTTGAGGTCCTGAGGAAGCTGCAGGAAGCTGGGTTTGGACTGGCTGCCTGAAGTGTGGAAAACACCTTGTGTTTAGTATTCCATGACTTGAGACACCTGACATTTCTAAACTGGTTCTTTACCCTTTTTAAACAGTTTCTAGCATTTACACCTAACTCTCTTTGCCCCTTCCGCCCCCTTGCAGATTTTACCTGTGTTTATTCCAACATTTTTCCTTCAAGCCTTTAATCTATTACAGCTCATGATGCTGCATGAGAAATCCCCCTAAGCAGGACACAGGACACCAATAACTTCACTTACAGCAATATAAACATAGGAAAGATGAAGTGAAGAAGGTTTTAAATACTACAAACCTTGCACCAGGAAAATGCAATATGGTAAAAATATTGCTACTCGATGTGGCAGGCTGGAAGAAACATTGCAGAAAATCAGGTTAGCAGAAAACACAAAGTGCAGATAATTATTCAGTACTAAGCTAAGGTCATTTTAGAACTAGTTCTCATTTGCTGGGACTTTCTTCATATTCTCTTGCAACATTTTATTTTGATAATTTTAATTCAGTTTTATCAGAACTAGACCCACAGCCTGGCTAAGCAGCATCTCCAGTGTTTGGCCTAAAGTAAGACAGGTGGTTTCAAGGTATCAAAAAGTCACAAAGTCATTATTAACTGTGTTGGAGAAAAGGCACTGTGCAGTTTGGATCACCCAACATGAAATAACCCAAGTCTGCATCTATTTTACCTGATTATTTCCTGTTTCATGAGTTGTTCTGTTGCCTTGCTTTGGTTCCTGCCCATTGTTATCCCTGAAACAGAAATCACATCATCAGGAAACCCTTCAGGGATGCAGCATTTTCCATGGACAAAGCTACAGCTCAGAGGACTGGATTCTGCTTCGAGTCCATGCTGTCCTGGACTTGACAAGCAATTTCAATCTGCTCTGCCCCTGTGTCCATACAATACAATTATCAACAAAAATTAGGGAAGTGCGGTGGATTTGGGAAAAAATGCTTGAGAACAGACAAGTGGAGTGTCTGGATTGCACATCCAAAGAGCAGGGGATGGGCTGTTAAAATCTGCCTTGCTGTACTGACCTGGAGCACACTCTCATATTGGAATAGCACCTGTAAGAAGGGAAATACCTGTGCTGTCCTCTGCTTTTCCTGCAGAGTTTTCTCTTTATTGCATCACGCTTAAATGCTGCTACTGCAGCGAGGGTGGCTACAGGCACCACAAGGAAGAAGAAAATCAGCAGCCCATCCCGAAGTGATGTATCTAGGGAAAAAGAATTGAAATCATGGAATTTAAAATATTAAAGCTTTTTTGTTTGTTTCTTTGTTCCAAAAAGTCCACTCTTAAACTGTTGTAGAATAAAATTAATTACTTCACTGAAGTTTATAATATGCTACAATCAGGAAAGTAGGATTTGGCCTTATGGTATTACAAGTTCTTTCTGCCTTACCCACCCTACGTATGTGCAATGTTTTCCCTTTTACATAATTATTTTCAATAATTCTAAAGCACACAAATTCCTTTTGTACTTGCTTACCACAACTGCTCTGCATGTTTGCTTTGCCTTCCTAAACATTTTTTCCCTTTCCTGAAGTACAAATTTAGTATAATTCAATAAAGTTCCGCAGAAAGTAACACAGATCTTCCTCAGAAAGCTACGGATTATGAACTTCACTTTTAGACAAAGAGATGGAAAATGTTTTGTGTGTAAAGCCCAGCAAAAACTACTTCAATATCAAATAATAATGTTTGTTCTTCAAGTCAGTCCACGATCTGTGTCTCATGCAATAGAAAAAACCCCGTTGATAAGAAGCTGTATTTAGTAGATTATTTTCTCAGTCCCTGGGGCAGAAGCAGGGCTGGTTTCAGTGTCCCACCTGTGTGAGCTGGACCACTGTCAACACTGCCACCGTAGCCAGAGTGGTTACAGAACGGAGGGGCCCATCCCGGATTGCAGTGGCAATTCCCATTGTTGTTACACACCTACAGCCCAAACAAGAGGGAGCCGTGAGTCAGGCAGGGACAGTTCCCATTGTTGTCACACCCCTAACAGCCCAAACACAGGGATTAGTCAAACAACACCACCCTGAGAGTGGCCACTCAGACCTTTGGCATGGATTTGGAGTTCCACGCATGGAACTGCATGGGGAAACAAGAAATGCTGCATAGTGTTGCATAGAAATACATTAAATATTAACTGGGAATGAGCTCTGCCCCTCCAGAACACCCCAAACCGCTGAGGGATTCTGATACCCCATGGTAATTCTCTCTGAATTAACATTTGTGTTGTTTGCCTGCAAGAAATCACAGTCCAGAAACCTTAGTTTTACAGCCTTTGATTTTTCACAGAGCCTTATATAAATCAGGAATTACCAGACTGTCATCCTCAAAGGAATATTTTCCTTTTACAATTCACCAGCTCAGTAATATTAAAAAAATTCCCTTGGGAGATTGAGATGAAATGCCTCTCAATGTAAGTGCTAAGGGGTTTGCAGTGTTCTGGCAATATGAGTTACGGTGGATTTAACTTTTAATACAGATCAGGAAAAAGCAAAGCCACCTGCTTGGTTATTGATTAAATGCAGGGAATTTGCACAGTCTGGAAATAGGACACAAAGCACCATCTACTCACCCCATTATTATTACACTTCTGCTTTACGTCACAGCTGTAGCCCAGATATCTTGCATCAACACATTCAAAACCTACACAGGCCTGGAACAAGTAATTAGTGCCTTGCAAACACAAAACTTAAAAAGTCCCATCCTTTTATAAATATACTGTATAAGTGTATATGTTGACAGGTCTGCAGCTTTCACTTACATGTTAAGAAGAAGGACTGATACAGCATTCAGTATTTCAAGAATTTTATAACCTTACTTGTCTCAGGTTTGCTTAACTCTGTGGGATGCACTTTGATGGAGTAATTTGAATGACTGATAATGCAGCACCCCAGTTTTTGAAAAGCTAATTAACTGTTTGTATGTATTGATCTCAAAAGACTTTTATTGTGTTATGGCCTGTGAACAAAAGAGCCAGGTGATGTTTTTGGAGGTTCAGAACTTTCGACTTGGAATATATTCTGTCATGCTGCCGTGATTCCTCTTACCTTGTTCTCTCCACAGGCTGTCCCATCATGAACTTGAGCAGGATCAGGGATATCTGATCCTAAATCAAAGTCAGAGGACCAGCATAAAACCCCAGATGCGTTATTGACAACGCTCCAGGCTGGAAGGTTTTGAAGACTGACAGATGTGCACTGGAGCTTCCCACACAGACTGTGCCTGTATGGAATGAAGGACACCCAGAGACAAGGTGAACAGAGAAAAATCAGTATCAATGCAAAGCCATTCCAACTTTTTAGCTTGCATTTAAAAAAATGTTCTTTTAAATCTCTCACTTCAAGGCTTTGTAACAAACATATTTCTTTACATTGAAGATTTTGGGGTTAGCTTTTTTTGGTGGTGACTTACTGGACTGGGCATTTCTTGTACACTCCACCTTTCATTCCACAGTTTCCAAACCTATCTCCTTTAATATTTGCTTTTTCAAAGCATATATCAGGTGCTTTTCGTGCCCCTGTACCAAAAAAAAAAAAAAAAAAAAAAAAAAAAAAAAAAAAAAAAAAAAAGCAAATCTCAGTAAGTGTCTGAAAAATACCAGAAAGAACAATTGGAAATGTCTGTCAGGAGCCTAGAAATGTGTTTCCATTAAATGCTAACCATACCTTTCCCATAGATGGACTGACACTGTGAATCAAAGCTCTGGCACACCCCATAATAGCAATAAGCCTTGCTGTTGCTGCAGGGGTAACCATTCATGATGTAAACGTCATCTGGGCAGTAGGCTGTGCTTCCATTGCAGTACTCAGGGAGATCACAGACATCTTGTTTTGCTCTGCACTCTGCTCCTGCCACTTTGAACTAGGACCAGAGAGGGAGAACGCTTTTAGTACTGCAACAGGGGAACTTCTGAAGCGAAACAAAGACAACTGGGAACATTTAGTGATTTTAAGGAAGACAAATTCCCTTCTTACATGCTCTCTTACCAGTGAATGCCATTTGAAAATATGTCAAGAAGAGCAGGATAGCTCTTTTCAAGCATTAAAAAGATCTCAGGGAATAATAACAGTTTAGTTTAACACAGCATTGCCTACCTTACAGTTTTTGCAGCACAGTCCTTGAGCACATTGTGAGCCAGGGGTGAGTTTGCAGGTGGCAGCATCACAGCAGGGGTTGGAGCATTCCTGAGAACATTGAAAGGGGAATACTCTGTTTTATTCCTATAGCCAGGAAAGTGCTCATCAGTCCAGGTGGATAAGGACAAGCCAAACCTTAAGTAACTGTGTCAGATTCTCATGTTCTGCTTAAAAAGAGCTAGCAGACACTGTTGCTGTGTTTTATTTTACAAGCCAGCTGAAAAAACACCTGTTCTGATATGTTGTGGCATAGGGATGCCAGTGGAGCCAGGGTTTGCTGGCAGCCTTTTCACTTATTGATGCCTTTTTTGAGACACTTTTACCTTCTGAAGAATTATATTATATTATATTATATTATATTATATTATATTATATTATATTATATTATATTATATTATATTCAAAAAGTATCCAGCTCAGTTTCATGCATTACCTGTGGTTTGCCACAGTCACATTCTTCATTGTTATCGACCACATTGTTGCCACAGACAGGTTCTTTGTACACATTACTTGTTTTTGGAGGGTTTCTAAGGCAGTTTCCTCCTCCATTTAGAATAAAGGCCTCAAAATCATCAGCGCTGCAGGTGCTGAAATTCCTGGATCCACTGGAAAGGATAATATTTTATTATTATAATTATTTTGCTTACAGGAGACCATACAACTCAAGCTCTTAAAATATTGTTGTTCCATAATAAATACTGTATTTCATAATTCTAGGAGATCGTGAAACAGTTAATTTTTATTTTACTTTGCATTAAAGTGCAGTACTAGAAGTTTAAAAAATACTATTATAATGTGAATGCTTCTAGAATCCAGAGACCATGAGATTGTCTATTCTGGTGTCCTGTATGAAACAGGCCTTAGAAATTCTGTACTGAGTCTAAAAATATTTGATTAAAAATGTTCTCAGGAAAACATTCATCTTAACTTGAAGTCCCTAAGCACTGAGGAATGCATCTTCCTAGAGTAGTTTTGTCCAGTGTTTAGCTATCCTGATTTATTAATACAACTGGGGATAAATAAAATATTATTATGTTTTTCTCCTAAAGAGAAGTCACAGAACAAATGACCTGAAGGAAACATAAGCAAAGAAGTTTTTTTTTTTTAATTAACTGTTCAATAATGTATTGCATATTTGCACAAACCCATTGAGTACATGTAAAGCATTCTCAACAGGGTGAAAAAACCCCAGCAACATGTTATTATTTAAAAAAAATAATTAAGTCCAAATATGTTTTTAGGAATGTTACAAATAAAGAATGATTGGGTAAGAAAACAGATAAAATTTCATATAAATTAAGATTAAGTCAAATCCTAAGTCAGGGAATCCACCTCTGTGATTAAATTTTTCAAACAACTCCTCATCCACTATGGTCCTTCCAGATTCATAGGAAGGCACAGCCACGGCAAACAAAATAAATTATTAAAATCAAATAACTGGAAATCTTACTTATCTGTGCTGTGCATGATATAGGATGCAGGACATCTCTTATCATCATGTTTCATTCCAAGATTGTGCCCCAGTTCATGTGCAACCACTGTGGCATGACGTAACATTTTGTTATGATTCAGCTAATAAAGAGAATCAAGTTAATAATAATAAAATCACTGCAGGTTTTCTTCTGTGTGATTCTATTCTATTCTAACACTGTTAGACACTGATTTCAAAGGAGTCTTCAACAACAAATGTAGTGTTAAAGAACAGAATCTGCTTCTGAGATTGTCCACAATCCTGTGGCATCCATAATTTAAGGACAGGAACCTCTGGAGTTATTGGTTCTGCCCCAAAGGTGGAGAAAAAAAATAGTTTAGTACTATTTTTAATTTTTATTTTTTTTTTTTTTTTGCCTGTTTACAGCCCTATTGTGAGGAATTCCAGACACTTGAGACTACAGTTTCTATTAATTTAAGGAGTTAAAACCCCCACCATTATTTTGTAGCTGCATTCTCATCCCAAAACCTCTGTGGTTGTGAACTTTAATGGTACAAGGATGAGATTATGCAATATTGAGTTTGAGGAATCACAAAGGATGACCAAAAGAATTAATTGAAGATTAAATGAGCCAAGTGGGCTGGAATTTGACAAAGAAATTGGGAAGTACTTAAAAAAAAAAAGAGGTGTCAAATATGCACAAGTCTTTACATAAGAAACCCCGTGAAAGAAATCAGCCAACTCCAAGAGCAGGGTGATTTGACCACGTAGTTTCTTCCATACCCAAATGATGATGTACTCACAGTGCTGATCGACCCTCCCTGGACATGTGAGCACACAGTACCCACAAAAGCCATCCCAATGGATCCACTGAAAGAGCTTCTCCCTCTGCAACAAAAGCAGTTTGGAGGTGGTGTTAAAGATGGGTTGCAAGTCCATGGTTTCTACTAAAAGACACGGAGGAATTGGAAAGAAATACTGCAAGGCAAAATTTGGTCTTCCTGAAGTCAAGAAGGAATGTATCACCACAGCAGGGTTTCATTCCAATTAATAATGAATATCTGAGTAGGAGCTTGAAAATAACGATCAATCACCTAAGTCTGCTGTGTCAGTGCATTCAATTACAGAATGGCTAAGGTGGGAAGGGACCTCTGGAGGTCACCCTGTCCCTGGAGTTGATGAACTCTTGAGAATCCTTTACAGTTTCTTGTCATTTTTCCAGGTTAAACCATTTTGGAAGTGCAGAGACTTTTACTCTTGGTATATTTTAATTAATATACAAGCCCCAAATCATATAGATCAACACTGGCAGCATGGCTGGTTTTCCCACTGAATGCAAACTCACATGATGAGGTGGCCAACGTCATTTCTTGAGCGCTTCAGAAGATCTTTCTGTCTCCAAGAAACAAATCTACTCAGCACATCTCCAGCTGAACCATCCATTACAGATATGTGGTTGGCATCTGTCCAAACCTCCAGTCCAACCAAAACAATCTGGATGTTTAATGCTCTATACATCTGGGAAAAAAGAAAAAAAAAAAAAAAAAAGATAATTAATGTCCCTCAGCTGTTCTGATGGAATTCTGAAAGATGACTTCATTACTACTGAGTAAACAATAAGCTGAACACAGTGACCAAGACCTAACTTCAGTTTCTTTGAAACTCAATATATGATATTTGTAATTCTAAGTGAAATATAAAATATTTATAAATTGTAAACTAAATAAAGTATTTAGAATATAAACCAAAGTATAACTGAAAGCAATCTACTCTATGAAAGTACCTAAACATATCTTTTGGAAAGAAAGGTGCTCTTTTGAGCACTATGATAAAACAGAAACTACCGAATCCAGGCAATTTATCTGACCTACCCCATCAACATAATTAATCAGCTCCACCGTTTCCTTTTGCACTGCAGCAGGATCTGAATTCTTCAGCAAAAACTGTAAAATTCCATAACAATGTCAGAGGATAAAAATTAGCACAGCAATAGAATTTATTTAGTGATGGATGATACAATTACCCTGTTGTGATCCACAACCACGAATAATTCCACATAGCTTTTCTGGGGCAGGACAGCTCGCTTCTGCTGCAAATGAGAAAGCACAGTAAGTGAACGCAATGAGTTTGCAAAGTTGCATTTTCTAATGCGGCCTCAGTTTGTGTTGGATCACCACATAAACATCTCAGTGTCAGTAATTCACACCTCGTCAGACACTGGGGTGCATGAGCTGAATGGAAGTTTGTGCATGTCACATCCTACCCACAGCAGTCTGGCCAGACTCTGCTCTTCCACTACAAGGTTGCTTCAAGCTATGTGAGATGCCCATTGCGCTGATCTTCTGTTCCAGGATTTCCTCAGCTTGGTGTCCATGAAAGCCACAAGGAAATGTCCTGCCAGGTCAATCCCACCTGCAGTGATGCTGGTCCAGAGCAAGAGCCCTGGGGATGCCTTGGACTGCAGCTCAAGGGAGAAACAGAAATATATTTACCCTGAGGAGCCTGTCCCTGCTGGAGGTAGTGTTTGATGAAAATGTGTATTTCACAGACTGCTTCACAAACATCTCATGCTCCAGGCTGCCATTCAGCACCCCACAGTGGAAGGGGATGCCCTGCACATCTTCCAGTTCATAAAGCACATGTTCAAATGTGCTGGATGTGTTGAGGGGCTCCATTCCATACCATCTGCCTCCAATGTAGAGAATTCCCCTAACAATCATAAGAGAATGAAACATTATTGCATCATTTTTCCTTCGTGGTTATGACTAGATGAATGAATAACAGCTGGATACTTAGACACTATGTTAAAATAAATTATTGTTTTAAATTATATTAATATGGGTTTAAGTTCAAATGCCCAATAAAAGACAAAACAGAAGTTATTTAAAATACTCAAGAAGTGTGGGCTTCTTGAATCATTTAGAAAACGAAGAAAAAAAAGAGAATGAAGCCAAATTGTCAGTAAATGAGTCTGGATTGTGGGTACAGAGCTGATGCAAAGGGTCCCTTTCAGCCTTTATCTCTTCATTTAAGGGACTGCCAGGATATGTCCTGATTTATTGTGAGTGACATCTCTTCACCTGAAAGATACATGGGTGAATTTTATCCCGTTTGTAATTTATTAGACTTGAAACATAAAAAATCGGTTCAAATTTGGACAAAAGCTTTTCATGGAAATGGTTTGTCTTTTGAAATGTGCCCGTTCATAAGACAGAATTGTTTGCAGGAGTGTTTTAAGTTCAACAAAAGCTGCATCAATGCATTTTTTCTGCAAAGGCATCTCTGGTCATGACATGCACATCAAGTACTAGAAGCCTTAGCTCTTGCCCAGGTTCTGCCTATATTTATTACAGTTTCTCTCATATTATCTTTTTTTCTGTGAAGGAGTTTTGGAAAAGGGGAAAAAAGCGGGAGTTGAGGGAAACTATAAAACCTGTAACAAGTTTCAGCTTCATCAGAAGGTGAAATATTAAAAAAAAATAGGAAGAGGAAATACCTAAGGCCATCACAGGTGCTGAGAGCAAGTGTGGAGTCAGCAATTCCTTCAACAGTGCCATGATAATAACAGTGTGTCTGAAATGCAACAAACCCACATAATTAGGGACACAACAAGGTGGTTGCCTTCAACTGCAAACTTATTTTCTAACTAACCATATTATTTGCATGACATTAGGGCTGGCTGTTAGAAATTCACAGAGCTCCCTACTTGGAAAATAACCCTGACCTTCTTGGAGGAGAATATCCCTTGACATGAGTACCTAAAGTAGCCTGTGGTCCCTTGGTTCTAGAGCACAGCCAGCTTCTTAGTTTAACCCATCATCATATTTTATAAAAATATTTTAATCTACATTGCTCATCCTGTTCTTAGTGTCTTCTCAAAGGCTGCTCTGAGAAGATCTTTCATGCAAAAAGCACACAATTACATCTCACTGATCTCACGTGCAGTTTGGAGGTAAAATTAAATTTAGAAGTATTTATAAGGCTTCTTTGCTACAGGATTTAAAAACTATAGAGCTTTGATGCTGCCATTGTACCTTAAATTACATATTACACAAAGGTGGCTCAAATTCAGGCTTGGCATAATCTCCTGGCAAATCCTGTCACACCTTGGGGAACAGGGGTGCTGCATCCCACAAACATCCCCGTCCCTCATGAACCTCATGTTAACCTTCTGTTAAACAGAAATGCTCCACTGTGAAAACTCACAAAAGTCTAATTCCCAGCAAATATATTTTTTTCTTGGCTTCCCTGGTTTTTCAGGGGATGCCCTGACACAAAGTGGAAGGTTTATTATGTACAATACCTCATTTTTGGATGGTGTTGCCTGCAGTTTCCCATTTTTCCCATATGTGTACATCTTAAAGTCGTCACTAAGAAGTTTTCTGGAAACAAAAATGAACTACTGCTCTTTTAATGGTGTAGAAACAAGAAACATATCAAGAGTCTTGGTAAGTGCTACATTCTGTTAGCAGCACACTCAGTGCTAAATTATTACTAGAATCCAGGCACATGAAAAAAAATACTTTAAAAGGAGCTGGAGTTTTTGGAAAATTGGTAATTTTGAAACTCACTATTATTTATTTTAACTAAAATATCCGTAGTGAGGAATCTAAGCAGACTCAGTTGCATAAGGACCTGGTCTATTACAGGCTCAGGAATGAGGAACAAGAGAAACAGAAAAATTTCTTCAAATACAACATAGCTAAAACCCTTCTCCCCTGCTAATAAAAAACTAATGTTGAACTGCATTCTAATTTTCCCTAAGGATTTCAGAAAAGTTCTATCTTGCACTGCTAATAAAAAATAATCAAAATAACTATTTTTCCCTTCTATTTGCAAGTTATTACCATAACAGAGACACTATATTTAACACTATTTAACAGAGTAGTTTTGTAGTTGCTACAATCTGCCATTAAAATGATTTCTTCTGTATTTTTTTCAGTATAAAAATGTTTGTCTGTATGCAACTAACCCTGAAACAAGACAATTCCTCAGAACACTCTATCACATACTTATTTTTCTTCAGCTTTAGGAGATATGTTCCATTTCTGGTTTTAACTGAGTAAGAGAGATTGTCATCTGAACGCTCCTGAAAACAGAACAAAAGATACCACTTAATTAGGTGATTTTTCTCTTCGGTTTTATTAATTCCACATTTTGCTTGACAAGAGAGGCCCAAATACTGTGTATGTTTTAAGTTAAAAACCCACAGATTCCTAACCCTCAGGTTTCCATATTTCGAAGCAGCAAAGTGAACATTCTTTCCTCTGTAAAGTTTAAATTCTCTGGATCTATATTTTCATTTAGACAGGAGGGCACAGCGCACTCTTTGCTAAGTACCACATCATGCTTTGTGACCCTCCTTATGTAAATCAGATAAACGACTCCCAGTCTTTTATCCCCTAATTGGTTTGCACAAAGATGACTAACGCTGTTTCATTAACAGTTACTTCGGTAAACCAACTCCGGATCTGGCACAAAGGTAAGTTACCTCAGGACTGAAGAATTAAGGCTCAGGTTTCTCTCTTAACTCATCTTTTAACCTGTGCAACTTTGTGGGACCATTTTTATCCTTTGGGTCCTGCATGGCTGAAATCCTGTGGTTATTATGCAAAGACCAGAACACGGACAGCACAGGTGTTAGCTCAAGTTCAACATCTAATCTGACTCAAAAGAAATTAAAATATTCTTCATGTCCCTTCTCATTTCTGTCTCACAGGGTCATTAATAGGATTAGAAGTTTGGAAGGCACTTGGAGTATAATCACAGGCCTTTGTGGGAACAAATTTACTTAAAACTAGTTGAAAACACTAAGAATCAGAAGAGAGATTGAGGCACATTTCATTACAAAAATCTCTATATACCATCCACTGTATGTGTGTGTAATGTAGGACAGTGTTTTCAAAAACAGCAACAATCAGAAAAAAAGAAAATCAACAAACCTCATGAGAAAATGGGAGATGTTTCTCTCCGCCTGTCAGACTTCGAGGAATGATTATTTCTAATGTAGAAAGTCTGGACGTGTGTTCAGAGGTTACACCTGAAAATAAAGTTTGAAATTGGTAAAGAATCAGAAAGGATAAGGCATTATGTTGGCACCTGCACAGGGGTGATAGGCAAAACCCTACTCTGATCCAGCCAGAAATGGAGAAAGAGTGAAATATTCAGGAATGATCAAACTGACTTTAAAATTTTTACTATAGATTAAAGCTGGGGTGTTCTGGAGCACATCAAGAAAAACTATCAAAGTATTTAAACAAAATCCTAATTCTCTCATATTCTGGGTTATTGACTTTCTGACTTTGTCATTTTTTCTTCCACGACTGACACTTTTAATCTGATGTAACACAGAAAATTGGTGCAGCTGGCCTTCTGCTTTCTCCATTGTCCTGAATAAGGAATATTTTAGTTGTCCTCTGGATACAATTTGTCCACCTCGTGTGTGGAAGAAAACGTGGCTCCCCATGCTGCCTCCAGCCATTGCCTAATCTTGCATTTTGTTTGTTCTAGCAACAGTCAGATCTTTGCAAAAGGTTTGTAGCCTTTTACATGATATCAGAACTATCTCCAGAACAACATGCTAATGCAGGAAACTAAAGATAAGAAGCCTGCCAGTATCTGGTTTCAGGTAAATGGCTTTATAAGGACAAAAACAATCTCCAGTGACTTTTTAAAAAAAATGTGTGAAGTTGAATTAATCTTCCTTTTTCTTGTCTGCTCATCAACTGGTTTGATCAACAGAGACACAACCATTGCTTTTAAGCAGAATCAATGACAACATGAGTTTTAACCAATGGAAATGGTTTCTTCCCTATTAAACTGTTCTTTTATAAGAAAACAAAGAGATTTTTTTTCACATTTGTAGTAGTACAGTCACCTTCCCACATTGCTGTGAAAGGAATTCATAATTGCAAAAAAGTCACACAACCAGCCATTCAAAGTGAGGAGGGTTCTCCAGTGTAATGATGATCTCGACCTGCTAGATAGCATCAGGATTTTTAAAAGCTAGGTGCAGGTAGCATATGTTTAACAGTACAGGCTGCAACTGCAATCAAAATGTGGAAGCTGATATTAGCAAACCGGTGTGAAAAGAATATCTGTGCTTCATATTGTGATTTTGCTCTTAATCTTCAATAATTTTATTATCTAAATCACAAAATCCATTCTGTTTCATGAGTCAAGTGTATGTTGAACTAAGCATGGAGATGCCCTTTCAACAATTCAACTTTTGACACCTGAAAGCAGGAAACCACCTTTGATGCATGTCATAAAAATACCACTTTCTAAGAAACATTTCAGGCATTACATTTAAATCTAAAATGTGAAGCCAAATCATAAATGGAGATGAGTTAATGAAAAATTACAATGAAATTGTAGGAATTTGCCTCACATTTGGGAAGAAGAAAGGTTTTTCTACAGTCCCTAATATTGGTAAGAATGACAGCAACTGCAGTTGTCACAACCAGTGTCCTGCACAGAAAATGATGTATTTACATACCTAAAACATCTGGGAGGGAAAAAACACCACAAAGAGCTCAACTATAAAAAGTTTCAACCTTTAATCTTTTCCAAGATTCTCTCAGTGAGCAGGGCTGCACAGGGAGGGCTGTGGCTCGATGTCAAAGATGTGCATCATTATAATCAGGGTCTAAGCAGACTTGGAGAAGCTTTCTGAATATGTAGAAAAAAAGAGAAAGCTTACCTTTTATCCAAAAAGGGTTTCCAGTAAAAATTAGTCCAAAAGTGAAGAAAAATAGGCTGTGCATTAACATGACTTCCCGGAGAAACTACTCCAGCATCCGAGCTGGCTCTGGCTGCTCTGCAGGGAACCAGAAGAACGAGAACCGTCTGCTCCCAAGGTAAACAACAGAAAAAGCTCTCCGATACTGCATCTCTGCTGAGGAAAAGGGAAGTAAAATTTAATCCACTAGGCTTGTGAGAAAACTGGTCAGACAGCCTAATGCAAATATAAAGCAGCACATTCTTAAATGCTGATTGGAGAAAGAGCAAGCCCCGTATCGGGATCAAACTGGTTTATTGTAAAGGACTTTCATCGCACGGTGAGATCATGTGAGATTAGAAACATAAAATACTGCTACTGACAAATGCAGTGTTTAGGATGTTTATCCTGGCTACTGCCAGCTCAATAAAAATCTAGCGTGAATCAATTTACTCTTTGAAATTTTAGCATCTTGTCTTCCATTTTTTCATCTTTACGTAAAATATAATGCATATGAACACGTGAAAATCCCCAAAAGAGAGGTTTTACCAGGTCCCTTCTATGTAAAACACAATTCCCCTCACCAAAAGTCTGTAATTTTGTGAAGATCGTTGCTCCTCCAGGATCGGAGTAATCTTCCATGCAACCACATTGTCACCAAAAGCACAAAATTGAGCTTGCAATGCATTTCTCAAAAATGAGACTGAGACAACACACTCAAACATTTACATTAATTAATTTTAATTAATTCTTTGATTAAAGCAGAGAAAAATCCATTTCGTATTGCTGGTTAATCCTATAAAACAATGCCTTAAGTGACACAAAGCAGGATGCTGGCTGTATTTGCAGTATTAAGTTGTTAAAGCCCGTTCAGGTCCATTTCCCGAGAGTCACAGACTGAGAACACCCTGAACATTCCTGCGCTGAGCGCCCGGTGGAAGCAGAATTTGATACTCTCATTCCGCGGGTCTGCGTCTGCCACAGCCTCAGGAGCAGCATTCCCCAACTCCAGAAGGTGAGATCCTACTGAAAATTAAATGAACCCAATCTTTTATTTATGGCCTCTTTTATTCATAGCCTCTCTCTCCTCCTATCAGGACACAAGTCGGGAGAATCCCGCTGCTCCAAATGTTGACATATTAGTGAGTTTCACAGAATCCAATAATCATTTCAGTTGGAAAAGACCTTTGAGGTACTGAGTCCAACAGGGGAGCCTGTTCAGTGCCGGATCACACTGTGGGGGAAGATTTTTCCTAATCCCCACCCTAGACCTCTCCTGGCACAACTTCAGGGTCTCTTCTCCCAAGCAACCAGCGACAGGACAAGAGGACATTGTCTTCCGCCGCACCACTAGAGGTTCAGGATGGACATTATGAGGAGTTTCCTCTCAGAAGGACTGACTAGACACTGGAATGGGCTGCCCAGGGAGGTGGGCGAGTCAGAGGTGTTTAAAGAAACACTGAACGTAGCACTCGGTGCCACGGTACGGCTGGCACGGCGATGTTGGGTCGGTGTATTGGACTCAATAATCTCAGAGGTGCTTTTCCACGCCAATTCTCTCCGGCTCTCTGCGCCCCTCAGGCACCCCCGGGCTGTGGGCGCCGCTCCGACCCCGGCGCTCCCTCAGGCGCTTCCCGCCGCTGCCCAGCGCGCACGCGCGGAGCCCCCGCGCGGCGCAGGCGCGTCCCGGCCGCGGCCGCCGCTGCCGCTGAGGGCCGGTCGGTGCCGCTTCCCGGCCCGGGAGTCCCCGCCGGGCACAGCCCGGGGCTCCGCGATGTCGAGCGGCTGCGCGGCGGCGGCGGAGGAGGAGGCGGAGGAGGGAGGCCGGGAGCCGCGCTGTGTGTCGGCGCGGTGCTCCTGGCCCTGCGCGCCGCCGGGCGGCCTGGCCCGGGCGCTGTGCCTGCGGCGGGGTGCGGGGGACGGCGAGCCCGGGTGAGGGCGGCGGGCGGCGAGAGGGGGCTCCGGGCTGGGCCGGGCGGGAGCGGGGCTGGCGGGACAACGCGTGTGGCTTCCCCCCCTCAGCGGAGAGGCCGTGCTGGCGGAGCGGCGGGCGGGCGGCGAGGAGCCCTGCGAGCTGCGGCTGCAGTGCCGGCCCGGCGCCGAGATGGTGTCCGTGGGGATCGTGAGCCAGGCCCGCAACATGGAGGTGTACGTGGGCGAGGAGTACTGCGGCACCGGCCGGGGACAGAGCCGCGGCACCCGCCCGGGCCCGGGGTGAGTGGTGGGCGCGGGCGGTCCTGGGTGCCGCACACGCTGCAGGCGGCCCCGAGCTCGGTGTGTGTCTCTGTGAGGTGCTCCTGATCTTAGAGACGGCTTTAACGAGGCTGAGAGAATTGAGGCTGTTCAGCCAGGAGAAGGGAATTCGTCTGGGGAGACCCTGGAGCCATTTCCACTGCCTAAAAGAATTCGAGAGAGCTGGAGAAGGACTTTGGACAAGGGCTTGGAGAGATAAAGTGCAGAGTTAGGAGGAATATTGGGAAGAAATTCCTCCTTTTGAGGGTGGGGAAGCCCTGGCACAGGGTGCCCAGAGAAGCTGTGGCTGCCCCTGGATCCCTGGAAGTGTCCAAGGCAGATTGGACATTGGGGCTTGGAGCAAACTGGGGCAGTGGAATGTGTCCCTGCCCATGGCTGGGGTGAAGATGGCCGACTTTTAAGGTTCCTTCCAACCCAACCCATTGGGTTCTACGGAAGACCTCTTGTCTCCTTGATAAGTAGTCACCTCACACTTCAAAGAGCAAGAGAGAAGATTTTAAAAAGGTTTTGTTTTCCCCTTCAGTGCTTCCTTCCATGCTTTGCTGGGGGAAATAAAGCTATGTTTCTGTTCTGTTTTCAAGTCATTACATGGCACATCTGCTTAATTAGCTAAATAGAAACCAGTCGACTCAGAGCCTCAGGGAGGGTGTGTGAATAATGTCCTGAACCTCAGAAGCTTCTCTGGTACGCAGTGCATGCCCATATACAAGTAATTTCTACATAAATATTTGATAAGATTCATTACAAGTCGCATATAAGCATTAAAGCTGCTATTAGAAAGTAAAAGACCTGCTAAAAACTAGAAACTAAAACCACTGTTGGAAACCATAAATCTGCATTAAAAATGTGTTCCACTCAGTCTTGTTTCTTACCTAAATATTTATCACTACAGTGTATCTCTGCAAGAAAAAGTACCTTGTATATTGATGCCACAGCTTGTTTATTTTATTTTTCTAGTGAAACTGAAGAGGTTACTTTGTACCACAAGTACCTTAAGTTTGAATGCCCTGCAGCCTCCTGTAGAATTAAGGTAGGGAGTTGAACAGCATTATTTTATTTTTCTTTTATCTCATTAATCACTTAATCGACTAAATTGCATTGCTCTTAGTAAAATTATTTGTTTTATATACTTAAAATTATTTGTTTTATGTACTTTATCTCTTCACATAACCACTTAAAAATCTGTTGGCTGGTACTTTGTCTTGATGGCAGAGTGCTCCTTTTAAATTGGTATCTCAGTTTTCTTTTCATGAAGACTTTATATGATACAGATAATATAGTCTTGGAGGAAAAAACCCCATAAACCAGATAAACTGCAGATCTGTGATTAGAACTGGGGTCAGCTCTGGGGTTAAAAAAGCTTGTTAAAATTGTTATTTATCTTTGGGGCACTCAGGCACCTCTGTTACAGTGAGAATTTTATGGGAAATAATAGCAAGGAGAAATTAGCTTAATTTCCCTGGCAAAGAGTTCAGCATAGTTTTTCCCAAGACTCAAAAGAACAATGCACTGTCCCCTATGTACAAAGAAAACATGAAATGTTTGGGTTTTTTTTCCCCTAACCAAAGTATTTTTTTTCTTCTTGCGATAGCTGCTCTCCTTTGGTGAGAAACACAGAGTACTCATCAGTAAAATAATTCTAGAGGTGAAGGCAGTGTCTGCAAAACTAGCAACTGATTTTCCTTCACTAGGCTCGAGCATAGATCTAGACAGAGTGCAAACTATAATGGAATCCATGGGATCTAAGTTGTCTCCAGGTGCTCAGCAGCTCATGGACATGGTGCGGTGTCAGCAGAAAGTAAGTCACTTTTCCACAAACACAAACTGCCACTCCAGCAGATAGGATGTACTAAAAAGATTTTGGAGGTTTTTAATCTGCACTTACTGCCATTTTCATCCTGGTTTATGTGTTGTCACTCAAATGAGCGCAGTGAATAGAGGTTGTCTACTCCAGGATTAGTATTGGTATATGCACGGTGATAATTTTAAACTTTGCTGCCACCCTGCTGTCCTTTTGCCTGTTTGTCACTGCTGGTCAAGGGTGGTGGATGTTTTCCCTGGAATGTTTGGGGTGTAGATGGATGGGCTGGTTTGTCTCTTTAGTGGTCATTATAACCATGTCACCTTCAACTGAAAGCAGCGTGCTCTCACAAAACTTCAGATCCTAATCCTGCAAAGTGGGCTGTATCAACAGAATCCTGAATCCATCTGATATTAATAATTCAGTTTTGGAGACACAGCGTGGTAAAAATGAAGTCAGTAAAGCTTGTTCTTTACTTGAACACTGACGGGGTAATTAACAATTCATATTTACAAGGAATGTAGTTCAAAACTACTTTTAAAATCTTTACTAGTGGAATGCATGGTTATAAAGTATCTATTGTTATTGCTGTATAATTTCCAGTATATTTGAATACTCAGATATTTATGGTATTGTTTTTCCCTCCATCAGAACAGTTTCCCTCTTGGAGACAAACTCAGTTGGATCTTGGGGAAGAATTCTGACTTTGGCGGTGACCGTGCAGTGGATGGATTGCGCAGTGCAGCTCTTCAGTCATCGCTGAGTCCATCAGCCAGTGAACCTTTGCCTGTTAAAAATCATTTAACAGCTGAAGCAGTGTATAAAGGTTTAAAAATAACTCGTGATCTGAACTCAGAGGTACCTGAAAGAGGGAATGCTTTGGATTCTGAAAGGCTTCCTACCCAGCAAAATGCAGTTGACCTCAGGAATGATTTGAAAGTCATGGGATCTTTGCAAGTGCAGCAACAAGCAGGTGAAAC
The DNA here is from genome assembly GCF_015227805.2 of Hirundo rustica. Classification (NCBI taxonomy): domain Eukaryota; kingdom Metazoa; phylum Chordata; class Aves; order Passeriformes; family Hirundinidae; genus Hirundo; species Hirundo rustica. The sequence goes on along the minus strand of NC_053457.1, from coordinate 31,881,948 downwards.
TCCAAACGTGGCCAACCCGCAGGTGCTTCTTCCTTTTCTTCAAAACTTGTGCACTCAGGTGAATCACCTTCGGCTCAAGGATGGAGACAGGCACCTCGGGAAGAGTGCAGTGCCTAAAGAGGAAGGTGTTCAGAGTGCTGGGTGAGTTAAGTTTGGTGAATTTCTCAAAGTGGTATTGGCTGGTCATTGACAAGTTTAAACAAAATGCATCATGTAAGCATTTTCTTCTCATTAGCAGCAATAGTGAATCTTAGAATACGTGGGTTTGAAGGCTGTGTGGTGATGAGCATTACAGTTTTTCAGATGAGCTGCTTGAATGTGGGAGTTTTTCAGAAGAAATCACATCATTTGTTGTTACTAAACTGTTTTGTCTACCTCCATTTAATCCAGTTTAAAAAGGGTGTTTCTTATGCACATTTAGCTTGTCTTTCTCATCTACTGTGTTTTCATTTTGATTACTTTTACCCCTAAATTCTTACATCTTCCCTTTTTCACACAATGTGGCAGTCTTTTTGCTGTACTTGGTGTGTATCACCCCACTGATTTTCCTCTTCCTGCTCACTTGTTGGCATTTACAGTGCAGGTGTCACAGTTACCTGTTTGATACCTCAGCAACTATAGTGGGACTCAAGAGATGGAGGAAATCGGGATTTAATGGGGACTGAATATCTCAGCTCCATTATTTTTAAAGGATGCAGATGCAAACCCAGAGAGCTGCACAGTTTGGATAACTCTTGAAGTGCTTTTCCTGACAAGGACTGTCTGCCATGCTGACAGAATACAAACTGGGTATATTGTGGACTTGTGTGGATTTTGTTTTATGTCATTAAGCGCTCTAATGCATAATTGAGCCTTTGAGAAAACAAGGTTGAAAGAAGATGACTATATACAATAGCACGTTTATGAAAAATTGAGATTTAAAGTGTGGCAGGCAGGGTATTTTATTTGTGCTAAAACCTAACGCCTTCCAAAGGTCATTGCCTAATAAATGAAATTTTACGTTTAAAAGATGTTCAGGTGCCCAGATCTCTGTATTGCCCCTTGTCATTAAGAAATAGGTTATACTTACTCTTACATTTGCTTTTCTTACAGAGTGGAACAACAGCCTATTTGCTCCTATTTGGAAAAGATCATTTCAAAAAACCTGGATCTGATGGAGAAGAAGCTGATGGACTATATCGACTGCCAAATCCAGGCTCTTCAGACGCACATAGACAATAAAATGTTTGTCTTGATGGACTTGGTTCAGAACTCAAAACCAAACAAAATTTCCCAAGCACACTATGATTCTAACGAGGGTTTTTCTAACGGAGAGAGATAGAGGGATTCAGAGGCAGGGTTTCAATGTGAATACTCTGAGAGCAATTACACTTTACAAAGCTTAGTATTTATGCAGTTAAAACTGTAAAGAACCTCAGTGTTGTTAACCTGCATTTTGTTACTGTCGTTCTATCCACTGTTGTACACACTTGTCAGCTTTATGAAAGATCTTAATAATGTGTTTTTTTCCTAAATATAAGAGTTTTGTATGCCCTTTGTGGCTTATTTATTTAAAGGACATTGCTAGAAGCTGTATGAACAGTTCCCCAGTTCCACTTTGAACAATGGAGTACTCTAAATAAACTGAGTTACTGCTTATCTTTTTACCTACATGTAGTCAGCTCACTTTTTTTGGTTGTATTGGTTTTTGATGTGAAAGGGGTTATCTGTAGAACAGAATGTAGTTTGTGCTTTTGCTTTACTTGCACTCCTGTTGAAGACAGTTATTGTTCCATCTCTAAAAGGAAGGTTGGATTGTCATTGCCTAATTTGGGCAGTTCATGGAGCTGTCCTTCGAGAGCTGGGGGAATGTGAACCCGGCCTGGGTTCTTTGGAAGCCTTCTTGGCTGTACAGGCACCTAAATTAGGAATCCAGGCTCCTTTAGAGATAGCTAAAACAAGACTGTGAGACTTTTTCCCTCCTGAACGACCTGAGTGTGCAGGAACGAGTGAGATGAATGCGTCCTCAGCAAACTTTATCTGGGTTTTATGATCCTAAGGAGTGCAAGTGCTTGGTTCATGGTTCCTCTCCAGCGGATGTTTTTCCCAGACTGGAAGTGCTGGGGTAGCTCCAGAAGACCAGAGCAGTTTTCCTTACTGCATCACACTTCCTTTAACCCGTTGGGATCAGTTTTGCTGTCATTTGGGGAGGTAGGAATGTGACTCCCAATCCCTCCTCTGTGACACTGTGGAGTTTCAAACTCCATTCAGTTTGTTGCTCTTGGATTCTGGGGTGCACCATTTAGGTAAGGCCTTCATAGTAAACCCCTCAGTTGGGTGCACAAACATTTTTGGCAAAAGCTCTTGATGTGGCAAGCAAGTGTTCACTCAAAAGCAGCATAAGCATGTACAAGCCAGTATCTTTTTGTTCTGCCTGATATTTTCTTCTCCAGGAAGTACTAAAATAAGATTCACTTCTAGAGATGTTTAACATTTTGCCCTTCAGTTGCCTATATAAGACCTGTTGTGCAGAAGTCAGTAAAATGTCACAGATAAACAGATTTCCATACCTGTGATTTCTATTGAGTTGCCTTCAGAGAGAGGCAGGAGGAGGAACTGTCTGAGCAGCTGCATTTTTAGGGCAGCTGGGGAGGGCAGGCTTTGGTTTTTCGGACTTTTCTACCTCCTGGTTCATGTTTGTCACAGATTAAAAGAAGATTGCACTGCAACCACTTTGCAGACAAAATCAGTTTGCTTTGTAAGCAAACTGATACATAATGCATCTGTAATGATGTTGCATTTCTAATCTCAAACCTCTGCCTTCTTTAAAACAACTTTCTCTGATTTTTATCTCACTTTTAAGAATTTTGAATGCAACTGTCTCTTCATCCTGAAATGTATTTTCACTGTCTTTGAGTGTGGAGGCATTGAGTGCATGTTTAAAGATGTTGCACAGCATTTGAATTCCCTTTGGCTTCTGGAAATGCTAAATTTGCATCTACTTTGTGTAGCCTTTTGTTTCTTAAACCCACACACGTACTTGCAAGGAGTTTTCAAATGTTAACATCCCTTTTGTGACTGGCTGTGAATGTGTGAGCTGGCATGGATCCCTGCCAATCAGTGCTGTGTCCAGCAGAACCAAATGCCCTCTAAATCATCCCCTGGGAGAAGCAGAGCACAGGGTTATGAGTGCGGTGGAGTTTTGTACGAACTGAGCACGATTAGAACTGAAGGAACGTTGAGGGGGAAACAAAGTCTTGATGAGAAAACACAGGCAGGTGATCCAATTATTTTTGTCACTGAGAGTATTTACTCAAGTTTAGGCTTCAGATCCTCTGTACAGATCCAAAAGACCTGAAATTAAGGAACCCGAGTCCAGTTAAGATTAAATACCTTTAGATTTACACCCCCTAGCATAGTTTTAGAAATCAGCAGCAGATCTTGGAGCACAAGGAAGGGGTCTAGAGGTGGTCAATGCAATGCCGTGGGCAGAAGCATCATTACCGGCGGATAATGATAATGACCTTGTCACTTGCGCTTCTCTTGGCTCTTCTAAAGCTTGGGAAGCCTGGGAAATAAGGGCCTCTGTTCCCGGGGAAGGGTCGGAGAGGAGGGAACCTGTTCCCGGGGAAAGGTCGGAGAGGAGGGAACCTGTTCCCGGGGAAGGGTCGGAGAGGAGGGAACCTGTTCCCGGGGAAAGGTCGGAGAGGAGGGAACCTGTTCCCGGGGAAAGGTCGGAGAGGAGGAGGTCGTAGCTTGCATCCCGACACTTTGCACCGTACACAAGTTCTGGGTTGTACAGCAGCTCGGTAAGGGAACTGGAGAAGCCTCTGGCCTGATGAGGGGTGATTCCCACAGGTTGGGTCCCTTTCACACCTGAAAAAGGGAAAAAACAGCAACACCCTCACATATAAATTGTGATGCAATCATTATGACATGCTTGCTTTGTTGCAAGAAACTTTCTTCCAAAAGTGTCCAGCTGTGTTGTTAACCACAACTCACAGCACTGAACTCCTGAACATGGATGCCAGCACATGGAATTTGGATGTCTGTTGGGGTAATGTGCATCACAACACGTACAAATACCACACATGTAAAGCACCTAGTGGAATTTTGTTACTATATATTAAATCACATTATAAGCCGTACAGTGATGAAGTAGTGGAATGTTACTGCACACTCTGCTGGGGTTCATGCTTAATTACAACAAACTAAAGGACAGCCCAGTCCTGGAAAGAAGGATTTTGCTTTTTGGAAGCTTAGAGCTGTCCATGAAGGATTTCCCTGGACAGCCAAGACAACACCAGCAACCCAGCCCCTCTGACGTGTCTTTGAAACCCTGCCAGCATCATCTGGTGCCGTAAATCAGTGACTCCAGCAAGACTGGCTCCAGGGACATCTGAACCAACAGACATGCACCAAGGACTCTGCAGAAACAGCGGTGTCTTGCAAAATTTTACTGTGATTAGTAATTGTTAGTGTGGCTATGACTGAGCAGTCAAATCAAGTTTTACCTGAACGTTTGAAGGGTGCAAGAAAATGGTGTGAAATCATGTTTGGGGCATCTCACATGCATGAGTGAATACTTACCCTTCCAGTGTTACTCTTGGCATCCCAGGTCTCCTTGGCTGGCACACGCTGTTCAGGTATGCCAGCAGCCTCAGCCTCACGGAGTCAGACAAGGGAGTAAGGTCTGCTGCAGAGGAAGGAACTGGGTGTTGATAAACCAGAGGCAAACACAGAGCAAAGAGCAGCACGTATTAAATACTGGCCTGCTTTGCAAATTTAAACACGGGTCTGGAACGGCAGCTGAGGGGAGAGGAAATGGATTTCTGTCTCTTTGATGATGTTCCATTGGAAGCTCCTTTCTCCCTCCTACAACTAACAACTAACCCCGAGGTAACTCCTCGGCGTTGTTCTCTCCTGGGAGAGGGTGAGTTTGCCAGGATCACGAGGTGTCTCTGCCTGTGAGCCCTCCAGAGCAGAGGGCACAGGGCGGGCAGCAGCTGGCAGGTTATGGGAGGACATTTCAAACGTTTTTTAACCATAAATGATGCAGACCTGGTCCAGCTCATCCCCTTGGCACTCACCACTGAGGATGGTTCTGCTGCCAGCCCTGTACCAGCAGTGTGTGATCCCTGGCAGAGCCATGGCATTCCCAATCTCTCTGCCTGCATCCAGCCTCTCCCACTTCCCCTGCACTCAGATCCCCTCTGCCAATGAACTTCCAGCCCTTCCCAGCTCGCACCTCTTACCCAGAGTATCCTGCCCTTAGGAAGAGAAATCATTAAAAAGGAGGAAGAATCAAACACCTTACGCCTGTAGTTGTTCCATTTGTCTTTGGATAGGCTTTTAATGCAGAGAAAAAGGTTAAAAAGTGAGTTGACTGATAAAAAGATGTACTTTTATGCCATCACTTAATAAACATTGTAATGAGCAGAACGCATTAGGGCGAGGAAATATAATTAGCACCAGTTCTGAGGAATGGAATTGTCACAGACAAAGGTTTCATACTAAGGAAAGCATGGGGGCTTGAGTGCTACAAGTGACATATTACTGGAATTAATGGGAACAAGATTTAATTCTGTTTATCCCTCTGTGTGGGGCGATAATCCCATGCTGAAATGTCTGCTTTGCACCTGAAGTTCAGTTTCTTGTGTGTTTTACCAAAGCAGTCAAGTGCCTTTTATCAAAGTGTAGCTGATCTGTCCAGACTCTAAAAGAAACCTTTGGTCTGCTCTCTAAGCAATTGAGGCAGAACATTGTCAATTAGTGAGCAGAATTGGAAATTTGTTTTTTTCAAAAGATAAAGCCCACTGTGGAAAACCAAGGTTCAGAGCAAATACTACTGAATATGTCAGAAGGATTCCCACTGACTCAACTTCCAGTGGGGATGCGACTTTGAAAGTGGAGAGGGCTGATTTTGTAGGAGTGAGGTGATCTAGAGGAAACCTGATTTTATATTGGTGTAGTGGCTCTGCCCCAGTGAATTCCAATTCCTTAGAACTTTCAGCAGAGCAGGTATTCCTCCCAAATCAATACCAACAATTCAGGTCCCTCAATTTGTATGGAAGCCAAAAAAATTATCCCCAAATTTCAATATTAATTTCATGAGTTGATGCATGCAGTGGAGACAGGAAGCCTGCCAGCACACATCAGATCCCAGCTTTGGTAGAGAATTAGAGGTATAAACCAGGGTAAATCTGCATCACTTACTCGTGGCAATGGTTGTTGTTTCAGGAGTTGGAGGGACTGATGGAGCGGGTGAGCTTGTCGCTGTGAGAAGAGCAAATCTGAAGTTAAACACTGTCCGTGTTCAAAATGCATAGATAACTCACATGAAATATAGTACACTGCTCTCCACAGCTGAAGAAATGACCAGAAATAAATACCTGGGTTTTCAGCTGTTGTGAGCTCGGTCGTGGCTGTCAAGGAGAAAACAAAACCACACTTCAGTGTCTGTTCCAAAGCCAGGGAAGTCAAGGGGGAGTGGAGCGGAGCAGGATTTTACTCAAGCTGATGCTCGATCCCAAAATCCTGACCAATGTACTAAAGTCATACACACCTGCTGCTCCAGGTGTTGTGTCTTCTGCAGGTGCTGATCAGAGACACGAGAGAAAACAAAACTGCTGGTTAAAAACTGTTCTCCCAGCGCTGAGCAGGTGAGAGATCCCCAAACCTCAGCAGACTTGCAGGTCCCATTTGAGGGCTGGACAATGGTGCCGCTGCCCAGGGGAAAGTTCCAGCGTGGGAGCAGCCTCAGAGGGAGGAAAACACATCCCTGTGCTGCCATGTGACAGCTCTGGGAGCCTGGAGCTGCCTGCTAGACACCACTTTGGGGCTGGGGTTGCTGGGATGGAGTTTCTAACGTGCAGTGCGGCGTGCTGTGTGCTGCTGCGGGCTGTGGATGCCTTGGTGGGCACTGAACCCCTCCCTTCCCATGGCAAACACATCCCAGCCTGTGCAGTGACTGGGGTGCAGCTCTGGGAGGTGCAGGGAGGCTGAAATTCTGGGACTGGGACGATCAAGTGCCAATCTGGGTTTATACTGCTGCCGTGTGTCTGCCCTTTCCCGAGTGCTTTCATCAGGGCCAGTTTCTCCTTTTCCCTTTTGCCCCTTGATTGCGACTTGAAGCCACAGGAAAGGCAATTGGGATTATTTCCAGTTCTAATCCTTGAGATTATATTATTATGGAGACAGGGAGGCAGTCACTACATGATCAAAGCATGGTGAAGAATTAACATGTAAGCCAGAGCAACACTGAATTACAAATGGAGGTGTCTGCTGGTGCAGCAGTGGATGCTGCTGCTGTGAGAAAGAAAAGATGAATTTAAATAGTGCCTGCATGCTAAATGTACATTTTTTTTCCCCTGACACCCATAGCATGTAGTCCATAGTTATTCTTTATTACTTACTAGTGGTGATGTCTGCTGCTGTGGTGGCTGTTGCTGTGAGAAAGAAAAGGTGAAATTAAATTTTATGTGCGTGTTAAATGTATATTTTTTCCCCCCAAGACTGATAGCACCAGTAATGCTCTTTTACTTACATGTGGTTACATCTTCAGGCTCGGCAGTAGGAGTGACTGTTGCTGTGAGAGAGAATAGACTAAATTAAATATTGTGTGCATTTCAAGTATATTTTTTTTTTCCACCAAGACCCATAGCATATAAGCCAGAGTAATGCTGTATTACTGAATACAGGACAAAAAGGTGAAATTAAATATTGTCTGCATTTTAACTCTATACTTTCCCTTGGAGATCTACAGCATTTCCTGTTCATAGGGGAAATCAGGGCTGAGTCATAACAGTGATGGAGCCTGATTCTTCTGGGATACCTTGCAATTTAAGGGATATGGCTGGGGTTTTATTTCCCCCATCCTTTAAATACTGCCTGGTTCAGCCTCTCTCCCACCCTTGCTGACCCTCTCACACAGCAGATGCTTGGCGCAGCTATTTCCTCAGCCCAGGCTCATTTCTGAGAGCTGGGTACTTCCAGAACACTCCACACATTTATCTCCTTTTCACAGGGAAAGGCTTTCAGAGATCTGAGGTCCTAAATTAGTTTTACTTGCCTGGAGTGTATTTTTCTTTCGGAGAGGGAAATCAGAGACGCCGCCAACACCACAAGTTGAGTCCCTCCTGCTTTGGGGCCATCATAAACTGCACCACGTGCACACACCTGTCACACCCCTTGAGAGTTACGGGGTTTTCATTTTGGGCTCTTCTGCTGTCTCCTGGCAGCGGTTCGTGACCAACTAATGCACATCCAACCCAGACGTTTCCTGGGACTCTTTGTCCTTAATTCCTCTTTGCTGGCCCTGATCAAAGCTCCTTCCACCCCAGCACCACATCAAGAATTTGCTTCTGCAGAAGCTGGCTGTGCAGAGCTGTCAGCAGCAACTCAGTTCCCCGAGATCCAGTTCTAAACAAGACTGCCAAACACGAGGTAATTGAGAGAAATGCTAATTAACCTGCTGATCCAGGTGCTGAGTATTCATCAGGGATGGTGAAAGGTGTTAAATAGAAAGTTTAGGGCTGTTTTAAGGCTGCATTAGGTGTCTAAATCCACATGGGAACATTGAGAAAGAGGCAGATTAAAAAATTCTCTATTCAGATCCAGGCTTTGAACTGCAGGCAGAAATGGATTTGTTGTTATTCAGCTGATGTTAAAAGTGGTTTTATGGGAGGGAGGCCCCTTTCCCATAAAAGTTCCTAAATAAATTAATGATTTCATTAATCTGAAATATGATCAGCAGTCTGAAATTTTGAGGGGGACTTTTTCAGCAAATAAAGGACTGATGAAGTAATAGTCTCAAGAATCTTTATTGTCTTCTTGTGGGGTGCCTGCAGCCACTTTTCACTTTCAACAAATCAATAGAAGGAAATAATCAATATCTGTATCTCTTCAAAGACAATTCTTTGTTAAGTGTAGGATACAATCAAAGCAATCAGCGAGCTCTGAATTCTCCTGAGACTTGAACACAGTTTACCTCCATTATGTACAAATCTAAGTAATGAAGTTAGTAGAGGTGGAAAGGAGCATTTTTTCCCTTTTAACCATGGAACAGCATCTGTGTTACACTATCAGTAAAATGAAGCTGTCTAAACAAGGAAGGCAAGTGGCAAAATCTGATTGAAGCTCTGTTAAAGAGTCTTCAAAGAAGGAAAATTTTTGTTTCTATCCTTTTGAAAGTGAAATGACAGAAAGAATGACAGACAGAATGCCTTTTGAAAGGAAAAAGGCAGAAAAAGAACAACTGAGATTTCTTCACTGTCTGGTGAAATTCTGGTTTGAATTTTTTTTTTTTTTTTTAAATACCTAAAAATTACTTCATAAATTCATTAAAGCAGCTCATTCATTAAAAGGTTGCAAAGTATACTGCAAAAGAGATGGCAGGGTAAGAGTTTCCCCAGAAAAGAGCATGGGAAGAGGTGGGACGTGGGCACACACACTGCAGCACCAGCAGCTGTAGCTGGCTCTCTCTCACCTTCCCTCACTGTAGACAGTGGTGCTGGAGCTGTTGATGGTTCAGTGCTGCCCATGGCTGGGGCAAAAGTGCTCAAATTCTCTGTTTCTGTGACAGAATAGTCTGTTGAAGCTTTGAGAGGGAGAAAAAAAAAAAAAAAAAAAGCAGGAAGAACAATGAGCAATATTGCCCAACACCATCAGGAACCAGAATTAAATTTTGGTACACCTGTTTGGATTTGTCACGTTGCTGGAAAAGCGTGAAGTCTTTATCACCACATGACACCACAGTGAATAAATATTTAGTGGTTGGATTTTAAAGCTTATTAGCTACTGGAGACTGAAGCAATATGTTTGTAGCACTCCTTATTAAAATTCTTCGCATAATTTTTGCATACAGTCTGGCTGTCCCTTAGCTCACTTATGCTCCAAATTGCTTTTGCAACTCAGATTTTGCCTATGTAAGCTGTGCTCAGGATTCCTGGTGCAATTACTGCCTCAGGTTCTTCACTCACTGAAGTGGATGCAAAGGAGGGTTTTGAAGGGACTGTGAAAATGCTGAGAAAATACTTTACTGGAGAAAAACATCAGTCAGTGATAGAAAATGGAGCTGATGATTGCTGATATGCTTTTGATTTATGTCCTTGAAGGAAAGGAGACTTGGACTGCAGCCTCTAAAATCTGGTCCCTTGAGTCAAATTACTCAGGTGTGGTTATATTTTGTTTATATTGAATATAAGCTGACCTTTTCTTCAGTGAGACAATGAGCCAGCAGTTGGCTGATCTTGAGATTTATTCATTTACTTTAATCCTAGCAATGTAATCTATTTGGACCAAACTCAGGTGCTATTATTAGATTTTAGGGCATCGTGTCTGTACCTTACCTTCAGCCAGCGTGGAAAGGGTTTCTGCAGCTGAGGTTGTCACGTCTACAAATGCAGCAGGTAACAAGTTTGATTCCGAAGTGTTTTCGGAGGCTGTGAGAAAAAGGAAGAAACGTGGAAACAAGAGGGAAAGAGCACTCAGGGAAGGCTGAAATCAGCTCTTGATGGATTTAAATGCCTTCAGATTCCCTGCTGTGGATTCAAAACGTGCCCCATGCAGCTCCCCTCACAGCAGGCTCTGCCCACAGCACTCACAGCTCCCACCTGGCTGGTGCCAGCAGGTCAGTGCTGGCCAAATTCACAGACAAACGCCAGCTGCACTGAGAGGTGCTGATTTTGCAGCATTTTTTTTGGCTTCTCCACTGAAGTGATTTCCTAGCCACGCTTTTCCTGGCATGCTGCATGTTGTGCAAATGCCCCTCACCTGCCTGTGGTGTAGTCGGGATCTCTGGTGTCCTGCTCTCCTCTGTGGTGGTGGTGGAAGGGAGGGAGGCAGTTGTGCTAGGGGAGGCTGAAAGGGTGACAAATTAAATGCCTGCAAGCAGCAATTAGAAGCTTAAGAGTGATTTCAAGAGCTTGTGACTTGATTTAGGTCTCAGGTTTAATTAAAAAAACCCTTGATGTGGTGAGTGCTGTCCCTGCCCATGGGAGAGGGTTGGATCCAGGTGATCGTTAGGGTCCCTTCCAACCCAAACCATCCCATGATTATCAGTCTGCCAGACGACTGGAGAGGCTCATCCCCCAGCTAAAGGAAATGAGGGCAAATGCCTGTCTGTGGTCCTTAATGTCTCCAGAGCTTTTATGAACTTTGGACACACAGAATTCAGAATTATGCTGATCTGGACGGTTTTTCTTTGCAAATTTGTAAGGTTATTCTTTATAGCTACAACTCAGAGGTATTCATCAGTAAGTGTGTGTATCCCTGTGACAGGCTGATATTTTACAAGTGAAAGTATTGGAAGGGGATTGTTCCTCCACAAAAGAGGAACCAAGGACAGCTATATCCTCTGTTATGAATATTTACAGGTTTACACGGTCACATCTTAATTTAGCTGAAAACCCCAAAGTAACAGGGTGTTTGTTTTAAAAAGCACATGTAAAATGGCTGTTCCTACCTTCAGCAGCTGTGGTTGGGATTTCAGGAGCTGATGTGATGATTTCCTCTGTGACAGTAGTGGGTGCAGAAGACACATCTGGGGGAAATTAAAGGAAAGACAAAGCGGAGAGAGTTTGGCAGCAATTAGGAGTGAGCACGCGCATGGAAGCCTTGATGAAGGCAAATAAATTTGGGCTTTGTGGGGCAAGGAGTCTGTTACCCTGGTTTTTCTGAGTTCTTTATAGCCTTTTGAATTTTCATAAAATGGAGTCAGATCTTTTTAGTTACTGTACAATATTAAAGCAGTTCTACCTTTTTCCCACATATGTAACATAAACAAATCCTTTGTTTTTCATTCTCTGTCCTTTGTTTGCATATTTCTAACCTGAAAACAGTTGTAACTGACAGCTGGTTTAGCCACTTCGCTGAAAGGTGAAAAACCCCAGAAGCCAATCTTCTGCTAGACCCACAAATGTATAAAAAGTAAGAAATAAACAAAGAGGCTCTCTCTCCACCTGGACTCAGCCTTGAGCCGGATCGGAGGAACTTCTGCGCTGGAAAATCTCTCTCTGTGTGACTGCTTTGTGTGTCTTGGTAACAGGAGTCACTGCACAGCCTTTTCTTTTTTGATTGCAAAAAAATTACTTTTACCTCATTTAATATTTATTAACAAACACAGTCAGTCTTTGTGTCGTTCCTGACTGTATTGTTTCACTCCTGGAGGTGCAGCAGTCATTTGGAAAGGTGCAAAGGAGCCATTGTAAGGGAGGATAAAGCATGAGATGTGCGCTGGGAGTGACTTCCAGCCCCCAAGTGTGCCTCACCTTCCTTGGGGGTTGCCACGGTCTCTGGAGCAGGAGATGTCTCAGTCTGCGCTGGGGCTGAGCTGGGAGCAGGGGAGGAGCCTGCAGAGACATTGCAAGGATCTCTGACATCGTTCACACTTTGGCTTTCATGGGAAAGAAAGGCAGAGCCCTGGACTTCAACTTTTGGTCACGTGGCTGAGAGCATCTTCCAGTACTCATTGGACCTGGGAGATTTGTGTTCCTCCTGCCTGCTTTCAACAAATCTCATCTGCTGCTCCAAATTCCCCCACGTGACGTTTGCAGCTTGCTTTTTAACCTTGCCTTTGCCAGCAGAAATCAGGGGTTCTGTGGTAGCTGTCGCAGTTGCCACTGTGTTAAAACCTTAAGAATAAATGGTTTTGGGAACCAGCTTTTCATTTCTGTGTTACGAATAATAAAACGTATACTCATGAAAACTTCATTTTAACACCTGCTCCTCTGTGATTGTGTATTATGAAGAGCATAATTAACACCTAGGAAACCCAAGAAACATTGGTAGAGTCTGTACTTTAAGGTCTCCAGGGTGTTATGATTATTTCAGCAAAAAATTTGAATCAGAAGATTCCAAACTTAGACCTGGAGTGTAAAGATTTGCCTTATTTTCACTAATTATTAGCAGGGCAACTACAGTCTGTATTAGCAATGCAAAGAAATAATGACAATATAAAGAAATAATGTTACACTGGATGAATAAATAGTAATTTGGAGCAATAAGTTGAATTCAGAGCATGTGCCTTTGTAGAAAACTCTCTGCTAAGGGGCTGTAATCACATGATTTTTTTAGTAAAATTTAGACTCTGAGCACTGGGGAGACTGTAAAGAGCTAATTTTGGGACTCCAGTCTCAATTTTGGGCTCAGCCTTACCTGTCGGTGCAACTGTGGAGCGCAGTGCATCTGTGAACAGCAAAAAAAAAAGCACAAGAATTTACTTTATTGGGCAGTTATTTATATATTTATGATGCGAATTATTCTTGTCTCCACTCTCGCATGCCTGGTCCACAACTGGATGGGCCTCTATCTTCTCCTTACTCTTTGCCTTTCTTATCTTAGGGCTTGGCTCTAATCAGATGTTGACTGAAGTGATCCTGATTTTCACTATTTTCATACTCATGCCTTGCTCTCCAATCTTGCTCTTTTGTGCAAGACATCCTTTTGCTCCTCAGTCCCTCAGATGTAAGCAGAAGAAGCTCCTCCCCACCTCCACTTTTCAGCCTTGGCTGATTTCCAAGCTCTACCCTGATGTTGTTTTTTGCATTTATGGCCAACAGGATAGTGCAAGTTTTTTTTAATTTTTCTTTTTACCTGAGCAGATGACACCGACATCCTCATTGAGTCCGCAGTTGTGCTTGCCCCAGCCGGCGTGCCGGCAGTCCCAAAGGTGGGATTCCGTTCCTTTACACTGCACGTCATCCAAGTGGATGATTTTCCCACTGGGGCCGTAGTAAGACAGCCCCAGGACAGAGACAGCTTGGCCACATTGAAGCTGTCTGCACACAACGTTGGCGCTCTTCATGTTGAAATAATCGTCGCAGACTGCGCCCCACTTTCCGTCGTGATAAACTTCCACCCTCCCGGCGCAGCGGTCCCCTCCAGATTCCAGCCTCAGCTGTGGTGGAGCTAAAGCAAAAGTTGACGTGTAAATCTCAATTTGTTCATTTGTAGCTCATCTTCTGTTGTCTGAATTTGAATCCCCGTGGCTCTGCTGCGTGCAGGGCCTGATCTACCCTGGTGGGGTATGGCTCTGCTGCTGCTGGGGCGCAGCTCACCCAGAGCTGGCTCAGGGAACCCTGCACATCTGCCAGGTGCATTCACACTCAGGAGCACGTCTCTTACCTTTCTGCTGGAATTTCTCTTTAATCCAGTTGGAAAATTTGCTCCATAGTGAGTTTGGGTCTCCATCTGGCCGGTTCCACCAGGTTCCACTCGCTGCGGCAGAGAAGGAAACGTATTAGCCCTGAAGTTGTACATCATACTCTTGTAAATAATTCAATGTTGCCAGCTCTTAATCTACACTCTGTGGAATCACCTCTTCTTGTAAGTGATTGGCAAGCCTTTTTTCATGGTGCTCAAATTATCTCATTCAAACTAGCAAGATTATAAGTGTGAAGGAACATGTCATGCAGAGCGTAGTTCCACCTGGGTCTGGGACACTGCTCTGTGTTTCTTTCCCCCTCTCTCTCTACATTTTAACATGTGGAATATAGAATCATTTTAATTAAAACTAGAATATTCGGAGAAGAACATTTAGAAAACAACCTCCACAAGCTATTTCCCTCATGGAAAAGAAACAAAGGAATATCCTTCAGTCTTCTTCAGTCTGTAACTGAAGAATATAAGTTATGGAATAACTGTAGCTGTATAATATAGGTTATATTTTGAAATATAATATCTTAATATAATATTACATATATAATATATATTGAATTATGTATTTTGAAAATATGGATTTGCACCTATGGATTTGGACTGAATCTCTGAAGTAGAAGACAAACAGTCAATTCTACGGTACAAAACCTCATCAGCAATATTCGAGGAGAATCTCTTCCACCACTTCCCAGCAAGCCAGCCTGTATTAGCAAATAATTCTGCAACGTTTCCCTGCAAGCATGAAGAAATTTTCGAGGCAGTACCTGGTTCAGACAGGAGAGTGGTGCTCAGCAGAAGCAGCCAGGTGAGACGCACGTGAAGGTCCATGGTTGTTGGGGGCGGTCTGTTGTAGCCCAGCACAGCTGCAGAATTTATACCAAGTGGGTTCTGGTCTGCACCAAAGGCGGGTGCTGTGCAACCTGATCCCTCTCCCTGAACTTCCAGATCGATGCCAAGGAAGTGATTTAGTGAGGATTTTCCCTTCACAAGGTACATCCAGACATCCGGATGGGGAGATCCAGCTCAGGGGGCTGTTCTGGACTGGCCACTGAGATCTTCCCAAACACTCCCCAGGCACCTTTGTGGCCCTGCGTGGACGGTGTGGCTGTTCCAGGAAGCAGGGATTTACTTTTGGAGATTAGGCTGTTTGGTAAGGATTCTCATGCCACCCGTTAAGACAGTTTCCAATTTACAACCATATTAACCAGATTAAATTGATGTGAGGATTGTGCCAAAAGATTAGCATCCTAAAAGTGTCAGGCAAGCCTCAAAGAAATTCTCTTTCTTTGCCAAAATTACTCCTGTAAGAAGCAGTTTTTCTTATTTTCCTGACCTCTCTTTAACCTGGGAGAAGATCCCTCCATCGTGTTTCAGATCTGCAGTTTCTGTCCGACTTGCAGCCCCCAGAGCAATAAAAGAGCTTCAAGTCCTCTCCTTGGCATGAGGTGATGGTGTCAACACCACCACGGCCTCTGATATCCTAGAGGATGCCTCCAGCTCTACCTCTTTTTGTCCTGTCAGGGAGGAGCGACTCAACTACAGAGGGTAAAAAACCGAAGCTGAATTTTCTTAGCTGAATTAAAAATGAACATAAATTCTTTGTTTTCATGAATGCTTTTCTTATTTTCATGGCACAGTACAGCTCTGTTTGGATATAGGGATAGAAGGTGGCATGGAAGGTGGCATGGCTGAATGCAAAACTCTTTAACTATTAAGAAACATCAAGATTTGCTTTTTTTCAGCATTCCTCAGTCTCCTTTACAAAGAAGATCCCAAGGAAGTCATGCAGCGGGTAAATCCTGTGTTCCAGGAACCAGCAGTGATGACAGCAGCGCTGACCTTTGTGGTCTTGGGAGAGCAAAGCCATTCCCCAAAAACATCTTCTTAAAGAAATCTATCAAAATCCGCTCCTGGGAAACGAGCAGGGTTTTTTGGTGACACAGCTTTGGGCTGGAGGTTCGGCGTTAGCCTTTCTTCACAGAGTGAAGTTCTGCTGCACTGGCAGATCTCCCCCTCCCTGGAAATAACTTTATTTAGAGTCATAATTTCTGTAAGTATCCGTGCCTAAAGCGGCTATAAGCAGAGGGAAAATGCGGATCCGTTCTGGTGGCTGCTGCCACTGGAGGGCAGCGGGGCCCCGTCCTCGGGAAGCGAGCACGGGGCTGGGAAAAGATGCTCCAGCACCTCAGAGCTGCTGTGGAGCCCACAAAGACACTCCACCTGACCAAATCCCGTTAAAAGTACGCATATTTGTAAAGAATTTCACTAAAGTGCTTTTGAAGGAATAAACTAGGGCTGACACCTTACTCCTGTACATGTATTTTTTTGTATTTCTCATTTCCTGGGGGGAAAAAAAATATCACTGATGGTGTGTGAACTCACAACCTTTCCTCATGCTATAGGAATGTATTTGTTATTTCTCTCAACATCGTACTGCACTCCTGAAAGGTTTTCTTTTGTGGCAATTGCTGTTTTTTGCTGAGCCCATTGCATTCCCAACAATCTGGGGCGGGTCGCATCCAGTGTCTTGGCTCAGTGGAGATGTTCCCAGTGCCAAACTCAGTTCTGTAGCAGCCCCTTCCCCAGCTCTGCTCCCTTCCCTGGCCACGCTCCAGCCCCTCAATGTCTTTGTTATCCTGAGGGCCCCAAAGCTGATGCCAAGATCTGAGGTGCCTCAGCGGTGGATGGTCACTGCCCTGCTCCTGCTGGCCACACCAGGGCTGGAACAGAACACGTTGTCTCTCTCTGGCAGCCTTTCCACCAAAGTCCAATAAGTTCTGAAGTGAAAGGTGCTTTTGAGGAATGATTAGAGAAAAGGCAAATCTCAGCTGAGGTAAATCACATCCTCAATAACACAACCTGTGAGTGCCGGTATTTCGGGTGAATTTATTGTAAAGTGAGAAATTTACGTATGAAGCCACTGTCTTTGGACAAAACTGAGTATTGAGTGCTGGGTCCAGCTTCCCACCGCCAGAGGAGAATTCCCTTGGGATAAGGATGCCACATCCAGCCCCAGTGAGGGGAAATCTTTCTCAGAGGTGAAGGCTGTGCCAGAATCGAGGGGTGTCAGTGACCTTGGCCCCACGCAGGGCAGGAGAGGCCATTTCATCCTGTTACCCAGCTAAGGCTTTGTGTCAACACACCTTGCTTGTCTTGGCGTGTGCTGCATTCCCGCAGCTTTTCCTGCCTCCCACTCTCCTGTGGACAATGGTCTTAGCGGAGAGCTTTTCTCAGCTGCCAGCAAATCCCTTTGACCTCAGCAGTATGGGCAGGGTCACGCAGAGTGCCACCAGCTCCCTTTGAACATTTGTCATCACAAACGCGGGAGTGGCCTTGGGACTGAGCTGTCACTACTGTTGCCTTTAAATTTAATCTAAATTTTGGTGGTAAAATCAGTGCAGTGAGACACATGAAGTGTGCAGTGTGGCTCAGTTGAAGTGCAGAGAAGAGGATAGGACCCTGTAGGCTGCCAAATTAAAGTGATTTATTCCCAGCTGAATAGTGGCTATGAAATTAGTCTTAATGAAATAAATTACCTGTGTTAGACAAATGATAGTGGGTATTTACTGAAATATTTACAATGAAGTATTTAAATTAATAGGGCAAAATCAAGGTTCAACTCATTGAGACAAGGGTGACCAAGACATGAGGTTAATCAAGCCAAAGCAACACAATGTCACCATGACTTCCTTATACCTGCATTTTCTTTTCTCCTTGCATTTTAGTATCACTTAAGGGCCATTGAGTTTCATTAGGAAGTGCAAAAATTCTCTTAGGCAGTTTTTTGTGTGAGATAAATCCAGATTAACGGAAAATATTAAAAATGCTGTTTTATGCAACACCTTTCCTTTTTTAAGACTTGAAACTTCTAAAAATCTGATCCAGTGAAGTGGTTTTTCTCAGTCCTGTGGGAAATCAGATTTATATTTAAGTTTCATATATTAAATTTCCTTAAATACTAAAAATCTATGGTTAGCCTCATGAAAACTCATGTCAATCAGAATTACTCCTTTCATTGTGGTCAAAATACATTGTATTTTAAGTTTTTCTTCATGCATAAGCTACTGAAGAATCTAAATAAAGTGCAAATCTGTAATAATTGAAAGAGCAAGTTTTTTATGGTGGGGAATTTTTTCGAGATAGAAATGGTTGGATAAATATGAAATTGAAAATGCCAGGTATTTCAGTTCCCATAGAAGCTATCAGAGGAGGAAATAGACAAAATATACATTTTAGCAATTACAGTTTCTATACAACCATATTAACCATATTCTACAGTATTTTTAGAAGAGGTTCTTCACCCAGAGGGAGGTTGGACACTGGAACAGCTCCTCTGGTTACAGCACCAAACCTACTAGAAGTGCCTGGACAACACTATAAGTTAAGTGGGTTAATTGTAGGTAGTCCTGTGAGGAGCAGGGAGCTGGACTCAAACATCATGGATTGTTTCCAAATCAAGATATTTTATGATTCTATGATAACACTTCACCTTTTTTGTAAAACCTGTTTCGTTTCACAAAGTGTCCAACAACTGGATAATTAATTAAGAGCTGCCCATCCTTGCTAACAACTTGAAAAATCAGTGAACAAGACTTTGGACTTTTTTTTTTACCATCAGGCAGATATTAAAAAAGTTGTCAAGATTAAATTTGGGTAAGGACCTAGAAGGGCCAGAAGGTCGTGGCTCATTTTTCAGAGGGATCTGACACAGGTCTGGTTCCTTTTTCTTGCTTCCTGTCCCTAAGCTGCAAAAGACTTCTACCTCTAAACCTTTGCATTTGGTTTATCCTGGTTACCTCGCTCAAATAAATGATCCTCAGGTGTTCAATAAAAGCTTTGTCAAGGTGAGATATGTGGGATTAAGACCTTAAGTTCAGGAAAAGTCTCCTGTGTGAAAGTTTGTTGGTTCTGTGAGGGCAGAATGTGCCTCAGGATTGATTTTGTTGCTCCTCCCAAGCCTTGGTAGTGAGCAAATAAAGTTGGTTAAAAGAAGTTACAGGTAGTAATAGTGATAGTAATGTAACAGGATGGACTCTGAGTGACACTGCTTAAAATGCTCTAAAAGATTTTGAATCTTAGTGGGAAGGAAGTTTGCCATGTCAAATATGGATTAAACATAGAGAAAGAAGAGAGAAACGCTGCATAGGACAGAGATGTGGTTACAATGTGGGAATTAAGAGAGGCATAATGCTGTTGAGAAAGGTGTTTTGTAGTTCAGGGGAGCACTTTTCAATCTGACAAAATTAAAAACTCACTGTGGCTCCTCTTGAGCAAGCAAAGTTATTGCCTTGTACAGAAGCAAGTGGTGCTGGCATCATAGTGACTGCCACACTTCTCTCCATGCCACCGCTTGTGAGAACACTCCCACTGGTGTTCCTCATTCCTCCTGCACTGCACCTCATCCATGATGATTTTTCCCGGGCTGTGAGCAAAAATCACATCTCCTGAAGGTGATGCAGCACGTCCACAAACCTGCTGGTTGCAGACAGGTGCTGTATCACTTTTGTTCCAGAAACCATCACAAATGTTCCTCAGGCTCTTTTGAAAAATGTTTCAGCCTGCCCTTAGCACCGGTTCCGCCCATTCACCACCCTCACTGACATTTATTTGAAGGAGAAAAGATAATTTCCCTGAACCCGGGCATTTCATGGAAAGACAGAATCAGAGATTTATGCAAGGTGATTTATGCTGCTTGAAGCAGGTTGTTCTGGGTCATGTCTGTAGGAGCACTGAATACCTCCAGCGTTTTGCTCTGTACATATTCTGTTCTGAAACATCAGAGCAGGGTATTAAATGCAATTACACAAATGTAAGAAGTTTGCCTCTTCCTTCAGATCCTGTGCCAGCTGTGAACAAAAGAATCAGTCACTTCTAGGTGGAGTTTGAATCACTGCAGTAACAACTACATCTAGCAAGGAAATGAGGTATTGCACATGGTGCTGAAGATATTGTTGAAACAATAAGATCCAGATAAATGCACCTTGTTTCAGGACTATTACGCAGGTCTACAACAGAAGTCAGACCAATCTTGAAATGCTTTTTTTTAATGACTATAAGGGAAAATATGAATTTATATAGTGTTGGTAGTAACAAGGTTGTATAAATGAAACAATGTGGTCACTAAAATGAAAATCCAAGGCAAATCAAAGTAAAGCCAGAGCATTTGATCTGATAGGGTTTGATACTACAGAGGAAATGTTGCTGAAGGGCAAGAAACTGAAAGAGCAGCAATAGCCAATGTAATTTCACAGAGTGGAGATACTTTTAACTTCTATAATGTTCTAGTAACTTTTTTTTGCAGGAGTTCCTTTCTAGTAGTGTCATTTTTTGAGTACTTTGGTAATTGTTTGAAGCCCTTCTCTTCTGTGGGACCAGTGGTTAACCCCTCCCTTTGGATATCCCAGGGCAGCCCAAGAGGAACCAGGGAGAAAACATTACCAGGGCACTCAACTGCCTTATCTGCAGTAAATAAAATGCTATTTTTTTCCCAAAATACAGTGCCAGGAACCCCTCAAGCCTGCCCAGATTCTCGCCTGTGTTTCAAACAGTTAATTTCCAGCTTGATTTTTGTCACCCCAGCTGTCATACTGCTGCCTTTGGGCAGCACCTCATGTGACGCCCGGGTGAATCCTTGCGGTGCTGGCAGGGAGCAGCCCTCTTGTCCTCCCCAACAATGCATTCCTTAGCGAAATCCAGTGAACTTCTGGAACAAAGAGGGCTTGTCTCACGCTGGCAAGGCTCAGATCAAGTGTTTACTCTGTGTGCTTAGAGTGCTGCTCTCAAACCAGCGTTGCCCTGAACCTCGAAGGGAAACTGAAGCAGCAGGTTCTGGCCACCCTCCTGCAGCTGGGGCCATGTAGGAATGCACCTCACAATGGTGGAGTGTCTTAGTTTGGAAGGACAGGTGTCTGCCAGGGAAAAGCTGGAGCTTCCCTTGGAATGGAGAACGTAAACCCCCTCCCTCTGAATTGTTATCATTTTGAAATTAAGGAGCTTTCAGACAAAGATATGGGAATAGGAGTAACAGTTCTTTACTAGGAAAATTAAAAACGTTGTTGTACAAAAAAAAAAAAAAAAAAAAAAAAAAAAAAAAAAAAAAAAAAAAAAGTCAAATTAACAAAAAGAAAAAAAACAACAACAAAAAAACCCCACTGACAGAGTCAGAACCAACCACCAACCCTGTTGGTCAGGGTGTTAGTAGCAATCCAGTTAAATCCTCCTGTGGTGACAAATGTGGTTCTGTTGGAGCAGAGATGATCCTGTAGAAAGGTCCAGTGGCAGTGAGATGGGTACGATCTTCCTCTGGGAATCCAGTGCAAACAGGCTGTGCTGGTGTACAAATCCCAGATTTTATCCAGCTGGGAATGCTGGGCTCCTCCCCTGGGTGGAGCATCTCCCAATGGATGACGGAATTGTATCAGGCCTGCAGTGAGCCTCGATGGCCCATGAACAGCAGAGATCCCTGCAGGGAGGATGGGTGTGGAAGAGACAAAGAACACTGCCACACCTGGTTTAACAGCTGCCCAGAAGACAGAAGACACCTGCCCCCTCCTCCCTGGAGCCATGAGGAATGGGTTATAGAAGAGATAAAGAAAGAAACATCTCCCCAACCGGTTTCAACAGATGGGAATAGAATACATCTTTCATTGAACTCAAGACACCCACAGTAGCAGGGGTTTCCATATTAGGGAAGGATCTGGGTTTCACTCTTTGTCTCATGTATAAGGTAAAAACCCAAAGACTTCGATGCTTTTCTTACCTTATTTGGCCATGTGCCAGCACAGAGGTGCCCAGTTGGATCTTTGGAGCTGTACCCCCAAATCTGTTGCTATTTCTACTGGGCAGGATGCCAAGAATCCCACCCCAGTCCTTACATACTTAAAGGAGAGCACAAAGGCCCTCCTGGTATTTTTGGGGTGTTTTAGCAGGTGCAAGGATCCTCCTTGTGCCTGGCAGGGCTTTTTCCTTTGTTCTGTATAGTTTGTTATTTTCATCCTAATTAAAACATTTTTTGCTTCTCAAACATCTCCACTGATGCCATCTTGCTAATATTTTTAAGCTTATTTAAAAACATTTAAAAATATTTTAAAGCATTTTAAAATATTTTTAAATTTTAATTTAATATTTTAAATTTAAATTTAATTATTAAATTACATTATATTAATTCAATAATTATATTAAGTTATAAATTTAATATAATATTTTAATATTATATTAAATAGTAGGGACTTATAACACTCTGGCTCGTAGTAGCTGTGTCAGGGCTACACCTTTGGATTTCTGAGCCTAAATTGGAGATATCAAGATCCAACATTTGGGACAGAAGGTCTGGATTTGCCAAACAATCATGGAATCACTGAGGCTGGGAAAGACACACCTTTGCATGGAGGCACAGAGCCCTCATGTGAACACAACTCAGTTTTCATCCTCTCTCATGCATAAAAGCCCTACTTGAATCCAGGCTTAGCAGTAGAAGATGGGAACTAATGCCAGATGCTTCCAGAACACCTCAACATCACCAGTCAGTCACTAGGAGGAAATAGAGACTCCACCTCTCTGAAACGATGGTTCCTGAAAACTGAGAAAAATACAGGAAAAAAAGTGACAGTTGTTCAGACTTGGCAGATTCCTTAGAACAGCAGCAGTACAATTAATATCTATATTACACCCTGTGACTAATCCACTTATTTAATTTAAAAAAAAAAAAAAGGAAAAAATTGGTTGGATGGGTACCAGGTGATTCAGGGCAAAGGAAGTGCTCCAAGTGCTCTCGGAAATGGAAACAGCTCTCACTCCAGTGATGCAGACGGGTCCAGTTTCCTCAGCCAGGAGAGGTTTCATTAAAATAGACTTCTTGTGTCATGAGTCTGAGAGAGATCTCCTAATATTCACAAGCTCCTGTGTCAATTTGTCCCCTTAGTTTTTGCTGTCTAGATAAAAACAGCCAAAAATTTTAAAAATACAGTGGGGAGATTCTAGTGCAATCCTGTCAAAAAAGCTTGGTTGTGACTTGGTGAGTCTGATGGAGTTAACTAGGAAAATAAAATTATCAGTTGAGTGAAACAATCTCCGGGGTATATTCTTTTAGTTATATAATTGGAATTTGGTGCAGGCAGTGGGGCTTGGGCATTAAAGGACCCCTAAGGCAGAAGTGGGAGCAGAAGGTTCTGCTCAGCTGCTGAATTCAGCTTGATGTCAATGGATATCCGTGGGGTTCCATGGGATAGCGTGGGGAGAAAGTAATGAAAACAAAAAAAATGGTGTTTCTCACCCATACCCTGCAAACACTAATTAGCTTTTTGAAATATCGATCTGCATGAGGATTTGTTACTTGCTGGCTATGAGATGCAGGAACAAAACAATGTTTATTTATATCCAGTTATAAATATTTTGGTGGCAGGTTCCTGGGAAGGAGGACTACAGAGTTGAATTATCTGCTTCATACTCCAAAATTAGAATAGAAGGATAAACAGAACAGGAAATCCAGCAAACAAACAAGCAAACAAGGACTTCGTTTCTGAGCTTTGATTTAACCCCAGTTCTGGCCAAATAGGTGGCTTGGTAGCACTGGGAACAGCATAAAGTCAACAACCCATAGACCCCATGCAATGATTTACTAAATATATATATATGTACTTTAAATCAAATTGCTTTTGATCCCTCTCTTCCAATTAAAGAAACCTTCAGGAGAGTTTCTCAGAGTTGTGCAGTTTTGTCAGAGCTCTGACCACCTTCAGCTGTTTGCTCATTCCCCCTTCCCAGCAGGATGGGAACTGGGGCAAAATAAAATAAAATAAAATAAAATAAAATAAAATAAAATAAAATAAAATAAAATAAAATGTTTTGAGCCCCCCAGCCTCCTCACTGGCATAGCAGCACGAGGAGCTGTTAAATCCTTGACTGAGTGTGAGAGTTGCTCAGAACCATCCCTGTTCTCGATATTATTCTCATCCTAAATTCTATCAGGGCACGGTGCCAGCTGCTAAGAAGAAAATTACCTACCCCGGCCAGAACCACTGCAAGGGTGTAATTCAATCATTGGGCTGACACTTCCAAGGGATTTTTTCACGGTGCTGCAAATGAAATATTTATTATTGGTGCTGAGATGATCAGTTGAGTGCATACTGCTGAGTGAACAAGCACATGCTGGATGGTTGAGTTGTGACAGACACACCAGGAGGAAATGAAATAACCTAAGACCAAAGTCAGACAGTGATTTGAAGGAAGAAAGCTGCCAAGTGATGGTTGGTGTGTCTTGTCTGAGGGCAGAGGAGGTGACAAAAATAAGCAGCTCCCAGAAAAGTCATTTAAAAAGAGCAAGGGAAGTGTCCTTCACATGCTCCTGGTTCTTGACACCCTTGTGTTCACCGGCACCAGCCTTCACTGTGAGACTGGCATAACACTGATCCCCTACAAACCAAACAAAAAAACCAAAACAAAAGGCCAAATAAACAATTTTAGCTTACATTTTGCCTCTAATTCTTTGTGTTTTTTAACTAGGACATGAAAGGCAAAAAATCCCAGGTCTTGCTTTTCATGTTTTCATGCACCAGTGATAGATGTTTATGTGGCATTTGGCTGTTTGCATTTCCAGCATATTTCAGTCTGATTTATGAATGTGCACAAGACATTCTGAAAGGCTGGGTAACTCCTGAGAAGCCAAACTCCTCACAACCACAAAGCATACAATCATGGAGGGGAAAAAAATTAAATAGTTTTGTGATCAGCAACCAAAAGCAATAAAAATCCGACAGAATTCCTCCTTCTGGAAAGCAGATATGAAATATCTTTCACCGCTTGGCTGACATTTGGGTGAGAGTTGAATCTTCTCCTGGCTGAGATTCAATCTCTGGGATGACATTTGTGCTTTTTGCCTGGTTCGGGATGTATGTTAATGGGAAGGTTACTGATTAATATAACAAGACTTTAGAATAGATTGTGTGTTTCAGCCTTAAAGATTGCAATGTCTTTAACAGCTCAGCGTATTTTGAATTTGGATTTGTTCAATCTAGAAAAGTTAAAAGTTAATGGAAAATATATTAATCAATGCTCAAAATAATTAGAATATTGTAAAGCCACAAACCCAGTGGTAAGATCAATTTTTACATTTCCTTTCCAGAGATGATCCATTCTCACCAAATTAAAGCCTCCTTCCTTTCAATAATCCTTGAAATATTTCTTGATGCCTCATTCACATTTTCACTCCAGCACCAAACAACTTGTGGCATGAAAGTTGGAATTATTTCTTAATCCCTTAAGAGGTGCTAGGATTGCAAAGCCGTTCTAAGGCATTGCAGCAGAATTTATTATAGATAAATATATCAGAGCTTCCCACAAATTGCACATGTGAAATTGTCATCAGTGAAGCATTTTGGTGGGTCTTGATATGTAAGGTTTGCCCTGCATTCATCCAGTGAGTGATGCTGACCTTTGCTCTGACATTATCCCATGTGAAAGCAGCTTCTTCTGTACCAGTCTTTCAGGGAAACCATCAAGAGCAGAAACAAGTGTCAGGAAAAACATCAAGAACAGAAACAAGTGCCAGGAGGGTGACAGCACCAACCACTGGTGTGAGGGAATTGTCAGCAGCAGGGGGAAGATATTTAAATATTTATATTAAGATAAATTTTGTATTAAGATAAATTTTATATTAAGATAAATTTTATATTAAGATATTTAGAAGTTCCTTGTGTAGTGTTTCAGAAGCAGGGGCTCAGACCATCACTTGGAATTTTTAATCAAACAGACCACACTCTTCAACCCAGTAAAACATTTGTATATTAAGCACAGAGACATTAATTTGAGAGACAAAATGGATTTATTGCTTTGTAAACATTCCTTCCTCCAGTTATAAATTATGCTGCTCACAGAACAGATTAATTTTAGCTTGGAAATCTCTGGATTTTTTAAATAAGCATAGATCCATCATTGTTTCAATGAGAAATACAGCACTAAAAGCAAAAGTCAAAATAATTAGAATATTGTCTAGACACAGTTCTGGTTGCTAGAAGAGCCCAGCCCTATGAGTTAAACTTACTGGGGTTTGATCTCAGTATATTGAAGATCAAGGCACAAAGAGCTCCAGTGCTAAAGGGATGGCTCCCAGATCAAAGTCAGATTAGCCAACTCACAGATTCATTGCTTTCAACTATTTGCACAGGCTTCATACTAGCAGGGATGACAACTCAACTAAGTAAACTGCATAAGCAGAAGACAACAGAGGGAATGAAATATTTCTCAAGAAATCTGAGACTTTGCTCCCAGCTGGCTGTCATGGAGTCATGGGATCATTTAGGTTAGAAAAGACCTTTAAGATTATCGTGTCCTACCATTAAAGTAGCCCAGATAAGTCCACCCACAAACCATACACCCAAGTGCCATCAAATTCACAATCAGATCGGAGCTAATTAGCACAATTCACGGAGTTATAGCACTAAGATGGATTACAGGCAGCTCTCCTTTGGGACAGCCAGAGAAGTTACACTTTTTAAAAATGCAGGTGAAAGCAGAAGCTTGCAGAAGGTGTCGATCTCTTCCTTTTATGGCCAAGTTGGCAAAAGCAGGTTTCAGTGAGAGGCGACAGAGCTATGGCTTTTCCCGAAGCCCGCTGGTCATTCTAGAGGAAATGTGACAGGAATCTTTTCGGCTTTCTCGGTGGTCCCACTTGGAGCATCCCCTTCTCGGAGCTGAAGGGGTCCGACCACCACATCCACTACTTCCTCAGCAGAACTGGTGTCTCTCTTGGCCCTGGAGCTGCAGCCCCTGTAGCAGTGGGATGAGTAGTCCCCGAGCCTGCAGACCAGCATCTGGCACTTGAGGTACACTGACGGGTGCCGGCTCATGAACTCAAAGGCATTAAATTTGAATCGAGCAAAGTGGCTGGAAGGGGAGTAGTACGTGGCATAGGAATAATCTCTAGGACACCTAGAAGGGAGCACAAAAAGGGAATTAGTCTTCATGGATGTGCACATGCATGTTCCTGCAAAATTAAAATTCAAATGATTCAATTTAGTGTTATAAATTCCTGCAAAATTCAGATTAAAACTGAATTATATTGTAGTCACGTACTAGGAAAGCAGTGGGATAAAAATGTAACTATCATAGCAGAGAATGGACTTTAAAAATATAGATTTTTTTAAAGAAGCAGATGGAGTATTGGCAAATCTTCTTTTTCCAAGAGAAGGACACTTAGAATGGTGAAGAGGGAAAAACAGACTGCCAGTAACGTCAATGTTATACAAGGCATAAAAATTATTCTAATGCTTGACCTGGTTTTACTAAAATATTTAACTCCTAGGATAACAGTTCCTATTGCCAGTTTTCACTGTCTTGTCTACTTTTCTCCCACTGCTTTGAATTTTGCTCGCAGGACAAAGATGGAGTAAAGTGAAATGAAGTGATAGTAAGGTCTAAATACAAATCCTTATTTCCAGGCTCATACTGTAAAAATTAAAAAAAAAAAAAAAATCAAAGGCCACATTTGACAGTCTGTTTTCAGTGAGTTCTAACCCCATTCAGGTTATCTGTATTATTTAAAATAAATGTGGATGGCAGGTGTGCTTCTATCAGCTTGAAAAAAGCTCTTACCCATTCCTGACTAAGTAATAGGCCAGCGTGTTAAAATCATGAGGGTCAGGTGACGCCACACATGTGTCCACAACCACCTTCAGGTTTGGGTCGGAGCTGCGAAGACAAGCTTGGAGGTACAGGTTTTGGTTGAGGTCGATGTAGTAGGGAGAGCTGCGCACTTGCCGCAGGAAGGCTGGGGAATCGTAGAAGGTGATGTTCATGTCGTATCTTCCAAACTGGTACTCGTTCACGTCCACAGTGTCCTCAGCAGCGTACATCACCTGCTGCCAGCTCTTCCTCAGCATTTTGCAGCTGACGTGCAAGTTGATGTTCTTCTTCCTCTTGATTATGTACCCGGAGGACACAAGCCTGATCGTGTTGGAGTAGTTGATGGTATCGTTGTTCTCCTGTTCAGCGATGCAATTTAAAATCAGGAATTGTGTAGAGAGTGGTTTCTCCGGGGAAGAGGAAAACCTCAGCTTAATGCCCTGGGAAACCCCTTTCTAAGTACAGTAAACAAGAGGCTTACTCCCATGTTCCCTCAGCTCAAGTGTGAAAATCATTGCTAGAACGTTCCTCGTTCTTTGTGTTACCATAGGTTGATTTTTGGTGCAGTAATTTTAATATTCCTAATCATTCTTCCCTATTGGGCCCTTCCCTCAGACCCCGCCTTCACTCCGCCCCACACTGAGATGTATAAATACTCCTGTCTGAGCCTGGACTGCCTTTTGCCTCTTGTTCCTGCCTGTTCCTCTTTGCTCCGAGTATAGTGAACACCCTATTTTTTATTTTTGCATTAATAAAATTTTGTTTCTGGACAATTGGATCAAGGCTGCATCTATCAAGTCACCATAGGGGAAGAGTCCCAAGGACACTCAAAGGAGTCCGATTGTCCAGGTTCGGACCCCCAGAAGTTTCGGAATTGAGGTTTTGTCACATTCCAAATAAGTTCTAAGTTTTGCTAAGCTTAGATATGCAGTTGAGTGCCCGTAACAGGGGCTGTACCTCTTGTATTGTCCCGCAGCCGTTGTAGGGAATGTTGAATACAACCTCCTGCGACGTGACTGTCGGTCTGCAGCGACTGTCCTGCAGGGTGACCCTCTCTGTTGAGTAGCCCTGAGACTGGAGGTAGCGTCTGCTGACCACTACGTGCATGTAGTCTGGCAAGCACTGAATGGCTGGTAGAAGAGGAAGGTACAATATATATGTGATTTTAGGAATTTGGTAATGATTACAGGCAGGGGGTTTTTTCTTAATTTAGAAGTCAGGCAGTTCCCACCCCAACCCACTGTACACATCATTCAATTCCCACAAATACCTTTAAATTTACACAGATATCTATTTTGCAAAAAAAAAAAAAAAAAAAAAAAAAAAAAAAAAAAAAAAAAAAAAAAGGCAATAAATAAAAAAGGCAATAAATAAATAGGCTTTTCTGTTGAGAAACACTGTCCAGGAACTTACTGGTGTTGTGACCTGCTGGAATGGAGGAGTAATGAGCCTGAAACCCTCTGAAGGAGTATCTGGAATCACTGTGGAAGCGAACACTCAGCATGTTTGAAGAGGACACATATGTGGGAAAGGAACCAGAACAGAATCTCCCAAGAAGAGGGGAAGAGTGAAGAGGTCCATCATAGACTTCAATGTAGTCATGCTGGCACGTCCCGCTTTGCATCCTGGTAGAAAAACATCAGCACCTTGTCAAATCCATGTCAAAACCTCTGATTTCACTGCCTAATATGTGATAAAGTCAGCATTTAAAGTTTTCTCAGCACAAATTTTACTTTGCTTTTATGCAGCTTTAGCAGAAAACGGTGAGTAAAAAATGCATCGGCAGTCCAGATTTTGATCTGGTCTTCCAACTCTGGATGTTGTTGGAAGTATCTTTAAAATTGAGAAGGTTGCCTGTTTCAGATTAGATTTCAAACTTCTCAAGTAAGTTTTGACTTTGATATTTGCCCAGGAAATCAATGTTTTACTTACGCAATATCTCTAAATGTGAGTGTTACACGGAAATTGTTCTCTACTTGTATTTCCCACACACAGTCAGCGTCATTTGGATAACTTCCAGGATAGTTGGGGCTCTGCAGCATCCCGGAGGAATCTGAGACGGAGCCACCACAAAAATAAGGTGCTGCAGAAAGAAACGGGAAAGAATTTACTTACAGGAACCTCTGCAAAAATGTGCTTGAGCTGTATGTTCCTTATCCACAGCTATCAAAAGGCAGATCCCCCGCTGACTGCAGGTGATAGTCTATAGGTGCCAAATCAAAACTAATATTTGTTTTCACTCTACGTTTGCTTTCATGCTGGATTTGGAATTCATGCAGTGGTGGATTTCCATCCATGGTGTCAGACTACCCTCTTCAGGCTGGGCTGGTAACACCTGGAAGCTTTCTGCCCCTTTTTAGAGTTGAGGTCAATTCTGGGAGGTGCCCTGACAGTTGAAATGGAAGTCCCTTCCTCAACAGACAGCCCCTCATCAGTTTCTCTGCTGCTTCTCGTTATCCCCCTAAGGTCTTTGGAGGATAAATAAGTTGCAAGTTTTCTGGTCTCAGACTGAAATAAGCACTTCAGGCTGCTGGGAAAATTCTTAAGTACAGATATAGCTGCAAAAACCTTTAGTATTCCTGTCAGCATGAATGACATAATTCTTGTTAAACACACAGATAATCCTAAAAGTGTCTTCACAGGAAGGTGAGCACAAGCTCTGAACATAAATCCTACAAGATTTGACATGTAAAGATGAAAATCCATTTTATATTCTGCTTGAAAAAGATAAATCACATTTGCAGTGGTATTGTCATAGAGGCAAAAGTCAAAATTACAGAAATATGCAACAGGGAGAGAGAGCACAAATTAGCAAGGTGAGAAGAGCCACAGAAGAACATTACCTGGTGCAGGTGTTGAGGTGGCCACTGGAGCTGTGGGTGTGAAGGAAGAGAGACACATGAGAAGTGCAGCTCTTGAGAAAGGTACTGGGCCCTGGACAAGGACAAGGCACAGAGTGCTAAAACGGGGATCACAGGGAGGCAGGGAAGAGGAAAAAGGAGGCCAGGCACAGAGGGCCATGAGATTCATAGGAGACCCAGTTGCCTCCACTGCAAATGATCATATTCTGATTTCTTCTGATCATATCCCAAAACCCAGAGCATGTCTAGGAAACAACTCTGGTGCAACCCATGCAGAAATTGAAGGGGTGAAGGCAGAAGGATCCCTGGGCATGTTGTTCCTGGTAGCAGTGAGAGGCAATCCCTCTGCAAAGCCTTTCACTAAACCAGCAATGGCTGCAGAGGTCCTGGAGTCAAGTCATAGCTGCCCCGTTTGCCAGCCCTTCCTCATGCTCTCTTTGCATCCTCACTTTAGTTTGTGAAGGTCAAACTGGAGAGGCACAGGGCTGGGGTAGTCCCTGCAGTGCAATCAGCTGTGTGAAGGGAGATGAGGAGCAGTAGGGAGAGCAGTGAGTGAGAGTGGACAGGGTTACCTGGTGTGCTGCTCTTTGCTGTGGTAGCCGTTGTCGTTGTGGTGGTCACTGGTGCTGTGGTGGACACCTTGGTTGTGGCAGGGGCTGGTGCTGTGGTGGTCATTTCCAGAAGGGTGGATGTCCCTGTTAGGGAGGTGATGAGTTCAATGTCAAAGGCCATGAAAGGCAGAGCTGGAGGCCTAATGCCAGGGGAGAGAGAGGAGCTCTTTCCTTCCTTCCCCTCTGCCTGGCCCCAGCCTGCGCCTGCCCCCGGTCCTGCCCCATCCTACCCAAAGAACAATCCCTCAATCCAGAGGGTTGTCCCATCAGTGGATGCCAACGGTAGGAATTGTGGAGAGCCTGCTGTTCTCTCTCTGAGCAAGAATGGTGTTTTTGCATGGCATGGGTTTCAGTCACAGGCAGCAGACAACCCCAGCCTTGTCTCTGCCCTGGCCCAACCCAGAAGCCTCTTAGAATGATAGGCAAAGGGCTTGTGTCCTCTGCTGGCCACCCACCTGCACAGATGACGCTGGCATCCTCCACGTGCCAGCAGTTGTGCACGCCCCAGCCGTTGTGCCGGCACATCCGGAGGGAGGGCTCGTCCCCGCGGCACTGCACGTCGTCCAGGAAGATGCGGCCGGAGCCCGGGCCAAAGCGAGCATTTCGTGGGGCAACCAGTGCAGCCACGGGCTGTCCACAGCCCAGCTGCCGGCACACCACCTGGGCATCCCGCAGGTCCCACTGGTCATCACACACCGTCCCCCACGTGCTGCCGTCGTACAGCTCCACGCGGCCCTCGCAGCCGTTCCTGCCGCCCGACAGCCGCATGCTGGGCCCTGGCACACGGAACATGGCAGGGATTGGAGTCACTCCAACCCTGCATCCACCGCCCCCACCACCTCCCCAAATGTTTTGGAGAGTTTGCTGCACTGATCATGATCTAAGGTGGTGCAGACCCCGAAGACTAGGAGGGGACAGTGGCTGAGCAAAGACCCTGGGTATGGAGATGGCCCATGTGCCCTATCCAGGGACCTGCTGGCAGCTGTTGGTTCTGCTGGGGATAGAAGTGCTCAAGACCCTGAGTCATGTGCAGAAAAGCTCTTTGCTACCCTTGCATGTGGCCCATTCACTGAGGGGGACACTCGTGCACCCTGGAGATGTCATGTACAGAGGGGAACAGCAGCCTTGCACTGCCCAGGATCAGCCCTGTTGGATTCCCCTCTTCTCTCACTGTGCCAGACTGGGGCTGGCTTTTAAAGTGGGCCTAAGCGAGGTGGGCTGGGCTTACCTGTTGTGAGCGGCCATTGAGCAGGAGTGGTTGGCTGGATGACTGCAACAAAGAACAGGGAGTGAAAAACAACTGGGTAGCAAATGTAGCAGGATCGTAACAATGGGCAGGGGCATGGGCATGGGCACGGGCATGGGCATGGGCTTGACATGGACATGGACATGAGTACCCAGGCTGTAGTACTAAAAGGGGAAGACAGCATGGAGTTCTGTCCAGCCATTTCCTCATACAGACACTAGTCTGGTGTGCTCCCAGTCCTGCTCCATTTTTCGTCTCTACAAACTCTCAATCTGCTTTTTACCACCTCGTCACTCAGCCCCAGCTCTGCCAAGAGAAGTCAGGAAGCGTGCTTTTACCGGAGGAAGCCAAAACCCTTCTGGTGGTCTCTGCTGGCCACCCACCTGCACAGATGACGCTGGCATCCTCCACGTGCCAGCAGTTGTGCACGCCCCAGCCGTTGTGCCGGCACATCTGGAGGGAGGGCTCATCCCCGCGGCACTGCACGTCGTCCAGGAAGATGCGGCCGGAGCCCGGGCCAAAGCGAGCATTTCGTGGGGCAACCAGCGCAGCCACGGGCTGTCCACAGCCCAGCTGCCGGCACACCACCTGGGCATCCCGCAGGTCCCACTGGTCATCACACACCGTCCCCCACGCGCTGCCGTCGTACAGCTCCACGCGGCCCTCGCAGCCGTTCCTGCCGCCCGACAGCCGCACGCTGGGCCCTGGCACACGGAACCGGGCAGGGATTGGGGTCACTCCAACCCTGCATCCACAGCCCCCACCACCTCCCCAAATGTTTTGAAGATTTTGCCACAGTGACCATGATCTGAGGTGGTGCAGAACTAAGGGGATCAGGGGAGAGCTAAGAAAAGATCACTGGGATGCACATGGCATATGTGACCTCCCCTGGCCCTTGCTGCTGGTGCCCTTATTGATCTTACTGGGGAAGACATGCTCAAGACCCTGGGTCATGTGTCAAAATGCCCTTTGCTACCGTTGCATGTGGCCCATTCACTGAGGGCAGCGCTCATGCACTCATGCACTCTGGCCATTTCAGGGGCACGTGACACCAACAGCCTTGCACCCACCATGATCAGCTCTGTTGGAGTCCCTTGTTCTATTCTTGTAACCAGGCTGGAGCCTTGCTTTAAAACTGGGAATAAGCAGGTTGAGCTGGACTTACCACTTATGAGTGGACCCTGAGCAGGAGGTGTTGGCTCTGGCACTGCAAAGAAGAAGAGGAAGTGAACAAAAGTGCAGTGAATGCATCAGGCTTTTGGCAAGGATGTGGACATGGTCGTGGACACGGAGATGAAAAGCCAGGGTGGAGGATTAAACGAGGAAGACATTGTGGAGCTCTGCCTCACATTTCTCTCCATCCAGACACAAGCCTGATGTATCCCCCAGTGCTGTCCAAAGTGCTGAACTTGGCAATCCATGCATTGCCAACTTGCTGCTCTGCCCCAACTGTATTGAGAGAGATAAGCTGGCCACCCACCTGCACAGATGACACTGGCATCCTCCACGTGCCTGCAGTTGTGCACGCCCCAGCCGTTGTGCCGGCACATCTGGAGGGAGGGCTCGTCCCCGCGGCACTGCACGTCGTCCAGGAAGATGCGGCCGGAGCCCGGGCCAAAGCGAGCATTTCGTGGGGCAACCAGCGCAGCCACGGGCTGTCCACAGCCCAGCTGCCGGCACACCACCTGGGCATCCCGCAGGTCCCACTGGTCGTCACACACCGTCCCCCACGCGCTGCCGTCGTACAGCTCCACGCGGCCCTCGCAGCCGTTCCTGCCGCCCGACAGCCGCACGCTGGGCCCTGGCACACGGCACAAGGCACAAGGACAAGCTCACACCAGCCCAGCGCTCTGCTCTCCCTATATGGGCCACTGTTACAGGGAGCTGCTGCAAGGCATGGGGCTGGGGGGCTGGAATTACCTGTGGAATATGGCCTGGATGTGGTGGTCTCTAGAGCAGTGGATGCAAGGAAAAATTAGGTGTCAGTGGCAAAGGTTCCAAACAGAGTCAGCACAATGCCATGCAGATGAGAACTGCCCATTTTGTAGGCACCTCTGTCCTGTGATTCCTACAACATCCTGCAGAGCTCTTTACTCATCTGAAATGACCATCTTAACTTTGCTGTTTCACACAGGACTCCCAGGGACCTCTCCTGAATTTCAAAATATTAAAGGCAGCAGCTCTCTTTCTTTCCTCCAATCCCTGTGCCAGAAGATGTCTAGGAAATAGCTCTGGTATGAGGCATACAAGAATTGAGGCAGTTAAGGCCTCAATGCATCCCTGGGCATGTTGTTCCTGGTAGCAATGAGAGGCAATCCCTCTGCAAAGTCTTTCACTAAGCCAGCGATGGCTGCAGAGGTCCTGGAGTCAAGTCACAGCTGCCCGGTTGGCCAGCCCTTCCCCAAGCTCTCTTTGCATCCTCACTTTAGTTTGTGAAGGTCAAACTGGAGAGGCGCAGGGCTGGGAGAGTCCCTGCAGTGCAATCAGCTGTGTGAAGGGAGGTGAGGAGCAGTAGGGAGAGCAGTGAGTGAGAGTGAACAGGGTTACCTGGTATGCTGCTCTTTGCTGTGGTAGCCGTTGTCGTTGTGGTGGTCACTGGTGCTGTGGTGGACGCCTTGGTTGTGGCAGGGGCTGGTGCTGTGGTGGTCATTTCCAGAAGGGTGGATGTCTCTGTTAGGGAGGTGATGAGTTCAATGTCAAAGGCCATGAAAGGCAGAGCTGGAGGCCTAATGCCAGGGGAAAGAGAGGAGCTCTTTCCTCCCTTCCCCTCTGCCTGGCACCAGCCTGCGCCTGCCCCCGGTCCTGCCCCATCCTACCCAAAGAACAATCCCTCAATCCAGAGGGTTGTCCCATCAGTGGATGCCAGCTGTAGAAATTGTGGAGAGCCTGCTGTTCTCTCTTTGAGAAAGAATGGTGTTTTTGCATGGCATGGGTTTCAGTCGCAGGCAGCAGACGACCCCAGCCTTGTCTCTGCCCTGTTCCGGCCAGGGGATCTTGGCTGATCCCAGAGGACTGACCCGGAACCATCTCAGAGTGATACGCCAAAGGCCCAGTGGTCTATTTTGGCCACCCACCTGCACAGATGACACTGGCATCCTCCTCATGCCCACAGTTGTGCACGCCCCAGCCGTTGTGCCGGCACATCTGGAGGGAGGGCTCGTCCCCGCGGCACTGCACGTCGTCCAGGAAGATGCGGCCGGAGCCTGGGCCAAAGCGAGCATTTCGTGGAGCGTCCACGGGCTGTCCACAGCCCAGCTGCCGGCACACCACCTGGGCATCCCGCAGGTCCCACTGGTCGTCACACACCGTCCCCCACGTGCTGCCGTCGTACAGCTCCACGCGGCCCTCGCAGCCGTTCCTGCCGCCCGACAGCCGCACGCTGGGCCCTGGCACACGGCACAAGGCACAACATCAGGCTTCCTCCAACTCTGCACCTGTAACCCTGAACTTCCCAACTGCTTTGCATGTTTTACCACAGTGACCATGAGCTGGAGTAGTGTAAACTCAGAGGGGATTGGGGGAGGATTCTAACTGAGGATAGACTCCAGACATGTAGACAACAGTGTAGGCCTGTCCAGGCCCTTGTTGGTGTCCTGTTGGAGCTGCCTGGGTGCAGAAGTCATTGCTTGACTGTGGTACTTGCACAAAACCCCTTTGAAACCCTTAGGAGTGAACCAACCCCAATGGGGACCATTTGAGCACCATGGAGTTGTCCTGGCCCAAGGGGATCAGCAGCCCTGAACTGAGCAGGATCCGCACTGTTGGACATCCCTCTTCTCATCTTGTGTCAGGCTGGGCCTCGCTTTAAAACTGGGCCTAAGCTGGGTGAGCAGGACCTACCTGTTGTGAGCGGCCATTGAGTAGGAGTGGTTGGATTGGCGGCTGCAAAGAAGAAGAGGGAGTGAACAAAAGCATAGTGAGGCTTGTGGCAGTGTATGGACTGGGATGTGGACATGGTCATGAGCATGGACACGAAAATTTGGGCTGTTGGACTAAAGGGAAGAGAGCTTGGGTCCTGCGTTTCCCCCCATTCCGATACTAGCCAGACCTGTCCTCAGTCCTGCCCTATCCTCCCCAAAGAACCATCCCACCCTCCTGCTCTTTGCCCCCTCATTTACCTACTAAAACAGGGAGTGTGGAAAGCCCAGTGTGCCCTCTCTGTGTAAAATTGAGTCTTTTGCACCACCAGGCTACAGCCCCAGGTGGAAGAAGGCTCCAGCTTTGCATCTGCATTGGCTGTTCCAGGGGAGCTCAGGTGCGCCCAGAGAACAGACTCGGAACCTTCTTAGAATGATATGCAAAGGGCTTGTGTCCTCTGCTGGCCACCCACCTGCACAGATGACACTGGCATCCTCCACGTGCCCACAGTTGTGCTCGCCCCAGCCGTTGTGCCGGCACATCTGGAGGGAGGGCTCGTCCCCGCGGCACTGCACGTCGTCCAGGAAGATGCGGCCGGAGCCCGGGCCAAAGCGAGCATTTTGTGGGGCATCCACGGGCTGTCCACAGCCCAGCTGCCGGCACACCACCTGGGCATCCCGCAGGTCCCACTGGTCGTCACACACCGTCCCCCACGCGCTGCCGTCGTACAGCTCCACGCGGCCCTCGCAGCCGTTCCTGCCGCCCGACAGCCGCACGCTGGGCCCTGGCACACGGCACAAGGCACAACATCAGGTTTCCAACATCCCAGCATCCACAGCTACCTCCACGTCCCCAAATGTTTTGGAGATTTTTCCACAGTGATTTCGATTTGAGGTGGCGCAAAATTAAAGAGACCAAGGAGGGGGAGCGAGATCCCAGGTGGTGCATGGAAGGCTGATGAACAATGAGCAAGGATCTGCTGGGGAGGCCCATGAGAAGAGCCTGGGCATGGTGGGAGCAGCTCAGGGCATGGGGGCACTTGTCAAAAAGCTGTTTTGGCACACTATGATCATGGGACATGCCCGAAGGGGTAGCACTCCTTCCAGATGTTTGAGGCCATGGAGCCTGACAGGGGCAATCTACAAGGGACTGGCCACCTCTGCTTGAAGATTGCAAAGCAACAGCCATGACCTGGCATCAGGACAGATAGCAGTGGCAACCACATGGGCTTGAGGGAAGGGATTGCCCCCATCCACCTGGTACTTGCTGCCCCACAGCCAGGAGCCATGGAGTGCCTGGCAGACCAGGGTTTGGACCGGGCACCGCTGCAGCTGCCATTCTGCAGAGGCTCAGATCCTCCCTGGCAGACTCCCTCAAATGACACAGCCCTTTGCCATGGGCAGAAGGGCCCAGCAGCAACATTGCAGTGAGCAGGCTCAGCCCAGCAGTCTCCCTCTCTTCTGCTCTTGTGCCAGTGTGGGGCTCACGATAAAACTGGCAATATGCTGGGTGGGAAGGAATTACCTGTTGTGTACGGCCATTGAGCAGGAGGAGTTGGATCAGCAGCTGCAAGGAAAAAGAGGGAGTGAATGAAAGAGTACTAAAGGCAGCCAACTTGTGGCAGTGGATGGACAGGGACATGAGCATGGATTAGGTTATGGGCGTGGATGTGGGCATGGATAAGGGTATGGACATGTACATGGACGTGGAAATGCTAGGCTCAAGGAATAGAGGGTGGAAAGGGCATGGAAGTCCTGCCATTGACCTAGCCACACCTCAGCCTGACCTGTCCCCAGCACAGCCCATGCTGTGATCCCACAAACCTACTGTTTGCAACCACACGAAGCACCTACACCTATGAGACTGGAGAGCCTGTTCTGCCCTCTCTGTGCAAAAATGGGAATTTTGCATGACGTATTTCAGCACCAGGCAGCCGTGGACCCCAGGCTCACCTCTCTGCCCTGGCTCTGCATGGTTGCTTACCATGGAGGACACGAGAATCTGTCTGGTGTGAGCTGCTGGGGAGTCTCTGCTGGCCACCCACCTGCACAGATGACACTGGCATCCTCCACGTGCCTGCAGTTGTGCACGCCCCAGCCATTGTGCCGGCACATCCGGAGGGAGGGCTCGTCCCCGCGGCACTGCACGTCGTCCAGGAAGATGCGGCCGGAGCCCGGGCCAAAATGTGCGGTGTCCAGCGCAGCCACGGGCTGTCCACAGCCCAGCTGCCGGCACACCACCTGGGCATCCTGCAGGTCCCACTGGTCGTCACACACCGTCCCCCACGTGCTGCCGTCGTACAGCTCCACGCGGCCCTCGCAGCCGTTCCTGCCGCCCGACAGCCGCACGCTGGGCCCTGGCACACGGCACAAGGCACAAGGACAAGCTCACACCAGCCCAGCGCTCTGCTCTCCCTATATGGGCCACTGTTACAGGGAGCTGCTGCAAGGCATGGGGCTGGGGGGCTGGAATTACCTGTGGAATATGGCCTGGATGTGGTGGTCTCTAGAGCAGTGGATGCAAGGAAAAAATTAGGTGTCAGTGGCAAAGGTTCCAAACAGAACAGAACAGCACAATGCCATGCAGATGAGAACTGCCCATTTTGTAGGCACCTCTGTCCTGTGATTCCTACAACATCCTGCAGAGCTCTTTACTCATCTGCAATTACAATCTTTGCTGTTTCACACACTGAACAATGCGTGAGTGGACAAGGTTACCTAGTGTGCTCCTTTCCGTCTTTCCAATCCATGCTGTAGTGGTTTTCTCTGCTGTCGTCTCTGCTGGGGTGATCATTTCTGTTGAGGTCCTTGTCACTCCTGAGGTGGTTTTCTCTGCCATGAAATTTGTTTCCTTGATCTTCTGCACTGCAGTGGACATCCCTGCTAGGGAGGTAATTCTTAAAATGGCCACAGCATTTGGTATGATGAGCAAGGCTGGATTGTTAATGCTGGTAGAGAGAGTGAAGCTCTGTCCAGTGATTTCCCATAGAGACACCAGCCAAAAATGCTCTGAGTCCTTCCCCAACCTCCCAGCTCTGTGATCCCTCAGTCCTTCTCTTTGCCACCTCTCTAAAACTCTACTCCTGCAGGCCACAAGAGTCTGCTGTGGTCTCTCTTTCCAAGCAGGGCTTTTAATTGGCACGTGCCCAGCTCACCAGGGAGCACCAAGGTTGCTGCTTTGCCCCACATCTACCAGGAGAGGCCAGCATGGCTGCTTTCAAGGGAGGGCACCAAAATCCACCAGTGTGACATGTGCCAAGGGTTAGGGTGACTCAGTAAAGAGATCAGGAGCACTAAGGAGACCAGTGAGTACGAGGTGACAGGGTTACCTGGTGTGCTCCCCTCTGCTCTCATAGCTTTTGTCTCTGAGGTGGTTATCGACGGTGACGTTATCATTGTTGTTATCTCTGGTGAGGTGATCATCTCTGCTGATGTGGACATCTCTGCTGTGGTGGACATCACTGGTGAGGTGGACGTCTCTGCTGAGGTGGACATCTCTGCTGAGGTGGACATCGCTGGTGAGGTGGACATCTCTGCTGAGGTGGACATCACTGGTGAGGTGGACACCTCTGGTGAGGTGGATGCCTCTGCTGAGGTGGATGTCTCTGCTGTGCTAGAGGGTAGCACTATGCTGGTCCAGCTGCTCGGATGTGGTGAGCTGGATGTTCCTGCTAAGGAGGTAATTAGTGCAATGGCAACGGACATGGGAATGGACATGAAAAGCTGAGCTGGACAATTAACAGGGGAAGAGAGCATGGAACTCTGCCCTGTCATTTGGGGAGTCTCCCTGCAGTGCAGTCAGGTCTGGGAAGAAAGTCCAGGGACACTAAAGAGAACAGTGAGTGACAGTGGACAGGCTTACCTGCTTTGTTCTCTACTGTGGTGTCCAGTCTCCCTGTGGTGATCATATCAGGCAGTGAGTACAGCAGTGGTAGGGCAGCGAATGACACTGCCGTCTCTGGTGAAGTGGACATCTCTCCTGGGGAGGTTGCTAGCAATGTGCTGGTTGTCACCTCTAGGGTTGTGGTTGGCAGGATGGTGGTTGTCTCCAATGGGGATGTCACCTCCCCTGTGTTGGTTGTTAATTCAGTTGTGGCCACCTCCCCCAGGAATGCCATCTCCTCTGTGAGGACTGTTGATGTCTTTCTTAAAGATGTCATTGTTTCTGTGAGTGGCCCTTGCATGGAGGTTGTCTCCAGTGTTGAGGCTGTTGTAGCTGCTGATGTTGGCTCTGTTGGTGTTGGATCAGACTCTTCTGTGAAAAAAAGAAGACAAACACACATGAGCACTGTGCAGTGGGTACATCTGTGTGGTAGCTACAAGCCCTGCTCCTCCAGGATGAAATGAAATCAAGAAAAGTTACTCTGATGGCATAGTCCATCTTGTCTGGGGTCAGTGGAGAGAATGGAGGTGGGTAACAACCAGTTAAAACTTTTCTTGGAAGTGGCATTTCCAGATGGTAAGCAGGGTGAGCATCTGCTCCCGGCCCCAGGACACTAGAGCCCAGGCATGGCCCAAGACTCTACATGCTCCTGGCGTGGAGCAAGGGAGCTGTGGGACTGCTGGCAGCAGCAGGGCTTGGACCTGTCCCCATTGGGAGTGCCCTTCTGCAGAGGATCAGGACATCCCCAGGAACAGCCTGGGCAGTGGTCTTGGGATAGTTCTTGGTGCAAGAGCAGGAGTGGACCAGTCATCTGTTGAATGCATCCAGCCTGTAGAAGACACTGGGGCTATGAATGCAAGCAAGAAATAAATGGCATTTTAAAAAGCTCTGAACACATCACACATAGATTAATAGGGGTATTTTAGCAATCTTTATTTTTTTTCTTCTAAACGAAAAACACTGTTGTAGTCAGCACTTCCTTCTAGCAAGGATTCATCTCTCCAGGCTATTACTCTCCAAGGAAACGTGGAAAACTGCAATACAGATATAAAACACCTCAACAATCTGTTGTCATGAGCCATGTCTCAGTTCATGATGATCTGTTGTTAGTGCATAAGAAAATAAGATATAAATAATCCACATTATCCTAAAAAATAATGGGAAAGTAAAATGAACACAACAAGATGAAAAATACTCAAAATGGATGGATATTTGCAAAGGAAAAAGGCATTAATGGACCTTAATTAAGGAAGACTTGAAAAATATGGAAACAATCCAAAATGGATTGTGAGCTACGACAATCTGAGTTGTGACTGTGAAATTATTACTGCCCATAATGAACTAATTAAGAGCTCACCTAACCCCGTTCCTCTCTGATAAACTTTGCCTATCGGATACAACTTTGCTTGTAATTTTGAGTTGTTTCCTTATTGCCACCGCCAGGTGATTAGATGGAGTAATTCTGCATATCTGCAATGTATGTCTGATCCCTGGGGTTTTTAATTGCCTTGCATGAATGAGCAAACGCAGTTTTTACATGATCGTAGTGAGAAAAACATGAGTCTGTGCTGGTTCTGCAAGGTCAGTGGGGTGAAAGGACAGGATTGGGGGTGGGGAAAAATGTGGGAGTACCTGAACAGACAACAGAAGCATCTTCATAGTGGGCGCAGTTGTGGATCCTCCATCCCGTGTGATTGCAGCGCAACAAGGACACCTCATTTCCTCTGCACCCCACGTTGTCCAGCACGATGTCACCCGAGCCTTGCCCGAAGTAGGCACTCCCTAGAGCTGCAATGGCCTTGCCACATCCCAGCTGCCTGCACACAACCTGGGCGTCTGCGAGGTCCCAGAAGTCGTCACAAACTGTCCCCGACCGTCCTCTGTAATAGATCTCAACGCGACCTTCGCATCGGTGCCTTCCGTTCACCAGCTGGACATATGGAGCTTTGGGAGAGAGGGCATGAGCACAGAGCAGTCAGGGAAATAAGCTGGAGGGGACTGGAAGGAATATCTGTTCTGCCTTCTTCCCTTATTGTCCCTAGAAGTGGTTGCTCAACCCAGTGTTAAGCGCCTGTGAGGACAGAGGTGATTTGAACCATTTTTTATTCCTCTCTTCCAGTTCTCAAGATCAGCCACGTATATTTCATGCAAGATCCCTACAGTAAAGTTAAGCAGCAACCTAAGCTCAAACGACTTAAGCAAGAAAAGAAATTTTTGGGTCAAGTTTAAGGACCTAGAGTCCACATACTACTGAATCCCAGAGTTTATGAGAGCAACTTCAGGGGAAGAATTCCACCAAATGTTCTACAGAATGGATGATAGTCTCAACAGGATTATAAAGATTTCAACAGGAGTTCAGTGGCTTTATTTCTGATATACCAGTAAAACATTGTTACATTTTGAAATAAAGAAATAACCTTTACTGATTACTGCATTCATTTGAGATAAAGAAATATCTTGATTACTGCATTCATTCAGGTAAAGCCCATCTGCTTTTCAGTTTTATATGTCTTGTTTAGACATTCAATTGTGACCAGCATGAAAATCCTGATTTTTAGACATCCGTTTTTGGTGAAGAAGTTTATTAAAGGCTTTGCTACTAAGCGTAAGCAAGCAAATAAGTGTTGTAACTTTGGATTTGCAGTATTTACACTCTGGAAATCAAAACATGCAGCTGCACTTGTTATATTTTACTTTGTTGCCAAGTACATATTTACCTTGTTATTAAACACTTAGTCATCCAAAGCAAAACAAATCTCAAAAGTTAACATCTCCAGGTTTTCTTCAGTGCACCTAATTCTTTTCTATTGAGCTAGAAGTACAGTCAAGATGGTGACAAAACTAAATTTCCCCTCGTATGACTTTCAAAGGGCAAAGCTATAAAAGTGCCCCTTGACTTATATCTGACTTGTTCCTTCAAATATCTACTTGGACACACACATTTTTGAACCCTACTCACA
This sequence comes from Hirundo rustica, assembly GCF_015227805.2. Lineage (NCBI taxonomy): Eukaryota > Metazoa > Chordata > Aves > Passeriformes > Hirundinidae > Hirundo > Hirundo rustica. Next base: position 31,838,777 of record NC_053457.1, on the reverse strand, counting down.
GGGGTTTTGAGAGGTGAAACAGCAAACTTGGCAAAAAGTCAGAGTAGGATTAGGAAATTAAAGCAGACCTAACCCAGTTTTATTTGCTTTCATTCAAGGCCTGTCATCACAGTGAGAGCATGACCATCAGCTGGGGATGAAGTTGGATAGGTTGAATCCTGCCTCACACTTCAAAGGTATCAAAAAGACAAGAGCCTGGGATTATACAAATACATCAAGTACTCTGCTCTGGGACACAGAGGCAGAGAGCAGAGAGAACTAGAGCAGCCAGAGTGAGATGACTTATCACCAGAAAAGCAGGAGACAGATGAAGAGAATTGAAGAAGTGAATGGTGGCAATATAAATTGTCATCATGAAGCTTAAATAACTCATCAGAAAAGTAATCAGCAATTATCCTAAGATATACACAGAACTATTAGCTCAAAATCTCCCAAACCACACAGGAGACAGAAAGTAATCATGGAAAGAAAAAATCTGTGACCATAAAAAAGTTGAACTACAAGTATTTAATCTCTCACAATTTTTAGATGTCCATCATTTAACCAGAGTGCTAGAGTATGAAAGCTTAACTTCAAGTTATATTTTGATAAATTGTACATAATACCAAGAAGAACCAAATAATACAAGGAATATTAAATATGTAACATATGTGTGCACACGTACACTCTGGAATAAAATACACATTGAAAATAAGTGAAGAAATAAATATTTTCTTAATTTTTAGATCAGTTTTCTGGAACTGCAGAAATGCCTCATTCATGACATACCCACAGACACAGTTCTTGCCATGATACAAGACACTAAGATGAGTAGGACCCTGTGACAGCAAAATGAACTCCACAAAATAGTTTATATCATTCTTATCATGCACTCTGATGATTAGCTCATAATTTGAGTAGAACTAAACTCTGCTCCTTCATCCAATTCCCCCTTTATTCTTTTGCCCAAACCAGTATCAGCCTGAATCTAATTTCTGCTCTTGGAATGAACAGAGAAGATTCCAAGCAATCTTTATAAGTTCTTTTATGCGCTCTGGAACAAGTCTAAGTGTTTTACCTGTTTTGGCCTCCAGAACTGCTGGACCCAACAAGAGCAGCCATGTCAAAATCATGGTGGGATGATGGCACCCCATCTCACCAGGTGGTTGGCAAAAAGGATCTCACAATATATAGTCTCTATTTCTGAAGGGGAGTGGCTCCACAAGTCTCTTTTTCTACAGCAGAACAATAAAACAACCATAGTCCTCTGATCTGAAACAAACATATGTTTGATTTGTTATTTAATATTTTGTAACTTCCTGGGTTTTGCAAAAAGACAATATCTCAAGAGTAACATTTTCCATTACCTGGAAGGAACTATTTATGCTACCATAGGTTTCACAATCATCTCATTGTACCAAAAAAAAAAGTGAGCTCCTGTCCAAAGATACCTTTCAATTCTGGCTGAGGCATCTCAGTGTTTTTCTTTCATGAGTCAGGTATTGGAATGGTAGTGGAATCTTGAAATTTGTACTTAAATGTGTTTCTTCCAGCAAAATAGCAAGAGACCCTTGACAACTAATGTGGCAGGTCTCCTTGAGGAACCATGAATGTCCTAAAGCTTTAACAGAGTTTAAATAAAATGAGATCAGACCCGGTGGCCCTGAGGGGGTCTCTGAAGAACCTTGCAGCTGAAATCACCAGCTCCAGCCCCAGTATAAACCTATTATTTTGGGGCACATTTAAGTTCAAGTCAAAATTCACTGATAGATTGTAAGGAAGTGTCAGAGAATCAGGGTCAACTGATAACTTTCTGTGCAAACGCTGTGGAAAAAAACCAGTGGATTTTATGCATAGTGAAGGAAATTACGTAGGCTGAAACTAATTTTGTTCTAAAATTTCATTTGATACTTTGAACCAACAAATCAGGGGAAAAATGTGCCGATTTCTTCAGATTAAGAAAATGTCTTAATATACTCCTTTATATACTAATTTTACATAGTGGTCTCTGGAAGACATTCTTCTTTGAAGAATGAATCCAAGGTTTTTCTACAACATTAAATAATGCTTAATTCTCATTCATCACTCTCTTGCCAGAGTGGTTACTTTCCTTTATTTCTGTGTTTTTAATGATTTAACAAGAAAATATGATGATCATCCCAACACTGAAGAGTCAGAATACTGTTCTCCATCTCATTTCTACCTCCACAGCCATCAGGTCTTGGATGGAATTATCACAAGTTAAAATTGCTGCCATATATTAATTTATTGCCTCCAGGGACACTCAGCAAGCAGGGAGAAAAAGCCCAGGGGGAAAAAGAATGATCTAAAACATCTTTCCACAAAGGCCAATATCACTGGAATGGAAGAAGGAAGTGAAAAATATAAGAGGCCAAAGATAACTTTGTAAGCCTTGAAAGTGAACATTCACAGAATGGTAAATATGCTTCTTCTTTATCTAAACAACCACATTTGCACATGAATGAGGATATGTACACAACACCTGGTATTCACTATTCATATTCTGGTTTTGACACCTTGACAAGAATGAAAAATCCAGTGTATTTGGCCAATCAAACACTGCAGTCAGTGAAGCAAGAGTGAGTGATGGATCGCAGTTCTTCTCCAAACTCTTGTAACAACTGAAAAAGGGTGAGGAGGAAGGGGAACATGAAAGGGACTCCCGGATGGTTCAAGTGTAAAAAAAAAAAAATCTTAAGCTGCCAAGGTAAAAGATCAAGATTGATTGATTCATTAGTTCTTCACTACCTTCTTCATTAATAAAGTATTCATTTCAAAAATCTAGATATTTCTAGAGATCTTTATTATCTGTCAATCTCTGAACAATGGAAATTGATAAATAATTTGTTTTTATTAACCTTAGTTAATTAATGCAAATACCACACAGTATTCTACCCTTCCCACTGGCTAGGTAAATCTCTTGCAGTAACACGTTTCCCAGCACATCACTCTGAATGAAGCTACACTGAGCTTTGAAAATACTTTTTCTTCTGCTGAGAATTGTGAAGGCATTTTGCAAACATACTGGGTTTTTAAAGGTTGAAAATAGAAATCACTGAAAGGATGAACAAATTAATCAGCTGTCACCCATGACTATAGGAAAGTATCTGCACTGGAATAAGGATATCCACAGACTTCTCCACAAAGGAAGAATAATCTGCATCCAGGCAGGAAGGTTTGTGGCAGAGAGATCATTCACCAGGCATATGACCCTTTCCTCATCATCAAGACCCAGTTTTCTTGAATCCCACATTGCTACAGTGCTTGTGGGTCAAGGGAGATAGCAAGAAATGAGGAGGAGTCAGACATCTACTACCTGAACTATTTGGCACTGCTTTCTGCAGCAATATTTAATATGGAAACAAATGAACTTGGTAATTCTACCTTGAATTTTTATCCAGCCTTGGTATTTCTCAATCTGGGAGCCCTGGCACAGATATGCAATGGAAAAACTGGAAAATTCAGCTCTGAGCGGCACAGGGATGGTGAGGATTGGAGACACTAGGATCTAGGCCTGGGAACTTTCTGCTTGTCTGGTGAAAATAATATTGAGAGAATAAGAGAAGTGGAAAAAGGTGCCATCAAGCTGTACCCTGCAAGATGGTGTGGTAGCAACACCACAGCAGCTGGGCCACAGCAGGAAGAGGGGAAGGAGAATACAGCAGGTCTGGGAAGAGCAGAGGGGGCGGTCCTGTTCTACAGAGTTAGGGAAGCCCAGGTCCAGGAGAGTCCTTGCTGTGCTGAGGAGATGGCTGGATTCCTCTGAGCCTGGACAATCTCTGGCCCAGAGAACAGATGAAGGCAGGTCAACCTCCTCAGGTGCTCTGCCCTCAAAGGTGGCTGCAGACAGAGTGGGGACAAGGACCCTAAATCCTTGTTCCTAAAGTGTGGAAAAAACCTCTCACTTTCTATGCACAATGACAGTTGCTGCTTGTGTGATCCCTTCTTCCCATCATGGAGAGGTGATGAGAGGCTTGCCTGGAATCATGAGGAGAAGGCACAGGGAAGGAACAAATGGTACAGGCTGTGGGGCTGTTTCCCATCAGAGCTGCCCTTATCCTCCTTGTCAGGACAGGATGTCACCCAAGAGTGCAGCTCGCCTTCCTCACACGTCACCACCTTGGCTCGCCTTGCCCATCTGACATTGCTCAGCTCCAAATGAACTTACCTCTTTCACAGCTGGCTGGAAAACAGGAACGTCTCAAGAAGGGCATTTCTCAATCAATACCAGTGACCTTTCCACCTGTATTAAGTAGCTTCTTCCAAACAAATTCTTCCATTTTTTTTAATTTTTTTTTTTTTAATTTTGTTTTCTCATGGGGATAAGAGACAGGTCACACTTCCTTATGGGAACTTAGGTACATTCTCTGCCTCCCACCCATTCCAGGTGTAGAAATGTGTGAGAGCAAGAGCAGGAACCATTGCTTGGCAAAGTCACTCTGTCAGAAGCCACGTTCTCCAACCTGACAGTGTGTTAGCCGTGAGTTCACACACACAAGTGGGATGTTTGCAAGTACACACACACACACACACACACACACAAAAAAAAAAAGTATTGCTCAAAAAGCTATTTTCTTTCCTGCTTTTTTTAATGACACTTTTATGTAACGGGATTGTATTCATCCTCCATACAAAATCTTACAAAAGGCTTACATTTACTCAGAGAAATATGAATTTGGGAAGAACCATACTGCCCGAACTGTCAGGATCACAGTCAGGAACACTGTGCAGCAATAATTCCTCAAGTGCAGCCCCTGAGCATATTTGCTTATGGCTCATTATTGAGATTTTTTTACTGCAAAGAAACATTTTACTTGTACTAGTTCCCAGTGTATCTTATGGTGCTACACAGGTGTTTCACTTACGTATCAGTGAGGGCCAAATAACTCAGTTCTTGTTTCTCAAGTCACCTATTTCAGTCTTCTCAGCCAGACATTCAATGAGAAGTTCAACTGAAAAGCTTTGAAAATTCCAGCACTGAAGATGTTTATTTGGATACTGAGATGAAAGAATCAGTCCTTCTTTCCACCTTAGGCGTATTGGGACTGGATTTTAAAATCAGATTGCTTTATAAATTCAGCTCATGTTAACATCAGGTGTAATCTTGATTCTTCAAACATGGTCTGGATGGTAGAATAGTCAAGTAAGAGCGGCAAGCCCAAACAACCAAGCAGGTGGCAGGTGAGAGTGTCCTTCCACCTCCCTGCCTGGAGCTGCCTCTCACAGTTTCTGGTACGGGATGGCCTCCTGCTGTTTCTGCTTCCAAAGAAATCCTCCCACTGTGAGAGCAGCAGCTACCAGCACCACGGTGGTCACCGCCAGAGGAATGTGGGAGCTGGCAGCATGCTCTGAGCTCGGAGTCTCCCCTTTTGCCTGGAAGTCCAGCTCTGTGCATAAAAGAGTCAGAGAGAAACTTTTTTTTTTTTTTCTTCCTGAGCTAGATAATTGCAAAGATAATTAGGCAGAGAGAATTTGAGTTAAAAAGCTCTAATCTGGATCTGATCAGAAAACTGCACTTTATTTCACAAATGATTCTGTGGCCATGCAAAGCAAGTAAAGATTGTGGCAAGAAGTTAAAGAGAAAATGGTAGTCTGTAATGATTACACTCAAAGACCTTTAGATGTTGCTTTCTGGTAGTGGAAACAGCAGCTACAGGACGCTGAGAAACAGCATTTCCAAGAGGACCTAGAGATTGATTATAAATAAATAACAGTCACCAAATCAGGCACAGACAGCCTTGGAAAATTAATATAAACCTGGCAGAGAGATTAACTGTATCTCATCCCTCTTCCCCATAGAACTGAATTAGTTGCCATTTGATATGTGCAGAGCAAAGAATGGATCCAAAGCATGATAGAAAGAGCTTGCAAGTCTGATAAAACTATTTTATATACATTAAAAAAAAAATTCCTCCATAAGAATTATAGCAGAATTGTAAATAAACCAGCAAAGGCACGTTTCAGAGCTGGATTTCATGTCTGAACTGAAATGCAAACACACAGTAACACACAGAGTCTTACGTTATTAAAGGTATTTAAACTCACCAGTGTTCCTGTTCTCGGCATGAGCTTCCCGAAGCTTCACGGGTCCAATAACAACATTCACTTTTTCATGGGAAGAGTCTGCGTTCCTCTTGAACCTACTGACACAGCCTTGATAGCAGCGGGAGGCGTAGTCGCGGTACCTGCACACCGCCAGCTCACACCGCAGGAAAACCGACGGGAATCGGTTCACGAAGGAGAACGCGTTAAACCCAAACCGAGCGACGTCGCTGCGTGGCGAGGGGTAAAGGGAGTAGGTAGAATTGTTGGCACACCTGGAAAGATGTGAAATCAATAGGTGAGCTACTAACTCGCAGCTTTGCTCGTACAGAAGCACAATTACACCCTCTCTTTGCAATAAGTTTCGAGGTTAAATATAAAACCAGGAAGTAAAAGAGAAATCAGAAGGCTTAAGAAAAAAAAGAAAAAAGTGCTTTTAGCAAGAAGAGAAATTACTAAATGTACACAGCACAGAAATTTCATAGCTTAACAAGTTCTGTGTAGACATGAATAGCTGAAAAATGTCTGGTGGTTCTGCTGGTTTCTGTGTTTCAGGTGACAGCCTGTTATGCATTTGCAAACGGGATTAACTATTTGAAAAAAAGCCCCTGAAAGTGGTTGAAGAAAGAAAAAGTTCCCCTTTCTGCGCTGGAAGCATAAAACTAATTTTAATACAATTTTTTAAAAAATAAATAAACCTTCTCTTTAGTCTTTCAATGTACTTTGGTATAAAAAAAATAGGCAAAGTGGTTTAGGTTTCTAGGATAATAAGAAAAGGCTAAGGAATTTCTCTTTTTTTCTGAGTAGACCATTTTGTATTCCAGTTATGATGCTTTAAAACTCATGATGTACAGAAATATAGAGCTGTGGACATCCCTCCCTTTCATACATCTTTTTCAGAAACAAAGTCAGACCTCAATTTCCTCATTGCCTCCTTGAGAGAAATCCCCATGCTTGACTGCAACTTCTGAATGACATTTCATTATCATTCTGAATTTTATTCAAGCTCTGCCAAAAAGTTGTTCTTGGAGGAACATTTGCCCTGGGAATTACAACCAATGTACACTGGTCCTAAATCACCTCACTTCACAAATTATGCTCTTTTAGAACTACACATAGAGACACTTTAAAAGTAATTTTTACAAAGTTCTTACCCATTTTTGCTCAGTTCATAGACCAGTGTTCTAAAATCACTAGAATTAGGCGACGCCACACATGTGTCCACAAACAACGTCAGATTTCGGTCAGAGCTGTGAAGAGAAGCTTGGAGGAACAAATTCTGATTCATGTCAACATAGTACGGGTAGTCATGCACTGGCCACTGGAAAGATGAGGAGTTGTAGAACATCAGGTTCACTTCATATCTGCCATACTGGGTTTTGTTGACATCAGTGATATCATCAGCAATGTACATGACTTGAACCCAGGTGTTCTCCAGCATCTTGCAGCTGATGTGCAAATGGAGGTCCTTTTGCGTCTTGATGACAGTACCAGGAGCAGGCACTTTTATCACATTGGAGTAGGTGATCGTTTTGTTGTTGCCCTGTTTGGCACATTAAACGAGGGTTAAATTACCACGTGTGGTCATGTTCACTGTAAATACTGTGAGTATTACCAGCTTCTCTATGTGCCAGGTCCTAGCACTCAGAAAGGACCTGTCGCACTGAAAAATCCCAAGCATCCAGGATGGGACTGCTCACTTAACTCTCCCCGATACAATTCGGTGTGAGGCCAGCGTGTTATGAGACTCATGAAGGTGTAACTCTGAGGGTTAACCATCAACCTCACAGAAATGCCTTAATAATAATTAGTGAGATGGTTTGATCAGAAGTGTTTTGAAAAAGCAAAAAAGTTTTAAATAAAAAGAAAATAACAAATGATACAAAACAAAAGAACAAAAGCCGTGCACAGTGCAGGGAACCCCCTTGCACCTGCTAAGACACCCTGAGAAAGTGCCGAGACTTTTTGCTCATTCTTAAGTGCACTATGATCAAAAAGGAGTTTTTTTGGCAAGCTGCCCAATAGAAACCACTGCAGGTTTTGAGGTACATTTCAAGGATCCAACAAGTGCCTTTGTGCTGGCACTGGGCCAATTACAACTAGAGAAGCCCAGAAGTTTCTGATTCCTCTCCCTTAAAAGTCCTGGGGTGTAATTGAAATTCTTTTCTTAATATGAAAACACATGGCTGTTTAGGTGCACCACAACATCTCCCCTCTATTTTTGTTCCCTAGGAAAAAAATAATATTTCTATTCTGAAATAGGTACAGGGAAGAATACAGGTACCCTGTGAAGTAGAAGTAAAAATATTTAACCAGCTTCAGCCTCCAGAAACACATGCTCCTTTCCTGCATTTTGCATGCCTGTGGCCTACAACACCCTTTGCAATCCATGACAATTTTCCAAATGTCTATCAAATTCCCCTTCCCAGAGCTGTCCCAAGTGTTTTGACACCAACCTGTCTGCTTGTACCACAGCTGCTGTATGAAATGTTGAATATAACCTCAGTTGATGTAATAACTGGTCTACATGTAGGGTCTGCCAGGCTGATGCTCCCCACTGAGTAGCCGTGGGACTGGAGATAGTGTCTGTCTACCACTGCATGCATGTGGGTTGACAAGCACAGAAGGGCTAGGGGGAAAAAAATGAATTATTAGTGATTTCAGGTACTTAATAACACTTCCATATTGCAAGCCCAACAAATGCAATAACTCCCACCATCTAGAGAAGAGAATTCAAAAGCCAAACCACTTATTTTACACTTGAGTCTTAGATATGAGTAAAGCAATAGGGCATTACTGGAACAGGTCACCCAAAGCAGTAGCTTTAAATATTTCATCTTTTGAATATTTCTAGACATGCAGCTAGACCAGTTCTTAGTGGGCTTGACCTGGTGTTGGCAGTAGCTCTGCTTTGAATAGTTGTCCTAGGAAACCTCCAAAGTCCCTTGTAACCAACATTTCTATGACTCTGTGAAAGTTTGTCCAAAAAGGTACAAAAAATATGTGTGAATTATCATTAGCATGTGATACGAAAAAATACGAGTTTAGAAAATAACATAGAAAAGTTCTAAAGGCAAATAAATGGAATATTTTTAAAGAAGAAAAAGTAGTTGTTTTCTGAAAGTGACCAGTCAATAATCAGTCACAAAATTCAAGTAGATATATAATCTATTACTGGTTACTTCAAAAATACTAACAAATACTTATTTAGTAAAAATAAACCCAGTGTATAAAAGCTTCTGAGCAAAGAAAACATTATCAAGAGAACAGAATTACAAATAGAATGGAAATTTACTGATGTTCTGGTCTGCTGAAAAGGACAGATATTGAGCCTGAAAACTTCCACTGGAATATCTGGAGTCACTGTAAAACCTGACAGACATGAAGTTTGAAGATGAAGTGTACGTGAGAGGAGAACTAGAACAAATTCTTCCAAGTAGAGGAGAAGATTTGGGTGGCCCATCATAGATCTCAATGTAGTCATTCTGGCATCCACCTTGCAACCTGAGGAAGAAATAAGACTATCTAAAAAAATGCATTTGGTAATCTTTGGGGTTCAAATGCTGAACAAACTACATAATAGGATTCTGCTCTCACACATTTCCCATGTATATTTATCATTCACTTATAGGATTGGAAATGCTCAGGAACTGCGGATGCAGTTGAGATTTGGAATTTTCTTACTGCCCAAGCAGAAAATGGTTTACTTACTGAATGTTATTAAATGTGAGCGAAATGCGGAAATTGTTTGTTACATGTATTTGCCACAAACAATCTGCTTTATCTGAAGGATTCAAAGAAGGGCTCTGAAATGTTCCAGAGGACTTAAAAAGTATATCACCACAGATGATTTTTTGACCTAAAAAAGAAAAGAAAAAAAGAAAATGAGGGAGAGAAGTGATTAATTGAGATTTACTTCTGATTAAATAAAAATATATTCTATATACAGAAACTGTAGCAACACAAGGTTTAATCTCGTAAGAAACATAATGATTATGCTCCTCTCAGTTAGGCTACAAGAGTGATGAACTCTTCAGAGAATTATGACTTGTGCTTGAAGTTTTTAACTTTGTGGGCTTCAGACACAGAGGTATGAACTAAAGTAAGATGTGGTGGCCTAAATACTATAAAATCAGAGAATGAACAAAAGAAAATTTCCTGTGTAATCAGCAAGCTCTGAAATCCATCCCCAGCAATAGATTCACTAAAAAACAGAAGACCAGTGTGTAGAATATAAGAGGTAAAACCAGTAAGGACTTTTCCCAGTGTATTATAAAATGTAAATGAAAGAGATCATACCAGCAAAGCAGAAATTATTGCACTTGCTGATTAGTGGATCTGAGCAATAGGAAAAAACATATAAACATATATATGTGGAGGAGTTGTAAGAGGGCCAGTGCTTGTGCCTGTATGTGACAAAGAAAAGGAAGCAGGGAAGGCATTGGAAGACAAGGAAGTACGACAAGGTTTTCTACCACCCCAGGGGATGTTGGTGCCAACTTGGCATTGGGCAATGGAGAGTATAGGGGGCTCAGCAGAATGCTCGCACATGGTGGCATCAACCAAAAATGTAACCCTGCACTCATCCCAAACATACATCTAAAATCCAGTCAACACAGACCACAAGCAGGAACCCTGGCAATGCCAAGGCCAGGATATTACCAGGGCCGTGGCAATGCCACATGAATTTCAGGATCCCACAACTACCGGTTTCAATTGCATTCTGTTGTGCTTTTCTCAGGCTGGGCTCTGCCTTTGAGAAGACTAATTCCCAAACTCTGAGTCACTAATTGTTTCTGCAAAAAGCAGTGGCCACAAAACCCAGGAGAAATCCAGACCTACCTGAAGGAGTGGAGATGGCGGTGATAGGAGTGGTTGCGGCTGTGTCTGTGGCAGCTGTAAGGGAGGAAAGGAAAGAGGCAGGTGAGGCCTGTTGGATGAAGGACCATGAGTGGCTTTCTCCCAGTGCTGGGCATGTTGCTGCCACCTTGGGACCTGGGCAATGGAGAGCCTGGGGCTGTCAGCAGAAAGGGCTCTCATGGTGGGGCCAACCAAAATCATGATCCTGTCCTAATCCCCAAGAAACACCTAATTACAACAAACTAAGACCACTTTCTGAAGGAGTCCCAGGATGCAGGCAGACAAATCAGGGGTACCTGAGCACACAACACCAGCATCTTCATGGTGGCCACAGTTGTGGACACCCCAGCCATTGTGGCCGCACTGGAAGAGGGACGACTCCGACCCTGTACATCTCACATCGTCCAGGTAGATGTTGCCACTGCCTTGTCCAAAGAAGGCATTTGATGTTGCAGAAAGAGCAGAGCCACATCCCAGCTGCCTGCACACCACCTGGGCATCATTCAGGTCCCAGCCGTCGTCACAGACGGTGCCCCTGCCCGCAGAGTCTGAAATCTCAACGCGACCCTCGCAGCGGTTCCTGCCGTTCACCAGGCTGATGGTGGCATCTGGGAAAGAAGGAGGTAAAGAAAACTTGGCAAGAGTCTCTAGCACAAAGGCACCTTCTCATGCCATCTTTGGCATCACTCTGTGACTTTCAAGCCTACACCATTCCCAGCCTTGGCTGCGTTAAACTGGTTTTCCTGACTTCTCCCCTCTCCGGGAGAAAACCAGACCCCATATTCTGAGTCACTAATTGTTTCTGCAAAAAGCAGTGGCCACAAAACCCAGGAGAAATCCAGACCTACCTGAAGGAGTGGAGATGGCGGTGATAGGAGTGGTTGCGGCTGTGTCTGTGGCAGCTGTAAGGGAGGAAAGGAAAGAGGCAGGTGAGGCCTGTTGGATGAAGGACCATGAGTGGCTTTCTCCCAGTGCTGGGCATGTTGCTGCCACCTTGGGACCTGGGCAATGGAGAGCCTGGGGCTGTCAGCAGGATGGGCTCTTATGGTGGGACCTACCAAAAACATGATCCTGTCCTAATCCCCAAGAAACACCTAATTACAACAAACTAAGACCACTTTCTAAGGAGTCCCAGGATGCAGGCAGACAAATCAGTGGTACCTGAGCACACAACACCAGCATCTTCACTGTGGCCACAGTTGTGGACACCCCAGCCATTGTGGCCGCACTGGAAGAGGGACGACTCCGACCCTGTACATCTCACATCGTCCAGGTAGATGTTGCCACTGCCTTGTCCAAAGAAGGCATTTGATGTTGCAGAAAGAGCAGAGCCACATCCCAGCTGCCTGCACACCACCTGGGCATCATTCAGGTCCCAGCCGTCGTCACAGACGGTACCCCTGTCCCCAGAGTGTGAAATCTCAACGCGACCCTCGCAGCGGTTCCTGCCGTTCACCAGGCTGATGGTGGAGGAACCTTGGAAAGAAAGAGATATAGAAAATTTGGCTAGAACCTCAAGCACAAAGGCACCTTCTCTTGCCAGGGTGGTGCCTTTTTCAGCCTAGAAGTTGAACAACACAGCTTTCTGGATAATTTTCTTATAGGAAGTAACATAAATGTGTATCTGTGTTGGAGACCTCCAGGGCACATATGGAAAAATACCCACAAAAGACACAAAATATCCACAAATAGTGATGCAATTCCTCCCCCCGGTCCAAATCCCTTCAAAGTTTTCTCTGCCTCAGATGGGACTACACGTTGTTGATGAAAATGTGTCTGAGGAGTTGTTTTTTGGCCTTGGTAGCTAGTATGAACCAAGATAGCATAGGGATTCTGGAATGACTTTTGTATTTGTGCCTGGGAAAATGATGTAGCTAAGTTATAGTAGGAAGCGACATAGCTGCAAATATACGTGTGAAGTAGACAGAGAATACATAAAGGAAAAAAGAGAAAACCCAAGACAGCATCAGGGCCTTGGAACCAATCTATGAGTTTCAGGCTATCACACCTCCCAGTCTCATCTGTGTAAAACTGCATTTCCAGGCTTCTTCTCTCCCAGGGATAAAACCAAACCCCAGACTCTGAGGCAGTAAAAGCAGTAACCAGATCAGTCCCACTGTAGGAGCAGAAAAGTTGGAGTTGGGTGGAGTTGTCTTTGTGGCAGTTTTAGGAAAGGAAAGGAAGGAGGCAGGTGAGGCCTGTTGGATGAAGGACCATGAGTGGCTTTCTCCCAGTGTTGGGCATGTTGCTGCCACCTTGGCACATAGTCAGTGGAGAGTCTGGGACTGTCAGCAAAGTAGGCTCTCATGGTGGGACTTACCAAAGCATGATTCCCTCACTCATCCCCAACAAACACCTGATTCCAAGAAACTAAGACCAATTTCTGAAAGAGCCCCAGGATGCAGGCAGACAAATCAGTGGTACCTGAGCACACAACACCAGCATCTTCACTGTGGCCACAGTTGTGGACACCCCAGCCATTGTGGCCGCACTGGAAGAGGGACGACTCCGACCCTGTACATCTCACATCGTCCAGGTAGATGTTGCCACTGCCTTGTCCAAAGAAGGCATTTGATGTTGCAGAAAGAGCAGAGCCACATCCCAGCTGCCTGCACACCACCTGGGCATCATTCAGGTCCCAGTCATCATCACAGACGGTGCCCCTGCCCGCAGAGTGTGAAATCTCAACACGACCCTCGCAGCGGTTCCTGCCGTTCACCAGGCTGATGGTGGCATCTGGGAAAGAAGGAGGTAAAGAAAACTTGGCAAGAGTCTCTAGCACAAAGGCACCTTCTCATGCCATCTTTAGCATTACTCTGTGACTTCCAGGCCTACACCATTCCCAGCCTTGGCTGTGTTAAACTGGTTTTCCTGACTTCTCCCCTCTCCGGGAGAAAACCAGACCCCATATTCTGAGTCACTAATTGTTTCTGCAAAAAGCAGTGGCCACAAAACCCAGGAGAAATCCAGACCTACCTGAAGGAGTGGAGGTCCTTAACCTGAGCATAAAAGTGGTTGTGTCTTCTGTGGGGAAGAAAAAGAGGCATATGAGGTCCTGGTGGAGGAAGGAGCGTGACTGGGTTATTCCATGTAACATGGGATATGGAGAGCCTGGGAGTGTCAGCATGGTGGTATTGCATTGTGGCACCAACTAAAAACATAACTGCACACTCATCTCTAACACACATCAAATTCCAACAAACAAAGACTACATACAGGTGCTTCCCCTTCTCAGGGCCTTGGCATTGCCCAATGAATTTCAGGATCCCACAACTACCAGTTTCAATTGCATTCTGTTGTGCTTTTCCCAGGCTCAGCTCTGCCTTTGAGAAGAACTAATTCCTAAACTCTGAGGCACTAATTGTTTCTGCAAAAAGCAGTGGCCACAAAACCCAGGAGAGATTCAGACCTACCTGAAGGAGTGGAGATGGCAGTGATAGGAGTGGTTGCGGCTGTGTCTGTGGCAGCTGTAAGGGAGGAAAGGAAAGAGGCAGGTGAGGCCTGTTGGATGAAGGACCATGAGTGGCTTTCTCCCAGTGCTGGGCATGTTGCTGCCACCTTGGGACCTGGGCAATGGAGAGCCTGGGGCTGTCAGCAGAAAGGGCTCTCATGGTGGGACCAACCAAAAGCATGATCCTGTCCTAATCCCCAACAAACACCTAATTACAACAAACTAAGACCACTTTCTGAAAGAGTCCCAGGATGCAGGCAGACAAATCAGTGGTACCTGAGCACACAACACCAGCATCTTCACTGTGGCCACAGTTGTGGACACCCCAGCCATTGTGGCCGCACTGGAAGAGGGACGACTCCGACCCTGTACATCTCACATCGTCCAGGTAGATGTTGCCACTGCCTTGTCCAAAGAAGGCATTTGATGTTGCAGAAAGAGCAGAGCCACATCCCAGCTGCCTGCACACCACCTGGGCATCATTCAGGTCCCAGCCGTCGTCACAGACAGTGCCCCTGCCCGCAGAGTGTGAAATCTCAACGCGACCCTCGCAGCGGTTCCTGCCGTTCACCAGACTGATGGTGGCATCTGGGAAAGAAGGAGGTAAAGAAAACTTGGCAAGAGTCTCTAGCACAAAGGCACCTTCTCTTGCCTGGGCCTTGGCATCACTCTGTGACTTTCAGGCCACCACCACTCCCCATCTCGGTGATGTTAAACTGCTTTTCCTTGGTTCTCTTCTTCTCAGGGAGAAGATTGAACATAAACCGCTGCCCCACTAACTATTCTGTCAAGAGAAATCGTCAGAAAAATGTGGAAAAGTTTAGTCTCACCTGAAGTAGTAGACAACTTTGACCTGGGTGGATCTTTGGTTGTGGCATCTATAGGGAAGGAAGAAGAAGTAGCAAGTGAGGTCCTGTTGGATGAAGGGTGTGACAAGGTTACTCCCAAGACTAGGGATGTTGGTGCCACCCTTTAACTTGGGAGATGGAGAGCTTGGTGGAGTCTGCATGGTGATCTTTCATTGTGGGATCAACCAAAAACATAATCCTGCACTCATTCCCTACACACAATGTGTTCCAGCCAACAAACAACACAAGCCTGTGTTTTCCCTTGCCAGGGCCTTGGCAATGTTCTATGAATTTCGAGTTACCGCGACTCCCAGTCTCAGCTGCGTTCTGCTGTGCTTTTTCCAGGCTCTGCTCTGTCTTGTGTAAGACTAAACCCCAAAGTCTGAGGCACAAACCATTCCTGCAAAAAGTAGTGGCAAAAAAACCCAGGAGAAACCCAGACTCACTTGGAGGAGCAGAGGAGGTGGAGCTGGGTGCACTTGTGGCATTTGCAGGGGAGGAAGAGAAAGAAGCAAGTGAGGCTCTGGTGGATAAAGAATGATGGCCAGGTTTTTCCCAGAGCTGGGGATATTGGTGCCACCCTGTCCCGGGGATCTCAGCAGGATGGTTTAACCCTGCATTCATCCCCAAAACACAACTTATTCCAGCCAACAATGACCACAAGCAGGCACCTTCCTTAGTCAGGGACTTGGCATCACACTACAAGTTTCAGACCACCAGGACTGCCAGTCTTGACTTCATTATGATGTACTTTTCCTGCTGCCTCACAGAGAAAACCAAACCCCAAACTCTGCAGAAATTACTGGCTCCTCAAAAGCACTGGCCAAAAATTGTGGACAGATTCAGACCCACGTGGAGGAGCAGATGACATTAACCTTGTTTTATCAGTGCTGGTGACATCTGTAGAGAAGGAAGAGAAAGAAGCAGGTGAGTCCCTGATGGGTGAAGGGGCATGATCTGGTTTTACCCAGTGCTGGGGATGCTGGTGTCTACATGGGAGATGGAGAGCAATGTCTCAATCTCAAAGGTGTTCTTCTGTGGAAGGAGCAAGAAAACCAAGAAGTTTTGGACATCTTTGAAACATTTTCTTTTTCTTATCAAATGAGTCGTAATTTTTTGGTTGCCCTGAGATATTGTGTATTTCCCTTCACTGGCAATTTTCAAGGTCATACATGGCTCTGAGCATCTTCTGTTTTAAGCTGTCTCTGTTTCTTTTTGGAAGTTTAAGCCAGAAGTTTATTGAAGTTGCCTTTTAACCCAAATCATCCTATGATTCTGTGATTCCATGAGTCTGTTACTTCAGGATTCTTGTTGTACGTGGCTGCTTTCAGTGACTGAATTTACAATATATGTGATCAACAAATTCATATGAGGTATGTTTTCCCTAGAGAGTTGTATATTCTGGGATGCAAGGCAAAGCTCTGATCTCTGTGAAATAAGAGATAACTAGTAAGGTCATATTCCACAAGGGCAGGGTAGCCTCACAAAATTATCTTTTCAATTAATAAAAGGATGTAAACAGACACAACTGAGGACAAAACTCACAATTAACAAACCTATTTTCCATGCATGTGTTCTTGGATTAATGTTTGCTCAGACTGAAGAGAATAATTTGGTTTTTTGACTAATATTTGAACTTTTAGTGACATTTTCTTAATGTGTATTTGCTAGGAATGGACAGAATTTGATGCAAGGTCAATAAACCAAGCATTGAAGTCTTACTGTTAACCTAATAAAGTGAAATATTCCAAGTTTACAGGAAGAGGTGACTGGGCATGAGTAATACAGAATATTTTTGGAACTCCCCTAAATCTGTGCTTCTAATTTGAAATACCACAGTACTTGCAGTTGTTTATATACACAGGTTTACCTGTAATATTAAATTAGTAGCAAAAAATTAGTTTTAATTTTCCTGTTTTCTGTTTTTATAATTTTGATTATAATAATATTTAATAATATATATTATAGATATTATAATATATATAATATATAATATATAATATATAATACATAATACATAATATATAATATATAATATATAATATATAATATATAATATATTATATATTATATATTATATATATATATTATATATTATATATTATATATTATATATTATATATTATATATTATATATTATATATTATACTATATTATTATACATTATATGTTATATATTGTATATTGTATATTATATATTGTATATCATATATTATATATTTAATAATAATAATAATAATAATGATAAAATAAATTGTTTTTAATAAGCATTTTGAACTGTCTTTTTGAAAGCAGTGGGCAAAATTAGCAGTGCACACTCTATCACCAATATACCCGTGGATATAATGGGTATTGTTTTCTTTATAGCTGCAACAACAGTGAACAAAGCGGTGTCTGAGTCAGAAGAATTTCCTAGCAGGAGCATAAGACTTTAGATATCTTCTCTGAAAGAAAAGTGAGAATCATACCTTTTTTGTTCATTTGTTGGGTTTTTTGGTTTTTTAGCTTTTTAAAAAATACTGACAGTGTTTAGAAAGTCCTTAGCAATAGTAAATATTGGTTTCTAAGGAAAACCAACACTTTTTTTATTTGCACACTTGCAGGCTGTGTTGTTACAGTCTCCAAGTTTCTATTCCACATGCCTGAAAGTCCCAAGTTAGTAAAATGCACACACCTGGGACTCCCAACACCCTACAACACAGCAACTGCGTCTTTCTTTTGCACTCCCATTAAATTATGTAAAGCTAAATAAGTACTGGGTGGTTCCATGTGCATTTGCAAGGTGGAATTTGAAGTATCATAACACAAATGTATATTACAGCCAAAGAAACTATAATCCCTCATAATTCCATACTGAAACCCACAGATTTATAGGAACAAAGTCTCCCAGTCTTTCATGTCAGAATTCTTTTTAAATTTGATTCAAACTTAGCTACAAGACACTACTGCAAAACAATGATAATTTCATTACACTTAATTCACTTCAACAAAAATAATATTTAATTGTGGTATGGATTGGTTCATATTTTTAATAAGACAACCTGATGTTATCTAATTTCAATCTGTCTTCTAATCTTTGCAAAGGGTTGATTAAACTGGCCTGTGAGTGCCAAGTATAGACCCAGAACAGCAAAGTAAGACACCCTTGTCCCTACCTTTTTGGGTAGAATATATTTTGTGTAGGTTAGGTGAGATGGCATCCAGAAGTGCTGCATTGAAGAGGAATAACCACAGCAAGTCCCTGGTGGCACCCATCTTGTCAAGACATCCCAGCAAAACTGAGCATTAGAATTTATACTCTGTGCTGGTAAAAGACTGGGGCTCCCAAGGTCAGCTTGGCCCATGTTGTGTCTGATTTATTATGCAATATTTTTTATGATTATCTGATCTTTACAGAAGGATTACATAGGAGTGGTAAAGTTTCCATTTCCTAGATAATTTGTGTTGCGAGGAAGAAAAGTAACTCTATGCCAACCAAGATCATGATATGCCTTTATCTTAAATTATCTTAACTGCATGTGCAGGCCCAGAGTTACCTTTGGCACCAGACTGGTGAATATATGTGTTTCTTTGCCTCAACCATCCCAATTTTATTTATTTATTGCTAGTAGGAAATTGCTTGACTATTAAGACTGTAACGTATTGCAGGATGAAGCAGCAAATTCAAAGCAGGTTTTCTGATAAATTCTTCAGCAGGGAATCCTGATCTCATAAATGTTTATATTTTAGTTCTCCGTTTGAAATGGTAGGTTTGTTTCCCTGCTGCTTGTACACACAAAACACCCCACATAGTAAATGTGATTAAGCCAGGAATCAAGAATAAATTAAAGAAATTTTTTTGTAATATACCCTAAGTGGACCTCACCTGTGGGGCTCTGTTGAGCTTGCTCTGTTTTACCAGTGTCTTCCCTCAATCTACAGCTATGGTCCTCAGATGCACCTGCCAGCAGGACTCCCTTCAATCCCTTGAATCACAGTTTATAAAAAGAAAAGAAGGATGAATTGAAATCAAAAGTCCTGTTGAGCTGGTTTCCTTGGTTGGTTTGTGTGAAATCTTAATGGAGTTGTAGATGACTTGGGGGCATCAGAGCCCACAGTCCTGTCTGCTGCCGTCCTAATATTGCATTTCTACTGCTTCTGTTCACCTGATGAGGAGAAATAGAAGTCAACTAGAAACAGACCAATTGTTGGTCTAATACTCTTTTCATTACACCCTGTCCAGGCTGTAACTCTCTGTTCATTTTGGCTACGAGACCAGCCACAACCAAACTGCAGTAGCTGGACATAACTCAATACTCCTGCTGGTGTATTCCAAACTTCCTTCTGTAGGAAAGCACAGCTTGGATCTAGAACAAGAGGAATAAGGAGTGGTCTTCCTGTAAAGGTTCACAGTGCCCAAATGGAGGAAAGAAAGACAAAAGGCCAGAGTCCAGAAACAGAATCAGAAGCTGTTAAAGCCGTTACTGAGAAGAGCAAACAAACTGAGGACAATGGTAAATACAACTGATTGTACTCACATGTTAATAAAGAAATGGAAGCCTGAACATTGCTATTCACTGCTCTACTGCTCCTGACTGGCTGACAAGAGCAAAAACAATACCATGTGCTCAGTGGAGTGACCACACACTGTCATTGGGAGGGGGTCGTGAGGTCAATCCTGCTTCACGACTCGAAAAATGAGCCAGACTTGTCTCAGTGGTGCCTGGTGGCAGGCTGAGGAGCGATGGGCATGAACTGAAGTACAATGAACTCAGCATAAGGAAAGAGAATTTCACTGTGAGACTGTACAGGTAGTGGAATAGGTTTCCCAGCAATTTTATGGATTCCTCAGTTCTTCAAGATATCCTCACCAAATGGACACAGTCTTGAGCAGCTTGTTTTCTTTGCTCCTGCTTTGAGCAAGGGGACGGACTTGAGGATCTCCAGATTGTCCAGCCATAGCTGCTTTGAGACACTGTGAACAGAAAATTCATGGACGATATCGAGGAGTTTCAGCAACAGAGGAGGGCTAAAGGCAGAGTTGTTAAAAGTATCCACAATAATTAAATCTGCTAGCAAGGTTCATGGACACACGGACATGTCAGGCTGCTTCCCGGATCTCCCCAGTTTACTGGTGCAATTCTGCCACTTCCAGTGTTTTTTAACTTATATGAGGACCTACACCTTAATAACAGGCACCTTTGATTGGTAGAGGCTAAAACTTCAATGTAATCTACAACATTTTCCTCAGATTATCTGTCTTATCTATTGCACACACTGAGATCAGAGCAGCAGGAAGTTTTACACAAAACAAAGTACCATAAAAGTCCACAAAAATATTGGTTATGAGGCTGCATTCCTGCTAACAGATCAGCAGTAATCCATTGCTGTTCTCACATCAGGAATGAATTAAACTTTTGCCTTGGCTCTTGAACACTTATCAGTGAGGTAAAAGACATGGGATCAAATTTGTCTTACTGTAGTCAAAAGTCTTGAGACACAGGAAACATTTGTATAAGAATCAGACATTTGTATAAGAATATCAACCTCAATTAATGAATAATCTGTTTTTTCAGAGGTCTGCTCCTTGCTGGAACAAGTGTTCAGTTATTATACTGTTATAGTTGGATTAAAAAACAAACGTTTTCTATGGAATTTCAATCATAAGTTTTAAAAGTTTCAAACTGTTGAATTTTTCAATCAGAGTTGTCATTTTTAGTGGCACTTAGAGCTGTTAAACACCATAGAAAGCTGTGCTATGTCCATTGATCAATCATTTTCTTTCAGTTTAACAAAGGAATAAGAAGACTTACAATAACACTCTGTGCTGTAGATCCATGGACTGGTTTTCTGTCATACACTTCTTGCAGGAGAAAGCTCGAACAGAATTAGTCTCTGTATCTGCCCAGGAATGCTCTGCAGGACTTCAGTTCCTGTATCTGTCCCTATTCATTTTGTGTTGTACCAGCTGGGCCATACCCCACCAGGGGAGCACCCAGCACTCAGACTTTAATTTCCTTTGCTTTGTCCCCACAAAAGGAAAAATGTTCAGTTTTAAGTCTAAGAAAGGGGCAAAAAAAAATATCAGACATCTTATGAAAAGCCATCTGCAGATGAAGTCAATCTGTACACCACCCGTACCCGTGTCTGACATTTGGGTGGTGTTCTGGGTCTCATGTCCTCAAAACATGTTGTATGAACAGACCTGCACTTTCCACGTGACATGACACACGTGCATTTTTGTCACATAATGCATTAATGTCCCCAACAGTCAGAACTGCCTGTATCTGAAGGGTTTCTGGCAGAGAGTGTGAGAATAACCTTTGTCAATGCTTCTTATTGGGCCATACCTGCTCTGGCATTAAGTGATCCTGCAACTGAATTCTTTCCTACTGCTTTGTAGCTGATCCTCAAACCTGGCTTTTGACCTCCAGTCTCTTTTTATACTCCCCTATTCAAATCACCCTTAGTTCTTTGAAGTGTTTTTAGCTTTAGTGTATGTTTAATGCCAGTTTCCTTTCTGAGTTTTACTGGGAGAAAAAAACACCTGATCTGGGGAAGTCTGAGGCAAACGGCTGCTGAAAGAGAAGGTGTGAACATAGAAAGCAACTAGGCTCCAAGACTTCCAGCTCTCTTCAGTGTTATCATCTGTTCACCTCCTTGCCCTGACCTTGCCTTTAAGCCGGAAAGATCATCAGGAAGGAAATGATGCTGCCAGTTGCCAAAGGGAGTGGCTGAAGGAAAGTCTGCTCTTCATGTGCAAAAATGCCTAAATGCAGGAAAAGCCGCAGGTGCTCGAAAGAGAGAATCCATCAGAGGTGGTGTTGGGTGCTTTATGATGTACATCTAAACCTAAGGGAAGTATAGAGGAGAGTAATATGCATTTCTGTCTGTGTGAAAGACCTTTTCAAAGCAAGAAACTGAAAAAAGTAATTTAGCTCTTTCATAGTAATTACTTCTCAGCATCAATCCATTTATAATGTCTTGCTCAATTTTTATGATACTTTAAAGCTGGTGTAAACTGATAGACATCAAAGTCTTTCTCCAGGAAGCTAAAACTGACCTTGAATACACCATTTTGTCTAAATGCTTTTACCCATTCTGGCTCTTTTCAAGAATGTTTTCATGTCTGCCTTTAGCCAGCTTCATTATTTCTTCCTTCGTTCTCACAACTTGACAAGAGTTACGAATTTCTGAAGCCTTTTAATGACCCATGAGCTTTGAAAATATATTTGAAACTAATTCTTTGGCCACAATATTACATCGTTGTTAAGGATTTTTGTTCATCCTATTTATATCCCAGAAATTATCAAAATTAAAAAGAGATTTTCTTAAAGCAATTTTTCTTCTGGTTAAACACAGAAATGCAAAGAAAAGCTGAATTAAACTATTTTTAAAAATAACAAACTGTATTTACTTGGAACATTAGTGGATTAAAAGAAAAATTGTTACTGATTTCTGTATATATTGTGTTTAAGGACATTCAAAAGCTAATGCAGTAAGAATTCCTTTTTGTGATAAAACTGTGGTACCATGTCTCACATTACTTGCGTTTCAAGTCTATTTATGTGCAGAGAAACACCTATGGTCCTAAAGAAGCCAACTTAACTAAAGGTCTTGATTTTCAAACATGTAATTCTACGTTTCTAGCTGAGAATGGTTTTGATAATTTCCCCACTCAGCCCAGCTTGTGCAAAGTCTTCCCAGAAATTCCCTGGACAGCAGATGTCTACATGTGCTGCTCCATGCTTTGTCTCTTCTAGGATTTTTTTCTTTTAAAAAAACCCAGAAAACCCCCCTAAGAGCTGTAATGAAAAAGCCAGGCTTACTGGGTTTGTATTTTCTCTGATCAAGCCCCCAGTAATTTATACCTTTTGTATAAAAAACATGTGCCTTGATTTGTCATTTAAAGTAGAACTAGATTTTTGTTTGTATCTATCACAAGTCTTTAAACTTACTAATATTTTTTGCAGTCTTCCTTGCACTAATCAAACATCTAAAAACATCAAGCAGTGTATCTTAGGAATGTGCAGCTTTAATAATCAAAATCTGCACCAAAGAAAAAATTACCAATGAAAAAAAGAAATTTCTTCCTATCTGCAGTTCAGTACCCAGTGCATCACAATTTAGTTTTCTGAGCTGCCTGTTTTATTTTCTCTGAATCACACACGTAGCAAGGTAGAAAACAAAGTGTGGTATGTGCCATTTCCTTTCACATTTTATTTTTTCCCCACACAGCTGGGCAGATAATTTCTGCCGGTGTGCTTTTTATGGTGTGAGAGATGCTCTACATCTGATCATCTGAGGCAGCAATATTTACTGAATGAGCGGCAATGACAACTGTAAATACATCTCACCTTACCCGCCACATTACAAGGCATTCTATAACAATTTGTAGACAGGGAAGAGAAGTTAGTTAATTTTGCCACAGTAAATGAAAGCAGTTTTACCCGTATAATGCTGTACCTAAAATTGCATGATGGCAAATATGCATTGACATTTAACTGCGAGCCAAGAGGAACCATTAAAATTAAATATTTGAATTAGCAAATGTTTAAATAAGTTATGTGCATAACTTTTCTACTACGACTAGTCTCCAAATTTTTTTTTGTAAACTACTGGGGAAGTTAAGTGTTTGCCTTAGCCTCTGCATGATCAGGCCTCCAACACACTTGAAACCCATCATGAAGATATTTGCTGAAATACTCACTGTTTGAGTGAAGCTCTCAGGTTTTGAATTTCACAATGATGGTGCATATTGAGGGCAAACATACCTCAGCCTCCACACTGAAAAACTCCCCAAAACCAAGCCAGACTCTGCCACGCCCTCCTGCACAGTGCAGAGCCTGGCACAGCTGGGGCATGGCCATGCCGTGCTGAGCAGCAGGTTTTGTTCTTCACCATTCAAAGACAGACATGAGGTCTGCCTGGTGGGCTCCATGCTGTGCTTGCTGTTCTATAAATAACCAAGAATTCAGGTAAAGAACAGAGCCTAGAATCTGGCTGCACCATAATTCATGGGCAGGCACTGGCTGCAGTACCTGGCTGCCCAAGGGCTCACAGCCTGCTGGAAGGAGCTGGCAGGACTGGCTTGCCTAAGCCAGGCACTTCAGCAAACATCTCTTTGTTATAGAAGATGAAATTTTGTGTTGTTCTATTTATCTAAATATAATGGACAGAATAAAAGGGGAAAAGGTGGTGGAGACATCTTAAAATGAGAGGATATAAAAGTAGTTTTATGGCTTTCAAGGATATTCAGATATATTAGACTTCAAGCTCAACAAATCAGAGCAGATCAGATCCATAGAAATGTTCAAAGTACTCTGAAAAGATTCTTCATGGTGTTTGCAAGTGAGAATTTCATACATCTCACCTCTTGCTATATCCCATCCTCATCCCTGACCTATAAGCTTTTCTTGGGGATTTCACTGTGCTGCAGCTCTGGCTTTGGTGTTCCCTGGTCCACATGAATACAACAACACAATGAATCTACTCTGTCCTGTCATAAGGGTGGGTGAGTCATCCCTTCAAAGAGAAAAAAAGACAATAGCCATTGACGGATTCCATTGTTCTCCTTGTAGCTGCCACCCTACAGTGTAGCAAGATTGGTGTAGTTTTGAAGCAAGAACTTGAGCTAAGAATAATAACAACATGGACTTTTACTGAAGTGACCAGCAGACTTGAAAGAGAAATAAATGCTAGTACAAGCCTTTTCAAATAATATTTGGTGGAACATTTCAGGGAAGTGTGGTTAAAAAAAGAAAATGTGAGAGTAGATGTCATTTATTAATAATCATCATTT
Source organism: Hirundo rustica (assembly GCF_015227805.2). Classification (NCBI taxonomy): domain Eukaryota; kingdom Metazoa; phylum Chordata; class Aves; order Passeriformes; family Hirundinidae; genus Hirundo; species Hirundo rustica. The sequence continues at coordinate 31,813,795 of NC_053457.1, read as the reverse complement.
CCATTTATTAAGAGCACTATAATGACTACACCATTTGCCCTAAACTTAAGATTTTATATAGAACTGGAGAAGACTTGTTGTACATAGCCAAGTAATGGTGAGGAGAGCTTCAGACCTTGATGCAAATATGGCAGTGCAAATACCTCTTTGGGGACATCGATAGATTTTCCATTCATTCACCAGTATTAATAGAGGGGTGAAATTATAGAAATGTGGGGTTTTGCTGCAATTTTGTAGGTTGTGGTTGCATGATAACAAAAAGTCAACAGAAACCATTAGCTACTCCACCGACTTAAGTCAAATATTAAACACTTGTGTGTCATTAAACTTTCATCCAGTTCAATCCTCAATTCATGTCATCTCCCAACTCTCTTCCCTTTCAAGAGCCTTCCACTGAAAAATTTCCTCTGGCCGTGGTGCAATTACATTATCACAGTGGCACACGGTAAGTGAAAGGCATTGAAGTCTGATCTAAGGCTTTTTCCCTTGGGAAATTTTGAACATATTTCCAGCTCCCACTCCTTATGAAACATGTGGTGCAGACCCTTACCCAGCTCCTTTATCATTCTCTGGACACACTCCAGCACCTCAATGACATTTTGCAGTGAGGGGCCTAAAATTGAGCCTGGGATCTGAGGAGCCCCAGCAGTGCTGGTTCACTGTACACGCCACATGATGGCACTCAGGATGACGTAAGTGCTATGCTGTGCTGATCTCACAGCAGATCTGGCTGTATTTTTCACTGGCAGAATCAAGCTATCATCTTGAGAAGAGGGAATTTATGGTTCATATACTATGATTAAATAAGAGAGCCTAATATATCGCAGGGTGGCAAACAATTTGAGGGTTGTTAAATTTGCCCCGGTCTTTTGGCTTCCTTCAGTGTTGGGTTGTTATGTCAAGTCCACCTCTTTTCATGAAGTGAGCCTCCACCAGGAAAAGCCTGTCTGGCTTGGATTTTAATCTTGAATCATCAATGAAATTACTCAGTGCAAGGAAATTGCTCAATCTGCCAAATTACTCAGCCTATGTGACCAGGTGTTAAGCAAGGTTTACAGAATCTGGTATGGAATTACTTCCTTAATTTTCTGCTTCAAGAGAAACCCATCCAGAGTGAAAACAGTGACTGAAGCGAGACCTCATTAAGGTCTGCAGCTTCCTCATGAGGGGAAGTGAGGGACAGCACCAATCTCTGGTGGCCAGTGACAGGACTCAAGGGCATGGCCTGAATTTGTGTCAGGGCAGGTTTAGGTTGGATTTCATGGAAAGGTTCTTCCCCAGAGGGTGCTGGCACTGCCCGGGCTCCCCAGGGAATGGGCAGGGCCCCGAGGCTGCCAGAGCTCCAGGAGTGCTCGGACAACACTGCCAGGGATGCCCAGGGTGGGATTTTTGGGGTGTCTGTGCAGGGACAGGAGCTGGACTTGATGATCCCTGTGGATCCCTTCCAAATCAGGATATTTTGTGATTCTATGGACTGCCAGGGACTGCCAGCAAACATTAAACTATGAGCAGGAAACATCAGATGGAGCAGCAGCTGAATTCATGTTTTCCTGGATGACAAAAGAATTCAACTCTGGGAGAGATGAAAAGACCTGGTCATACTTTATCCCTCATCGTGTTATGTCCAAAACATAAAAAATGCTGTAAAATGTTATTTTATATTAACAGATTTCTTGCACTCTAATACATCCAGATTCAGGTGTATATTAAGAGAACTTGTTTATAGAACCTAACCTGCAATTCAACAATTCAGTTTTACCATTAAGAAAGCAAACAACAAGCTTAAAGATCACAAATTTCACTCCCCATAGAACTGCTGAGGTAGCACTTTTGTTATATGGGGATGTGAAGCGGGTTTAACAGGCATGAGTCAGGAAGCACGTTCCTACTATTTATTCTAGAGCTTCTGGCAACCTAGCAGCATAGTTCCTTCCAGAATTCAGATGGCATTTAAAGGTGCTATCTGTCAAAGGAGATGGCTTTATTCAGATCCAAGTTCACTCCCAGGCTCAGAACCAGGTTCCCAAAGCTGTATTGGGCCGGCAACAACAATCACACTTTCCTCGTCGGAGCTTGCCTCTCTCTTGGACCTTCGAACACAGCCTTGGTAGCACCTGGAAGAATAGTCATAGGCCCTGCACACCACCAGCTCACACTGCAGGTAAACCTCTGGGTTGCTCCGGATGAACTGGAAGGCATTGAATTTAAACCGGAGGATGTTTCTGCGGGGTGAGGAATACTTAACATAGGTAGGATCTTTGACACACCTAAAAAGAAACAAAACAAAACAAAAATCCCTCTCGTGAATACACGCTGCAGTCATTCATTTGCATGCAATAAAACACACGACAATGAGAAGTGATTTTTAAATGTAATGGAAAAGGTTCAGAAAGTGGAAAACCAAAATGCTTTTCTTTGTCAGAATTGAACCACATTGCTTTTCCTCAGCCTGTCGTGTGTCTGATATCTGGTGTTTGTATGATTCTGTGAAGGTAAATTAACCTTACCTATGTCACTATTACCTTCCTAATAGTAGTAATAATAATAATAATAGTAATAATAATAATAATCCATTGTGAACTGGCCATAGCATTTTAGTCTACTTGTTATTTTAAGCTGTGGGGTATGTGTGTTATATTTTGGGTCAATCCATCCCCTTTTTCCCAGAAAACCCTGAATGCTCTTGTCCATTTATTAGTTAGAAGCTGTCATTAATGTGTGCTATATTCACACCATTCCATTAAATTAAAAAAAAACCACAAAACAACAAAAACCAACAAACAACAACACCCCCCCAAAACAAAACAAAACAAAACAACCCACTTTAATAAGAGATACAGGAGTTCAAAGGCAGTTATGTCTCTAATTGTAATGGATAAGAACTCACCCATTCTCGATTATAGTATAGGATCCTGTTGTAAAATTGTGGGGAGTGGGAGATGCCACACAAGTGTCCAGAAATAACTGCAGCAAGGGATCAGAGCTGTGCAGGAAAGCTTCCAGGTACAAATTCTGGTTGATGCCGACGTAGTAGGGTGAGTCGTACACTGGCCGTGAGAAGCTTGAAGAGTCATAGAATGTGAGGTTTACGGCGTATCTCTCGTACTGAGTTTCATTGACTTCAAAATTGTCGTTTGCAACATACATCGTCTGTGCCCACGTGTTCTGCAGCATCTTGCAGTTCACATGCAAGTGAAGATTTCTGTTTCTTGTGATTAAAGTACCAGAAGAAGACCCTCTAATAACGTTGGAATAGCTGATTGTGTTGTTATTTCCCTGTTTGGCACATAAAATGAAATGCAAAAGTAATTCATATAGTCAGATACCGTGTTAAACATTCTAAACTTTGCTGTATCCTTGCAGCAACGTGCACTGTAAAAACATTATTTCCCAGCAAGTCTGATGTGGAAAAGTCTGAATCTAGTAACTTCTTTTCTCATGATAATAATCTGTAATCTTCACGGGATATTCAGTGCCCACAATTTTGGCCTAGAAAACTACTCACAATAAATGCAGACGTAGCAGAATTAAATACAATCTGTACAACATTAAGTATGTGAAGGTTCAGGTCCAGCACATTATTTAAGCTGATATCTGGCTACAACATTATTACAGATTTAGTGAAAGCTTTGAAACATTTTAACTATCACACTCAGCCTGGGACCTTGAAAATGCCAAGTATTTGTATCCTTCCACAGCTTATTCCTTTGGAGATTGATAACGGGCTGTAAGGGAATGCTCTGTTAGCAGAGGCTGGAAATCCAAGTACAAATAATCCTTATCCTTGGGGAGAGAGGGAGACAACCCATAATCACCAGGACATTTCCAGTCCCTGCAGATCCCAGGTAGGTTTCCATTTGTGCCGGTTTTCAAAGCAGATTCTTCTGAATTTTTAAGCCCTCCCATTATTTGCCCACTTTGTTGGAATGTTCAGTCCTACCTCTCTGACGGTGCCACACTGAGTGTACGGAATGTCGAATGTCACATAATTTGATGTAATGTTGGGCGTGCAGGAGGGGTCGTTCAGGGTGAGGTTCCAAGCAGAGTAGCCGTGGTACTGAAGGAAGTATCTGCTCACAACCACGTGCATGTAGTCCGGCAAACACAGCAGCGTTAGTGGATGGCAAAGAAAATATGTTACGAGCTCAATGAAGTGACCAAAAAAGGCTGTAAGTAGTGGATTAAATAAACACTATCTTCTGCAGAAGCAGCTGATGAGGCAGGAGGAGTTCAGAATCCAAACCATGGACTTGAATCCCCATGAAAACGCCGCAGATCTAATTCAAAACAACATTACCAAGATTAACAATCGGCACATTAGAAAATAATTGAAAAGCATGTTTCTGCTTTAAAGATGAACTTACTGGTGCTGTCATCAGCTGGAGTGGAATAGTAGTTGGCCTGAAAGCCTCTGTATGTGTACCGGGAGTTACTGTGAAAGCGGACGGTCAGCAGGTTTGAGGTCGATGTGTACGTGCGGTAATAACCAGAACAAATCTTCCCAAGGAGAGGAGAGGTCTGCAGGGGCCCATCATAGATTTCCACGTAGTCAGAGAGGCATCTGCCACCTTCCATCCTGGGAGGCAACACAACCATTTAGTTTAATGCTTCGTTTTTATGTAATTTGTTTTTTGTTTGCTTGTTGGTTTGGTTGTTTTGGTCAGATTAACTCTCTATAGCAGAAGAATACATTTGATTGGTATGACTGTCAAATCTTTGAAACACAAACTCCAGCCTCCATTTCTGTCTCAGTAGATGCCAGCCACATTTTTGACTAAATAAGTAAAAACGGACATACTTTTCCTCTCTAGATGTACTAAAAGCTTTGATAAAGATCCTTGAAATCAAGTGGGCTTTTGCTTAGTAAGTCCAAGTTGTCAGTCCCATACATTCATCTGTAATAAATTCTTACTTACTGTATATCTGTAAACACAAGTGTGACAAGGAAGTTGCTCTTTACTTGTATTTCCCACACGCAGTTGGCATTGTTTGGATAATTTCTGGGGTAAAATGGACTCTGTAAGGTACCAGATGAAGAGGAAAGCAAGCCACCACAAGAATAATTTTCTGCAGAGAAAAACACAAGAAGAAAAAGATATGTATGCACCTTCAGGGTTGCATTTGGAGGATGTCTGTGTGAAGTTTATGTCTAAACATAGAGATAGTGACTTCTATCAGCTTCAGTGGCCTCTCCCTTAGGTTCATATACATCTGAATGCAGATTAGGATATGTTAACCACACTGAACAGATTTTATAATGCTGATCTGCAGTGCCTGCACCAGCAGATCAGAAATACTTGCCACAGAAATGCACAGTTTTTGAGGCTGGCATTCTGGAGGTTAGCTGTTCCTTGACAGAGGAACCCCCTATTACAATTGCTAATGACCAAAGGGAAGAGGAAAAAAAAAAAAAATCAAATAATTTTGTTTCAAAAAAAGAATGCTGGTAAATATCCAATTCATAAACTTACCCAAGTCCTCCAAACCTACCTGAGGCTGCTGACACAGTAGTGGGAGCTGTAGGGAGAGAGCAACAGGTGAACACTCAGCATTCTGCCTAAGAGAAACAGCCCTCTGTGGGTCATCCCTCCCCAAAAGGGCTCCTGAAGGGACACAGAAACACCAGACCCACAATCACTATCAGGACACAAGTAGTGTGTAGTGTCCAGGACCCTGTGTGGCTGCACCTCCAAGCCTTCCCCCTCCACCCACCAGCCCAGGGTGTTCTGAATGTGCAACAGCTGCCATCAGCAGGGCCTTGCTCTCCTTGTTAGTGGTCAGCAGGGTGGGACAGGGTGCACCCTCGGCGTGTTTGCTGGTGACACCAAACTGGGAGGAGGGGAGGCTCAAGCAGATGGTGCTGCTGCCATCCAGAGGGAGCCTGGCACTGCAGACAGAGAGCAGCAGCCAGCCTTGCTCCTCCACAGTTCCTCAGCTGCCAAAAGGGGTTCGTTGCACGGGGGCTGAGCATGTCAGCTCTCTTTATTTTGGGGAAACAAGAAGTAGACTTTGGCCTCTACAGCAATGAGTGTGCCAGGGCTGAGCAACTCCTCTGGCCTACAGCATAGGCCAGGAAAATTAATGATAGCTCAGTGGCAGCACTGGGGGAGGTTCAGAGAGTCCCATTCCTGCCCACCAGGCAAGGAAACGGTGTTTGGCAGCATATTCATGGCCATCCTATCTTGAAAAATGCCCTTGAGCCAGGATGCCTCTGAGTAGGGCATGGGAGCCCACAAGGTGTTGAGAGCTGCCGGAAGCTCTTTGCGATTGAGTTTGAGCTTCTGCCCTGGCGAAGAGTAAAGGACAGCTCTAGTCTTACCCACGGTGCTATTGAAGGCAAGAAATGATGAGTAGTAGGCGTGGAAGCCTCTCCTGGTGACGCTGCCATCGCTGCGGAACAGGACGGTGAGCTGGTTCCCGGAGGAGTTGAAGACACGGTGGTCGTTCCTGCAAACAAGGCCGAGGCGCCAGCTCTGGGGGGACCCTCCGTCGTACACCTCGATGGCATCGTAGGTGCAGCTGCTGCCTTCCAGCCTGGAGGGAGAGGAGGATCTGACTGCACCGCGGGCTGCAGGGCCCAGCAGCACGGCCCCGTTCCCCCAGGCCGCCCCCGAGCCCGCGGCCAGCCCGGCTGGACTCACTCCACGTCCGTAAACTGGAGCTGGATCCTGCGGGCCGGGTCCCGCAGATGGATGCGCCACACGCAGTAGGAGTTGTCGGGGTAGGAGTTGGGGTACCCCGGGCTCTGGATGGTGCCGGACAGTCCGTGAAGTAATCCACCACAGGAGTTGTTCGCTGAGGAAAAGAGCAGAGCCAGGGCACGGGCAGAGAGGTCTTATCCCATCACCAGAATCCATCAGAGAAGGGCATGGCCCCCACCAAGGAGACAGCCCCACAGAGACCCTCCCTCCTGGGCACCCCAAAACATCACCCCTGCATCCCCCCAGCCCAGGGCACGGCTTGTGCTCAGCTCATACAGTAACCCAAATCCATGGGGTTGGCTGTCCAGTGGGACGCCTGAGGAAGAGGATAACCAGACCCCTTAACTCCTCTGGACCTAAATGTGATCAGTGACAGAGGGGAAGTTGTGCAGGAGGTACCTGGTGCTTGCAGGGAGAAATCAGCAGGGTTGACTCCCAGCACTTCTCCTATGAGTTACAACCTGCTGGGAGTCAACCCTCTCCAAAAGCCAGGCTCTTTCCAGTGGTGCCCAGTGAGGGGACAAGAGGCCATGGACACAAACTGAGACACAGGAGGTTTCCTCTGAACATCAGGAGACACTTTTTCTCTGTGAGGGTGACAGCACAGACACAGCCTGCCCACAGAGGTGGCAAATAGCCAAGAGCCCTTTTGATATGGTCTTGGAAAACCAGCTGGCTGATCCTGCTTTTAACCAGGGGGTAGAACCAGATGTACTCCAGAGATCCCTTCTAACCTCATCATCCTGTGTTCTGTGACGTGTAACTGCGGGCAGAAGCTTGTCCAGCCCCATAGCTCCTCTGGACATACCTGTTGTATTCCATGGCCTGGTGGCCGTCCATCTGAAGGCAGCTGGTTCTGCAGGGAGAGAGCAGCAGGTGAGCCAGCAGTGTTTTGCCTAAGAGGATCATCCTGCTGGGAGTCCCCCCTCTCCAACGGGAACCCCGTTGAACCACAATGATGTGGCAGGACTGAGATGGCTGCAGTGCCAACTGCACCAGCACTTGCTCGAGGGCATCTCCACTGCAGCACCATGAGGACCAGGTCCAAACCTCTCCCACAGAAGTGGCTGCTCAATCACAAAGGACCCCAAGCAATCCCACATCTCCCTGAACGTTAGGGACATTAGCCAGGGTCTGTAAGTGCAACCTACACAGAGCACCCCAGAGAAAGAAAACCCCTTGGGAAAGCCATATATAAACAGAAATCTCTGGTTACCTGCTGTTGAAGGCACTGTTATTCCTGATTCTGGAAGGAGAAAACCAGAGGGTGTGAGGCACTCAGACTGCTTGGCTCCCCTTGGAGCATGTATTTAATTTCAGGGAAAGTTATGGAGGGACCCACGGGGAGGATGGCCTGACTAAAAATCATCCCTCTCCCCGCACCCTGCTCTGTACAGGAGTGATGCCCAAACCCCACATCTCCCAGGTACACTCTGCAAACATGAGATTGCTGCTCCCTCTGAAACACCACCCTCTGCATCAGGGATGTGGACCCACGACCTGCTGTTACCCTGCTGAACACAGGCTGGACAGCCTTCATCCCACCTCTCTCCAGATGGATTTTCTTCAGGAAAATGCCACCAGAGCACAGGCACTCACCTGAGCATACGACAGAAGCATCTCCGTGGTGGCAGACACGGTACTGGTAGGTGTAAGGGCACTGCCACACGTAGCTCTCGTAGCCTGTACAGTTCACCTCGGTAATCATGTACGGGTACCAGTTGCTCGAGGAGAAGGAGTTTGTGGTCGTGAGAGGGAAGCCACAGCCCAGCTGCCTGCACACCACCTCGGCGTCCTGCATGTCCCACAGGTACCCACACACCTTCTCCCAGCCTCCAAAGTAGTAGATTTCCACATTGCCTGCACACCAGTTGGGCCCGCCGCTCAGCCTCAGCTGCAGCTCTTTGAGAGAAACAAACCCCTTGGTCAAGCCAGTGGTGCTCTGGGTCCGGGCAATGACATCCCACATCCTCTCTGGGAATGGCTGCATCCACCTGCAGCACAGCCCGGGGCTGGCAGCCCCTCCTCAGATCCCTCACAGTGGGATGGAGAGGTTGGGGCAGCAGGGGCAGGCATGTCCCATCCCTGTGCCCAGGACCACGACAAGAACCCTGGCAGACAGACTCACCGTCAGCTATGATTGGAACTGTGGAGGAGAACAAGCAGGGAAAAAAAACACACAGAGAGAAAGAGAATTAGGACACATTCTTTGGGAAGCTCTACCCTTCCTCCAGTGAGTTAAGATCCCAGTGAAGGGCACAAGTGACAGAAAGTCTTTTTCTTTCTAGCTAGGAGGCTGGTTGCTGGAGAGCAAAGCCATTCCCAAATTCCTGCTTCCCTGATAATTTACTTCTCATGTACATCCCCATCCCCACCCTAAAGAAAACATGAGCTTTTTAATCATACTCATTTGTTCCCAAGAATAAATACTATGACAAAACCATAAATCTATCGCTACTATATAAAGTAATAACCTGATATATTCTACTTACTAGACGTGGAGTCAGTAGTTGTTGGGGGACCTCTTGTTACTAGAGAAGAAAAAAATAGGATAGCATATGTGAAGGCAAATTTAACATGAAACTTCCTCAAACCCTGTTTCAGTCTCTAGCAATTTGCAGCCAAGGAACTTTAGATCCGGGAGATTTCTGTCTATTGTAGTAAATCTCTGCAGTTTTTTCTTCCATTAACAGTCAGCATTCTTTGTGAGCCCACCAAAACCTGCAACTGGCCCAGAGAGTGCCTTGAAGTGGGACCAGTTTTCTCAGGCCACTCAGCCCCTGAGTTGGAAGACAGGGATGGGGAAGAGAATGAAGCCCCCATAATCCAAGGGGAAGCAGTCAGTGACTTGTACCCCACTTGGATATTCACAAGCCTGTGGGGCTGGGTGGGATCCACTCAAAAGAGCTGGGGGGGGCTCAGCCTGGAGGAAAGGAGGCTCAGGGGGAAACTTATTGCTCTCTGCAGCTACTCTGAAAGGAGGTTGTGGCCAGGTGAGGGTCAGCCCCTTCTCCCAAGTAAGAGCGATAAGATGTAGCCTCAAGGTAGAGATAAAGGGAAATCTCCTCCTGGAAAGAACAGGCTGCCCAGGGCACTGGCGGAGTCACCATCTCTGGAGGGATTTAAAAGAGATGTAAATGTGGCACCTGTAGACATGTAGATGTGTGAGGCTGCTGGGTTAATGATTGAACCCGATGATCTTAAAGGTCTTTTTCAGCTGGAACAGAATTCTTTGATTCTGTCTGCTGGTTTCACGATCAGGAACTGATGGCTCTACTGCTGATGTGAGAATAGGCTGTGAAAAACCGCCTCTTACTTTCACCAAATCAAGAACAACGAAAACCTCAACAGGAATGAAGATGACGTAAAATATGTGTCAGAACAAGGCCAGTGACAAGGGAGGCTGCCCATCTCATTATTTTCATCGTGCACAGGTAAAAAGGGGGACCTCCAAAAGCTCCGTGTCTCAGGTTTAGTTCACATTTCCACCTCATCTAAGCTACCTCTCATTCCCTTCCGCTTCCAACACCACGGATCCCACCAACACCACGCCGCTGGTTTCAGTAACTGGATCAAAGAGGGGTTCTCCCTGCTAGGGCCGATGGAAAGCCTCCAGGTGGCACTAAGAGATCAGACGTGTCCCGCAGGGAAAGGTGATCTCGTTCCCGGTGGTTTTGGATCAGGTGACAGCACCAAACTTACCACAATTAACAACGGCATTTCGTGTGAGTCCTGCTCTGTCCCCGCGCAGGTCACTAAGAAGCAGTCTACAAACCTGTATTCAGCCCAAATTTGTCTGTTTAAACTGTGCATAACTTTGCTCTGGGCTTTCAGACATACTCAGAAACCGCTGCGTTTATACAGCCTCCACTTTTAACCTGGCTTTATTACCCTAAGCTTTTAGCCCAAGAAGTGATTTAATTAAGCTCTTAAATGCAGTGATGACTCTCATTCTTTCTGTGAGAGGAACAACAAACATTCAATGATATGCTGTGTTTTGAGTGCACGTATGTGCACGTATGGATTCTATATGGGAGCATTCAGCATCTGGGACCTCAGTCTGAAGGACACTGCCCACCCTGGTGTGTTGGTTACCACTAGACTAGAAGAGTTTCCATCAGCCTGGAGAGAGAATATTTAGCAAGGCCAACTCTATAGACAATATACATTTTTATATAACTTTAAAGTTATCTGTTGTTAGAGGAATTTTCGTTGGAGAATCTGCTAGTGTTAACACAAGAAACAAAAAGAGGAAAAAGACACGTGTTGAAGGAACATTACATGAATTAGGTAATGAAGATGAGGAGTTTGCATGCACAGGATCCCCCTGTGGCGCTGGAAAAGGGATGTCAGTGGATTTGCGAGGGAGTGGATTAACTCCAGCTACTTTTGGGGATAAAAATCTTGCTCTGTGGACAGCCTGAGAGGTGGGAATATGCCCTCACTAATATCGTGGTTGATAACACCTGTGACATTGGCTCTCAAACTCACATTCTATGTGTTTGAAGTGATTTCTGAATGCAGAAGATCTTGACAGGGACAAGTGTCATTTATTCAGCTATTAGGAAACTTTCCAACGCATCCCACCAAGCTGCTCCTCACACAAGCAAGGCTTTAAATTTAAATTAGCTGGATGGTAATGAAAGGGTTAAGCAGCAACTCAGTATTTTCCAACTGAACATCAACAGCCCGGCTTAGTTTTCATTATCATTAATTGCACCTCAAATATTTATGGAGGGAGCAAATAATGGGGGCATTAAAAACCTGAGTCTGGAAACAGTTGTGAATGTTATTTCTTTCTGCTGTGTGTGAGGGGGTGTGGGGGAGCATGGAAAGGGAAAGCAGGTTTTTGCTTTCAGTTCGTTAGTTCAAGTCAAGTTCATTCCAGAACTTTACACCTGAAAGAGGAAGAGGTGGAAAGACAGCAGCTGTGGCAACATTTTTGATGGTTTTTTTCCATCCTTGCATAGAGGATGTAAGAGCAGCTGCCTAAAAAGAAAGGTCTTGTCCCTCCCAGCACCAGGCTGGCACCCTGCTCAGTCAGGGAAGTCGCACCTGGAAAGAGGGAAAGTGGGTTTTTTAAATGCAAAAAGCCTATTTCACCCTGCTTGGAACGTCCCCCCTCCCATCAGGCCCACCAATATTTGTATTGGTCCCCAAAGGGATGGAAGTGGCTGGGCAGGACATTGACTCTGCAACCAAATTAAATTACACTCCTAACAGGAATTAGCCTATGGGGAATTAGCCTAATAAAAAAATTACAGTAATTTCCATGATAATCTAATAATTATAATAATAATGGGGACAGGGATATGTGCCATACTTGTTTTATCTAGGGCACTCTGTTATTAAACACCAAAGGGTTAGATGTACCTAACCAAATACAGACTCCACAGTTTGCATACCGCGCGCTCTTTAAAATAAACCTGTCCAGAAAATACTTATATGTCTTTAAATCCATTATCCCAATATAAAGGATTGGAAAATGTTATCACTGGCTTTGCAGTATATTAATTTGAAGTTCTTTTACTAGGCTCTTTACAAAAAATGGTGGGAAAAAATTAAATTCATTAAGCAGTTTTGATAACATTGATTTGCTCAGCTCATAGGTTTGACCTGCCCATGGTTTTCAAAAGAGCTGAGCCATGTTGGTAAATCCTCTTTTACTCTTAAATCTCATCATTATCCCAAGGTGAAATACAGCCACAAAGGTGATTGGAAGTGAGGCTCTTTACCTGCATCCACCTGAATGTGAAGGGTTATCATCACCATCCAAGACAAGATCCTGGTGGCAGCCATCTCCTTGGAGCTCCTGATGCAGGAGGACACCAGAATTTATAGGCAGAGTCCCCATAGGGCGTGGCTCAGCAGCCCAGTCTCTTGCTTCTGTAGCTCGATACCACCTTCCCCACTGCTCTCACTTCCGTGACTTCCATCGCCACGTTTGATTTGTAAACCAATATTTACAGCTTCCTGGTTCTACAAAAAGACAACACCTGGCATCTGATCCAGGGAAAGCAGAGATCAAAAGTGGTTGCAATATCTGCTATTTGTCCACCCCTCTTTGGCGGTGGAGTTCTGCTGTTGTCACTTATGTAACTTGTCCCTTTCTTGGGTTTGAGCTGTATCTGAGCCAAAGACGCTTTTTTAGGCTGGTGCAAAATGTGCCTTTCTTTTTGTGACTGAACATGTGGAAAGGTAGGACTACAGTGGGAAACAATCCAAGGGCTTATGGAAACCCTTTGTACTCTGTCCTAATGGATTTCACAAAAACACGCAGTAAAAGTGAGTAGATTCCTCTTCTTCTGTTCTCTCCCTGTTCATGCCTCAGTGTGTTCTAAACTCACCAGGGCAGCAAAGAGTCAGGATGTTTAAGCTCTGCAAGTTCATCAAAAGTAATCTTTTGACTTTTGACACAAACCCAAGCCAAACTTCAGTGGTCACATACTGATACTGTCAAACTGCACAAAACCTTCCCAGAGAACAAGAGCTCTAAGTCTGGGGACAGGGGGAAATATGGAAAAAAAGTGAAAATTAATCTTGAATTCTGAATTTCTGAAGCTCTTAAGAAGTTGGCAAAACTTCTGACACAGCTGAGATTTACAACAGATTAGGTAACAGATGAGTAAAGGCATCCAGTGGAACTTACAATGGATTTTTACGAAGAGAAAGTATCTCAGGTTGTGATGAAGTTTCAGTGGGTCCAAGTGCTCATCAAAGAACCCACATTCACACAGCAAATTTGGCAATGTTTGAACAGTATATAAAACCTCAGAATCACAGAACTGCTTAGCCTGGAAGAGCCCCTGGTCCAAGCCTCAATTCAAAGTATGGTTATCTTCAAAGTTCAGTCAATCTTTAAAAAGTCTCAGGGTCTTAGTAATTTATGTAACTCAGAACTCTGCATTTTCTTTTCCAGAGAGAGTGTGCAAAAACTTCTAGTAGATAAAAATTTGGCATCCTGGTTGTTCCTGCTGTTAGTTTTGGATTTATTACTGATTGGCAAACAAATTGCTTCTCAGAAACTTAAGAACAAGTTTTTTGTGCCTCCTGAACCATGCAATGCCACAGTCCTCGACAGCCAATGACCAAACTCAACCTCACACTGCACAGGAGAGCCAAAAGAAGATCAAAAGGAGAAAGGAGGTGCAAACTCCATCGTGAGAATGGGGGTAAAAAAGAAAGGATTCGTTTGTTAGACACGCAAACAGTTTGTTGACTCTGTAAACGTGGGGAGCCTTTTATTCTCATGGTTTTGCAAGGCAGGTGGAGGAAGCGGTCTTTTGGAGGGACTGGAGGAAGTAAGGGATGTGTCTTGCTAAACACATTGGAGCGGCTGTTGCAGACCTGGAGAGAGGAAAGAAAAGTAAAACCAGACTAAAACCATTCAAAAGTCAATGAAAATTGGCACTATTTGAACACAAAAAGAGAACATGTGAGACGACCCTGAGCTCAGGGTGACTGCTCCACACAGATCCCAATGGCAATCACCAGTACATGGCCACCCCATTCTCTGTGTGAAACCCAGCATCCCAGTTCCTCAGATAAAAAGGAACTGTGGTGGATTGCCTTCAGCTGACTGCAAGACACCCACCCAGCCGCTTTCTCATTCCTCCTCTTCAACAGGGCAGGAGGAAAAAAATAAGGTGCAGAAGTTCATGGGTTGAGATAAGGAGAGGGAAATCACTTATTGTCACATGGAAAACAGATTCAGCTTATAGAAAAATAACTTGATTGCCAATTAAAACAGATTCGTATAGCGAGAAACACAGTTAACTTAAACAACACCTTCCCCACTCCCTCTTTTGCCAGGCTCAAGGTCACTTCTTCATTCTGTTCCTGTCCCTTCCCCCTTGCTGGGTGGCACGAGGGGACTGTGGTCAGTCCGTGGTAGTTTGTCACTGCTGCTCTGTCCTCCTCACCTTTTCTCATGCTCCATTGTGGGCCCTTCCCCTGGGCTGCAGTCATTCAGCATAATCCAACAGGTTATCCTTCAGGATAATCCAACTCCATGGCCACAGCTCCTTCAGGAAATGTTCTCTTGCTCCAGCACAAAGGCCTCTGTGGATTGTGGGGACATCTCAGGTCTGGCACAAGGAGAACCTCCTCCATCTTCTCTAACTTTGGTGTTCACAGGGCTGTTCCTCACATTTTCTACCCCAAATCCTCCTTTCCTGCATGGCATTTTGTACCTTCTTAAAGACAGATTAATAATTAAATACATCCCTGATGTGGGACTGTTGCAGAGCTGGCTGGAGCACACCAAAGCACCAAAGCTGCTGGGTCAGTAGTCAAAACACCTGTTGAACCACCCCTTCCATTTAATTTCATTTGCTTCATTTGCAGTGGTCACTACCCTGACATTGCAGAAAATAATTCAGAGCCAGCAGCAAAGTGGTGCTCTGGTACTGACCTGGTTTTTTTGCACAAAAAGACCCCTCTCACCACCAGGTAGGATGGCTGATGGAGTGGGGGATTTTCTTGACTCTTGGCTCTTTTAACCAGAGCTGGAGCTTGATGAGAATGTGTGGAAATGTTCGTTTCAGTTTGGATCCGTGTTTGCTATAAAAGTCAACCATACAATGAAATGCTTGTCCTTTGGATGGGAGAAAGGGTACAAGTTGTTCACACCTCTTTATTGTTTTAAGCAGTTAGCACCCACTAACTCCCTCAAATCCAACTGAGACCATAACTTCTATTCTAGCATCAGTGATGCTTCTCCCCTATAACAGGGCACGGCAAGGGGTAGCAAGCAGGTCCCAATCACTCATCCCAAGCTGAAATGGCACAAAGCTTTCCTGCTCCCTCTCCACTCTCCCCATCTGTTCACTTCCCCTGCACCTCTGTCCAAAGCTTTGTTTGCACAAGTTACACCAAAGAAAATTGTAAGGCAAGAATGATTTCATTGCATCAGGAAAGCAAGATTTATGATTGAGCTATGTTTGCAAGGGATGGGGAAGATTAAACTATTTACTCTGACACTGGACACAGCCTTGCTGCCTGGCTGTGGGAATACCAGTTCCCTCTTGCCAGGCCTCCTGCCATCCCTCTGCTCCACTTGGTTCCATTTCTCACTGGCCATTAAGTTACAAATGTGTTCCTTAAGTACAGTGGTCCATCTGGCAAGGAGAGAAAACTGGACAGAACAGAGTGAATTTGACTTGCCTTGTAGAAGGCTTGCTGGCACTGCTCTGTCCCTGTCATCTCCAGCTGCTTGGCTCAGCCCTTCTGCACCCCTGCAGCTTTCCTTCAGCTCTCCTGCTGTTCTCCGTGTTACACAGCGGTGCCTGTGCTCACCATGGATGTCTGAGAGCCCGTGCACAGCTGGGACAGAACCAGTTAAAGATCTTGATTGCAAGGTGCCAACAGAGAAGTCACGGCTGCAGACAAACACAGGGACACCGAGTTCCCCCCGCATGGCTGTGGGGGTCTCCTCTCTTCATTCCTCTTGTACCCTTCTCTCTCTTGGCTTGCTGTTCCTCTCCCAGCCCACTCCTCTCTGCTCCTCTCCTGTCTCCCTCATCCCCAAGAGGAATGGCATTCAGATCCACACCAGCAGCTCCCAGGAGTGTTGCATTTTATCTTTTTTTTCTGTCAGAGTAGGGATTAAATTCTCAAGAGATGGTGTTTCCTGTTCAGACTCAGATGTTTTTTAATTCTTATTGATGTTACAGTCTCACAAGTTGTAAGCTCGAGCTAATAAAGTGAAAAATGTCTCTGTCTCTCTCTCTCTACAAGGCCTTTTAAGCACAAACTGTCCAATGAAGAAATGACACCTAAATTACTTTTACTTTTAACCCAATAACCCACCACCTGCTGCCCACAATGTGGATTTTTCTATCCAACTACAAAATACCACCCAGACCCATGAAGAAGAAGGTGAAAAAGAAGGACTGGCTTATGCCCTAAAACCTCCATCTTGCTTTATATCTATTACTATATTCTAAACCCTTAAACTCTAAGTTTTCCACCCTGTGTTATCACACACTTCTGTCCAAACTGCGCACCCACAATCCCAGTGCTGTCACTCAATTTTGGGAGACTTCTGCACAGCCACAGGTCAAATGCAGCGTTTGCTTGGGGGTCAGTGCCTGTCAGCACAGAAAGTCTGAAATTCTCAGTGCCCAGAGTTCCAGCACAGGAGGGCAGAGAATGTTTGTCCAAACAACACCTGCCTGGTGCGTTACGGGTGAGAGCATCCAGGCAAGCAGGTGGGGACTGCTCTCCGTGAGAGCCAAGAGCTGTATAAGGAAATCATTTTATTGTTCTTATGATGCTTAGGACTGATGACATTCCAGAGCAGTAACCATACTCCAGCCAGGAGTGGAGTTGAAAAATAAGGAGGAAAAAGACCCAGCACAAATTCAGGCTGAATTCAGCAGAGAATTTCATTTGACCAAAATGCTAAAGTGTAAAGAATTTCTGTTCTGGACCTGTCATAACAAGATGTTTCAAATAAAGTTGTAGAAAATTGAGCCCAGTATATTATTTAAAGCTTGAAGGATCTGAGAGCCTGAGACACAGTTCCTTTGAGTCAGTGAAAAATTGCAGCTGAAACATTTATTATTTAATAGCTCTGCTATTTTTGAATTGCTCTACCACTCTTGGAAGAGATGTTGGACTGTTGAGGAAGTGAGGGGACCCGGGATTAGTTGGGAAAAGTGCTAGGCAGATGAAAGGACACTTGTGCCTTGTCTCATTTTGTGTTCCTGTTGGTTGCTCCTCATCTGCTCCCAACACTCCTCCCTCTCCACCCCAACTAACGAACACCAACCTCTTTGAATGCAACAAGATTTGTTTACCAAACGTAAGTATGAGATAACAGAAATCTTTTACCTTACAGCGAGGGGTCGCTCTGCAGAACAGGAACTCTTTGATCCCTGTTTGCCTTCTGGTAGCAAATACCCCAATATTTTACACACCGTGTCAGAGCACAAGATATTCCTTTGTATGAACATAGAGTAACCACTCCTTAAATCAATACACTCAGGCCTGCAGCTGTGAAGAAAGATAGAGGGTCAACAGCATTGGAAAAATTAATGAAAAATATAATTCTGGGGAATATCCTTGTCATCAGGATGTCGTAATACTCAATATCTACATAAACTGCTGCTGCAATAGAGACAGTAAAGAGACCTAGAGTAGGCACTAGGTTTGAGGTTTCCTCACTTTCAAACAACCTTCAAAATTGCAGAAAGCTGCTCATTACTCTGCAATTCTCTGTGTCTGGCACCACAGGGGTAGAAGCAGAGAGACCTCTCCCACCCTGCCCACCTGGTAATCAAGAGTTTAGCTTGGTTTTCTGGGATGTGATGATGGATTTGACCTGGGGCATCTCTTTGCTGAACAGAATAACTCCTAAACCATAGTAGTATGGGAACCACCCATGCTCAGAGACAAAATATCTTCTGCTTTCCTGTCTCAGGCACCCTCATCTGGCACTCATCTGGCTGATATCTGCCACCATTTCAGACCTTTTTAACAACTGCTAAATGTCTGAGTCCCAATAACCAGATGTAAATACCTCCAAGGTTTGTGGCAACCGATGCCAGCAAGAGATAATGGAAGGGAAGTTCAGCTTCCATCCATCCCAGATCTCCCTCGGATCTTGCCTTATGTTTGTTGAACAAATTTGATCTGTTACCCAACAAACAGCAGAAGCCGAAAAATGCACTGCTGTGATTTGCAGGAGGAGGGTGGGTCTGAAAGATTGTATTGTTTGCTGAACCAAGAAAGGAAAATAACTAGTGGAACGATCCGTTAAACCACAATCCTGTGAAATTTCGCTGAAGAGTAAAAATGTTACCATAAACTTAAGGATAACCAGAAACACTTGACAGCTATCACAGCTTGAAAACTTACATTACTTGCAACGAAGAACTCCAGACCCAAAGTTTGTGTTAATGCTCACAATCTGTCATGAGTTCCTTCACCCCCCAAAATATTAAACATTTTGTTTTGTCATTAAATAAAGTTTAACACTGCTATCAAACAAATATTGACAATCTTCCCACGTAGTTTCTCCCCCACTGCATAAAGAAACAGTGCTATGTGTTATTAACACATACTTTTGCCTATACAGTTTGGCCAACTTCCTCAACAATCCATCCCACCTGGTTTTGAATTTAGGACAATGGTTTCATTAATTCAGCTGGGCTGATCACTTTGCAGTTATTAACTTTGCAGTTCTGCCTCCTTTTCCCAATATGACCTGTGATTGCATCAAACGCGTCTGCCACCCTGACAAAATAAATATGACCACAGCCAGACTGAAAAATGCCAAAGCCAAGGGCATTTGTATTGAAAAGGAGAGATACTCTCTCCATAAAATCATTTAAAAGACAAAAAGGAAAGCACAAAAATGTCCTCCATGAGGGGAGGACAGCTGTTTGACCAGCACAGACACAGGACTCAGTTCTGCAGTTGTATTTGAAGGCAAAACTGACTTCCAACACCAAATGCCAGAAATTCAGACATTTGAGGCTGTATCCTGGGAGCCTCCCACTCAGGGACACCCAAGTGCTCCCCAAAGCCAGGCTGAGCAGCCACAGCTGAGTGCAGGACCCTGCTCCGAGGCACCAGCCAGGAGCCACAGCTGCAGCCTGGCACTGGTGCTCCCAGTGGAGACAGCCCCAGCTCTCCCTTCCTCCCTCCCAAGAGGTTTGGGACCACAGCAAATCTCTTTTCTCTGCCTTAGGTTTCTGTGCCACTTCCCATTCCTAGTTCTTCAGAGCCACTGCCCAGTGTCTGGAAATCATTTTCTGTGGCCATTGTTTTAAATAAAACAATTTATTTCTTTGCTGAAGCAGACTCTCCTGGAAGCACAATTTCCCTGCTGTGGCCGAGCTTTGGCAAGGATCTGATACAGAAACAGAAAATGCCCTAAAGCGATCCAAAACAGATTTCAACACTGTAAGAATTGCAACCCCCACTTTATAAAACACATACAGGCAGCTCATGACAATAATGAAGTGCCAGCCAAAACTTGGAGGCAAAATCCTCTCAGAAAACCAAGTTTCTTATCAACACCCAGCCCTGCCACCTTCCTCAGTGCACCAGCCATCTGTTCAGCATCCTGAACTACTTCACTTTCAATGACACCCAAAACAACAGGGCACCTTTTCCATGTTCCCATTCAAGATCTCCCACAGAATGACTCAAACAACCAAAAAAGGAATATTTCCTGTCATAATAAGCACAAGGCTGTGTCACTCCTGTAAGCTCAGTGCTGACTGTCCATCTTGTTGGCTTTCTGAGCAGTGCCCACTTCCCTAGGAGAACCTAAATTCACTTCTCTTAGACATGGGCTCACCTTAGAAATCCTGTATGGACCCTTCTGAGTCCCTGTTGCCCAGGAGAAATGAAGGCAAACAAAACAGGCTTAAGGAAATGAATTGCCACAGATCAGATTTTAATGTGGGCGTCCTGAAATCCAGAAGCTAACCCCTTCTGAAAGACTGCATTTTTGTTCAAAATATTAGTAATTTTGTTAAGTGCAAATGTTTGGTAGGTTGCTGTAATTTTTCTCCTGTAATGAGTGCAAGTTTCAGGTTTTAGTAATGACAACATTAATGTAATGTAATTTGTGCTTGTCATTTTGGTTCAAGGGGTTTGCACAGGCAAATATCATATTTGAATGTAATGAATAATGGTTGATTCTAAATAGCAGGATTTACAATTACATAAAATAAGCGGTTAATAGCATGTTATAGTCCCATTAAAGTCATATTAAATTTCTGTAAAGATTTCCCTGTGGTGACACCTGGACTTGGTGACATCTGGATTGGGGTAGATGAAATAATCAGCCCTTTCAGTTTTAGGAATAAAGCTTCTACCGCTTCTGTTTAAGCAAGTCTGAAGCACTTCAGTGTTGATGAGAAAGTACATGATGTTTTATTCAATCTTCAGCCTGCGATTCCAAACCCTCCCAGACTGGAACCAGAGCTAAAAAATGAATATAATCCCATATAACATCACTCCGTGCTACTTACAGATAAATGAACTGAACCTTCTGAGTCTCTAGAAGGTGCAGATTTACTCTCTCTGTATGGCTGCAAGTGATCCTGTGGCCAGGCTGGGCACCTCAAAAAGGGTCTGGACCAGCTGAAAAGATGTGTCCAGAAATGAGGACAAGGACAGAAAACGTGACCTGAGATAGAAAGAGAATCAACCAACCACTGAGGACAGCTGTCCTCTGTCTGCAGAGGTGCTGTGCCAAGAGTGGAACTGCAGCACCCAGCATTTGGGGAACAAAGCAAATGACACTATCAACATCTGTGGGGTAGGACTTGCTCTTACTGTTTCTTTTTCTCCTGGGCAGAGACTGTGTTGAGCAGAGATCTTTGGCTTTTATTTAAAAAAAAAAGAAAAATGCTGGTCTGCTCTTCAGGCAGTGAAGCCAGCTGAGCAGAGGAAACCCTCTGCAGGAGTGAAAAGGTTTGCAGGGTCCCTCAGTGCTCACAGGAACTCGCTGCACAGGCTGGGAATGAACCCAGTGGAGCTTTTCCTTTTCCACAGCCCTACCTTCTCTGTGGAAGTGCTTTTTCATTAAACAAACAAACATTAAAACCCTTTAGCTGAGGAAAAATAGAAGCAAAACTATTAGACTGCAAAACAAGCCCAAGATGTTTGTCATAGCTTCAGTATATCATTATCCTTTACATAGCTGTTTATGTAAATGCAACATTTGCATGGTTGCAAACCCTTCTCTGTTAAACCTCAATTAAATATTCATCTCCCACTAACCACACTGATGAAACGAAGCATTCTTTTGCCAACTCCTCTTCAAAAGGGAGGTTTCCTTTCAGGATCCTGACCTCCAAGTCAAATGTTGATTGAGATGAGAAGAAATGTACATTTGCTCTTCTGTTAATTACAGTTGGCTTTTATTACAGGTTTGTTTTGCACCAGAGAGTGGCAGCTAGAGCTCCTTTTCTGTAATTTTTGCCTGTTTCTGGTTCATTTGCTGGTTGGTGGGTTGATTTCTTTTTCTTACAAGCACAAAGAACTTTAAAACAGCCTCAGCACGCTGAAACATTCTAGTTTTCCAAATCAGACGCTCGACTCTCCTTCCTTGCCAGACACATGAACTTACCAGAGACGAGATGCAGACAAAATCTACTTTTTCATTGCCAGAACTGCCCGATTCCTTGGAAGATTGGAATCAGCTTTTATGAGAACAGCTTTCATCCTTTCTTTCTGATGAGGCCCTAAGCTCAGACTTCCATGGACATCATCTATTCCCCCTGCACCCCCTCCTCCTGCAGAACATCACCCCCTCAACACAGAACCAGCAGAAAGTGCCCCAGATGGCAGTGCCACGTCCAGACAGAGCTTCCACAGAGGCTGGGAGGAGTTTTTAGCTTCGATTCGCCCTCTTGTGGACTCACCTGTCCGCAGGTTCTTATCAACAGGGTGCCCGCAAAGCTGGAAGTGTCCAAGGCCAGGTTGGATGGGGCTTGGAGCAACCTGGGGCAGTGGAAAGTGACCCTGCCCTTGGGATTAGATGGTCCTTAAGGTCCCTTCCAACCCAGGTCACTCTGATTCGATGAAAAATTCCTATTTTTCCTGGAGGACTGCAGCTGTGGGGTCAGGCTCGAGGGCTGCTGCTTCTCTCTCAGCTCCCAGGCACTTTGGGAAAGGGATTTTCCGGGCAGACACAGCAAATCCTACAGCCACTGCATGGACACAGCCCGAATCACAGCTTTTTAATCAATAACTCCTCACAAATGTATTCGTGGGGAGGTGATCTGCACCGTTAGCTCCATTTCAGAGGGGAAAGGAGGATTACACTGCGCTGCTCCCTCAAATATCCACATGACAAACTTTCTGAAAGTCACTGTGGTCTCTGCATAAACACTGAGCAGAAAAGGAATGAACAGAAAAAATATTTAATTTTCTTCTCCGGCATGTTGTGCAGTATTTGCAAGCTCCTAAAGTGACTTCTTTACAACATTAAGTAAATTTGGCTCGTATGCTTTAGCTCTGACTCATTTTCTTTCTAATCAGCTGCTAATTATTACCCACTTCCTCAGAAAGTTTATGGGGACAGATGCTGCAGTACCATGACTACTAAACAAAACCCTGAAAATTGGAGGAAAGCTTCCCAGCAGATGTAGATAGATTAAATTGATGATTCTTTCTTTACTTTCTCTGCCCAATTAGTCAATTTACATATGCAGTGGGTTTAGCAGTAATTTTATGCAATAAACAATCCTTAACTGATCGAGTTATTGCACATTTACAGAGGAATGGCACAAAGAGGCTGAACTGGCTGAAATCCTGGGGCCAGAGTGTCCAGCTCGGACTTCCCTGCCAGCATCTTGCACAAGAGATGGGGTTTGGGCTTTGAGGGGGCCTGAAAAGGACTCACACAGTGACCAGCCCTCACACAGAACTGAATTCTCACTGCACCCATCATTCACTGCTCTAGACTGGTGACTTCTGCCTTCATCACTTCTTGTTTTATCTCCTGGGTATATTTGCAGCTGCAGTTTTAATCATTTGAATATAAAAATCAGTACAGTTTAGATCTGCAGTACTTTTCTGGTATACAGCAAAGACCTGTATATAATCTAATCATGCCTTACTAACGTCTCTCTCACCACGGTTTGGAAAAATGTAGTTTTAAAATTTTCCTCAGCTACCTCAACATGAATAGAAAATTGTTCTAGGTAAGGAGGGGAAAAAGGAAAAAAAATAATAATAAAAAAAGGCTTCTGGCAATGAAATGACAGGATTTTACTTCTTGGCATCTAAGCCACAGAAACCAGACAATTGTTAGTCATGACCATTTTTTATAGCTCAAGACCTTTCTCTTATGGAATAAGTTGAACTTGCATTTTGAAACTACCTCCAAGTGTAGCACACGTAGTCATCTACTCAGCATCACACACAGCAACCCATTTTCCATTTCAGATGTTCCAAAATACTGAAAATCAAGCCAGAATGTCCAATTTCCCTGATATAGCATCCAACACTTCATAAAATTTCCAGAAAACTGATATTTATACAAACTGTGCCAAAGCTGTTCTCTACAAAGTATTTTCTATTGCATTTTGGAAAGAACTGTCTGCCGAAGCTACAAAGAATAGAAACCATTCCAGAAAACCCCATAATACATCAAAAATACATGGTAATTAATTGTATTAAAGAAAAACTTCGCTTTCATGTCTCTACTTATCAGTAATCTTACTGCAAATATTTAAAAATCCTTTGGGGAATTGATTGTAAGAAACCATCTGGGTCGCTGCATGGTTGGATACCAGAAAAGTAAATTCTAAACACTTTTCATATGATACTCATGCAGTTACCAATATCCATTGCACAGAAATTTATCATAAATTAAGAAAAGGTAAATCAGAGAAAACCACTTTCAAAGTCAATGGCTGCAATATGAGACCATCTCACATCCCACTTGATGGAACTCAGGGCTAGGATTCTGCTCAAATATTTTACTAATCCCAGTGACCCAGGAAAACCATTTACAGAATTTCATTTGCCTCTTTCCTAATGCCCACACAAGGAAAATTAATGAGCTTGCATATTAAGAGACCACGACAACAAGCAATAGGAACAAAGAGAATCAATCAGCTCTGCAAATTGTGCAAGCACTTGTTTTGAAATAAAAAGGCAGATGAAAAATAACTTCTGTTTCAAACACAATTTACTGGCTTTGGGGCTTTAGTTTAATTTTTGCTAGTTGGATTAGGTAGAGCACTAGAGAAAGCAGGTGATTTTTGAACCCATTTTTGCTGAGAGCTGTGTGTCACCACTCTGTGCTACACAGGGCACAAACGGACTGCAAAACATAACACCACTTCAACAGGAAGCTGGGGCATTAATCAACACCAGCAAGATGAACTTGCAGTGCAAAGATGCTACAAAGTACTTCTACAAGACCATTCTTTGCATCTTTGGGGCCAGAAAGGATTGCAGGCTGTCAGTGCTTGGCGCTGCAGCGTTTTGGCAGATTTTCACACGTGTGATTTACCCACAGCCGTGGCACAAGTTGGCAATGAAGCGTTCCATCCTGTCAGGAGTCAATGCTGGACCGAAAGGTACACTGCAATTAACTAATATTGCACACCATGTAAACTTGCAGTGATCCAGGTGAGTAAGGGCAGGCAACAGCAGCTGAGGAAAGGGGCTCCTCAATTTGGGATAAACTGAAACAGAAATGAAATACAGCTGGGAGGAGAAGGAGCGCTGTCAGGAGCCCAGCTCTTGAGGATTTATTGCTTCATTTGGGTGGAATACAGCCCTTTAAAAACAATAAACTGCCAGCTACCCAGCTGGAGAATTTTACTGAAACATTCTTCTAAAGAAGAGCATGTTTAGGAATGACAGTCACCAGAACGTGTCTACAGCCCTTGGATTTATTCTCTGAAGTACATGTTTCGACAGAGCAAAGAAAAGGCTGCTTAGCCTATTGTTTACCCAATGAGTAATTACCTTGTAATTAAGTGAAGTTGACTGTTCTCCTTCACAGCAAGACAAACCCACTCACCACCCCCAAGCTTCAAGGGCATCAATAAACATATGCGTAAAGATTAATGCCTGTTAGAGGAATGCTTAATATCCCAGAGTCAAAACCAGGTCCATGCACACACCAGCATTCCAGATTTGGATAAACCAGGCCTGTTTTAAAGAGCTTAAGGCCAGATCTGAATGGTTACAGACATCCTAACATCTGAACCAGAATAGTATGGGATCTGTGATCCACCATGTGGCAATTTCTACAGCGGGCAAACAGATTCCAGGCATTGGTGAAGCTGTAATTGAAACAGTAAGGAAAACGCGTTAACATCTGGAAGACAGTGGCAATATGATAAATTCAACTCAGCCTCACTGAGGAGAATGGAAGCAGAAATACAGGGCACATATTGAAAAATAAGTCATGGGATTAAATGATGATTAAAAGGAGACCACCAGGACATCCTCTCAGACAGATGTGCCACTCAAAGAAAACCACTCCACCAGGGGAAGCAAAATGAGTCACTCACAAGAAGCACTGTTGAATTCTTTTAATAACACTAGGAAAATATCATAGTATTAAAGTCCTGCACGGGATCCTCGGGAGGTTATTTGGGTTGGGATTCCTTTTTTGTTTATAAACCAAACTTTGTTTCCCGATTGTGTTTCCTTTAGAGCCGACTACTCCTTTACAATGGCATTTCCAGTTAAAACACAGCTAACCTATAAATACCTGAATGCCACAACACACATTGTGTGCGTGGGTTTTGTTTTGTTTAAGTCTTAGCGGAAATGACGGGAAATCTACTCAACACAGGGAAGCAAACGTCGATTCGTTAAGCGGGGGGATGTAAAAAGCCAGCAAAGAATACATTGCATACATAATACAGAAGGAAAAAAAAAAAAAAAATACCATCTGGAGTATGTGAAATTACACTGATTTTGCACCTTAAACCTAGTAGAAGTTATTCTGTTGGCCAATACTAATCCACTGAACAAGCAGAATGTTGGTCAGAAGTCTAACGTTTCCTGTACCAGCACAGAGAGAATATAAGCAGTCCATTGCTGTTAAAAGAAAACATGAAATCCAGCTCATGTTTCTGGTTAGGGGTCGATTTCTTCGGGAACTACTGTTAACATAACGTCTTCGTTGCCCCTGCGCACAACCATGTGCAACGTACTGTCCTTTTTAATGATGTCACTGACATCACTGGCTGAGCTTATCGACTGTCCATTGATGCTTATAATCACATCGTTGTCCTTCAGGCCACCGCTGAAAATACAAAGCAGCAATGTGTTATTATAATCGCAGTTTTATTTTTAGGGGAGAAAAAGACAAAATAAAAGATGGCTGGATTATCTCTCTTTCCCACCCAACAGCGGCTGTGCAGACGTGGCAGGCATGAGGAAAGCAATCAGAATTTAGGAAGCAGTGAAGAGTACAATAAAGTGCAGAAACCTCAGGATCTGATGGATCACGTACAAGTTTGATGAATCCCGTAATTCACTGTCTTCGAAGGAATGCACTATTGCAAATAGCACTTAGTTCTGCAATAAAGATCCTAAGTTGATATCTGTCTTCTAAAATAATTGCAACAAGGCGGGTTCATTTTAGAGGGGTGATTTCCCAAGCTTTTGTTCCTGAATACATAGAGAAGCAATCTGAGTGGCACTGTGTACTAATGAGGAATTTCAGTCCCTGTCCCCCAGACAGAGCTTACTGCAGCCCCTTCACCCACCCTTCACGTTTTTAAACCTGAGCAGAGTAACGCATGTAGCTATCTAGATTGGTCACCAAAAATCCAGTGTGTCCTTCCTCTGCTGCCTGTAGCAGCCAAAATCCCTTTTCTGACCTCAAACACTGAACCTTCCTGACTCAAAGCAAGACGGGGCAGAACCAGGGCCTCGTCTCTCCCCAGGCTGGCTGGAGCTGCTGCCAGCACCAAGAAACGGCTGGTGAGGGATGCCACAGACCGCAGCATCTTGCCCAGTCTTGCACAACGATCTGGCTCCAAGTTATGGAAAAATTAACCAAGACAGATCAGACATGATTCAACCCTTCACGAGCATAATCCTTCACAAAACCACAGACCACTCATCGGCCTCTTCCACCCACAGAAGGCGCCTGACACGAGCGTCTCCTGCAAGCAGGATGCCCTTGGCTAATGTCTGCAACAAATCTGGTTGCCTACAGAAAGCATGGCTCAAAACACGTTCATGGAGGAAGGCATTCCATGGTTTTTCATGCAGCCAGGATGAGGCACTCCAGCTCTGCTCCGGTGCCCCAGCAGCACAAGGAAAACCCTGGGCAAGGGGACTGGGAGTGGGGGGACAGAGCCAGCATGGGCTGCATTTTAACTGCCAGGCCAGCCTTTGGGTGGAGCACCTTGATTTGGGTCTGCCTTCACATCAGGTTACATTGCCTCACATTTCTTCTCCCCCTCTAAAGTCCCTCTCTCCCATTCTCTGCTATTACCCACACTCCCAAAAGGACTCTTCTGCACCTTCAGATTGAACCTGAACGCCAAGGCAGCAATTCCAGCCCCAGAGTGAGGCAGCCAAATCGTTCCTACACATTCCTTCACACTACAGACACTCACCAGTGCTCTGCCTGAGCAGCACTGCCAACAAGAATCATCTACACACACAGCAGGAGTTCAGGGAGCGCACTGGACTGCTATCTAACACCCAAAGAGCCAAAACGGCACCACCCAACCATCCTTGCAGTCTTCCTAAGAGGTGATGCATGCCTGCCCCAAGCAGCTTTCTGCCTACATGGCTTTGGTGCCACAAAGTTTTGCTCCTCTCTTAAATGATCCCAAGTTTCAGAAAATGAATAAGGTTTCCCATTTCCTGCCCTGGATTACTGAGCGGTTTCCTATCAAGCAAAACCTGAGAGGAAAGTGTCTCCAGCAAAAGCCAGCCAGAGCAGTGCCAGTGACCACAGCCCAGCTGCCAGGCTTCAGCCAAAGGTGGTACCAACCAGCAGGGCAGTTTCTGAGCAAATACTGAGTAACAGGAAGAAAAAAAAAAAATCAGTTGTCCAAGCCCAACAGCTCTTCCAGTAATGTGACTGCTGACAAAGCTCTCACTTGTCTGCTGCCAAGAGGGGATTTCAGCCCTGAGGTGTGCCAGGGGAGCTGGTGGGTTTGGCCAATGCTGAGGTGGACATTTCTTCCCAGGTGGACCCAAAGCTTCCCCCTCGCTCTCCTGCGGAGTGACCGGCAGGGCCGTGGAGAGCGTGCAGGAACAAAAGTCTTTATTCACCGCTGGCACCGGTATAACAGATGCCTTGGAAGCAATTGCTGAGAAAAATGAAGAAGGAGTTTTCACACCCCCTGAATCCCTGCCCTGTGGTCCTGGAAGGCTGACAGGGCTTCCCTGCAATATCCTGATACAGTTACAGTATTGCCCATCAGGGACCGGAATAAAACCACAAACCCACTTCCAGCAGACGACCTAATAGCAATCAGATGGTGGTAATCTTGTTAATTTAGCATAATGAAGAAAGCCAGTTAAGCAGGGAACAGTCTCCATCGTTACCCCCTGAAGTCAGTGGCAGTGGTTTTGAGAAAAAAGTACTTCAACCTACGCTTCAGCTGGTGTTTCTGGAATAACTTCAATGACATAGGCCCCAGAGACAACATCAGGGAAGTCTTTATGGCGATCCTTCAGCTCTCTAGCTTTGCTGAAAAATGAAGAAATAGCAAAAAAAAAAATTTTGTCAAGACAGGAAGAAACCCCCCCCACGCATTTTACTGGAGTCACTTAATAACCACGAGCTGAGGTGTTTTGCTCACATTGCGGTGTCACTTCAGCATTCATTTTAACCCTTTGATGAGTATTTCAGGAATTATTACACTTTTTGCATGCATACAGCTTTTTAATGTCTATTTCTGGTAAAGGCAACCATTTCAATAGGTACAGGCAATCAGACTTAAATTCAAAGCTTTAGAACTAGCAGATCATAGAATGGTTTGGGTTGGAAAGGACTTTAAAGCCCATCCAGTGCCACCCCCTGCCATGGGCAGGGACACCTTCCACTCTCCCAGGCTGCTCCAAGCCAAACCTGGCCTTGGACACTTCCAGGGATCCAGGGGCAGCCACAGCTTCTCTGGGCACCCTGTGCCAGAGCCTCACCACCCTCACAGGGGAGACTTTCTTCCTAATATCTCATCTAAACCCTCTCTTTGTCAGTTTGAAGCCATCCCCCTTGTCCTGTCACTCCAGGCCCTTTGTAAATAGTCCCTGTCCATCTTTCTTTCAGGCTCCCTTCAGGTACTGGAAGGGCACAATCAGGTCAAGCCCAAAGCTTCTCTTCTCCAGGCTGAGCAATCCAAATTCTCCCAGCCTTTCCTCATGGGAGAGGTGCTCAACCCCCTCTGATCATCTTTGGGGCCTCCTCTGGGCTGGCTCCAACAGGTCCATGACCTTCCTGCGCTGGGGACCCCAGAGCTGGATGCAGCACTTCAGGTGAGGTCTTCCCAGTGCAGATTAGAGGGACAGAATCACCTCCTGCAATCCTGAACACTTAAAAAAACCCCAACCCCATGTGCTTCAGTGCTTCCACCTGTGGATCCTGTACAAGGGAAAACTTCTGGCTGTTTTTACAGGACATGGCATTACTTGCTCTTGAGTCTCTTGTAGTCTGAGCATGAATAAGCAAGTCCACACAAAAGCTTCATTTGACATTAAGTGATTTGTTTAATGAAAGTAGTTTTATAGAGATGGAAGTACGCACGTAGCTGATGTAAGTCGTGAAAACGTACAACAACATGGATACAACCCCAGGACAAAGTCACAGTCACTAGCTATTCCCTTCTGAAGCATTTAGGAGAAGAAAAAGCCAGGAGCTGTTTAACAACTAGCCCACAGGAGAGCCTAGAGGAGAGTTCCAGCCCGTGGCAGACGCAGAGGAGAAGGTGGCAAGGACTGGCTGCGAGCTGTGGCCGGCACGCACAGACGCGCGGTGCCGGCTCACGCCTCCCGGGCGCCGCTGCACATCGTCAGCTGGATCCAAAAGCACGCAGAGACCACGCTTGGGAAAGGTGAGGAGCCACCTCGGGTACTTACCTGGGAGTTAGGGACATCATTCGGATGCCGATGTATTTCTTTTTGGTCACAGCTTTTCCTACAAAAAGGAAAACGGGTCGTGGTCAGTTGCCCTGGCCAAAAGAGCCTCACAGTTGGGTTTTCTGGTTTATCACTGTTTTCACAGAATCACAGGAGGGTTTGGGTTGGAAGGGACCTTAAAGGTCGCTCATTTCCAACCCCCTGCCGTGGGCAGTGGTGCCACTCGCTAGACCAGGTTTTTTTTCATGTTTTCCTCCTTCAGAGCAGTTAAGTGCAGTACCTTTAGCTTGTCTGTCATGGGATTCAGTTAGGAACTTCTTTATTTTGTCAGATGGGATAGCAAATGAGATGCCCGCTGTAACTTTTAATGTGTTAATTCCAATGACTTCGCCATCCTGGAGAAATAGAAAAACCCATATGAACAAAACCAGAATCATTTCTTCCAAGCACTCACAAAGACAAATTCACACTTTGTAGCTGGTCTTCCATTTTCTAAAAGTTTTAAGTGCAACTTTTTGAGTCTATTGATAAAACACTACTTAAGGAGTTTGGAAATTCAATGTGATTATTCATCTTGCTGCAGAAGAGATCAAAACTGGGCAATTCTCATGCTTGCAGCAGATGGGCAACACATTATGCAGTTAATTTGTGTTTATTTCAGCAAGCACCACGTAAAGCACGGCACCAGCTGCTCCCGAGCCACTATGACATAATAACATAAAGAAAAATACAGTTTGCCAAAATCAAAAGTTTTCCTGGCAATATAACTCCAAGAGCTTTGGATGGAACACCTCTGATGTCATCTCTTTTGAAACCTCAGCAGTTTCTTTCTCTGGTTCATCCCAGCTAAAAACTGTCCAACTACAGGTATTTTTAGGTGAAGATTAAATGTGACTGAATGTGTGCTGTGAATTGGATGGGAAAAAAAATTGCTAGATTTCCTCAGGGGCAGAAACTCTGAGTAGTTCTGAGTTTCATTCTGCGCTGTGCCTCCTGAGGACTCAACCCCACGTACCCCCAGGAGACCTGAGAGCTCTCACAGGTTTTGTTGCAACCCGCTTCAGTCCATTCTACAATATTGGCAAATAAACCCTAATATCCTGAAAATATGTGGATTTTTTTTTTTTTTTTGGTGGGATTCAAAATGAAATGGTAGACACATTTTAGAAATATTTAGCTGAGTTTCAGTGTGCAAAAGAAAAGAATTGCCAGCTGCAGGGTAAACAGCAAGGGCAAGCACCTCACTTTAAAATGTGCTTTTCCCTTTTTGCAAGGCTTGAGCAAAAAAAAAACAACCCAAAACATTACACTTGTCTGAAACTATGCAAACTGTAAACATCCTAAATATTGAAATCCAAATGTAGCCTTTAGCCAACATAAACACAGACAACTGATTCGTAAGAACCATGTGAATTTTGTGTACTCAGCCAGATATCGAAAGTTCCAAATCACATCTGGTGGGGGGAGTTTGCCTTTTTGTTGATTTGGGTGGGGTATTTTGTTGTTTTGGGTTTTTTTTTAATTAAAAAGCAATAAGCTCGACACTAAGCAAACTTAGAGAAACTCTTACCAGGTTTACTAGGGGTCCTCCAGAGTTCCCGTACTGAAAATAAACATAAGTTAAGAACACGCTTTAATATTTACCTCTTAATTTGTAGCAAGCAAAATATAAAAGAAATTCTTGAAATATTTCTGTAGTACTGTTTCCATTGTCTGTTAAATACATGCAATAGAACAGTCAAAACCAGCCAAACCCATAAACTACACTTTAACATCACCCATCTTAGCTGAGCTTTGCAAATACTTAAGTTTTTCTTCTCCTGCCAGAGAGTAAGTTAAGAAAGCCAAGTTTTTCCTTTTGTTTTCTTAGTGCCACACTAGAAAAGATTCCAGGATAGCTCTGGGAGCTGTTAGTGAATATTTCTCACAAGGCCAAGATTTGAAGTACCAAAACTATTGTTTTGCCTTAATGCAGAAAACAACTCGAATCCTTAAACTAAAGCTTGGCTTCTTTTTCAGAAAACAAGATGCATTTTGAAAAGATATTTGCCAGAGAATACTGCCTCCTCCCTTGCAATCTGCAGGGAGTTTGAGGTGGAGGCAGATATTGTGCCTGGTGTGGTTCCTTGGGGGTTCTCTAAGCAACAACCAGGTGCTGCTGCGGTGCAGATGCCCAGATTTACATGGAGAGAAACGCTCCCCGCTCCTAAAAACGGCGTCACAGGAGGAATTTTCAGAGGATCTGCTGAAGGCAGCAGCTCGGAGGGGACGTACATTGATGATGGCATCCGTCTGGATGTAGTCCATGTCGGAGTTGCGGAGCCCCAGCTCCTTCCCGCCGCGCTGCGTGGTGCTGACAATGCCCGTGGTCACCGTGTTCTGCAGGGAAAAGGGACTTCCAATGGCCACCACAAACTCCCCTGGCCTCAGGTCTGCAGACTGACCAAGCAGAAGAACTGGCAATTTACCCTGCAAATAAAAATAGAACAAATAAAATAAACATCAAAAAAAAAAAAAAAAAAAAAATTCAAATGTTAAGAGGCTGCTCTGCTGGCAGAACAAATGTTACGGAAGGACGGATACATTCACAGGGCAGAGGAAAAGAGAGAGGCTTTTGTGCCTCAGGGATTTTGCTTGTTCTGTTTTCTTTGAGTATTTTGTGTGGGTTGGTACAGAAACACCCCGATGAGCATCTGCACTGCACTGTGGGCTCCTTACACTGCAGAACTTTTTCCACAACAGGTACCCATTGAATCGAGAAGGATTAAAAGACCAAAGGAATATTTATGCTCTGCTGTACAAAGCAAACATCTGATGATAGTAGAAGTGAACCACTTCCAACGCTTCTTGAAATAATCAGCCAACAGCTGCTGAAGTAAAAATATGGTATTGTTTGAGAGAGAGCACTAAGGAATCATGAAAGCGACAGCCCAAGAGTTTTAAACGTGCTGGTGTACAGTTAAAAGCATTTTATATTCTCATAACACACCAGGTAATGCTTCACCTTACTTTCTTTTAATGAAGCATCTCCTCTAAATAATTACATTGCCTCCTACTTACAGTGATGTCTTCCTATGAAGATGTCAGGATTTAAAGGCCTGATGAGATTTTTCTGTTATGACAGTAGAGGATACCATTATACTTTCCTTTCCAGATCTTATCTCTAAACATAATAAATACCACGTAGTTGAAGGCATTCCCACTAAAACATTCTTAAAATCCAGCAAACACTGCGTTGTACAGCAATTAAAAATAATAAAAGGGAGGAAAGGTTAGATCCACACACTCTTGCCTACGAATCAAGGGTGTTCTGAAACAGATCATACTT
Organism: Hirundo rustica; assembly: GCF_015227805.2. Lineage (NCBI taxonomy): Eukaryota > Metazoa > Chordata > Aves > Passeriformes > Hirundinidae > Hirundo > Hirundo rustica. The sequence continues at coordinate 31,780,219 of NC_053457.1, read as the reverse complement.
CAAATAAATACTTCTTTTTGATTCATCTCCTGCCTGTACAATACACACTGAGTGCCATTTCTCCCTTTCTTCACACTTTTAAAAGTCAATCTCTGCACTTACAGTGATGTGACATGTTTGTAAATATTTTTGTTTTATCTGCTGTCTAAATGGTCCTGACCCTCCCCAGGTAATTTAACCACGTATTTAATCATGTCACCGTTTCTCTTAGCATCAATGAAACTGGACACGTATAAATACAGGTTTAGACCTAAGGTTTTGGAGGATTAGGTTGCTGAACCCAAAAATCAAAACAGAATTCTGGAGGCATTTATCTTTTGCTTGGCAAAGCTAACTTGAGCCTAGCTCTCCTCCAAGCTTGACCTACTTCGAAATTTGAAGTTATGGCAAAAAGGGAAAATATTGCATGTTTCATTTGGAAACCCATTGCTGGCTCTTAAGGGGTTTTGTTACCAGCAGTATTGAGACTTACTCAATAAGTCACCCACAGGGACAAAAATTCTGTATTGTAAACTAACCCAAATTCCCATCACTTTGTATTTTTCACCTACACTTTATTTCAAATATCCCAAGAGACACACAATGCCTGCAAAGTAGAAAGCCAAAAATAACGGCATCAGTTATCACTGTATGCTGCTGCAAATACAGAACTTATGGTTTTAATCTTGAACAAGACTGGTCTTGTGTATCCTTTATCCAGCTTTGTTACAATCCCACCAGGGAAGTTTTACTCAGATGAGCAGATTGTTTCAATAAAATTCATTGCCAGCTCCCAGACAGGGTATGATGCTTGATGGAAACTTATCTTTCAGTCTCCAGACAGCAGGAAAATAATTAAACCAACTGCTTGTTCAACAGAGTGAGCTGGAAGAGCAACAGAAAAGGCAGCGCAGAAAGGAGAAAACATTTCCATGTCTTGTTACATTTCAGAGGAAGGTTATCACGTCCAGCAGTGCCCTACTAATTAATAATAATAATAATAAAATACAGCCCTTATCAGAGCCACAGCCACAGATCAGTGACCATCAGCTGTGCTGTGTGCAACACAAACAGCCCCATATGGGTAATGTTTGGACACAGGGAGCACCCTGGCCCTTCCTCCCCTGACCAGATGCTGTTGAGCTGACGTAGCACGTGTTTGCAAGATGTCATTGGTCAAAGCCAGCATCTTTTTTTGGCACCGCTCTTCCTTTCTCAAAAAAAAAGAAAAAAAAAAAAAAAAAAAAAGCCCGCACAAAAGACAAAAAGTGGTTTTTGTTTGTATCCCAGTGCACTGAACGTGGATACTCTGCAGAGAAAGAGGACATTTATCAGGAAATGAAACATAGACAAGCAAAAGAAAACAGGATACTTTCTATGTTTCATTAACAGAGGGGAAAAAAAAAAAAAAAAAGACTGGTTGTGGACAAAGTTGAAAGATTTGTTCTAAATTCCTGAGCTGTAACAACAGTCACAAAGCCAAAACTGCATCTGGCAGCAGAGAGAAAGTACAGGAACGATCTGTGACTAATACAATTCTGATTGTGCTGACTTTTCAGGGCTGTGCCTATACTAGCCAGGCTTCAGTTCAAACTCTGATGCTGTATGGATTGGCTGCAGGTCACCCCTGTGATTCAACATGCCTTCTGGAAAGTCTGGCTAACCTTTCCCTTGCTAGAAGCAAAAATCCACTGCAAAAACCTCCTTGTCCTGCACAAGTTATGAAACCCAGCTTTGGAGAGCGTGTCCTCTGTTCCTTGGGATTTCATGGCGTGGGGCGGAACTGACACACTGGCAGCACTGCGTGTGAATATATTAGTGCCCCTACACAACAATGCCATGAAGAACTGGTTATGATGAATACATGTGTTGGCACAGCTTTAAATGTAGGGGGGGGATTCTCTCAAGAACAGAAAGCATTAAATTTTCCTTTATAAAAACAAAACAAAATAAACTCAAGTATTTATTTACATTGTACACGTGGTTCTGAGATGAAACCAATATAAAACCCATCAAAATCCCGTGATGGGGTGGGAAAAAACCCTTCTGCAGCCCCCAGGAGGAGCTCTGGCAATGCCAGGCAGGCGCTTTTGGCAGTGCTGTAACCAGGATCGTGTCAGAACACCCCCTCCGTGCCCTCACAGCCTTCCACTGGCAAGCTCATCCCCAGGAAATTAAAGAATCCTGGGAAACTGAGTGTGACTTTGGTGCCCTTAATAACTCTCCTTAATAAACGTGCATTCTTCCATTTCTACATAATGTCTGATGGCCCTCAGGATGACATAAGCGCCACTCCAACTCGTGGTTCTGCCGCTTTAACCCCGGATTTGCCGGGGCAGTTGATGAAAGGTGCCAGGCGAAGGCAGGACCTGTGCCTTGCAGCACGAGCAGCAGGGAGCCAGGAACACCCAGCGCCCAAAGCCAGCTCTCCCAGTGACTCACTGCACGCCCTTGGGCTGCACAGAATATCTGCCCTAGCCCTGTCTCTCCTAACCCTTCCTTTGATGAAGCCTTGGGGCTCTGCTGGATCCCTGTTTACCCAATCAGCCCCAATCTGCAGGCAGGCATGGTGCAGGCACACAGGAATAGGACCAAACATGCAAACCCCTAAGTGGCACATGACTCACTGTTTACACCCAGCCAGAGAAGGAGCCATTAATTAGGGTTAATATTTTAAGCCTTTGGCATCCCAAAGGGCTTCCAGATGTTTTTATAGATGGATTTGACTCAAACCCTGGATAAACACAACTCCCACGGCATGGGGAGCTGCACACCACCACAAGAAATGGCTCCATCCAGCAACAGGACACGGCTGTTGCGGCACGAGAGGAGAGGGGAGGCAGAGATCAGCATCATCAGCCAGAAGGACTGAGAAACATGGGGTCATTGAGGCTGGAAAAGTCCTCTGAAATGATCGAATCCAGCCACTAACCCACACCCCCAAGTGCTGCATCCACACGGCTTTTAAATCCCTCCAGGAACGGGGATTCCAGCGCTGCCCTTCGATGGGGAAATTGTTCCCAAATCTCCACCCTGAGCCTCCCCTGGCCCAGGCTGAGGCCGTTCCCTCTCCTCCTGTCCCTGTTCCCTGGGAGCAGACCCCGACCCCCCCGGCTGTCCCCTCCTGTCAGGGAGCTGTGCAGAGCCCCAAAGTCCCCCACTGAGCCTCATTTTCTCCAGGCTCAGCCCTTTCCAGCTCCCTCAGCCCCTCCTGGAGCTCCATTCCCTTCCCTGGACATGCTCCAGCCCCTCCGTGTCCCTCTTGCAGTGAAGGGCCCAAAAGAGACCCCAGGACTCAAGGTGCAGCCCCAGCAGGACCAGCACAGATGTTCACCTGGTGTCCTTTAACAGCATTACTTGAGTCAGGAAAAATCAGTGAAATCTGGACAAAACAGCCCCAAAACTAAAAGTGGAGGAAGCACAAAACCGCCACCAGGCACAGCCACTGCCACAGAGAAATGGAAACCAAGAGACAAGAGCAGGAGGTGTTTTGGTTTGAACATTTCATCCATGAAACAAGTGAATGTGTCTCTGTGCCGGCACACATAGCAAGTAAATCCCTCCTCTGTTCTGTAATCCCCTTCAGTTGTGGATGGAAAGTCAGGAATTTGCAGGAAGCACTTTGCAGTTCAATAAACGGATGAAGAGGAGACAAAAGTTCTGAGTTCAATCTGTGTTAACCAGCGACAGATCTCCTCCGTGCTTTTTTATTTTTAGGTGGAAAAGGCACAGATGCTGGTATGGGAACACTAATTCAGCTGTAAGAGTAACTCTGGCAAAACATGTAACTGTCCTGGGAATTGCATTTCTGTTCTGACTAATGAAACTATTCAACTTTCAGAATACGTTATGGCAAAATAAAAACACCAGTCATGAGCACAGAAAAAGATAGAATATCATCTACAATCTAGAAACTGCTTGACAGAGGGCCAAAGAAAACAAAAAACCCAGGCTGAACGAATTACAAGCCTCCAAAAGTATTTCATCTACAGTTAGAAAAGCAAAACCGAGTCTCCTTATCTAAATATGGAGCATGGGAAGCTTGCAGGAAAAAAAAAAAAAAAGAAGAAGAAAAGGATGAAGTGTTGTTTTGATATGTCACCAGGTTTTCAATTGCCTGGCAAGAGATGGCTGTTCTCCCTTAAAAATAAAATACAAATGAAATTACAATTAAATAAAATAAAAATAGTAATATAAAAGAAGTGCTGGTGCTGGCAGACCCACCCTGGAGATGTATTTTCCTGCATGGGAAGATGGACCAGCACGTTGTCCCCAAAGTGAGGGCTACTAGGAGCTGAAGATGGCAGAAAACCACTGCTGCCTAAATTGATGAATAAACAGGAGTTAAGATCAAGGTTTTTACAAGCTATTTCATTTCTGTGGGTCCTGAAGGCTTCTGGAAGCAATATGTGAGCTTCCTCAGGCTCGAGAGGAAGCAACGTATTACCCAGCGACAGATTTCAAAGGGCAATAGCATCCTAGAAAAGCCACTTACATCTGGAGCCCGAGCAGCTTGTTATTTCAAAATGTGGGCTGTTAAAACACTGATACATAAACAGGGAAGTTTGCTTTCCTGCCTCCTCCAGTCTGTACACAAGAGGGCAAAAAAAGCAAATCTCCTCTGACCACAGAGATAGAGGCGCTCATTGCCTCAGGAAACCGCCAGGGGAACGGGGGCAGAAGGTCTTGTTGATTTAAAAGTGCCAAACGAAGTGTTTATTAATAAGATGCTGGAGGAAAACTTCAGCTGAAGGTTTCAGCTGAAGGGCTGAAATGTGGCCACAAATTAGAGATGGGTCACAACCCCACGGCTGCTGCGCCACACCAAATCCTGTCTGGGATGAGGAACCAGGAGCTGGCCACACTGAAGAACAAAACTCTTCAGGTCCTGGCACGTGTTCCGTGTGTGACTGCAGAGTCAGTGTCTCCTGGCTGGTTTTTAAGCACGTAGAACGAAGATACACCTGAAAATAAAGCCATTCCCCCTGCTCCTCCCTTCAGTGCCAAAGCAGACATCATTTTTGTGGACAGAGCTCGATTTCCAGGGCTGAAAAGGGTCTCCAGGCAAAAGCCACCTCCACCTTCCCCTGCTTTGGGTTTCCAGTTTCCATTTGGGTTGGGTTCTTTTATAATTCTGACCCTCCCATTAACCCTGACGTTGTCCATTAAACCACCCTGAAATTTCCTCCCCTCCTGCTGGTGTTTATTTTTCAGCAGCTGTATCACACATTCTGATTTAACAAGGTAGTTATTTGCCTTGAGATGAGTCCCACAATCCAGCTCTGCCAGCAAAAAAAAAGCATCTGCTCCCTTTGGAGTGTTGTGCAAGAGTTTTGATGGGTTTCACACTCGCTGCAGTGTCACACGTGCCACGCAGGACACATTATTTATTTCACCAGTCGCTGCCTCTACTGCCAAAACACCAATTTTTCCGAGGGAAGTCTTATAAATTTTGCATGTTCTTATCCAAATTGTCTGCAACTGCACTGTTCCTTTCTAGTGATGTGGTCTGCCCCTTGCATTTGGAAGGATATTTAGATTGGATTCATGGCTACCACATTGATTCCAATCTTACTTCCTGCTTTCAACACTCCAGCAAACTGCTCTGTGTCACCACAGACATGAGAAACACTGTTGCTCTCTTTTATAGACTGTAAAAACAAGCACATTTTAGGACTGGAACAACTGCTCCAAGGTTTCTGTTCCTCATCGACTGCAAGATGGTTTTTTCCACGGAGAAGAATTTAATCGGGGAAATTGTTCATCCTTACTGGTGCCCAGATTCTACCACCCTCTTTCATTTCCTATTGCACTCAGCAAAGCCAAATTAGATCTAGCAATGCCTTTGACCAGATGTTCACACCTTGGAGGAAAACAGCATTCAGGCTGCTGCAAAATCTGAACGGCTTTAGGAATATCTGAACGGCTTCAGGAATATCTGAACAGCTTCAGGAATGCCAGCTGACAGCCTGATCCCATACTTCAAGCCCAGCTGTGTTCCTAATCACAGAGCATACTTCACCCTTCAGATCCTGCCTTAACATGCCACACACACCAAAAAAAAAAAACAAAAAAAAACCAAAAAAAACCCAACCCTTCTGCATCTTTGATGTCACCTTCAAATAATTTATTTCAATTTAAGAACTTCGCCTCTTGCTTCAGAAAAATTCTTAAGGATGGTTTCTGTGCCATATCCAGATTTTTAAGGGGTCATTTGTACCATCCCGTTGAGTTCTTTAGCCAGCAAATACATTTCAAATTCAACAAATCATTACCCCTGTGATTTTAAAAAGCCTTAGGCACCTTAATGACTGCAAGGCATTCCAGTAGAAAAAGGGAGGTTCAAACACTGAACTTGAAAGGGTATATGAAAAAGTCCCACAAAAGTTCAGTCTGAGAATCAGTTTCTCAGCTGACCACGCTTCCATTTTAACTTTTTTTTTTTTTTTTTTTTTTTGTGAACACATAAAATGTTGTTTTTAATTCTCAAATGCAAAGCAGCACCTGTCCTGTGAACAGAGGTGCCTCAGGCCTCACCTTGGTCAGGGATTTCCCAGTGTCATGTTACCAGAGCTGGCTGGAAATCTGGATCTCTCATCCCTTTAAATTTTCCCCCAGTCTTCTCAAAATTATCCTGGGCTGCAGTGGGAGAGGCCAGGAGGAGAACACCACCCAAGGTACCGGGTTGTACGGCTGATAAGCTGCTTCCAAGGGCAGGTCAGACCAATTCCAGCCCTGTTGAGCAGTGGTTTTCACCACAAGCTCCTCTGCTTCCAGGTTCTCCCTTCCCACAAGCGGCTTCCCAGGGCAGCCAGGAGCCGTTTCCTCGGGGTACCAAACACCATTCAAGCCCATGCCTGCTGTTTTCCTAACTCCTCAAACTGATTCATCTCATCAGCTCATTGTCTCCTCTCTGGCTGCCACCTCTCTTCCCCGAAGTTCAGCTTCCTGCTGCTCCAAGTCCTCTCCTTCTCACCAGGTTTGCCTTCCCCACCACGCTGTGCTTCCAATTTTAAAGCACTTTTCCAGCTGCCCTTCGCTCCCTGCCCCATCCTGCTCATCCTAATGCTGCCAGTGCTCATGCTGGGGATCCTTCCCTTTGCTTGTGCTTATTTTAAGATAAAAATGAGAAAATAAGTGACACCATGAAAACAGAGGAAAAACACGGCAGAAACGCTGTTGGTAGTGTTCGGTTTTTCTGCCTGGTTTCTGTTCAGAAGCTTTTAAAAAAGACAAAGGTTTTGAACGATAAAGGTGGCAAGGGAGCAGCAGGAGCATTTCGTATCTCGGGTCATCCAAGAGCTCTGCGTTAGGCGTCTGACTTAGTCATGAACTCTGGCACAAACACTTCTGACCTCGCTGGGGAACAGCTCTGAGCTGCAACAACACTGCCAGAGCTACACATTTTTGAGTCATGTGTTTCAAATGAAACATTCCTGCCCGTTAAACGTGGAGGTCACCGACTGACAGACCAAACGAGGGGAGCCAACGCGAGCAGCCCCCCAAAGGGCCCCGTTCAGCTCACTGCGCCCCCATTACGCAGCATTCCCACACAACATTCCGCTTGCTGCGTGTGCAGAGCCTCCTGACAGCTTTGCTGCTGTGGCAGGAGGCACAAGAACGCTGACAGAGGAACATTGGATAGGGAGGAAGATCATAGATGGGCATCTGCTCAGAAAACCACTTGCAGTGTAAGAGCATCTTTCCAAGCTGGCTTTGATTTCCACGCTCAAGATGTTCCCAAAGATATTTTCCCTTTTAGCATCTACATCAGCGGGGGACAAATGGATCCTCTAAAAGCCATTTGTGACTTCAATATGGGCACTCAAGACAGAGTGGCACTTCTTCTCTGAGACAGTTATATCAGATAAAGCGTGTCAAAACCAGCCAGCAACCCGGGGTTTGTTTTTCATTTTGAGTATGCGTAAAAAAGTGCTGTGTAATATTTCACTACACTGAGAGCTGACAAAATTAACCACTGCCACCCACAAACTCGGCTCTTAAAAATGTGTATCCACCTAGTTCATACATTTTCAACAACCCAGCCCAGTAAACAACTTGTTTTTTCCTTCAAAGCTGAAAATTGGCGAATTTTTGGAAAGGAGGATGCTAAATTAGAGGAATGAAGTGCGTCTTGCTTTGACGACTCACCTGAGAATCTATTTTAATTAGTGCAATGTCTGATTTTTCATCAACGTCTTTAATTTTGGCTTCGTAAGTCTCCCCGTTCTTCAGCTCCACCTTCACCCTGTTCTTGTTGGTGACCACGTGGGCGTTGGTCACTATCAGCCCATCTTCAGAGACGATGAACCCCGAGCCACTGGCAACAGGAACCTCCCTCTTGGAAAAGGGAAGTCTAAAAGACAAGGGAAATAAAACTTTTATTGCTGCAGAAAAGCTGAAAGGTCGCAAATCATCCCAAACAGCACAAAGCCAAAAGGAGTTTGGTGAGTTTTAATGTTTTAAGATATCTGCTGCTACTCTCATTAAGAAGTAATAACAAATAAAGCACATATAAAAGATAAAGCACACCCATTAATTTAGCTATTTTTTTTCCCATGACTCCTAAATTATCCTCAATTCTTAAGCATTACAAATATTTATTATCTCAAAACATCTATGCTGTTTCATATCATCAATCAACATTTCTGTCATGCTGGCAGCTGTTTTCAAGAATTAAAAAACAAAAAAAAAACCCCAAAACCCAAATTCAAGACCGGGCATCTTGTTTACTTGCGAAATAATTCAATGTGAACCACAGCAGGAGCGATCTTCTCCACCACATCTGCAATAAAGTTGTATTTGTGCCTCAGGCTGTTCGGATGTTCTTGGCCTGAAATAGAAACAGGGGACATGTCATGAGCTCCTCAAGTGACTGCGGGAGGCTCATTACCAAACACCTGAATTAAAAAAAGCTCCGAGTGGGTATCTTTCCCTTCCTTAAAAGTCATCTGCAGCACGACCCTTGGCCCTAGATTTCCTCCCTGCTTGTCTGCACAGAGGTGGAGCGCTTTATCCTTAGGAGAAATGATCCATGAGACCTCCTGGTCTGGAGTGCACCCCACTGGGCCGTGGGGCAGCGTGGGTTCTGAGACTGTGGTGCTCAGGGGTGAGGCACTGGAGGAGCAGAGGGTTTATTCCCTGTCTGCACCGCCCACTCTCCCTTTGTGAAAGGGATTTTGCACTCAGATGCCTCCACTGCTGCTCTCCTTTTCTGGATGGTCTACTTAGCCTGTATGGTCTTCTCAGATTAAACAAACGAGCTCTGTTCCTCAGCCAAAATTCGCCTTCCTGGAGGTTTTTGAAGTCTCAAGCTGCTGCATTTGTGAAACGCTGAGGACACCGAGGTCCTGACCCCAGTGCAAGCCCTCAGCAGCCGCTGAGAAAGTTTAACTCGGGTACAAGGTTGGGCTTCCTTTCCCACCAGTGTCCCCACACAGCCTGGCACCTGCACATGGAAGCACCTTCCACATTTTCCACACGACACTGAAGGCATCCCTCCCACCGATGTCCCCTGAGCTCCATCAGCTCCACGGAGGGGGGATCCCACCCTGCCAAGAGTCACTGAGCCACCCCAGGGCTATAAAATCAGTATGACAACACAATGGGCCCACAAAGCCCTGCATTCCTGGGCAGGGCTGTAACAAAACCTCATGGTCACTGAGTATTCAGCGGGGGCCAGTGGGATTTTCAAAAGCCACTGGATACCCAGCTCCCATTGTGGCCAGCAGAAAACCTGTCTGCACCAAGAGACGTCTAAAAATCTCTGGGAAAAATTCACAATCCTGACACAGCTTCTCCTTCCCGAGCAGTTTAGGAGCAAAACATTCCTTTTTAAAGTTGGGAGCAGCTATGCAAATTGGGAACACCCCAAAGAGTTATTTCGTATTCCTTCAGAGGCGAGAAACATCCTTTGTTTTCATTTCAGTTTTATCTGGCGCATCCAACTCATGTTAGACGGGCAAAAGCCAAGCCTGTAGCAGACTTTCAGAGGAGTATTAATGTGGTGTGCTGCTCCCATCCACCTTTGCCATTTGGCTTCTAAATCCACGCAGAGATTAAAGCAGTAAGCAGCTTGTGGGTGCCCTTAGTGCCTTTGACGGTGTAAGAGGACGATTTATTCGCGGAATCACAGGAGACCGAGGACGATCCCGTAAAACCATCCCAATACCCAAACCCCGAATGCCCTTTGCTATTGGAAAAAACAGAGAGGAAAACCGTGCAAAATTTTAAGTACACGCTGCAGGCAGTGATGGTTTGGGAACAAAATGCTTTTAACACTAACCAGACACTGACTTGCTTCAGGGGAGAACATGTTCCAGGTGACTTCCCAATGCCAACCAGCACACTCTGCCCTCATGAGAGGGGTGCATGCTCCACCCAAGCACCATCTGTCGCTCAAGAACAGGGTTTTTTTTCTTATTTATACCCTGTGAAACATCTCAAGGGCTCTTAAATGCAGCCCGTCACAGGCAGCAGCCACAGCAGTAACCACAAAATCCGCTGCGCTCTTTCGGAAATGTTTATCTGCTTTATGAAGCAGCAACATCGATCAGGAAACTTTTGTCCTCACCTCACTGTTTTCCTCAAGAGAATTCGGTGCTTTCTGGTTTACACATGAGCTGTTCCCCTTGGGCTTTCACTCCACAGAGGCATGAGGGCTTTGCTGATTGAGAAATGCCAATTTACCAAACGATTAATATTCCCTACGGGAAATATTCGGCATCAAACAAGTCGCGTCATTGCTGTAAGGCTGACAATTACAACAGGGACAGTTTTGGGAAACTGCTGCAATAAGAAATGCGGTTTGGAATTAACCACTTGCATTAAATAGGTGCTTAGGCAGATTATCAGATGGGATTAACGTGGTGCTGGGCTAAAACGCCACAGGGCACTGCTGCAGGCTACGATATGCTTTTTGATCACTGCTTATAAAATGATTTCATCTCAGCTGCAAAGCTGTAGAAATCCAAAGGTCACATCCTGCCCTTGGGAAAAGAAAAAAAAAAAGGCTCCACAGATGAGGGAACTGCACAGGAAAAGCGCAGCTTTTTTTTCATGCCTTCAGTCTTTCTTGCTTTCAGCCATTGAAGAAGAAAAAGGATGCCCAGGCTGTACATGGTGAGACTGCTAATGCTTCACCTCAGAGCTGCCTTCCCTTGGAGCTGGAGCCTACAAAAGCCAGGATTTCAGAGGCAACAGTATTCTGTCCATAATCCACCTCCTCGTGCAGTCCCAAACTAAACTGCAGGGTGAAACAAAAAAAAGTTCAGAATTTGCTACTCTGAAAAAGTTAGATAATAAATACCAATTCATGGCATACTGACCCAAAAAGCTCCCAGCAGCTGGCCACGCCTGCCTATTGCTTATGTATTAGGAATTCCTGCATTGTGTAACACAGTTGTGCAACTGCTCTTGAACCACTGCCCATTTAAATGGAAAACATACCTTCTTACAGCAAATAAACAACAGTCAAAGTACTAAACTTGATGAACTCATTGACGAATGCTAACGAAAGAATTCCAGTGAACTGGTCTTTACCGTCAGCGTAAAATCTGAAAGCTGTAGTAGAAGTATTGATACATTGAAAAATTGGTTCATCACTGAGATAAAGAATGATGGAGGGCAAAAAAACCCAAGCTAATTGTCCTTTGGGACCACTTCTGTGTGAAATTTCATCTAAGATTTGAACCAAGGCCCAAACTAGCACATGGAAGCATAAATGGCCACAAAACCTCCACCATTACAAATTTCATATGGGCAGATGCTCATTCCTCAACCACCACAGGGCAGTTTCCAGCCATCCCCAGCCGCTGTAGAAGACAGCAGTGAAACTGAGAGTTCACCAGCTATACTTTATCCTCTTCTCTCTTACACATCTATTTTCCAGCTGTACCAATAGCTCAGGGCCTCAGTAGAAAATATATGTTTTCGGTTTTGGTTTGGGGGGGATTTTTTTTTTTTTTAATGGGGGTGGTGTTTTGGTTTGTTTCTAAATCATTGAGGGTTGGGCTTCAAAAAAGCTCTAGGTCCTAAATACCTTCAGGCTCTGACGTTCAAATCTTCCCAGACTGCTCCTCTTTCTATTTATATGCTGTGATTATTGTGTTTTGTAACATTTTTTTTATTGAACTATTGCACAATGCCCTAAATGCCCACGAGCACGGCTAAGAAACCTTTATTAATGACATTATAAAGATGATTGTTGTGAATTCAGTTAATGACAAAAAAAAAACCCCAAAATATAAATAGGTTACAGCATGAAGAATTCCCAAGGCAACCAATTTTTCAAAGACTTCAAAGGTGTGCTGGCTGCCAGCCCTGAAATGAGAAGGCAAATCTCTGCCAACTGGCATTAACAGGGCTAATAATCAGTAAACAGACTGCTAGGAGAGCAAGACAGAGTACCAAGCCATGAAAAAAAGCACACCCAGCTGTAAACAACTGAAGTAATTCGGTTTCATAAAGAGGAGCCAAAAAGCAAATTAAGATCTGGGTTCTGGTTAGGTCATTACTCAAAGTGGCACCGATGCGATGATGCTCGCAGCTCGCACACGCTGCTTCTGGTGGTTATTTTGGGCTAAACTGAAGAGATGCTTTGGAGATAGAAATCTCACCGAAGTAACCTCTCCCCTTCTGCTGGGAGAGCTGTGTCTGCTGCTCTGGAAGGGCTTCTCTTGGCACAGAGAAGAGAGAAGGGCTGCAAACAAAGCTTTGGGCACATCTCAGTCAGACTTGGGGCTTTTCCCCATCCAGTTTTCACCCATTTTCCCCTTTTCAAAAAAGGGGTTCTGCTCTCCTTCATCAGGATCTTCCCACTGACTGAAGTAAGGAGCAAAGTCATTATCCTACTTAGTGGGACTTTTTGACTTAGGATGATGAAATGGGAAAAAAGGCACATCCCAGGGAGAGCTCTGTGCCACCCTCACCGAAGGGCTGCAGTTTATGGGATAACTAAAGATATTAAACTACCCAGGCTGCTGAAAACAGGGGATGATTTCCTCCTGCACTCACCACTTGTTTAGATACACACAAGGGTTTGAAAGCACGGCTTGGGTTTGGGATTCTCTGCAGAACGAAACCAAAAGAGCTCCAGCACTCACGAAACCCCTGGGCTGCCAGCACCGGTGACTACTGACACAAACCACAAACCAAGTTTTCCTTGGAGGACTTCCACCCTCCCAAATAAAACTCCAGCCGCTGGTGTTTGTACAAACTTCCATTCATGCCACATAAAAACCTGCAAACCTCTGACTATGGAGACAAAGAGACTCCAGCAAAGGTGCTCAGCTCACTGAAAACAGAGGGATCAGCAAGTCCTGCTGCAGAGAGACGAGGAAAAAGTGTGGGAATCTGCTGCCACGCTTCCTTTTTTTAAATTACAGAAAACTGAGAGCCTAAATATTCCACTTCCTATTCTAGGATAAATTGTGTAATTCACCAAAAAAAGGGTATTACACAATGAAAACACTAAGAAAATAAGGAACAACATTCTACGTGTCACAGGCAATTTGCTCAAGAGCAACTCTTAGGTCATTGGAGGGAATTTTGAGAGGTCTGAACCACAGCACCTTGTTAATACAGAAGCTATTGCATCAGTTATTTTTCCCCCTGTATAATCCATGCAGAAACTCAAGACACTTCACAGATTTCTGGGAGGAAAGTCTGTATTACTGTGACACCCCTAAAAGCAAAAAATATTTTCATAACCCTAAATAATGGTGGAATAAAGAGCTTGAAATCTCTCCAAATAGTAAACTGCACAAATCTGGTCTTCACTTAAAATAATTCCTGCAGCAAGAACCACCGCAAGATTAAAGTGAGGATTTTAAGTGAAATTGCTATTTGGCGTAATTGCACACGTGCAAAGGGAAACTAAAGTCCATTTTCATCATCATAATATTTAGATGATCAATTCTTTCTTGGCAGTCTTCAACAAGGACTTTGTCTTTTTCCCTGCTAATCCAAAAGCAGAAACTCATTCATTTTAATCACCGATTTTAAACAAACCCAAAAGAGCTGCCAAGCTAAACAAAACGGGATCTACACAAAGTTCATAGAACAGAACAGTTCCCAAATGGTAACAGAGGACAGTTTTCAGAGCAATGTGTGGTCGCTCACAGAACAAAAACACATTTGAGTTATAAAAATAAAGGTGAAAAAGTTTCACATTTTAATTGGTGTTCTACTCGTTCGCTACCGGCCACAAGTTAATGCTTGCCCTGAGAAGAGCTTGAAAGGGAAAGGTATTGAGAATCCAGCTGTAGGAATAAGGAAAAGCGGATATTGGCAACACAAGGAGGTTACCAATATCTGCCGTCCCATCCCTGGCAGTGCCCAAGGCCAGGCTGGACAGGGCTTGGAGCACCCTGGGACAGTGGAAGGTGTCCCTGCCCATGACAGGGGTGGCACTGGATGGGCTTCAAGGTCCCTTGCAAGCCGGACCACGTTGTGATAGTAAGAATTATCAAGTTATATAGAGAGAATGACATGAAGAGTTCTGGAGTATTTGCAAAACAACAACAAAAAGTGTTTGAAGATAATGAAATTGCAAAGCAAAGCCTTCAGAGAAGTTTGGTCCAAGCTCTTTAGCCCAGCTTCTTTCTTAGTTGGAATCAGACGTCTTTGGCACCCAGTACCAAGTTCAGGATGTTCTTGTCACTGAAAATGGTCAATGGGCCTGTTCCTCAAGTAACATGCCCACAGCTCTTCTCTAGGACGTTCCTATACAATTTCAGATCTACGCTTTCATTTTTAGCCAAACGGAAACTTTTCCTACCATTGATCTACAAGGCAGAATACGTGGGAAGTCACTTGGAATATAGAATATCTTCTTTACGACTCAGCTGCAAAATTACTACAGATCCCAGGATTGGAAGGTTCTGCAAAGAAGGAACGCCCTGCATGGGTGCATCTTGGCCCGAGCCGTGTTACTCCGTCTCCATGCAACTTGTGAAAAGCAATCTGTGCTTTGGTGTCTTAGATTTAGCTCTAAAATGGGCATAACCCCTGTTTTATCTGATTGGAACAATCTCGGCCTTTAGCAACCCTAGCAGAACCTCACAGCGGGGAAAATATGTACATAAAACCTCTCAGGAATGCCAGAAATTCCTTTATAAACCAAGTGCACTGGCTGCCTCTGTAAAACAGACTCACAGTTATAGCAGCAAGCAGCAAAAGCCATCAGACTCTCGAGCTGATGGAGGCTCAGGAGCAACTGGGTGTCAGCAGGGAGGGCAGGAATCCAGAGAGGAGGGACAGCTCCATCTAAAACAACAGGAAACTGCAATTCCTTCTGTAAACAGCAGCGCTGAGGTGGGAGGAAACCCAGCTTGTGCATAAACAGGCAGGCCTGGAGCCCCGGGAAGGGAAGGGAAGGACGAAGGCAGCCCTGGGAGCAGGAACACGCCGTTCCCGCAGCAGCATTGCCATATTCATACAATGCTGAGGGGGGCTCAGCACAGATGATGAATTCACTGGGAGCCAGAAGCCCTCTGACAAAGGCACAGAGCCCTGGTGCCCTGCACAGGCACCAGGAGCGGCAGGGGCAGGGGAGGCAGCGTGCGTGCGGGGAGATGCTCAGACACACGGGATAAAGGTGAAGAGCAATTCAGGACAAGGGCAGAGAGCACCGAGCTCGGAAAGAGCATTAACTGCAGCCCTGTCTGAGCTGGAAGCGCTAAGAAATGTAAGTCAGGTAGTTATGGAAAAGAGTCTGCCCCGTTTCCTGCAGACAGAGGAGCAGAGTAGTGCAGCCAGCCGGTGAAAGCGGACAATTCTCTTCTCTGCAGAAGGCTGAAAATACAACGGATGAGTCAGGAATAATTTCTCCTCTCTTTTTTTTTTTTTCCCCAGCCCTGCTCAGTTTGTGTCCCTTCCAAGTCGGGTCAATAACCTCTAAACGCCCATTAAGTACCAACGAGGTGGTAATTCCTATATCCCACATGCAGCCAGCAGCTGTCTGATCCCGAGAGTTCCTCTGAAAGTTATAAAACCATTAAGATCTCATTTTAAGTATGTGAGAAACTTTTGCACTGCATCTTCAGAAGAAATCCCTGCTTAAGAGAGAGTTAGCTTCAACTTCCAGGAACCCTGGGACGAAGACACCAGGGAATAAAAACAAGTTCTTGTTTTCATGCTTCTTAAACTTCTCTCTAGCCTAAAAAAAAAACCTCTTAAGGGGAAGGCCTATAAAAAGCTTCCTAAGCTGCTGCTTTTCTCCAGCTGGGGAAGGCACTGGTTTGACCACTTTGCTGTGGCAGGACTTAGGAGTGACATGGAGCTTACACAAATAAGGATCAAATCTATAGGAAAAAGTAGATAGAAACCCCTCAGAACAGTAATAAAACAGACACCACTCCTACTCTGGGGTGTTGTAATTGTACAATACATGAACCCAGCATAACCACGTTGCAATAGCCTCAACAGCCTGAAAAATCTGTCAGCCTTTGGCAGTATTTTCTACATCTGCCTCAAGAATCACTCCAAGACCACCCAGATTTGTTTTAAAGTGGACATCAGAAATCAGTGAGCGGCTGGGAAATGAACCTGGAGTAGTGTGGATGTTCCTTCTGCCACCCTGCCTGGAGAGGTGAAATAAGGGGGTGGCACTGCCACTGGTGGGGCAGCCACTGTCACACAGTGCCCTGCTGCCCCTGTAGCTCCTCATGAAAGGTTTAAAGAGCAGCAGGTTTCCATTTCACTCTCTCAAATATGCATTCTTCAAAGATATCTAGAGTTCTAATTATTATATTCCCTGCTCCCCTATCAACAGTAGCTATTTAGATTTTGATATTCTTATCTATAATACCTATCTTGCTTTATTTTATGGACCATCCGAGTATATTTCGTATTTATGAGTGCCTTCTGCCCACTAAAATTGTGTGAATACAAAAGCAAACAAGGGTTAGCCAAACTTTACCTTCATAGACTGAGGCCTGAACAGAGATGGGGAGAGGGCAGACATTGCAAACAGCGCCTGTGCTGTCCTGGAAAAAGAAGTGAATCATCCTTCTACCACCACAAACGTTAAAGCATGAGATTCCTCGGGGGCTGTGTTTATTTTGGGGGTGGGATGGTGGGAGGGGAGAGACTTGTTTGGGTTTCTCTTCCTTCCCAGTGCTTGGTGCACCCTCCTCCAAGAGGAGTTTCTGCAGATGCAGATCGACAGATCATCGATGCTGTGAGCACGGCAAAGCCAAAACTGCAGCCTGCAAGTGAAGAGAAACAGAGTAATGGAAAAGAAAAGTAATGGAAAACGGAGCAGCAACGCTGGCAAGGTGCAGAAAACTGAGCAGGGACTCATGAGGGCTCAGTTTGCTCTCAGCTCTGCTGCTGGCTGACCTTGAGCAAGGCTTTTTATCTTTCCCTGCCCTAGATTCACTGTCTGTGAGACGGGGCAACGACAGCAGTCTCTGGAAAAATATTGAGAGCGCCTGCTAATGTTACCCTCTACCACAGAAAATATTTCAGATTTTAGACCACTGGGTAACTTCTGTGCACGGCTACCAGATTTATTAAGAGCTATTTTATCCATCACTTGTCTGGCAACACAAATACGTGCAAATCCAAGTGCTACCAGAAACATTTTAAGCACCACAGCTCTGTCTCACTGGGATTTCTAGCAGCAGTTCTGTGAAGGGGAATGCTGGAACTATTCATTGCACATCCCTCTCCCATGTCTCACCAAAAGGAGTGAGGGGATGGAAAGAGTGAGGAACCCCAATGGGGAGAAAATAGAGACAAGAATGAGGTTTGGTTAGCCAGTACCATAGAGAGTTTTAATGGCCCTGCTCACAGTGACAGGCTCACCAGCCTGGTGCCAGCCTGCAGGAAAAGGCAGAGGAAAATGCATCTGCTCGCACGTGGAACACATACTTGCTTTGTTTTTTTCACTTTTTCCCCTCCAGAATCAAGCACCTGGCGGAGAGATTGTAACAAATTGCACAACCCAGCCGACCTCCAGCTTGTGCTCCTCCTTATCAGTGCACCAGGGTGTCTGATATTAACCCAGAAATTCAAGAGCTGCTCTGCTTGCCTGAGTAATTCATCTCCAGCTGGTAAAATATGGCAGCAAAGATCTTCTCAGTTCGCTAAACTTTAAAATAACTTGTCACCTGTGTCCTGTCTCACAGCCTTAAGATATTGTAACTCTCCTGTTACCTACAGATAAAAGGTCAACATCTATTAATATAAGACCAATTATTTTAGAGCCCTTTGATATAAGGGAGTGGAGGGTCATTTTTTAGTTATAGTCTTCTCTTTGAAGCAGGACAACCAATTTGGGAACTGCAGTGACCGGCCTCCAGAAGGCAAAATAAACTCTTCTATTCTACATGCTGAACACAGCCTCCAAAATAATGTCAGGTATTTACAAAGGCAGTGGGGCTCACTGCCAGCCCCAGCCAGAGATCCTAGAGGCCCCAGCAGCTCCTGGGAGCGAGGGCTGGCTGTATTTACAACACAAGTCGAGTTCCACAGTACCCCAGAGTTTCTATTTCTGACATTGCTTTCTTTCACTCCGAGCACACGTAAATTCACATTTGAAAAATATTTTCCAGCTTCTCCTATTTCTTGGACGGCAGAGCCTGAGAGCTGCTCGGGATGTGCTGCCTCCCTCACATCCAAATCTGCTTAACAACACTCCTGCTGCTTACTCATGGCCTCAAGTATTCCTGCCCAGTCCACAGGTACCTTTAAATTCCAAAGGCCAGAAGATGAAAGGATTGAATCTTTCCTTGTTCCAAATCTGTATTTACTGACTTGACTGTTTGAAGTCTGGAGACTGCAAAATTACTGCCTGCTCCCCAGGAAGGAAATCTAGATGTGGAGAGAGGAAAAGGTGAGCTTCTTCTGACAAACCACTTCTTACAGTTGTCTCCTCTCCGAGCTGAGTACTTGGCTTTGGAAAAGATTTTTGATCCCACACTTGGGAATTGGTTATCTTCTGGAAAGTTGTTGCTATTTATTTCCATTGCCTTCAGCTGCCTCTTCTCTCCCTCCCTTCTCCTGCTGCTGCAAAATAGACTGAGGAAAAGTTGGAAAAGAATGATGTTCAGACCACCCAAACAGCGGCTGAGGGAGGGGATGAAAATTTAGCAGCACTGGAATGCTCCTTTGTGCACTCAGCCCCTGAAAACCTGGGTCATTTTTAATAGGCTTGGCACGTGCCAAGTAACCTGCCAAAGTCTCCCAACACTTCTTCAGCACGCAAATAATAATAATAAAACCACCACCATGCGCCTGTTATTATCTTCAGGGAAACAGCTGAAAGCCTTGTTCATAACAACACTATCAACTTCCCTCTTGATAAATATCTGGCCGAGTTCCCAACCTTCACAGATTTCCCGGCTGAGTTTCCCTCCCTGCCCCGATTATTCCAGGCTCAGCTCTGCCAGCCCATTAGCACCGTCGGGCACGGGAATGCAGATCCATCTCCTGCCCATCCCCTGCTGCACTGAGATCGCTCTCAGGCTGTTTCAGAAGGACTCCGTGAGTGACAAATGGGTTATTGACCGCAGAGGTCCTTTTCTCCTGCCAGATAATTACACAGAGACACTTGGATGCAGTTTTGCCTGGTGCATTTCAAAACACAAAGTCGGCCACTTCGCAAGACCCTGAGTGATTCTAATTTTTTTTTTTTTTTGGTTCCCCCTCCCTGTCTCCAGAACTGTGAGATCAGGTGATGAAGTCGCTGAGTCTATCTCAGTGATACACAGCTGTCTAGACTGAGAGTTACCCCTCACCTCTGCCTTCTCCCCAGGCCATCGAGCTGTGATGAGCTGCTTAATCTAAGCCATAAGAGCTCCCATCAGAGCCCAGATGGGACACGATGGTGTGAGCAGCCTGGGACTGGAGTGTGAGCCACCTGTGACAGATGCCAGCAAGCCGAGGGCTGCTGAGCTCACTGGGAGACCACATCAGACATAGTAAACCTAACAAAAATATGAAAACATACAAAACCGGCTCAAAACCAGGCAGAAAATAGCTAGAAATGGAGAGCAACCACAAGGAACGTTCCTCTTCCTCGGGTTAGCGAGGAAATGACAAATCCAGGTTTAGTTTAGATTTTACAGCATGAAGAGAACTACGTGGAGAGAAGGGCACACTGCCCCAAAACGCCTGCCAACACCTGTGGGAAAAAAGAGGAAGGGAATAAAGCCTGGTTTAAGTTGTGTGCTGAGCCTTCTTCCCTCGGCCAGCAGGAGGGATTTAAGGCCACCAAAAACATATTTGCAGAAGAAAAAGAAAACATCCTCCCTGCATGCTGAACCTCGCCACTGAACGCTGAGGGCTCGTGGCACCGTCCTCGCTCCTGGGTGTGGGATGCTCTTGCACAGCCACAGCTTCTGCCCAGAGCACATTCACCTCCCCCCTGTGCCTTTGGATTTTCAGCTGTACCAACACACACAGCTGCACCAGCACGGGCTCTGCAGGCCTGAGCATCCTCTGCCAGCTCCTGTCTCTCTGTCTCTCATGCTCTGCTGGAAAAGGAAGGCTTCTACAGTGGCAGCTGCAGCTCAGGAGCCCTGTCCAGGCTGCTGCAGAAAGGGCACAGCAGGACTGGGAGCACTGGTTTATGCTGTGGGCACAGCACAGCTGGATGCTGCTGGGAAGGACTGGAGATTTTTGAGGTTCATTTTGCCTCAATTTGATTGAGGGAATCATCGCCCTTGTGCACACAGAGCCAGAACAACCTGCTCCTGCCTCTGCTGAATCCTCTCCAGCGCTGCTGGTATCCAAAGAGATTCCCTGGGAATCACCGACCAGAAAAAAAACAACGTTGGGAGCAGACTGTAGTAGATGAAAACTGAAAATGACGAAGTTTTACTTTATTTTAAGCAATATACACATCACTGTACTTGACCAGTTACTGAAATATTGTGAAGGTTAAAAGCAACAAAAAGTTCTTACGCTTTCTCTGTATTCCCATCCCTTTGTTTCCCTAGGCTGTTGCATTGTACAGACCAAATTATTTACATGGGTCTGTTACTATGAAAAAAATGGCTAGAGATAACGGAGTCTTTAGGCAGAAAAAGCAATCCTGATGATAAACTTACAATAGAATAAAAAGATTAACTACTCTAGGGTGCCAAATATTAGGCAGTGCTTTTTCAAAACATCGATTCAAGCACTTTACAGCCTACTCTCCACCCCTTTTTATTTCAGGCTCTTTACATATGAAAAAAAAGCTTTGCTGGTAGCAATGTTTGCTCCCATCCAGGGACACACATGCACTACTGCTTGGCGTCTCCAGCACCTTCTTTTTGTTCCAGAGGTGCAACAGGGCAAAATGATTGTCTGGAATTACTCCTGATGGATCTGCAGCAGCAGAGCTTTCCCAGACAGGGACTCTGCGCATTTTCTGTACTCCCCCACCAGAGGCACGCATTGCTCCCAGCTCAAACACAGCCCCAATTCTGCAAACGCTCAGCAGAAAAGGCTGAGAAAACAGTATTGGTTTCATGAATCGAGAATAAAAATCACAAGGCATTGTCTTACAGAGGGCATCAGGAAACCGTGTGAAAGGTTTGATTGTCTCCGGTGTCAGCAAATGCCAGCAACGTGCCGTGGAGCACAACGCAGCTTTGACACCGAGGGGACAACCAAGGGTACAAAAAATTGATTGTGTTGACACCAAAGCTGTGAGCTTGAGCTGTAGGCTGAACACACAGCCACTGTACATCAGAATGCTTTTCTGAAGGAGGGATAATGGCTAAGTGTAGAAAAAGACGTGCTTTAAAAGAAAGGAAGTTCAGAAATGATACAACTTCTACCAGAAGAATTAATCCTCACTAAAACAGCGCTAACTTACTAAACAGTGACTGCCACTTCAGAAATAAAGGCTTAACTCATGCTAATTTTTACACGTTTCCCCCTAAGGATGCTGAATGGCTCGGAAGGGATACACGGCCTCGGCTTACGAGGTTTAATCCAGCCCGTATTAGGGGCTGCATCTTGTGACGATCATCCCCTGCTTATCCCAGCGCGGCTCTGTGTCACATCCATCACCAAACCCTTCCTCGGGCTGCTCAGCCCGGCCGCTCCAGCTGCTGAGCCACCCTTTCCCAACCCGGCAATGCCTTTTTACACCGTTTACAAACAATCTGCATCCGTCCCGCGGCTCTGAGCGCTCACATCACGCTCGGTTTGACTTCACTGACAACTAAAGGATGCCGCAGGAGAAATGCCACGCATTGTTACTTATCGGCGGCCATCTCCATCCTCAAAAAAAACCCTCCCAACAAAAACAAACGCCAAACTCCAGACTGAGTTTAGCACGCTGTTAACAGGCTTCTCCCTTTCCGGCAAGTCTTTATTAATCAGAGCGCGTCTGCTAAGCCGGGCCGAGGCAGGCAGCAGCCTGCTCTGCCCACCCCTTTTCTCCATCGCATCTCATCTCATCGGCTCCTGCATTCCTGGCTTTATTCCCCGGGGCATTTCCCTGTGACAAAGCGCCGGGACAAGGGAGCGCGCTCGAGTTATTTCTCCAAACTTTTGCCGGAGCCGAGCAGCCGGCTCCGCAGCCGCACCAGCTTCGGAGGCTTCGCACCAGTTTCCCCCAGTCTGGAGCGCGGCATCACCCCTCGGGGCGGCGGGGAGAGACAAGTTTAAGTCGGGTGCAGGCTTTCCCCCCACATCCCCCACCCCCGCACTCGGCAGCCGCTGCCAAACCTCATTCCTGCTCTCCGGCTGCTCTCCCGCGGGGCGGTGGCAGCGCGGCCGGGGGTGACGGTGCGGAGCCTCCGCGCTCTCCCCCGCGGCCCGGGACATTCCCCCCGCGTATCCTCACCCTGCCCGCAGGCTCCGCGCTGGATGGCGATGACGGGCGGCTGCCGGAGGCTCTCGGCTCGGCGGCTGGCGGCCCGCAGCTGGCAGTGGCTGGCGTAGGTCACCGCGTCGCTGCCGCACACGGGCTCGGAGCTGGAGCACTGGCAGCGCCCCGAGGCCGCTCGCTTGCGCACCGTGGCCGAGACGGGCACGGCTCCGGGCGGCAGCACGCACTGCAGCCCCTCTCCGCAGGGCGGCCCGGCTCCCCCGCACGCCTCGCCCTCCTCCGCTCCGCACACGCGGCAGCAGCCGCAGGAGTCCAGCACGGGCCCGCCCGGACAGGCCGAGGGCAGCGCCGGGCAGCGAGACCGATCGCAGCGCTCGGGGCAGGCGGGCTGCGGAGCGGCCAGCAGCGACGGCAGCGCCGAGGGCAGCAGGGCCGCCAGCAGCAGCGTCCAGCCCCGCAGCGGCATCGCGGCGGAGAGAGCGGAGAGAGCGGAGAGAGCGCTGGGAGCGCCCGGGGCCGGGCGGCCGCTTTAAGGAGAGACGCGGCGGGGCGGGGCGGGACCGCGGGCACGGCCCCCCCCGGGCTGGGACACCCCCACACCGCCCCCCCGGGACAGCGACACCACCCCGGGACAGCGACAACCCCCCCTCCGGTACAGCGACACATCCCACGGGACAGCGACATAACCCCGGGACAGCGACACGTCCCACGGGACAGCGACAACCCCCCCTCCGGGACAGCGACACATCCCACGGGACAGCGACAAACCCCCCTCCGGGACAGCGACACGTCCCATGAGACAGCGACACACCCCACGGGAGAGCGACACACCCCACGGGAGAGCGACATAAGCCAGGGACAGCTACAACCCCACAAGACAGCGACAATCCCTCCCGGGACAGCGATATCCCACCCGGGACAGTGACACTCTCCACGGGATAGCGACATCCCCCTGGGACAGCGACATCCCCCTTCCCGGGACAGCGACACAACCCCGGGACAGTGACACTCTCCACGGGACAGCGACATCGCAGCCGGGACAGAGACATCCCCATGGGACAGCGACATCCCCTCCCCGGGACAGCGACATCCCTCCCGGGACAGCGGCATCCCTCCCGGGACAGCGACATCCCCTCCCCGGGACAGAGGCATCCCCTCCCCGGGACAGCGACATCCCCTCCCCGGGACAGAGGCATCCCCTCCCCGCCGGAGCGGGGAAAGAGCGGTGAAAGCCCGGAAATGGCGACGGGCGATGGAGATCAGGGGAAAGGCTGATAAGGCGCTCCCGCAAACAAGGGAAGGGGCTGCGAGCGCTTCCCCAGGTCAGGAATCGCGGGGAAGCGATCCGAAGTAAGCGCCGATAAGGTTTCCAGCTGATAAGGGATGGGGGGAGGAGTGAATGGGTGCATCCATTATATGTAAATGTATGCGAATATCAGGCATCCCCTCCGGCAATGCCCGGCGTTCCCGTGACATTCCCGGCGTTCCCGTGACATTCCCGGCTCGCTGGCCGGTACCCGAGGGACGGCAGGAAGGGAAGGATGCTCCCGAGCCTCCTGCTCGGCCCCGCGCTTCGCCCGAGATGCTCAGAGCCGCAGGGTACCAGCAATTAGCAGAAGGTTAATCAACCGAAATGATAGTAGGGAAAAAAAAGCAACAAAAACCAACAACATCAAAAACCAAAACACCAAAAAAAGTCATTTTCTACCATCCCACGGGCAGGCTGATCCCATTTATCCAGCAGCTGGGCACCGGCCAGAACCTATGGACAGCGGCCTCTCTGCCATCTGCTCTTTGGGCACACACAAGGTGCTCTGAAAGGAGGTTTAATTACAACCGAGTGCCCTCCGAGGGACAGGGCATGCCTGCCAAAGCTGAGAGGGAACGGTTTAACCGTTTAAGCAAAGCCTTTTTTTTTTTTTTTTTTTTTTTTTTTTTTTAATTACAAGCCGATTAAACTTTTGAACTGACTCCCAATCTATAATTATTTAAGTGTACCTTTATCAGGCGCCGATAACCAGGCAGCTAATGAACTTTACAACCCATTAGGCAAGAGGAAATGCTGTTAACTGTTAGATGAGCTGCCACCAAGGAGTTGAACTTGACGCCAACTCTGTCAATACAAAAGAATTCAAAAGATTTTCTCCTAGGAAAAGTTAACAACGAGCCACTTGAGCAGGTAGAAACAGCGTCCCAAGCAACAGAATTCAAATTGTTCCAGGGAGCACTACAAAAACTTATCAAACCCTGTGCAAAACTTAAACTGATGGTTAGTACCTGAACCTTGGAAATCACGTATATTCCAACGTTCCCAGTTAAAGTTCCAGTATGAACTCCTTACATCTGCAGTTTTCCAGTAACTTCTGCGCTCTGCAAGAAAAGAGATTTCAGGAGAATCACCTGATTTCAGAAGCGACCCATGCAGCAATTGCAGAATTGCACAATTCACAGCAAATTGTCTTAATATTGAAATAATTTGCGTTAACAAGTCAGAAAAAGCTCAAGCATATTTTCAAGTTAAACATTTTTTAAATGTATGTACATACACATACATATATACTCCCCCTACATACATACATACATACATATATATATATGGGGGGGAATATATATCCATATAGGGATAGATGTCATGACAAAATATTTCCAAGTAATTAATTATCCATTGCTTATCAAGTACTTTTAATAGGTTTTGGGCTTTTTTATAAGCTTGGGGGTGTTTTTGTTTTGTTTTTTTGTTTGTTTTGTTGTTTGGTTTGGGTTTTGCCCCTTTTTAAGTAAAGACAAATCTTTAAGGAAAGGTGATGAGCTTTTAGCAAGAAACAAACAACCAACCTCCACTAAACAAAAAAAACCCCCAAACCCATTAAAAAAACCAAACAACCGAAACAAAACAAACAGGTTCAGGAAAGATCTCGTGAACTCCCATTTGGAAGCAGGAGCAAAATCTTCAAAGATAAGTGAATTTTTGTGGGGTTTCATCCTCCCCAGCTCAGAAAGGCTCTCTGCTCACCTCTCACATTGCTGTGCTCAGAGAACTTAATGCCCGCAGCCGCTGGAGCTTCATCTCCACGGGCAGGAAAAAATCACACGCAGTGGGAAAGCTCCGGCTTCTGTCATCCTCCCTCCATCGATGGCTGTGTCTCTTTTTATCTTTACCTTTGACAGTGGTTATTCTAGAGACCAAAGGTGTACAGGTTTGTTTTTTTTTTACAGTTATTTAACACGTCAGCCAGCACTATCAGCTTCACATTTTTCTTGGTAAGAATGCAAGTCATCTATTGAGTATTAAAATATAATATTATATGATATTAATTTTATAGTTGTCATGTAAGTACACAAAATCTGAATATAAATGCCTTGCTTTCCAGATTAACTAAGTCTTTGGGGAGGTCAATGAATTAGCTCAATGGAAAATAGATTTGTTGATTATCTATCTGATCTGTGTAGAAGTGCCTTAGACCTGAGAGGCGCTGCACACCCTGCAATTATTATTTCTCCTCCACCTGACACAGAACAGCTCCCCAAGCCGGCAGACATCAACCACCACAAAGGCCAAAAACATGGTCTGAAAAAACCCACTCCAGATCTCGGCGGCAAAATATCTCATCTCCTGCTTTTCAAAGGGATCTGGGTGATAGGAGGCTCCACCTAGAGATCACACAATAGAAATTCTCCTGGATTTGTGGGAGTGCGGGCACTGCTGTCAGGGATCCAGGGATGCTGAGCCAGCCAGGGGTGCTGTGCCAGCCCGTCCTGCCCTGCAATGTGACCCTCGGAGCACACGGAAAGGGGGGAAAGCAAGTAAAAGATGAAAAAAGGGCAGAGAAAAATGGGTAAAGGCTGAGTCCAGAAGGGTCCCGGTCAGAAAAGCAGACGAAGGAGGTTTGGGAAGGCTGGAATGCTGATATTCTGAGCAAACTGCAACATCCTGTGTCACCGTGAAACACAAAGAAATCACACGCAGACAAGAGATTTCTGCAGAGGTTCTTCTGATCCAGCTTCCAGCTGAAAGGGCGGAGAGAAGAGAGCCCTTTGTTTATTCTTTTACTTTTATACATTTGTGGGTCTAGCAGAAGATTGGCTTTTTGGGGTTTCCACCCCTCAGCCTCAGTGGCCAGACCAATTGTCAGTTACAATTGTTTTCAGGTTAGAAATATGCAAACAAAGGACAGAGAATGAAAAAAAGGATTTGTTTATATTACTTCTGTGGGAAAGGTAGAAAAACTGCTCTAATATTCTACAGTAACTAAAAGATCTGACTCCATTTATGAAAATCAAAAGGCTAATAAAGAAACTCAGAAAAACCAGGGTAACACATCCTGGACTTTGCAGAAAGCTTTTCTAGCTTTATTCTGTCTGCTTCATTATTCTCATAATTTTGCTTCATGCCTTTATAGTTTCCTCTCGGATTTTCTAGGGAAAAAATGTAATATCCCTACTCCACCTCCCAAACCCCCAGTACTTCTCCACTTTAACATAACAAGAGAAATCTTACAAAAGCTTAAAGAAAAACCCAAACCTTTTTTAAAAAAAACTAGACTCATTGCTACACACAGGGGAAAAAAATAAATAAATGCCACCGCTTTGAAAGAGAATGGCTTCAACCCAGGGAGTTTAAAACTCCACGTTCTTTTCCTGATACAATCTAGCCCTGGTGCTCGACAAGCATTAACCTCTGGCATAAATGACAAACTAAATGAGGCACCGGGGTGTCTTTTGTGAAGCCTGACACGAAGCCAAGCGACCTGCCCCGCGAAACAGCAGCTAATCTGCACGGAGCGCGTCTCTGCGGTCAGCTGGCATTTCCTTCCCGTCGGAGCGCAAACCCTGCAGCAGCGCCGCGCCGCAGGCTGCAAAACAAGCGCCGAAACCCCGCGATTTCACAGAAAAAAACCCCAGCGCCCTGCTGGGGGCTGAGGTGACTCCGCGTCCGTCGGGAGAGCGCGACCGGAGTGAATTCCTGCAAGGTGCGCTCGCTGCGCATCCCGATGCGCGAAATTCCGCTCGTTTGAAATGCAAATCCTTAATTACAGCGTGCAAAGCGACACGCAGTTCAGCGGCGCTGGGCCACCAGCAGCGCCTTCGCAAATGGGTGCCAGGCTTCTTTTCCTCAGAGAAAATTCCACGTGAAAAATCCACGCAGACGCAACTCACAGGGCAGGATTCAGGTTTAAGTTTGCCGGAGAGCTGTCTTCAGTATTTCACTGCTTCGGCAGCTCAGTGGCTTAGAGCATCAATTAATTTAGGCTGTTCTATTCTGTTAATAATGTAGGCTGTGCTACAAAGTTCGGATAACCATTAAGGCATGAAACGAAACTTAAAAGGGAAAACTACACAAGGCACAGAGGGTTTCACTGCTTCAATTTCAAATTTTCGGCTGGAATTCCCTACCCGGTATTTCCCCTTCTTTCATTTCTTCCCTCTCTCTCACCTCTATTTAAAATGGAATAGTTAAAATGACAGCGGTATTTCTGTTCCACACCTTCAGAGTGTAAGCATTAGGTGCACCCTGTAATTTCTCCGTCCATTATAATACTTACCAGAAAACCTAAAAAAAAACCCAAACCAAACCAACCCCCACCAAAAACCACACATGCACACACACACACACAAGCGCCTAAAAAGGCAAAAATAAAAAACAAGCAAACAAAAGACCCAAAAAACTCCACCAAACAAACAAACAACAACAACAACAAAAAAAACCCCAAAACAACCAACCTGGAACAGTCCAGTGAGTTAACAACTGAAGTCTCCAGATCAGTTTTTAAGTATGAAATACACCTTAAAAGCAAATTAGTACTAGACTTGACTGATTTTTAAAGCCGGAATGTGACCCCTAGGTGGTGCTGACATCCTGATATTCCACGAGGTTAAGGAATATTCCATTTTTTTAAACCTGTATCCTGGAGCATCACCCCTCAAGCAGCTGTCTCCAGGAATGTGCACTGCAGGCAGCAGTTCCATTTTCTATAAGTATTTGATTTTAGCACAGCGGGTATGAATCTGTAGCCATAGAGAATAATTTGATTTTTCTCTTCAGCGAAGGGGCAGAGTGCACAGCCAGGTGGTGGCAGTGGAATCTGGGTAATTGTGTCCAGTCTGTATCTCAGGAAAGCAGCTCTGAGAGAGAACCCTTCCCACCCATCAGTATAAAGACAGAAAAATCCATCTTACATTTTCTTACCCTGGGATTTTTTTTTTTTTTTTTAACATTTTCCCTTGCATAACATGTAAAACTTCCACAGAAGAAACTGAGAACAGCACAAGAAAATCAGCTCAGTCTGTTCAGTTTCATTCTTAGCCTACACAAGCTGATTAGATTTGAAGAATTAGAGATGCTATGTCTGGATAAAGGAGAATCTGATCTCTTACACGCCGAAAAAGAATATATTGCTCTGATTAAATATTTGTCATGGTGCAAAGAAACTCAACCAGATGTTATTTTAAGTTACCCAAACTGATTTATTGACAATTTAAATGTGACATATTTACAGCACTGTTTCTAAAATAATTTAACAATTTTCATAGATTTATAAAAGTACTGATAAATAGGAGACCCTGACAGTGACCAACCACAAATATTTCCCTCTGCTACTGAACTACAACAGTAGTTCATTTCTTTTTTCATTTTTTCTCTTTCCCCCTCTTTTGGTAAGTTCCATAATGGAGCTGCTTTACCTCCACCCAATGTGTAAAATAGCCAATACCAAAATATAATAAAATGACCATGCAGTGTGAAAGCTGTACCAGAGCAAGTGATTTCAGATGTTAGACTACAGTAAAAATATTACGATGCAAAGTGTCCTCCACACGAATGTACTTGTGAAAAAATAAGCTTTTAAAGAGCTAATGGTTTATTTTTATAGAAATTAAAACCTACAATACTAGTACAGACATTTACAGTAATTTCCAATTCTGTGCTAGTTTTCACATATAACTAAAGTCAAACAAAACCAGTAATTTACAGACACCACTGCCTTAAGACAATGGTTAGTTAGCTTATGGATTTAAAAAAAACCAAAAAACAAGACAAAAATAAACCAAAACCAAAAGAAGGTGCTGATATAATTTAAAGTTTTGAAATTAATTATATTTCATTCTCACATGACACCAATTATTCTGTCCTGGGATCAACAAATTGCTGTGGTAAAGCCATCCATATCTCTCAAGCAGGAAGTCAGTTTGGAAGTTGGAGAGAAGATGGACTTGCCTGATATGTATGTGTCTTAGGCTCCAGCAGACAAAGAAAGTCTCACAAAGCTGCACAACCAGGATCACAGTAAGCAGCAGCACGAGATATTTGTGGGGTTGGGATTAAAGCAAACTTTTTTCTTTTTCCCCCAAAAAATGATGAAAAGTACACACCATCAAATCCAGTACTTGAAATGTAAAGGTTCTCCTCGCTGGCATCACTGATGCCCCATAACACAATGCACACGAACAACAAATACTCACTTTTTAAGAACACATATTGCACAGCAGTGGGTGCAACACCAGAACACTGGTACCCCTGGCATAAACCTTGTTTTAAAGAGCTGTTTCAAACAACTGCTACCCAGAGCAACTCCAAGCCAACGCTCAAACCCAGGAAGAACGGTCTTTGTACATCACTAACCCAAAAGTGTTTCAACGACGTGAGAGAAAACACAGGCACTTCAGATTCTTAGTGCACCAAAAGTTATAGGCCACGATTGCAGGACGAGGAACAGTTCAGTACCAAGAACAACACAACTGAAGGAGCTCTTCCACTGACCAATACAGAAACAAGAACTGCTCACAAAGCACTGGGAAGGAAATCATTCTCAAAACAGTAACCAAACGATACATTTAAAACATTTAAGGAAACGTAATTGCTGCAAAGCCTAATGTAACACGACATAAACCCTCACTTAGTTAAAAAGACCTAAAGTGTCCAAATCCCAAAGTCCAAATTCTCTTCTCCCCCCTCCAAAACACCACTACGTGCAGTCCGTGGAAATCCAAATGTGCAAAAAGTTAGAACCCACCTTTAGGAGTGCATCAAAAATAGGCTGACTATTCAAAATATTATTTTAGTGGAAACTTTACAGCACCATAACTAGAATTCCAAGGGAGTTCAGAATTCCTGTTCTGATAACAAATCAGTTGACACTGTTGATCCTAAAGAACAGAAGAAACATTTTGTGCATTTCCTGGTATCTGAAAGTCACGGAGAGAAAAAATTCCAATATATGCCTAAAATCTTACTGTAGTTTAAGATGAAATTAAATAATCACATTTGTTGGCAACAAGTTCTCCAAAACAGAGCATTAGTTGCAAATTTAGTAAATCTGCCAGATTAGGAATTAGAAGTTGCTGGTGCCTTGCCAACTTGCAGAAGCACTTTTTTTTTTAATGCATTTTGGGTTGGTTTGTTTTTTTCCTAAACTGTGCAGTTTGGCCCCTCCCTAGTAAGTGATTTTTACTATCAGGCTTTGAGAAAACGCCTGAGGTCCATCTCTGACCCTCAGCTGAAAAGGCAACACGCAAACACATTATATATACCCATGTGTGCACAGGAACACACACATACATATATATAACAGCAGTGCTCCGGTTTGGTTGTTTTTTTTTTTTTTAAATTATATTTTTTTATTTTTTGTTCTCATTTCCTGGAATTTTCTTTGGTTCAAAGTCCGAGCGAGGAAATTAAAGGACCGAACAAATGGATCATTCTCCAAACGCTTCCATCCCTACACGTCACTGACTGGAAGGCTTGCATCATCCAGATCCACAAGGCCAGCATCCTGTTCCTGAGTGCCGTTTTTGCTCCGGGGTTCCCAGGGACCCCGTTCAGTCACTTTGGAAGTTGATTCTCTTGCAGCGACAGCCTGGATCTTGTAGCTCCTTGGCTTGGCCTTGGTAAAAGACTCGTGAAATCCTCGCTTCTCCAAGGCAGGGGGTTTGGGGTGAGGGGCTGGGACCACAGGGCTGCCGAGAGGGGCTGCGGAATGTGAGCTGCCTGCGCCTGGGCCGGCAGGACGGACAGCACGGCCGGGGTCGGGAGAAGGCTCGGGATGCTCCTGGGAAAAGAAGGGAACGCGTCAGATGAAGCGTCGCCGACGTCGCGTTGGAAAGATGCAGTTACAGATTGCACGCTCACGAATGAAAACTAAAATAAAACAAAAATCGAGACAGAAAAATACACAAAGCGAAGCATCAGCCACGGCGGCAGGAGGCAGGCGCTTTCTCGAGGCGCTGCTTTACTGAGGGTGAGCTCACAGCAGGATGTGACAGCAACATCAGCTGCTGCCTTTAGTGAAATCGAGTTCTTAAATCAAGCACAGCAGCTCTGCAGACTTTATAATGTAGTCCAGCAAACTGAGGCTCCTCATTTTACTAAGCTGCTAAATATCCTCTTGAAGATGCACACTTTAAAGACCATTGAAAGTCACACTTTTCCAAAAGAAAAATGTATTCAGACCTCTTCCTATATCAAGCACTCATATCCTGAATCCTGAAGTAAAGCACATTTTACTGTACCCTCTTCTTGGGATACCAGATCTCCCCAATTTCTCCCAAGGACCAAACAAAAATTTTAAGCTATCGAGACTACATAAAAATTTCCAAAGTTAACGACCCAGAAAAGAAACTGAAACTTAAGCTTCTCCTTCCATTCAAGTTATTGTTTTGTGTTTATTATCATTACTCTGCTGACCTTTACATAACCATCAAAATTATCTTCCACCATTTACTTACTGACAGAAACAAATCCCCAGACTACCCAGGAATGATTTAGTTGTCTGAAGCACAGGCATGGAATGCCATTTACATGTCCTGGGATAGCCTGACCTCCTGAACAGGAACAAGAAGTTCCTTGGGTTCTGCACTGCATCCATCAGTTCTGTCAGGATGTCTCAAATCCCTGAGCAGTGCTGGGTTTGAAAGGCTCTGATCCAAATGCTGTGTGACATTGCAGTGAACTGTGTGTGCATTAGGAGCTGCAGCTGCTGCCAGTTCTGCCATCACCAGTGTTAGCCCAGGAAATAAAGGGATCTGCCAACCCATGTGCACACACAAATCAAGGCATTTCTCAAGC
This sequence comes from Hirundo rustica, assembly GCF_015227805.2. NCBI lineage: Eukaryota > Metazoa > Chordata > Aves > Passeriformes > Hirundinidae > Hirundo > Hirundo rustica. The sequence continues at coordinate 31,747,403 of NC_053457.1, read as the reverse complement.
ACATTTGTTAGGAAAAAAACCAACAACCCAAACCCATCACAGATGTGTGTCCAAGATGCAAATAGATATCCTAAATTAAATACTTTTTTTTTTTTCCACAGCAGTTTTTCAAGTTTCTTTTAGAATGTTATGACATTCTCATGACATATGATTTAAAAAAAATTATCAAAATGGGTTCTGCCAAGTACTACCGTATTTCTTTTTATAAATGAGCTTAATGTTATTGAATAAACTTGTGCAACTCTTTTTTGGACTTGAGCTTGGTGTTGAATTTCACATCATTTACATTGCCTTATTTCATACCTGACTTGATACTCTACTTTAAGGAAAAAAGTTTGCTTTAGGAGAACTTATGATTCACTGATTTAACTCCTGTTGTTCTTCTTATTAATAATTTTACTTCACCACATAGGACAAGAGGGATATTAGGACAAGATCTCTGAACTTTTGCTAAGCTGCCCTGAAGGATACTCAGATTTTACTACCCACACCGGCTGTAATTTCACAGTTAAGAGATCGTGCTACTCCTAAGGTGCCCTGCTTTGAACAGGGTATTGATTATGCATTATCACATAATGCTTCTATGTTTGAACTAATCATTTCATGCAGAGACCTCATAAGCCATGCAGATCAGGCTCCTAGAGACCCTTCCAAATCCTGGAGTTACAACGTGCGTGTTCTGTGTGCACTCATCTGTATTAGTTTGTGGGCAGCTTCAATTTAATCTTGCTTCAGCGCAGTTTCAAAACAAATGGAAAGTAAAATGGAAATATGAACTCTCATGCAAATTAGCTTTAGTACTTTCCTATTAAAGTGACATCACTTATGTTTAAACATTTACTGTGCTTTGACGTATTAAGCAGCGGTTTTGGCGTTTTTCACTTCCAATCATTTTAAAAGCGAGGAAAAAAAAAGAACCAGTGCAAACCTGCGAGTGAACGATATTATTGATGAGTTAGTTTTCAGTAATGGTAATGACAACAGGTAGCATTATTATTTTTAGTTTGTTTTATAGTGCAAATTAGTGTCTAGTCCTAGCCCTCTGTTAAGAAGGCGAGTTTCCATGAGAGCCCACATACGTGCTGCATTCACCAGTTCTTGATGTATACCTCTGTATACAAGGATTCGACAGCCTTCTGGCCTGCCGCATCTGGAACACAGTGCAAAGCTAAGATTAGAGTCACCTGGACTTGGGAGAGAGGACAACAGAGGGAACAAGAAGTGATGCACACAGTCATAGCTACATCGCTCAGTTAGCCCCACACAAAAAGGAAAAGGAAAAAAAAAAGCATACAGAAAGAATAGTTACCTGCGTGTTCTCATTGCCCCCACAAAGAGAAAATATGTAACGGGAAGTTTTATTTAAAAAAGCGTGAAGCAGCGACCAAAAATTGGTTGAGAGCTTAGGCTGAGTTACCAGAAACATGATATCAATGCAAATTTGTAGTCAAAAATCAGGTTTGAATTATGAGATTTCAGATTATGGGGGTAATGATATATTCAGTTTATTACAAAACATCCCAGAGACAGAAAATGAAAAACACAGCATGCAATACCCGAACTGTGAAGTATTCCTGGTGCTACATCTCGACATACTTGGAGACACTGTGACACCAGAGTAACTCCCACTACCTTCCACAATTAATGACCTTGTGCTGAACAACTAATACAGTTTAAATGCTAGTACGTATGAAATGCTGGCATCCAGGTGGCTTCAGAAATATTAACACTCGTCACAGTGCCCCAGTTCAGTACTGCAATATGCTGTTCTTGCCGCATTTCCAACAGCAAGAACTAATTCATGTGAGCACAGATCTCTCAGTTTAAATGTTCATCTGTATCTGCATACACAATAAACTCTCAGCGATAGAGAATGACAATTTAGCAGTGAGAGTTGTTACAAAGAAATTCGGATATTGTCATTTGATTGCAAAACACAGCAATTAGCAGAAACACCACACAGGAATTAGAAAGTTTTAATTTAACTCCCAAACTAGTAATAGTGACAGATCATACTGGACTTCTCTAGGTTAGCACTGCATTATCTAAGTGTTCAAGACAAACAAGGCACAGAAAGTCACGGGTAGGACTGAAAAAAGCACTCCATTAAAAACACACAGTGTTTGACGCCGCTCTGGTTGAAAGTTCATGCAAAGAGGCCACGTTACTACAGGACAGGAGGGAGGAAAGGCAAAAGGAAGAAACCAGGACTGAATGGCACGAGTGAACAGGAGCTACTGGCATCTCCTCGGAGGTGCGGGTGACGTACGGAAGCTGCTGATCTCCCGGGTCCACGCTGCGCTACGATGGCCCCGGAGATGGCCTTGATCCAGCTGTGCATGTCCTCGGGGCTGTCTGCCTGCAGCCAACAACAACACCGTGGTCAGCAGCAGCTCTCAGCCTGCCCACTGCCCCACCCTGCCGCTCAGCATCCTGCTGAGACACAGCAGGACTTCATTTCTTAACCCAGACGCTTCTTACGGACTTACTCTGAATTTACTATTATGTGTATACAGCTGTGTAAAGCAGTAAATAAAATATCCTGAAGATAACGTTCCCCCTGAAAATCGTGGCATGGTCAAAACAAAGGATTGCTGCTATTTCACCTTTAAACTTTGTATTTAAGTGGCAGTCTCTTGGGTTTGCCCAAAGTTTAAAAAAAAAAAGAAATTACCTGCACATAAAAGGTTCGAGAAGTTGTTACAATTTCAAAGAGATTGTCTCTCATCATTATATCACTGCAAATGAAATACAAAAATATTTCAAAAGCAAGTACAACTTTCCCATTGTATTTTAACAAGACTGCAGAACTGGCAGAGAATCAGAGCATTTGCTGTCTGACTTTTGCATTTCTTTATCACTCTGCTATTGTTTTTTTACTAATTTTAGCCCTAAGACTCTTTCGTTTACCAGTGGCACATGTGCTGCTATGTGTATTTTTAATAAGAACATTTAAAATCATATAATGTTAAATCTAAAAGCATTTATCATACATTTTTTGATTGGAACATTCTAAATCATATGCTAACTTCAAAAATATTTATCATTCTAGTCAAATTTCTGTAAATAGCCTGTTGAAGAAAAAATAGAAAAATCAGTCTCTCTCAAGTGCTACAAAAGCAATTATTCTCTGGTAAATTGCCATTTAGTAGGAGGGAAACAGCAGGGTGAAGAGTGTTCTTAGCCAGATTTATCCATCTAATGTGAGTTAATGTCCTCTAAAGGTTTAGAGATTAGGTAAGCAGAAGAGAGATCCTGAAATTGCTGCCTAGCATCAGGCAGCACACACACATCTCTATTAGTTCCATGATATTCCCTTGTTCTGCCCTTGTCCAAATTTGAAACACACATTAATACAGAGCCCTCAAAACCCATTTAGTGCACAGAACAATGGGCTGTCCCAGAAAGAAAGAACACCCCACATGCACACATCGAGTGAAGCTGTTGAATGGTTCTCCAAGGAGCAGCCTGGCCATGACCAAGCAGGGAATTCCATCCCATGTAATGACATCTGTGCTTCTCACCTCTGCTTGCATTCCTGAACTTTATGGACCTCCTTAAGTGGTATAACCCTGAGAGGTTCCTTCTCCTGAAACAAGAAACATGTTTTAGTACAGTGTATCTAACAGCTAGAACAGAAAGCCAGAGGCCAGGACAGCGGCAGTCTTACATAAATGAGACTTTCAAGGCAGTCACTTATGAAAAAAGTGGTGTCAACCAAATTTCATTTGCTTTTTGAAGTATTAAAACCAACCATGGCACTTGAAATGAAGAGGAGGACAAATCAGAAACTAAAACCTCCCAAAACATTAATTCCATACTATAATGAAGACAACCACCCTGTTCTCTTCCCCTAACCAGATCAGACAACTGACCCTGGCCTCAAGCAGCTCATTTTATTAAAACTGTGATTACATTAATTTGCTATGAAATGCTATCAGAGAAGATACTTTGTTAACTGGACTGCATGACATGGCTTTGAGTAAAATTAACTGTATCCTACACTTAAAACAGTTAAAGTTCTACAAAGAAATGAGTCCTTAACACCTGTAAAAGAGCAAGTACCCTCGAAGCACTCAGAAATTCTGTTACCATAATGAAAATAAGTGTTCAAGTTTCACACAACAGGAAAAAAAGGCGAGAACATTCAAACACAAACACTTTCACTTTTCCCATGACAACATAATGTCACACATACTATTATTTTCCGGTGGCTGCTGCAGTAAACCACAAACAAACAACAACTTATTTTACCTCCTACTGTGTTTTCTTTAAGCCAAGTTACAATGGATTGCTTCAGTTGGCTACAACTTCCAGATAAAACAAAAGCTTTCAGCTCTGGAATGACTTCCCCTGCTATTTCCATAACAGATACTTAAGGGGTTTATGCTGAGCAAGCAGCAAATGTCACCCAAATGTCACCACCCTCCATGAGCAGTTTTCATTAGACCACTTTGCTCAATACCAGATCAAATGTAGAAAGTTTAAAACTCAATGTTTTCAGTTATTGCGCTCCTCTTATCTCTTCTCTGTTGTTCTCAGATTCGATCATCCATTAAAATGCATTTTCAAAGTAATACATCAACTGTGAACTGCAGGATCATCTCTGGAGTACAGACACCTCTTGGAGGGAAAACTCCAGCTGAAAAATTATCATTTTCTGAGTCTCATATTGTCTGTATTCCACTGTGCTCCTGTGGACTGACACAGGCTCAAGGAACACGATGAAACATTGCAAGTGCGAAATTTCTACCAGCCTTCTATTATACTCTTCCCCAGTACCATTCTTCACCTCGTTAGAACTTGTTTGTGAGCAATCTGAGCTCAGATCTGTTTTTTTAAATAAAAATAGAGGGTTTCTTATAGGCAGTGAGTCAGAATTGTTCTGATGACAGCTTACCAAAGATAATGAGGCAACATCAAACTCCTGCTACTGCTGCAGACACCCTCATTAGAAATGAAATCAAAGTTAACTTCAGAAACAGCCTGAAATTTGGGTTCTTGACATTTTACATCTTATGTTTGGCCTGTAAACTCCATTCTCCTCAATTTATAATTCTCTACAACTCAGGTTTGGGTACAGATTTTCTTACAATTAGTCTGTTTTCCCAAATGAATCCCACACTTCACTGTCTTCAGAAGCAGCCACTTAATTTTTAAATGAAGCTTGAAGGAACTTAACATCTGGTCAAAATCAGCCAAAAAACTTAGAGTGACAAGGGAAGAAGAAAGGTCATGAAACTAAAAGAAACTCTGTAAGTGTTGCTGTTGAACAGAAAATCAAGTATTTTGTCCATCTTGGTTGCCCTGGTGAAACAAATGTGTGGGAGAAGATCCCATCATCTGGATGATAAAGCGTAATTCCAACTTTAAATGAAAAACTGCAAGATTACACTTTCATCTTTCCCACAATGATCAGCTATCTCAACAACACAATTAATTATTTGTGAGTGTAAAATGACAAAGTACTAATACAAAAATCAGGGTGGCTGTAGAGTAGATGTTATTACTGTTCTCCAGTGCCCTACAGGCAGGTTCCCAAGCAGATTAAACAGTTGCCCCATTAATTTCTTTATTCTTCCCAAAATAATTTAAAGTAATTTAACATGAAAAGTTATTACAGTACAGACTCAAGAGCTGCAGGAGCAGCAGAGCACATTTCTCAAACATAAGCATTTTCCTTCAGATTTTCTTGCAACTATCACTGGAAAATAACACAAAATTGGAAACTTACCAGTTCAGACTTGAAATATCCTATTGTGTTTTCATCCAATTGAAAGTATCTTCTCTTCCAGTTCTTCATCTGTTAAGGGAAAAGAAATAAATATTTATATATAAAATAAAATATACTTACATGTCATGTATTATGAATATATTTTATTATATTTACCATTCTAGTTTTTATTTATAGTTTGATATTGTGTAAATCCTATTTATTCCTAACTATTCATTTGGAATGTTTTCGTTGCAGTTTGTTATAATTACAAATTTTCCATCTTCAGTGTCCCAAAGATAATTATGCATATGCATAAATTTGCACCATTAATTTTTTTTTTAATTGAAAAAATTAAAAATTCTTTAAGCTACTATTTTCTAAGATTTATTCAAACTGTAGAAAGACAGCAGCAGAACTATTCTGCAGGAAAAACTGACAGACAATACATCACAGCTTTCTAGTTTATTTTTAACTAAAAAAGGGATGTCACAAAAAGAAGCTTCATAATACAAGATAAAAAGAGCCTGAGAACTCAAAGATGTGTATCTTGCTTCATCTGAACTATCTGATCCTCCTTCTAGCAAGGCATCACATGAATAACTCCACTTGTGTTAATCAATCTGATAAGCTGTACAACTCTTCCTCTGAACTGAAAAAAAAAAAAAAAAAAATCAGCTTTTTCTAAACATTTTACTGATTTAAAAAGCAGGCACTGAAATTCTGCCCCAGTTTAGATGTTTTTAATAAGGAAAACAAGGATCTCCACAGAATGTATGACAGGAGAATTCCCAGCTGCACACACTAACCACCACAAGGAAGTCTGAGCACACACTTTGCCTCTCTAAAACATCTTCAACAACACAACACTAAAAAAGTCATGAAAAGAAGTAACGCAGATAAAAATCAACTACTGGAGGATAAATTTCATCCTTAGTTAATCCTTATTACTGTCAGTAGTAATAAAATTCCTGTCAGTTGTCTTTTTCTCTCAATATTACTTACCACTGCTCCTTGTTTGACACAGTAACCAGCTTTGATTATGGCATTATCTGGGGGATGCTTAGCAGCAAAGTAAGGAAGGTGAGTTTGTGACCGCTTCAAATAATTCCTGTCAGCCCCTTCACTGCCCTCACTGGCTTCCTCTTTCTAGAAAAAAAAAGCAGGAAAGTTCAGAATACTCCCAGGGTTTTGTTTTTTTTTTTTTCTAAAGGTCAAGGAATAACTATAGTAGTTACAATATGAAATGACTTTATCATCCCATGCTCACAAATCCCATTTCCAATTTGAAAGAACAAGATATTTAAACTGATTTCCAGAGAAAACTGAGACTCCCCAAGGGATGAGTCCTTGTAAGCTGCTCTTAGAAATGAAATTAATGAAGTGCTGAGTACTTTCAAATAATATTGACAGTCATTAAAAAAAATAGTACTGATTTAAACTCATGCATGTATTTAGTGGCAAACTTGTAACATGGGCAAAACACTAGAGGTGGCTACAGCAAACAAAAAAATATTTCTATGACTACAAGACATAAGAATTCACCATCTTTTTAATGCATTTTGGGAGCATACATGTAATTTACGTGATATTCATCTAATCTGTAACTATTTTCAGCTCAGGAAACTTTCAGTAACAGATTCAGTTCTATCTTTAGCACTGCACAGATTCTACTTCCATAAGCTTGTCCAGCCTCTCAAACTTTTTTCCCACTTTTCATCACAACCTTTTTTCCCCTTTTTTTTCTGTTAAAGGGGCAGAACTTCATCGCTGTTAACACCAACAATTAATTTCACACAGACAAAAACATTATTATACTAACAGGTACGTGTGAGCAAAAAAGAACTGTACTCAAGCAATTCTTTAAAGTCTTGTATAAAGGGAACAAAATCCTCAGAACCCCCTCAGCAATGAATAAATGGTGCATATAAAAGTACAGCTTTGTGTGTCAAGTAATAACCCACTCGTTTGGAGGGTATTACCTGGGTGGGTGTAATGATGGGAACACCACCAACAATTTCTGTCCTGTAGGAGACTTGCTTCTTTCCACCTGGGCTTTCAGCTTGACGATTTGCATTATCCATTTGGCAGAGAGGATCAGACTGCTTTGGTACCTGCAGTTGGAATGTGAGAATTGACATCAGTTTCATGGGAAAAAAAAAAAAGCCCTAAGCATTACTCAAGAATTTTGAGGCATTTTCAGTAGCATTTAACAAATGGTCACTAATCGTAAAAGGCTAAAAATGGCTTGACACAAAAATTTGTTGTAATGACTGTGCTTTAGTGCTGAAGAGAAAAATGGTGCCAATAAAGACATCTCAGTGGATGAAACCAGTTGCAAACCTTCCAAGTTAAGTGCTTCACTTAATCTTCAAGGAGCTCTGCTAATTTATAGAACTGCTTCTTTATTTTTCAGCCGCTTTCAGTTTTAGTAAGAAAGCATTGACACGGCAGTGCCTGCAGAGCCAGCACAGCAAAGCCATAAACACTGGGACTTTGGTCACATCAGGTGTCTGAGCAGAGTGACATCTGTCCTCACATGTCCTTGGCATGAAGGTTGTGTTACTGCCCCCATTTATCATACATATAGTGCTAACCTCTGTCCAAAATGACCCTGCCTATCTAACTATCAGTAACTATTAGCTAATTCTCTCAAATGTGGAACTAGAGCCATCAAAACTCCATAGGAATTTGATTTCCCTGGAAGTGTTTTGGTCTAAAATGTTTACTCGGTTTTCTGAGTAAACTTCTTTAACCTAAGAAATGCAGACTACGAGGCCTTTTTCATTTCTAATCTCCTTCACCTCTGGTATTAATACAGCAAATCTGAAGTGATTTCAACAAGGAGAGATCAAGTCACACACCCAAACACCCCACCCAGCAACCTACTGGGTATTTACAGAAGACATCCAAACTCCTTCAGAAAGGACACACAAATTGTCCATCCAAGACTGTGACACATTCAAAACTTGGGACTGAACTGATCTAGACAAGAAACCAAAGCTACTTTATAGTCTGTGATTCAAATTCCTGTGCCCAGGACTGCTTACTGTACAAAATGCAGCCTGCAGAGAAGTACAGACAGTGCTGAGAGCAGATGTCAGCCCAGGACAGTGTCCTGCTGGTCACCCCTTGGTCAGTGGCTCCATCCCCAGCCAAGCCCAGCACTGAAGGATAAGACACTCATGAGCCTCAGCTTTTCAAGAGCAGGGGCTTGCAGCTACAGCTTTGGAGACAAGTGCTTCAGGTGCCACAAACTCCTCCTGAAAATGCTGCAGACCAAGCCCAGAACCACCTCCCAGCACAAAGGCATTTGCAAACAGCACTCAGAAACGGGCACACAGCGTGCTGGGCTGCAGAGGGTCACAGACATTCTGACATTATCAGCACTCAAGAGGACTAAAACATGCAGTGAATCTTGGAGGACTGCAATCTGCAGCAAGCAATGCTCATATTAAAATTAATAATTGAGCGATCTTTAATTATTTGATTCAATACTTGGCCGTGCTCAATACCGTACTCGAGCTGTGAACAGATGAATGATTCAAAGGCTTGTTCCTTCAAAGACGAAATACTAATGACTTCACCAGCCATTGAAAATGCAAGATAAACAGATGGTAAACAGCATTCACTCGAAATCGATGCATTTATTTATTTGTTTGCTTAGTTTCTTCAACTGGAAACAGCTCAGGCCTGGTTGTGGTGCATCCTCCTTATGAAAAACCCAAATGAGTGCATCCTCCTTATGAAAAACCCAAGTGAGAAACTTTTGTACTTCCGGTTTCTTAAACGTTATTATTAGCAGCAGCATTTTTATAACCCCAAAGAATGGGCTATATTAAAACAATTCAAAGAATTCATGTAAACATCCTTAGATAACCCAAAAATGAGAAAGCCACTGACAACAAAACACAAATGTGTGCACCCATGCTCAGAACTGTGTGCTCTCAGAAATGTTCACTGCCATCACTTCCCCAAAACTGGAGAAAACAAAACCATAACTTCTGCCTCCTGAGAAGACTGAGATAACACGTGGGGGTTTCTATCATGAGATAACATGATAGAACTTGTCCTGGTATAACCCAGAAAAGTAATTTAACATTTACCAGAAGAACCATCAATGTTTCTTTGCATGGATGTTACTCAAAATCAGGAGGGAGTCTTTGGAGTTATTGATCAATATTTTAGTGATACTTTAAGAAATACCAACTTTTGACAGCAGGTAGAAGTATGTGTATCTTTTCATTGCTTTCTAGTGTCTTACGGATATTTCAAATAATATTAAGTGTGCACAGTTAATTTTAAATTTTTAGGGAAAAAAACCTATGCTGTAATTAAAAAGATTGTATTTTGTCCAATTTCCAGTAAGTAAATTAAAGTCAAATTTAGGGGGGGTTCTGTACAATTTCGCCAAGTACCGGAAAGTCAAGCCAAGACTTGTCTGCGGTGATAGAAACTGGAGGCAAAGGTAACATTGAAGCACCTTGAGACAGTCACCATTTGAAAGCACTGCTAAATATCAACTCAACCACTTACTGTGATTTTGGTAGCTTTGTTCAGAACATTTACCCATTCAACTAGGTCCTGCTGATCATTGGCTTGTAGAAAGTATTTTCTCATCCCTGCATTCATAACTGTTAAAAACCATCACGAAAAGTTAACAACACTGAAATTTAAGAGCAAACTTAATATCATTATGAAAAGATTTGATTTCAGATGATAAATTTAAGTGCTCTGCTGTGTTTCAGTTTAGGGAGTCATATTGAGACACATAAATCTACTTGATTGCTTTATTCTAAAAAAAATAGTAATTTAAGCTCTCCACTTAAACAACATCATACAAACTTTGAAAAAAGATTTTTCTGACATAAAAATGAAGTCTTCAATTTCATCAAAATATTCTGCAGTTCCATTTCCTCTTTCTCAATTTCCCCAAGTAACAAGTTTTATACCTGGGGACTTCTACAATTTCTCCTTTTAATCTTCTGCCCAGAATCTGTTAACCTTCGTGACATTATGAACATGACTATGGTCACTGATTTACTTTCTTGAAAATTTTTTTAATTGCCGGAAAAATCAGTATTAATTACCAAGTCTATGATGCACAGGGCCAAACAACTTTAAGACAGCTACAACACAAATTCTATTTTACTTTAGGGACTTGGCAGAGAATCACATTTTAATACGTTTATATCTCAACCTCACAACACCTGGCATCCTTTATCCCAAAAGGACAAACACATTTCAGTGTAACAGCAAAAAAAGAAATCACGGCTAATTCTTGAAAAAGGTTTTAAGGCGAACAGTGATTAAAACCATCTGAATATAAAGACAATAAATTTATGTTTTTCCTCTACAAAGTATGAAAAACTCTTTAATAAATTAGAGATATTTAAGCCAGCATCTTGGATCACTCAGGTGTTTTAGAGCTGGCCCACTGACAGGAGAAACTTTACAAGTGTTGAGGACAAAGCCCTCCACAGAACTTCAGAGGAATCTGTTCAGAGGCACTGAACTGACAAACCAGGTACTTGTCTAAAACCAGGAGGAGTTTTAATATTATCTAAAGCTTTAGTACATTTTAAACAAATGTAAACCTAGAAGGCACCCCAAGAATTTCTGAGGTTTTTTGTGCAGCAACAGAAGCTGAAATCTGACTTAAGAGCATTGGCTGACAGTATTTTTAGATCGATTAAATCAAGTCTTCCATCAGTAAAAAAGAGATTCCAATAGTGAAATTTTTTGTCTTCCCAGCTGACAGGCAGGCCATGTTTCTGAAAACAACTTTCATTGCTTATTAACGCCTCAAAAATATCAGACATCTGAAAAAACAGCTCTCACCTACTCCTCATTACGCTGTAATATGAAAAAAACACAAAAACACCGTATGAGGAAGCCAACATTTCCATCACACTAAAGAAGAAAGTGAATAGAAGCTATTTTTTTTACCAGCTGTAGCTGGTACCAGAACTGCAGAACATTATCTTTGTTCCACATTTCTGAAGAAAGTATTTGATGCACACAACACATGCCAAACTTACCGAAACAGAACTCTGCCTTTGGCCTCAGCTTAGTTGCATCGCTAACCTAGCGGGGAAATTAAGATTATAAATGTCACAAAATATGCATCAGATATTTTATTCCCTTTCAAGTGGGTAAATTCAAACATTTTCACAGCAAGCTGGTTAGGCACAATGATAAAGAGAATTACAAACAAACAAAAATGAAAGACAAACAGGGAAGGTGGAAAAATGCAGTATTGACAACAAAAAAACGCAAAGGAAGAATGAGAAATGAGCAGGACGAGAAAAGGCCAAGTATTTTTCTCCATTTATTTATTAATGCAGTATCTGCTACAAACATAACCACTGAAACTTTCTTAGTTCACAGTTCCCTTTCAGACATATTTAGAACTAACTGTATACACACTGTCAAGAACTAAATATTCTTTAGAAATTTCTGTCCTGCCTATTAAAAGTCATTATTACTCGCAAGGCATCACACCCAGAGACATCTTCCCCTTCATAAACGACCTGTCTTTTCTCCAAGACTAAATGGGAATTCAAATACTCATAAAGAACTGAAATGTCAGTTTTATGAGCACAAAGAGTTGCTGTTTGATATCACTAAACAAACAACACAGTAATTAACCTGTTCTTATTTCAACTTGAACCTACTGAAGAGTTTTAGCACTTCTCTAATTCAGGAGCACTGCAGAAGCAAAAGGAGTAAGCGGCATTTGAATTTGTCTGAAGTTGAGGCCCTTGGTAGTTACCACCAAGAATTTAATGAGTGTCTGACATATTAATTATCTTACCTTTGAAATATAGGTAAGTTTAATGACCCCAACAGGTGGAGATCCGGAGGGAAGATTCTGAAATAAATCACATATGTTACAAAGTGAAACTAATTTATTCTCATGCCACGGTGCCAGTGTTTATGCATAAAAAGCAACTAATTCCACGAACAAAAAGAAAGCCCTACATATTTTTATAGACAATGCACAATGTATGCTTGAAACAGGATCTAAACTACTTGTTTATTATACACACATCTGTTAACTAAAAACAGAAAGACTGCTAGAAACAATACAAATAGTAATTGTTTCAGAGGTTTATGTATTTTACTAGAGGAAAAAGGATTCTTGTGGGTCTGCATCCAGGAAATCCGGAAAGAATACTTTTTCCTTAACAGATGTTGGAGTCTCATGGACTTTGACCAGGGCAGGCGGAAGGGACAAGAAGTGACATTCATCTATTATGTCAGATACTTCAAAGGCCATCTCACATATTTTCCAATCACTTCAGGGATTTAGAAAGGCCTTCACGTAGTTATAAAAACTCTGCAGTTCTTCAAAATTACCGCAGTGGAAGAAGAGAAGTTTCAATTTGCCTCTTGCAAGAAACCCTTTCATTTGCACACGTAAAATAAAAGGCCTAACCTAGGCCTGGGTGTGCACTGCAAATATCATTAAGTCTTAAAACTTCTGAGGAACTGCAATTTCTACAGCACTTCGAGGTTTTGTCCACATGCCCTGAATTGCTCCTTTTCACTCATCTAGATCAAATGTTTGAAGTCTGTCTTACTTGCAGAAATTCTTTTTCTCCTCAGTGAGAACTGCTAAATGCTTCAGTCACAAGTCACATCCATGGAGCTGCACTTCATTTACATTTTGTTTGTGCTGGTTCCTTTGAACAGCAGACTCATGCTTTTTAACTCTGCTGCTCCTGGCACAAGGGTACATGGATATTCTTCTGGCAGGCAGTTGTCAGCTGACCTGGATCCTACGCTCTCACTGTCTCTGTGCCCAAACCTTGAGCAATTATCTGTTCTTCCCTCTGCTAGAAAACACAGGGATGCAGGGACATTGTAAAAGTAGCTCTTAGCTAAAGGCTGCTCTCCATCACAACGGATGCGAGCTGTCCTCACTCATACACCATCCATGCCGGACTGCAACTGCAGGTTTCATTAAAAATCGCTTTTCAATCACTGATTCTGTTGAGGGAAAGGAATATGTAATGCAAGGGAAACCACACACTGCCACGTAAGCTTAAAGGTGAATTAAACACCGGGGGGTGCGTTTATTAAACTGATTTACAATTATTTCACTTACATCAAGGATTTATTACCCCCAGCTTCCAGGTGCATAATACTAAACCCCGCTTTCGTTTTGAGAATTGGTTAGAAAATCCAAAACCGAGATAAACCAGGAGACTGCTGGCAGGAACAGCTCACCTGTGGGTTGTCCATGTACCACACCAGGCTGTCCTCTCGCGTGTCCAGGATGAAGTACCGCCGCAGGAATTTCCCACTATTCTCATTTTCCTCAATGTCTAGGAAACCACAGATGCGATTCTGGCGATCCACATAAGGCATTTCTGACCCTGGACATCACACTGCACAACAAAAAGCACAGGAGGTGAGCAAAGTTCCTTGTTGGTAATTTCAAGAGTGCTCTGTGCCTACCCACGACATTTTGAGCGGTTTCAATCAGCAGCTGAAAGGAGTTTCTACGGAAGGGTAAGCGAAGCGCGGCTGCTCCCCACACCACCAGCACTGAATTTTTACACGGGACTTTCACATTTTGAAGCACGTATTTAGCAGATCTAATAGCCTAAGCATAAAGATAGAAGTGGTAAGCAGCAGATGAGCATCAAGACTTTTACAGGTTCACTGAAAAATAAAGGTTCTCCTTCACAACACGCACAAAATTGAGCCAGGGCCAGGGTTACACTTCCTCCTTTGACATTGCCTCTCATGGCCAAGAAAGAACCTTTCTCAGGAGCTCCACTGCCCAACACAATTTTCATATCTGGCTTAGGCAAATGCAAGAAAAAGGCTTTTAGAAACACTGTTCACATTTTTCTTCTCTCTGACAAAAAGCACTTCACGTCTAACTCTAAGATGACATCTTTGCATTCTCATACATTTAAAAGGAAAAATGAAGCTGTGTGTGCACCAACAGAGCTGTGAACATCCTCTGCTCATTGTACTGAGGCCTGAGTGCGCCAGGCTTTTATTTTGGCTTTTGTTCTGGGGGGGGTGGGGTCTTTTTCTTTCTTTTTTTTAGTTTGTTTTGCTTCAAAAAAATGAATTAAAAGCTGCATTGTGCCCACCTATTGCCATTTTGCCATCCACCTTTTATGGCTCCACCTTACTGCAGCCTATTGCATCAAGTGTTCTGCTTCCTTCTGTTTTATGGGAAAGTCATTTTACTTTAAGAGCCAGCCTTGTAAGACCAAAGTTAAATTTGCATACTCATCTAAAAAATGATCAAAATCAGGTTGATACCAATCTTTCACAGGGCAGGAAAGAAATGATTCAGTCTTCACATTTTGATACAAAATTCCGAAGTAGTACAGATCCAAAAATACTAATGTAAGACATAGAAGGTTGAAGCATTTCACATTTTTCATAATTTTCCAACTTTAACAATGAAATATGGAAGTTTCATCTCAGTATTTCTTTAAATTCTTTACCTTTAATGCCTCTTTAAGGTTACTTGATTTAAATACATTTACATATATATATACACAACGAGACAGACATCTGATAATTATTTGTAGTTAGCTATTGATACACCACACCAAAACATGAGAGTTTTTCAAGTGTTGCTTTGGGGAGACAATCGCTGTTTATTTTAGGGACTCAGATATCCACATTTTTGGGGGGGGAGGATCAATAAACAAACATGTAAATGTACAATTTACAGCTGTCATTTTATATGACTAATTGGAACACAAACAAATTTTTGACACAATCAGTTTGAGAAACGGTTTTTAAAAAGTCTATCACCAGCAGCAATGGTTTAAATATGCAAAGGTTTATTCTTCAATAAAGTAAGAAGATTTACTAAGGTTATCTAAATTTTCTTGGTGCGTTCCTCACAATTTAAAATCACAGCTCCAAGTCTGTAACCAAGTTATAACTATAAGGACCACAAAAATAAACACTTGAGCACCCAGGACAATATCATTATTTTAACAAATATTCATCAGTAATTCAATTGAGCCTCTTGGGATCAGTTCACTGAAGCAAAATCTCCCTATAAACACATCTGAGGGCAAGCTCAAGGGTAGCTGTTCTCTAAATTACACCTCTCATCTGGCAGAACTTGGCATCACACCTTGCTTGCATTTAAATGAATATAAAAATTGCCATTTACCGGTATCGCCCTACTTTGTGCCAGGCGGTCCCACAACAAAATCATCCAGCATTTCCAGCACACCCTTTAGGCTTCATAGCAACAGTTTATGAAGCCCAGAAAAGCTCTGTGCCTAAAAAAAAAAAAAGCAAATATTGGTGGCTGGTTTCCTGTCTGAGCAGACTTAAAGCTGTGTTCTCTGCAGATGTGAAGAAAACCAAACACGAAACAAGGAAAACTTGTTTTTGAAACAAGATACGGATTGATTAAGAATCCTTGAATAAAACCAACTGAATTTTCAAAGCACTTTCCCTCTATAAGAGAATCTATGTTTCAGAAAACCTTTCAAGGAAAATGAAAGGGGGATGCTCATAATGCTCCATTATGAACATACAATTAGCTAAAGCTGAACTACTCCAATACTTGACTTTTTTCTTCCAGAGTAAAAAACAAAACTCAGAAGCTTTTTGTTATTTGTCAGTAAACCAATTCTCAAAGCAGAAGAAAAAACCCAAACCTAAATTAATAAAGATTTTCTATTTTAAAGTACTACTAGCTAATCTAGTCTACAAAATGATACTATTTGCACCTACTCTGTGCTCTAATGAAAATACAGCATATACTAACACTAATGTAAAAATGTAAATTTTATAATTGCTGTTTTCTTCAAATTAGTTTAAAATTCCTCAAGGGATTACAGATCTCTACCAGACCGATGGTCTTAAAGAATAAGAGACAAAAAAGCCCCCTTTAACTTTATAATAAATTGAAATCTAACACAATATCATACAACTGTTTTCCATTTTTAAAAGCCTGCTTGCAACACATTACACCTTGGCAAGATTCCTCTGTAAATTAATAGCAATTCTATTCAACGCTCATTAATGAACCACAATTTGTAATGCACATTAAAAAAAAGAAAAAAAAAAAAAATCAATGTGTGCCTTTCTTCCAGTTACTAATGGGACTGAACACATGACAAGCCACCACCAATGATTCCCTTCCTGACAACTCTAGACAGACCCAAAAAAGCAACTGATGGAACTGCCAGGATTCATACAAGGAATTGCAGAACTCTAATTCTTCAGCGCAGGAAATCCGGCTGGAAGAACAGCAGCCTAAGAATTCATCAGAACTTCAACTTCGAAATGTCTTCAGGATACAGATCATGTCTTGCATAGATGAGATTTTTCATTAAATTATTTGAAGCAATTGTGAAAGAAAAATCATCAAATCTGTACATTTTACAGCATTTTTACATGCACCCTTAGTTATTTTCTGCAGCACGGAACAGTGTATGAACTCTTCTAGAATCAAGCATTATAAAAAGATTATGAGTCCTTAAAAAGGCTGAAGGGATCAAACCTGCTACAGATCACACACAACTTCATTTTATTTTACCTTCCCTCCCTGCAGTGGAGCTGTGGGTCAATGGCATAGTGCTACTTCAGGAAAAACATCCCCGTGGCCCATTTCCTCCTGGTTCTCGCCACAATTCCCCAGAAACAAAGATGCTCTTGAAAACCCATTTGGTGGCGTATAGTAACACCCTGTAAGAACTCCCAGCTCCTTAAAACTCTTTCCTGGAGGGCTGTGTTATAATCCAAACAGGAGGCGTCACTTATTTTTGAAGCCTTACATCTCTTTTTCCAGCAGCAGGGTACTAATTTAAGAGGTCCATACCTCATCAGCCCAGCTTCTCTCAGATTTCCCCTCTCCCCGCTCTTTTCCTCTGAGGTACAGCACACACCGACATTCCCCAACATTTATATCCCACGCTGAGGGCTGCCTGGCCTCCTGGGCACCGCTATAAATAAAAATCCCAGATCACCTTCCCCAGTCTCACTGTAAATGCATGACTGCACAAGTAGGACCTGCAGAGGCACACGAGCGTCTCCTTTTCACCATTTATAACACACGGCTTAAACTCTCCCACATTAATTCCTATTTTTAGTTTCCCACCGGCACCTGTTCTTGAGTTCACCTCCATTACAGATTGGTTGCAGCCTTTGTATCTTCGAGTACAAAGTCGAGGCAAGACTGAAGTGAGGTGCCAGATAACATTTCCATGGGCCAGTCTCTCCTTTGACGTGATTTCCACAGGTAGGTACAAACCACGGACCACTGGCTGACTAAAGCAAGTGGAATTTTGCCTTTATAAAATGACCATGCAAGAGGCTTTGCACTATCACAGGAGAGCTTGATTAAGAAATACAAGAAGGGCATTTAAAACCTCTTTATTTTACATGTCTTTTCCCCAAGCTTTGGGTATATTTTATTACTTTTATTTCCAGAATTTAGAGGAACAGTTCTACTTCCTGCTCTTTAACACGTGGACATTTGGAACTTTGGATTTAACTCACCCCAGGAGATGACTTTGGGGTTCTTTTTCCATCAGCCAGGAAGATTAAGAAACATCCATTACCTACTTACTCATCCCTATGAAATGAAGAACAACATTCATACACCTCCACCCGATAAATATAAAACGATGCCATGAGTCATGCCCATCCCTCCTCCCCATCTCCCTTTTTAAGCTCTGCTGTTTACAGCAGCTCCAGCACCACAAAGGGAAGGTAAAGCAGCATCCCCAGCGATCTCCAGTCTTTCCTGCAGTTCCAGGGACAGCTTAATTAGTGAGGGCTCCTGGCTTTTGCCTAGGCAATTACTCTCAGCTTCCTGCTGTAAATCAGCTGCTCTCCAGCTGGTCATCTCTTTTACTGACCATTTACTGCCTCCCGAGGGGAAGGGATGAGTTCAGACTGTCCTGCCCATCCCCTGAAGAACGGGGCAAAGAAAGCTTTCCTCCTTGTGTCCATGCAGGATAAGGAAAGGGATTGGGGAGGGGGAAATTCCAACCCTAAGACAAGCAGCTCAGTGCAGCCTCTGAAAACAAGTCACATCAATCTTCCAGAGACAGTAGTTCAAACCTCTTTTTATTTCCTTGAAAACCTTCCAGCACAGGCAGCCCTGCACAGAGATAACTTATACTATGAGACAATACTATAAATCCCTGCTCACCTTTTATACAACTCCCAAAGTTGTATGAAAACGTAACAACCCCCCCAAACAATTAATGCAGGAGCTGGAGAGGTGACTTGGCTGCAATTCTTTTGACAACAAAAGATAATTCAGAGTTGGTGGATTTAAAATTACCAGCCCAGCTTTTCAATTTCCCAAGAATCCTCCAATGCCTCATTTTTGTTCTGGAGGACACAGCAGACATTGGATACTCCTGTTAGCAGGGAAGACACGACTTTGATTTGCCAGCAGCCTGTGACGCTATGATCAACTTTTTAACTACATCTAAAAATGAGAACTGGAAGTCTCCAGGACACACTGTCCCCTAAATTCAGATTCCCTTTCTAAAGTAGTCAAAAAGAAAGAAAAAACAGCTGCAAAAGGCCAATAATCACCGGGGAAAAAAATTCCTAAGCAGAAATCAAATTTCCAAAAACCTTTAGTACAAGTGACCCCTCTTATCCCTGACCAAACTATGAGGAATGTCAAAAGATACATCCCCTCCCCAGTACCCAAATCAGCTTCCAAGCACACCACAATACAGAAAAATCATTGTTGCAGTGATGAATCATCTCACAAAACCAGCAGCCTTATCTTGAACTTATGTCTTATCCAGTCGTGATTCTGTGCTCAAAATGCTGATCTGCTGTTTTCCAGGAACACTTGTTAAATCAGGGTAAACCAACCACTCCCATCTTTTCCAGTGTACCTCAGCAAGTCAAATGATTAATTGTATTCAATAGTATCCTGTAATGTTACTTTCACCTCAGAAAACAAAAAAATATCATTATGTTCTAAGTGAAATCTGAATCCATCGTCCCCTGGCCTGTTTCAAATACTGATTTACAAGTTCCACCATGGAACAGATCAGTACTTCCTCAAATACTTTTGCAGAAATTTCTCTAAGAGATGTTTCCTGTTCTTAACTGAACTATTTTCCTCCATTTTAAGGTATTTGCAACAGCAGCCAAAGGCTTTGGGATATGATGGAATGAGGAAATGCACTGCACAGGATGCAAAATTCTTCTCTATCACTGATCTTTTAAGTCAAAACAACAACAAAAAAAACTCCAAAACAACCTCACCTATTAAGGGTTTTTGCCCAGCTAAAACAATTATTTTAACTGTCCCACTAAATGCACTGAGCTAACACAAATAAAAGGAAGCATCCTGTGCAACGAGGCCATTATAAAAAAAAACACCCTTGAAATTAATCCATTAATAACTTATGAGTGATGACCAGCTTACAAGGCAATGAAGTAAAATAACAAAGCGAAGAGACAGAGATAGAATATGTTCAATACCGAGTCCTTACAACAGTCAGATGTAATTTTCATCACTTTATATTAAGCCTCTGAGATTAAAATATAGTTACTCAAAATGAGATATAACCAGAGATAAATACAATACAATAAAACAAAACAAAATATAGTTACTCTAATTCACTTTGACATATGTCTCACACAAGCCTCAAAACAAGTTTTTAAATGCTTATTAATTTCAGTTACATATTACTTAAAATCCTTAAAAATGCAAGTTCAGGGTTGATTCATATTTACAATTATTTTAATTTTTTTTTATCAGCCTTTTCAAAATTTTAAGTAAGTGCCACCGACAAAATTCCAAATACAACAAATCAGATCCTTGTTCTTGAAGATGCTTACATGCTTAGCCTATAGAAAGTGTCCATTCATGACAACCAAAACAAATTAAAAATTAAGCAGGAAATAACCACATTACTTATTAGGATTACTTATTAGTACTAGTTAGTCATTAGAAAAAAAAACCAAAACCCTGTTTAATTTCAATAATAAACTAGTAACAGTTTCATCCAGGCCAACCCCTGCAAGCACTTGAATTCCACACACTCCCAGCTATTTCAAATCCCCATCTGAATCAAACTACAAATCTTGATGAAGCTTATTTGACTTCAGGAAGTCCAATACAAAAAGAAGGTGAGGCTGGTTGAATTATGAAGTTTGCCATTTTTGAGCCAGTCTTGCTGATTTTCACTCTGAACCCTGGGTATAAACTCAGCAGTACAAATAAACACACACCTTCCTCCTGGGAAGTGTGTAAGAGATGGAAAGGCCAGCTGCTTAGGAAATTAGCAATATCTTCAGTTTTCCCAGAATGCTCTTATGTTGTTAAAGGAAGGACTGTAAATAATTGATTTTTCAGTTCATTTCAATATCAAACAATGAAAAGAACATTATCAGGTGAATATTTGGCTTGACCCCTTTTACAGATATAAAAGGATTTAATGAAAGCAAAGTACACAAAGCAAGTAACTGATCATCAATTTTGATTTTACAGATCCAATTTAGCAACTTCAATGCCGAATAAAGAAAAATGCAATGGCTCACCTACATTAAAGCTTTGGAAAGGAAAAAATCATTGCTGTTCAATTTTCACCTCATTTATTTTACTCTTTACAGTACAGACCATGTTCATTTCACTGTATAATCCACTGTGTGGGCCAAAATTCCTTCTACTGCAAAGATTTGATATTTCCTCCAGAATCCAACTCACTTCTCAGTTGTAACAGAACTGCACAAGGACTCCCAGAGATCAGGACTAATTTCAGAGCTCTTCAGTAACTGCAAGTGTAGTGGAAGCTCTTTAGGAAGGACAGGGCTTTGTGTCTCATGTAAGAGAACCAACGTGCACTTACAGAACATGCCAGCTCCTGTTTACCAAAGTGGGAGGGGAAAATTAAGCTCCCATCAAATGGCAAAGTTTCTGGGACATTACCCTCCCCCTCTCTTTTTTTTTTTAATACGCCTTAAATTAAGAAAATCAAGTCCCACTGTGGCGTATTTAATAGAAGTCTCACCTGACACACAGATAAACCCCACATAAAGTGCCAGGTTTTGTAGCACAGTGCCAGCACACTAACACCTAACTCGAAGCACATCACTCACTGTAACTTCTCACAGAATTCGTTTCCAGCAGCTTTCCTCCTTGGAACCAAGCCATAAGCACAGGGAATTGTCCTCACGTCAGGTACAGCCCATGTCTTGCTGTGGCCTTTGGCCTCACCCTCCTCCTCCTTTGTGGGATGACACAAATACCAGTTACTGCCCAGCTGCTGCTGCACTGACAAAAGGAGTCTCTCAAAACCTCATTTATGGTGTGCGGGGAGAATAACACCCCTCCACCCACAGAATAATCCCAAAAGTACCAGGCAGGCTCCTGGCATTTTGTGGGATTGCTGTCTGACCTACACACAAGCCAGGCAGAAACACTCCAGAAGAACTGCAAGTCCTGTGTACATCCAGCAAGCCTGGAAATCCTGGATGTACCATGAGCATGCAACAGCCTGGTTTTCAACACTCTGTACTGCTGCCTCCCACAAAAAAGGCAGCAAACGGATCTCCTGAAAGAATCACGTTCCTCCACCCAAAAATCAGGGCACCAGCACAAAGGAGGAAGACAGTATAGATAAATTACAGTATAGATAAAATACAGCATCTACAGTGAACTTGACTTAAGGAAGAAACAAAAGAAAAAGGTTAATGATAAAAAAATCAAGATAACCGAACCCTGGAGTCCTGAATCAGCAGACACACTTTGAACATCCTTTAAGTCACCCCAACCTTCCAGCACTGCTGCACACACAGGCACAGCCTACCAGATATAGGAACAACTTGCCAGTTGAATTATTAGCCCAGTCTAAGTCCCCATTTGTCCTTCTCAGCCTCCCTAAAGAGTAAACCAACATATTGAACAACATCTTTTAAAGTACAGTTTGAAGAGGACTGCTCACTCTTACAACAAACCTGGCATGTAACTGTTTTAGTGCTCAACAGAAGAACACTTAATTAAGTCACTAGTCTGAACAAGTTCCAACACATTTTCTTGGACATGGGATGTAAATGTGGTGGGTACCAAAGCACCCAGGGAGAGCATACACATCAAAACAATTACATATTAAACGAATTAATTTACCAGCTATCTGTCAGTATACAGAGACTGTTCCTGGGAGTGTTGACTCTCAACAATGAAAACATGTTTGCAAAGCTTGCTAATTGCTGTCTAGTCTACATTTTCAATTTATAGCAATGGCAGTGCCCTATTTTCACCAGAAAGATTTTAAATCCTAAATACTTCTAACTCTATAACATTACTAAAGACACTGCTCATTAGAGACGCCTGCAAATTCTTTCTGCCTTTGGGAGAGTGAAGAGGTAGAAAAGCTCAACCTCTTTCACGTGAAAAGTCAGTAAATCAGGCCCAATTTAAGAGATTCTGCTTACCATGCCAGCAGAACAAATTAGCTAAATTGATATCCAAAACATCTGGATGCAATGGTTAGCTAGAATTAAAAGCAGCTTCCAAAGAAGAGAGCAGCCAACAAAGGAACGGAGCGAGATTTGCTACTGTCCCCTGTGTGGCAGAACCATAACATAAAAGATTTATATGTTTGTGTGGGTATTTTAAGCATTGTTTTAAAATCCTGTGAAACAAACAAGGCCATGCAGTGCTCCTGTAAGTTTTAAGGACTTGCTTTCTCTAAGTGACACCAGAGGTTTCCAGTCAAAACCTTTTTTTCCACTGTATTTTTCTGGTTTTGCTCCTCCTGCCTGGAGCTCGCCCCTAGTTTATTAACTTGGGCAGCATCTTCAGCCTCTCCCTTGCAGCACTAGGGAGCTCTGTGCCCCACATCAGCACCTCCCCTGCTCCAACTTGACATACCCTGAGCACTCCTGTGATGCAGAGTCTCAGTATGGGAATGGAGGGACACAGAAGCAGCTTGTCCCAGGCCACACAGGAAGTTTTTTGGCAACACAGTGAGCTGAACCTGTTTCCCAAGTCCCAGAGCAGCAACCTCGCTATTGAACCACCTTTCTCCTACATAAAATACCTGAAACTATTCAGATTTTAAGGCAAAGGCATATGTTCAAACCTGAAAACTGTTTAAACTGTTGAATGCCACAAACGTCTACCAGACCTGCAACTCCCTACTTGTGCAGATAACATCTGTTAAGAGTAAGTGGCTCATACAGTTCTGCACCAGAAAGCTTAATAAGTTCCTTCTCCAAGATTAAAGAAACACCTACACATTCTAGATGCTTCTGCAAGTCCCTGGAGGGAGAAAATGCTGCTTAGTGCTGAGACAATGAACCAGCTTCCTTCCTCAACAGCAACAAAACCCTGCTGCTTTACCTAGCACTGAGAGGAAAGTGTTATTTATAGAATTGAGCCCTATACCAACACGTACCAAAATTATTTCTCACAGTTAGGGTACAGCATGTATCAAGATGACCTTAGATCTATATGTTTTCTAAGTCCTAATTGGAAAGATCAGAGTAAGAGCAGAAAAAAATTTGAAGCAGCTCAGCCATATCCCTCATTCCAATTCATTTCAGTGATTCTCTGCATTGAGGTATAACTTCAAAACCTGAACCTTTCTTGTCACTCAGACCTCTTCAGCAGGTGACTTTTTTAAAGCAGCTACATTATTTTCATATGTCAAATAAGCTCACTAGGATTATGATATTTAGGTTTCTTATATAATTTTATAAATCATTGACAGCAATGGTTTTAGCCATGTCCCATCGCATTTAGTTTCAAAACCAAAGGAATACATGTACTGACTGTTCTGTTTCTTTATATAATTTCTTGGTGACTTCTTAAGCGCTTGTTTCACGCTGTAAAAATGTTTTATGCTAAAGCCAGTTACCTAAATTCCCACTTTGGCACTGAAATAACTTACTATCCTGTATTTTCATGCAATTACACAACTGCACAAAGGTTCACTTGGCTCCAAACCCCAGTAAGTATTTTCTAAGACTGCTCCTATTGTTCATAATTATCAGTGAAAAAAAACCCAACCCTGCCAAAACCCATCTTGCAAGACAGATACATGCTCTCCTATCACAAGCTGTGATATGTTGTTTGTCTAAACACTGATGTAGAGCTGGATTCATCCAAAAGCACAGCAGAGCATGCAAGGAAAATTCTCATTAGAACATGTACTCACGCCCCAACAGTGCTGGTTTGCTGCACTGTGGAGGAACTGCATTTACTATGATAACTGTCAGCTCAAATAACCAGGAACAGTCAGTAATAAAGACATCGATGGAATTCTAAATCTACTAAAATAGATTAAGAATTTTGCAGGCCTGGCAGTTTGGGCTACATCCAACACTGCACTGGAGACTGTGTTACAAGCAGAGATCCGTTCTCATTTCAGTAATGTCCTCAAGTTCTTTCTAATCTGTTACAGTCAATAAAAACTGACTTCTGCACTTCCTCTCCTCTACACCAACTTTCTGACATGCAGTCAGCCTTTATTGGGCTGAGATAGTTCTGCTGCCTTCTGGAACAAGCCCCAGCTACCTGGAAAAAACAAGGCAGGAAAAGTTCTTGCATTCAGGTCTCTTCCTCATGCACGTGCCTTCTGTATTCCCCATGTGTGTCTGTCTTCTGTCACTCAGCTACTACTCTTGAGGAAAAATAAATACAGGACGAAAGAAGGAAGAGGGAAAGCACAAAGACTCTATTTTCTTTATTCAGCCATTATTCTTTGACTATTCTCTAATTTGTATGAAAGCATCTGCTCCTCTGAAACATCTCAGCACCACACTGCACCTGCCAGTGACCCTCTGTGCATCTTCTGCTTTAATTTCACCCTTCAAATGTAGAGCTATGCAATGGAGCATGAGGCCAAATGTAGTTTTAGAGCAGAGAAACAGCTGAAGAAAATAGCTGTCTTTAGAATTTATGAACTTGGAATTAAATCTTCTACACTCGCAAAATCAAATCACAACATTTGATAACTGCAAACAGAACTCAGTGAGTCACACCAAGGTTTATATTTTATGCAAAGCTGACTCCAGCAGTGCAGCACTCCGTGATATCCAGGACACATAAACCCCCCATGTATCATTTCTTCAATTATCACTTTCTACATCAGCGCTTATCTATCCCTGAATTAAAACACTCTCCTCCAAATATCAGCCAGGCCCAGCATCTCTTCCTACCACAAAGAGATTTCAGCCCACTTTTAACACTTCCTCACGTGACAATCGGGAAACCTGCACTTCTGCACTTGTGTGCTTCACAAACCTGACAGTTTCATGTATTGTTACTGGTGTGACTCTCTCAACTAAAAATAACAACTAGGAGGAAACAAGACTGAATGGACCTAAAATGCAAGTTCACTGTTCCGTAAGACGGAGTAACTCATGAGACAGCAACCAGTCAAAGCTGCCACACATGCTTCCAGCCCGGTTAGGATTGTGCTTGTGCTGCATCAAAACGAATGCAGAACAAAAATTAAATTAAAAAAAAACAAAAACCACAACAAAAAACCCAAACCAAAATATAAAACCCAACAAATCCTGTTGATTTGGTTTCAACAGTGAGAAGCCACTCCTCACACATGATAGTCCCCAAAACTGTACCATCAAATATGGCCCTGTCCTGCAGGGTCAGCTATGGGATTGGGTAAGGAGAAGAGAAAAATTATCTTTACAGTCATCACAGCCTCTGTCAGGAAAGCAAGGAATTTGTTAGAAGGCAGCAAAGAATTCGGTGCTGTTCAGCTTGCTCCATGCCTAGTAGTCTCTTTAAAAAGTACTCCGCTTTGAGAAGGTGAAGCATGGAGAGCTGTAGCTCTAAAGAATCTAAAAAAAAATGTAAGAAATTCTACCTCTCAGCTTTACTCGGATAACACCACTCTCTTGATGCCTAATTCAGGTGCTCAGCATAACAAATAACTGTTTCCCCACTTGAAGACTGTTCGTTCTGCTTGATTATAAACACAATACACTTAGCGAAAATTGCACATTTTTCTTACAGAAGGCCCCAAAGCAGCAGCCTGCCAGAGAGAAAACTGCTGTCCTCTTGATGTTACTTTGCAAACATTTGATGCAACAACATAATGCTTTTTCGGAAGGTCATGCATTAGTTCCTCCCAGGGGAGCTGCACGGCACATACAGAATTTAAGTCTCTGTTAAGTTTAGCAGCAAGTCAAACGCCTATCTGGAATTTTACAGGTGATAAAAACCGCGCGTGTAACAACGGCGGTTACAGTTTAACATTCATTTATAGTCAAGTTACCCATTCAAAGACACTTCGGCTCGGTAAACAACCAGCTAACCCAGAACGCGGCTCAGAGCGTGCCGGCAGCCTCCCCACACATCCCTCTCCAAAACTTGCGCCTTCCAAAGCTAAAGAACAGCCCCGGCGCCCCACGCCGGCCGCCCCGGCCCCACTGCGCTCTCCTCGGGCCGGGCAGCCGGGCCGGGGCTCCCAGAGGCGAGGGGAGGAGGGAGGCTGCCCGGGGAGCGCACAGCCCGCCAGGCACCGTCCCTGCGGGCTCTGCCCAGATAACATCGCTCCCTCCCGGCGTGCTCCCACAGCGGGGCGGCCGAGGCGAGCGCGGGGAGAGCAGACCGTGACGAGCAATGAGATCACCTCTCCTCTTACCTCCGGGGCTGTGACAGCGCCCTGCCCGCGCCACCGGGGCACCCGACACCGCGCCGGCCCCGCGGGCAGAGCCCCCGCGCCGCCGAGCGTCTTCCAGGGAAAACGGAAAGGAAAAAAGGAGGGAGAGGGGAGCGGGACAGTGCCCTGCGCGGTCACACACCGGGCAGGCGCGGAAGGAACGGCATCACCCGGGGCGGGCCGAGCCCCGCCCCGGACCGAGGCACTTACTGGAGTGGTGGCAGTGCGGGAGCCGCGTAAGGAGAGCCCGGCGCTCCCCGGGCCCGCTCCCGGCCCCGCTCCCGCGCCCCGCACCGGGAACGGGCTGGTCCCGCCGCCTCCGTCCGCACCACCGGGACCCGCACCGCGCATGCGCAGCCTCCCCGCCGCCAGCGCCGCCCCGCGGCCTGCCGGGACATGTAGTGCGGCGCAGGGCCGGGCACGGGGCGCGGGTCATGATGGGAATTGTAGTCCAATTCCTGGGATTTTAACGGGAAGGCCGCAGCTGCGAAGGAAATGTTGCGTGTTGTGAAGACATTCTTCCCTGTGAGGGTGGGGAGGGCCTGGCCCAGAGAAGCTATGGCTGCCCCATCCTTGGAAGTGTCCAAGGCCATGTTGGATGGGGCTTGGAGCAACTTGAGACAGTGGAAGGTGTCCCTGCCCCTAGCAGGGTGGCACTGGATGAGCTTTGAGACCCTTCCAACCCAAACTGTTTTGTGATCTCTGGTTGTATGAGCTGGTATTCATCAGCCACGTGGTGTTTAACAGGCCAAGTGCCAGATTCTGCACCTGGGATAGATCAACCCTGGATGTATGGACAGATTTTGGAATAACACTGGAGAGCAATGCCCTGGAAGGGGACTGGGGGGATCCTGGCTGATGGCAAATTGAATATGAGTCAGCAGTGCCCTTAGAACACGTAGCACATTTGGCTTCCCTTACTCAAGGACATCCTGGAGCTAACAATCTTTAAGGATGTAGTAAATCAAGATGTTGATAAATGTCCGTGTATACTTTGCTAACGTGGCAAAAAACTCGAGGTCTGTGTATCCCACAGCTGAGCTATCTTCACCTGGAGGCTCAGGTGCCTCACAGCCTTTGCCATCGATCCTAGTAGCAAATGACAATTTCCTGTAATGATGTTTAACCAGTTTTACCAGGAAGTTACTACTTTTCTAAGTGGATACTAAATTTATACTGAAAAAACTTTTTATTTTCTGAAATAGCAACACAGTTTTCCCCCCCCTTGCTTAAAGCAGTGATATCTCTAATTATGGAAATCATTTGAACTCTGCCGCCGCCTGTAAATGCATCTTTGTTTCGAGCTGGCATGGAACAACCGTACTCCACAGTGAAACAAAAGCTGTAATCAGAGCACAACAATAAAAGCTGAAGTCAGCCGCAAACAATGCCGCACCATTCCCATGGCAACTTTTCCCTACCAAACCCCGGAGAGGTCACACACTCTGCAGCTGCACGAGCCAGAAGCTTTGTCACTTCGGACTTCATTCACAATTATTCATACTTTTTTCTTTCTTTCTTTCTTTCTTTCTTTTTTTTTTTTTTTTTTTGGTCATTTTTCACTTTACAGTGTTTTACTGGAGTTAATGCAAGACAATCGACAGTGGGCGGCACCACGTCCATCTCCCCCAGCAGAGTTCCAAACTGGCATTTCTCATCCTGGCATTGTCGGGACTTTGGTGGCTATTACCTGGCTGCAGGATGTGTCCTGCCATCACACTGCAAGTGGAAGAGCCTTTTACAGAATTATACACCCTTTTTGCACTCAAAAAGCCATGCAATCAAAAGTCATTCCACAACACATGCAAACTAAAGCAGTCTGATATGCCTTAACTTGCAAATATTTTTCTCCAGCCTCCCACACAAGGTTTGAATAACCATATATTCTGACAGCAGGACTCAGGAAAGGCTAATAAGATGATTGCATTTAAAAGAAGGAGTATATTTTATTGGAATTTGGTAGCAAACCTCATATTGTACTTCACCATAGTTTCTGTCATGGAACTTGGCTTCTAGGATGGCCTAATTCTTCTTATTTAGTGAGGAGACAATCAGGCACATAAGGAACTATCTTTACTTAAACTGAGACACAAACATCTTTATATAGACATATTCTGTCATTTGTGCTGTTCACAAAAGTATTTTCATGAAATTCACACGTGGAGAACCAAAAGATGAAGAGTTGTGAATCTTTTGTGTCCAAGGCATAAACACAATTATCTCTAATGCCCCAACTTAAAGCAAAGCTTGCTTTCAGTAGAAAGCTTCTCATAGTTCTAGTCTTATGAATTGTAGAGGTACAGAGGCTGCTTAAAGCTCAGCTGAGCTCCCTGACTCCGAAACAACTCAGTATTTTCAGTATTCCTCTCAGTGGAATGTGCAAATGTGGTTGTGATGCTGAAAGTGATTGTGATGGCAAACAGGTAAACTTTGGGTGTGAAGTGACTGGGTGGCCCAGGGACTTTCCTACTCTGCAGTACAAAGTGATGACAGAGATTACAAAGGACAGAATCTATATTTTTACCTACCCTGCCGTGTCTAAAAATATTCAAGCACAAAGCCTGCTCTGGCTTCTCCTCCGTGCAATACCACTGACTTCAGTGTAGAAATTGGTTCAGAGCCCAGTATATTCCAGCAGAACTATGAGACAGACACTTATTTCCTCTCCAGTTGTCTCTATTCATAGTTTTCAAACCCTGGCAGGTATCCCCACAACAGTCTGCATGTCTGGCAAAAAATGCTGGCAGGTCCCTGCTGTGCCAGTCCTTCATTCAGAACCTGCTTGTGAATCTCGTCACTGGAACAGGTAGGAGGGTTTGGACATCAATTCCTACTGGGATTTCAGTCACTCAGAATACAGACTATGATAAATAGCATTTGGTGAGTGACCTGCAGCAATAGGCACCCCGAAGAACAAGTGTTTATTTTGCAAGGTGTAGAAACTCCTAGTGGAACAGCAGTGCCAGAGGAGTAGCATATATTTATCCATATACATGCAAACATGCAAATAAGAATCTGCAAATCACAGACACATATCTTGTAAGTATAAATACACAACTTGCACGTCTTGGCAAAGAAGCAGAAATATCCAAAAATTCCCAAAAAAACCCAAAATTCCTAATTGTATTTTCATGATGGATAATTCTACCCAGCAGAGGAAGTTCAGCAACTTTATAGATATGCAGAAATAAAGAGTCATGAACAAAACCTCACTTCATTGCTCTGAAGAAATTAATTCGGCCCGGGACAAAACGGTTTTGTTAAAACTAACAGTTATGTTGCCGTGGAAAACAGGAATAAAGCCTGGTCAGTCAATTACTGAGTGCAGAGCAAAATGCTGTCACTATATTCTGTTTTTATGGGTTCAATATTGCAAATTCCATCCACATGCAGTATGCCTCCTGTGCACTATTTTAAGAGGGGTGTTGCTGACCTCAGTGGGACTGCTTCTCTTGGAGGCTGTGACCAGGCAAGGTCATTACTCTGCTGACACCTCCAGGGTTAGCCACCAAGGAAAGCCTCTCAGTCATTAAACTCCATCCCAGAGGATAAATGTCTGAGTTTACTGCAGTAGCATGGGGCTTATTAGGCAGTATTTATTACCTAATGAAATTATTTGCCATAACGGAGGGAGATCAAAAATTCTCCAAGGCTCCAGCCAGTGTGACCCGAGGAGGAACAGCCCTTGCTGTCTCAGGGTTCCTGTTCTGTGAGTGAAACGTGTGAGCAAGACTCTGAGAAGGAGCAGACCCTTGTTTATGGCCAGTTTCTGAATCGTGAGAAGGTGACACGGATTCCTGAGCGAGCCTAACGAGTAATGAAGGAAGAACATCCTCTCCATCCCTGCAGGTAAACAGCCAAGGTTTCCCTGCAGTCAGTGCCTTACAGCAGAGCCCTGCATGTGATGGACATCTCTAGGGCAGCGCAGACAAAACCTCTTCCACGGGGAGGAAAAGAGCAGGAGCGGTAAAATCCCTGCACATATGAGCAGATCGTTTCGTTCAAAAGCCGCTTTAAAGCGTATTTGCGATATGCATTTTAAAGCTAAAACTTCATCTCTTCTGATGAAATGATGTTGACAGAGCTCGGAAATTTAATCTCATGTGGAGGTTGAATCCGTTGAGCTTCGGCTGCCTCTCGCTGGATCTTGTTATTAGTTTGATATTGAAGGAGAAAAGCACCCTGATGTAGCTGCTGTGGATAAGTACTGATGCACAGTGATGAAGTAATTTCCCAGCCTTTTAAATACTCTGAAAGCCATATTTAAACACTCTGAGTTCGTTAGGAGTTTAATATTCTTATGTTGCAGTTGTTATCCTCATTCCTATGTGCATGGCATTATACTAAAATACATATGGTGATTCCTCATTTTCTACCAAACAGCAAATTTTTATTTTGCTTCCATCTTTCTAAATATAAAACTTACTAACAAAAAACCCAAAAAAAAAAAGCCTTTTCCCCCCCTTTTGTCTATTTTAACCTAAAACCATTCCACATTAAAAAAAAAAAAAAAAAAAAAAAAAAAAAGTGAATTGTCTTTAAAACACAATGTCCCTGCAATAAAAAGACTGAAATGCTTTCATTTCATTTCAAAGCTTAAAAGATGAGAGCTTAATCTTCTCCAGAAAAGGGCGTATTCTGCACTGAAATATATGCAAAGCGCCCGGGGGGCTTTCAGCTCCCAGGGCTGCTGCAGTCAGGTCAGGACAGTGCCTCGCTGCTGTCATTGGGCAGGATGGGAGGCAGAGGCTCCCTATTTTGTGTGTTTTATTCGTTTCGTATTTCACTATGCACTCTGTTACAGAGGTAATTTACATTTATATTAGCGGGTACAGTGCAGAGTAAAGCTGGGGGTTGAAGCTGCTCTCATCTGTGCTTTTACCAGGAGCTATAGCATTATACTTTGCTGCAAATCCCAGTCCTCAAAGGACAGGGGTTGGAGGTTGTGCTGGATGTGCCTTTTAAATCGTTCTAAGCCATGATTTGAGTTGTATTTCACAGGAACTGCTACGGCAGGAACAACCTGAACCAGTGGAAGAGAATCCCTGCGAGAAGCATTTGCAGGGCAGCAGTGACCTGACCTGAGCTGGCTTCGGGACACAGGAACTCCCTCCAGCCTCTCCAGTCCTGAGTGACCACCAGAACAGATGGAGCCCAAAGTCATGCTCTAAATCCCTTCAGCAGACTTTTACCCCTCATGCTTTCACCCTTTGGATCCTCTCCCCCGTCTCTGGTGGGGAGTGAGCTGCACGGGGCTTGGGTGGTGGCTGGGGTAAAACCACGACAGAGTGAAAGTACAAAATGCTTCATTCAGTCATAGCAAGATCCCAGAGTACGTGGCGATGCCCTGCCCTTGGCACACCCTTCTGACTTAGCCGTGGCTGATATTTCCAGGCTGGGGAATCCCTTGGTGATGGCACTCTGGCTTTCTCCACCTGCTCTGAGCAGTGTCCCAGGTGGTGACAGTGCCACTGCTGGTGCCACCACCCCTCAGCCCCTCTCTGGTACCCAGATGCTCACACAGGGGGCCTAGACCAGGGTTTTTCACAGGAGGAACAGCTCTGCAGGTAGAGACCCAAGCAGCAGTATCTGAAATGTGGTGTTTTACACCAGAGGAGGAATTGCAGGGATTCTCAGTGCAAAGTGTCACAGGCCTGTGGCACACAGGACAGCACCAGCACAGCCTCAGCTGATCATTTCAGATGCGGTTAACATTTTTTCCCAGCCCACTCTTGCCCTGGGAGATGTTGTGCCAGTTCAGGTATCACCTGGAACTCTGAGCTGCACAGAGGCAATGTTCAAGCCCCAAACTGGCCCAAGCTCCAGAGAAAATGCCTTGGCTTGTCCACTGGCATGTGATTGTGTCACCCACACAGCCACTAAAAATGTGTTCAAGAGCTGGAGTGTATGGAGGCTCTGGCTAACAGCTAACATTGTAACTTCGAAGCTCATAAAATAAAGTAAGCTATTAATAAAGATTTATTAAAAAGATAAGGATATCTCTATAATATCCCCCATATTATACTACACAACTTGAAGCAGATAGCCAAGAAAAAAAAAAGAAAAACAAAAAACCTAACTCTGTGCCTTTATCTAGAAGGGAGAATATAAATATTTATCATTTCAGAGTATCTAGAAGGAACTCAAAAATCTTTGAATGTTTAGATTTAGGAAATATGTGAAGTGATGAGGCTCTGGAGACATTCCCATATGGCTTTTTAGCCTGTTGGTGTTCCCTTCCCAGGTTGCTCCTTGAGTGCTACTCTACATCTCCTTCAGAGAAATTATTTTGTAATCTCTTAGGTTGGTTTTGAGCAGAAAAACTGGGCTCCCTTCAGCCCTAATAATTCCTGTTTCTTGGGTGAAATGCCTGTCACAATTTTTGGGCAAACCCCATTTTTCCTACCTTCCAGGAACTCCCTGCATGATTTCTTTTTTATACCTCCCTTTGTGCCATTGCAAAATTCTGCTGCCTTCAGTAATGATCTTTTTTATTTATATTGGAGGAAAGATTAAAATTGGCCACTGGAATTAAAACAGCTCAAAATTTGATCCCACGCTCACCCAAATTTCAGTGTTTGTAACTTCCAACTCTGATTTTTAGTGTGGGAAGCCACAGCCTTTGCACGTGGTGCATGTTACACAATGGGGCTACTGCTTGTAAACCAATTGTGAATATTTTGTCATCAAAAGCTGCCCAAATCAGGTCTTGCTGATTTAAAAACTTTTGTCTTTGTTACATTCTCTGTTGTATTTTTACTTTTTTAAGTCAGTGTAAGAATAAGTCTCTCTCAGTATGTTCTTATGGTAAAGGATGCAGATGTGACATGATCTATAAAATCCCCTGCTGCCAAGAGTTCCTATCCAGAATCCACCCTGGATTTATCACTGATGGGGGCAAACCTGGAGCCAGAACCAGCTCCAGCCCTGCCGAGGTGGGGAACAGGATTTTACATGGAGATTGCAGCCCCTGTGCCCGGGGCATGGCCAGGACCTGCCACACGGCATGGAGGCAATCCTGACCTCTCCTTTTGGTCCCCAAGGATGCTTTAGGAGACAACAAGTTTCCCCTGGACCCCTTTTTCCAAGCTCCGTTGCCATCCAGCAGTACACTCAGGGCTGAACATGGACAAAATTGAACCGCTGCTGAAAAGGATTTCACTGACACCGCTCCAGATATTGCTCCAGCTTGTCTGGCTTTTCAGCATTTCCTTGCTCTCCACAGATTTTCCACTCCTGCTGAAACCAGCTCCACAGGTTGTGGCAGCAGCTCCGAGGGGTTGTGTAAACAGCAGCACTGCCAGGTCAGCTGCACCTCTGCTCAGCCGGTGACAGCGCTGGCGTCTGCTCCCTGCCATCTGTCATCCTCGGGGGGAACAGATGTTGACAGCTGTTCTCATGCCAAATTCTACCTTTGCCATCCAGCTACTGTGCTCATCCAGCCATAAAATTTATCTAAGTTACGGCTTTATATTTCAAAGGCAGAGACCCATTTTCCATGGTGAGGGGGTTGGATTTTTGTTTCTCCTGATACCTGGAATGACAGCATTTCTGGCAGGTGCACTGGGCTGTTCTGTGGCATTTTAGTTTTTATTATTATTATTTTTCTGTAGATAGCTAAGCTATGAAATGCATTTTTTTTTTTTTTAATGCGATTCTGACATCAATGATGAAAAGATGACTGCTTCTGTCAATCCTGTTTTGTCTTGGGAAAAAATCCCACAGAACTGACTTATCCTTTAGATCATTCAGTAGATTAAACACACCTTAGAAACCTTTACAAGAGTCCATAGTGGCATGAGGCATGTGCCTGACTGGGAATGACTTCACTTGTAGGAAAAATACCTCTGCAGATGTTAAATACTGTCTTATAAACCTCTAACACAAGGATTGATGATGTTTAGAGCGGTTAGACGTGGAGCTGGTTCAGTGTTAAAAAAATGAAATGAATATTTGATGGCAATTAAGAGGCATAGCTTCCTTTTTACAGGGGTTAATTGAGTTACAGTTTTGTTAAAAGCATCCTTCAGTTTTGTTAAAAGCAATACGAATTCAATAGAAGTATCTCATGGTCCTGCTTCGAATTAATTATTAACCAGCAAGAGTAATCAAAATCATCAAATGAATTTGTCTCTCTCCATTAAAAGCATATCAGGGTGGTTTGCAGTGGCAAACCACAGCCAGATCTGACATTTCTAAGGGGAAAAAGAGTGGCCAAAACAAGGATAAAAGAGAGAAGCTGTATTTTTGTGGCTGGGAGGGGACAGAGGAGAATCTTTGCTGGGGAGAGCCCCAAGCTGTGCTGGGCACAAACCTGCCCTTTAGGGAAGAGCCCTGCAGGGTTCCCTCGTGGAGTTGCAAGCTTATCTCTGGCTCCATGCATGGTTTTACAGCTTTAGGGATACCTTTTTTTGCTTGTTTGTTTTATTTTTAGGATACAGATTTTGGATTTAAAAAAAATCCCAAAATCTTGACAGCAAAACGTTCCCTTCTTTGGAGTTTGGAGTTAAACTATAGCTTTTTTTTCCTTTTGCACTTTTTTCCTTTGAGAAATAAGGAACTGTATTTTCTGGAATCTCGGCATTGCTTCTCCTGGGTGAAGGCTGGGAGCAGGCTGTGGAGGTGGCTCCTTGATCTGCAGGAGAGGTGGTACCCACAGTGAGGGGACCCCCCTGGACCAGTGCCTGTCTGCTGGGGAAGCATCCTCCTCCTGTGGGGTTATGGAGCCATCCAAGATGTTCCTGACTCCTGTGTCCTCTGATCTGAGTTCTTTCAATGAAGAGACTCCTGTGAACACTGTAAAATTGCAGTTTGGGAAATCAAGGACCAGTGGGCTGTGATGGGAAGCCAGTTCAGTCCACAAAATCTGGGAGCCATGGTAAGGAAGAACAAAAGACAAAAGGGAAGAAAGGCAGAAATCACGGCTAACAATTCTACGAGTAACCCACTCCTCTGCAATGATTAAACATTAAACTCCCACAAGCTAAGCAAACAAAACAAAACAAAACAAAAGTCCTCTAAATTCCCCTGAGGCTTTTGTCTTTGTAGCAAGGTTTGAACTCTAGGGCAAGTGCTGAGCTCCCTCTGCCCTGGAGGAGATCTCTGGATGAGGTGTCTGTACAGGGTGTCTGAACAGGGCTGTCTATATCAGGGTGTCTATATCAGGGTGTCTGTATCAGGGTGTCTGTATTGGGGTGTCTGAACAGGGGTATCTGTATCGGGGTGTCTGTATCGGAGTGTCTGTATCAGGGTGTCTGTATCGGGGTGTCTGTACTGGGGTGTCTCTGGCCAGGCTGGCCTCTGGTTGGGGTGATGAGCGCTCTGTGCATAAAGCTCCTACACCATCCCTACAGATGCAGCAGGGTGTCAGAGTTTCTGTGCCCCTGCTCCTCCTTTCCTGCGTGAGTTCAAGCCTGAGGAGGCAGAACTGCACCTCTTTATTTTCCCTACAAGGGAATAATCTGTGTTTGCCTCTCCTTAGCTGTTATAGCCCCAGCAGCTTGTCCTCCTTTATCTTCACTTTATTCACCAGGCAGATCCCAGGCACATGCAGACTACCCTCAGCCCAAAATTTGCCTTTTGCTACTTACCGCCTCTCCACAACTTCAATTGTTCCAACTAACCTCAAAAAGCAGAAGGAGATTTTAAAATCACCCCAGCCTACAGAGCAGGGAACTCAATTTACTCCTGGGGAGCTGCCTTGCTGAAACAAAGACCGCAGAACAGTGCTCTCCTAAGTGGACCCAACCACACTTTATCACAGCGAGGAACGGAGCAGCCAGCTTCCCACACGGCTCCCTGGAACCCAGCTTCCCTCGGGAATGCAGCACAAGCATGCACGGGCATGCCAGGGCGAGCAGCACGCAAACAAATCTTCCCTTGCAGGGTCCCACAGGGCTCTTGCTTAACGCAAATCTTGGCTTGACACCTCCGCTTTGCTCGGTGGTTGCGTTGCTGGAGGTAAATGGGGACAGCAGAAATTGCTGAGGTTGGGATTCAGGAGGGGGTTTTGTCCTGTGGGCAGCACAGGTGGATAGGGGATGAATTCCCAGCAGGGAAAGCTCTGAGGTGGCATTGTCCTGGGGGCAGCTGGAGAAATTGAAATCCCCAGTTGCTGAAATTGGGATTTTCCCACTGGAACATCTCCCCCACTGCCTGAGCAGCAGAGAATCCCAGGAGGGCCTGGGGCCACAGTGAGAGTCTGTGAAGGAGCTGTGATATGATTCCAGGAGCTACAATATGATTTTGGGTGTGCAAAGTAGGCAAACAGAGGTGCCCTGGCTGCACACTTGTTCACAAACACACCAGCTTTGTGAAAACCCCAGGATTCATCCAGACACACCAGGGGTCAGATATGTAAAAAAGATTCCTGTCTGCAAAATTCAAAAACAGCCCGCTCCTACAGAGCTCAGCTCTGTACACCATCACTTGAAAGAGAGTGAGGCATCAGAGATCAAAATTGGAAGTATGGTATCCCAGACAATTATTTGGTCAAAGCTCTGGCCAAAACAATAAGACATTCACCATCTATGCCTGGCTGAAATAAATGGGGCTTTATCCTGGTGGGGCTGTTCAAGGCTGGGCAATTGCATCTGGTTGAGTTATCATGTCTAGTAAGTTAATTCAGCCACCTGAAAGGCTGAAACCCTTAAAATACGCATGAGGGGATTTTTTAACGCTTGCAGTAGGCTGTGGGCCTGTTTGTAGCTGGGGAACACGATACAGTGAATGAGAAGTGGCATATTAAGCTCAGCTGCCTCAACAAATGCACGTGTAAATAACAGTGGTGGATTAAGGATTTAGTTTTACGGAGTCCAAATATAGAACTCTAAGGGAATTAAGGAGTTGAACAAAGGAAAACTAAATGAAAATGGTAAAATCGGAGAGGAAAGGAGAAGGAAAAACAAAACAAAACCAAAACAAAAAGAAAGGAAATTATGGAGTAGACCTAAAAACAGAGGAGATCACCAGGAAGAAAACAAAAACAGAGACTGGGCCCTTTCAGATGGTGATTGTGAAATGAAAAAGCTGCAGTGGAACCTAGAGCGGTCACTCGAGTTCATCTCCCCTGGAGAAGGCTGTAAAGCCGGCACAGCGTACCCAGAGATACGGAAAGCAGTGAGTGTTGCTGCTGTGTAATCTGTTTTCTTTCATTTGATGAAGGTCATGACTTTGATATTTTCCACCAGACTGGCCCGATTTGGGTGTCGGGCTGTTTGTTTGTTTACAGATGGGGAAATGTTTCCGACATCTGTCTGCGTTCTCCCAGCAGCTACCTCATGTTTCTTGCAACTTCCCAGCCTTGCCCACGGCCTGTTCTTGGAAGGTTAGTTTAGTTTGTGTTGGTTAAAACACCCTTTAGCTGAACTCACTTAGCACAACACCACACTGAGCACTGTCTTAGCCTTTATGTAATGTTTTGCTAATTTTAACAAACAGGCTGAGTGGTAGGAGCCGCTGGGGTTGCTGAAGAGCCATGAAGAGATTACTCAGTCTGATATTTCTGGAAACGTCTAGATTTCTAGAAATACAGATGAAATCATACCGAGATCAGAGCCCAGCTGTGCAGAGAAGAGGCAACTCATTTTTCACCTCCATTGTCAAGTCCAAATTAGTCCAACGCTGGCTGGAGGTGTGATGTGGTCACTTGGTTTTACGGCAGCTTGAGCAGAGAGCTGTGAAATGGGCACAGGCTGGTCCTGGAGCTGGGGATTAACGAGTCCCCTGAGCCCTTGGAGCAGCTCCTGTCTCATCCCCGTGTGCATCACACAGCAGGGTCAACCTGCATCTCATTTCCTGGGACATCCCTTGGGGTTACCTGCTGCGGGAAACCAAATTAGTTTGGGAAATACACAGAAACCACAGAGTCAATGCCTCAAGTGGAAATTCTGTGAAAAACCATGCTGTTCTCTGTAATCAGGCTTACAGAGTTGTGTCTGGCCCGCATTCCCACCCCCTGTGGGGCTCTCAGCTCCTTCCCACGTCCTCCTGGCCATCCCCTGGGGCGAGCCAGGGCTGGGGGTCAGCTGCCCAGCGGGCAGGACAGCAGCCAAGGACCACGTGTCCTCTCCACCAGTGTCCCGACACACGTCCCTCCTTCCCTACCCCCATTGATATTTATCATATGGGCAGGCATGTCCCTGGGTTTCTTGGGCTCTTTCAGATTTGATTTTAATTAGCCAACACGCTCTGAATTCTGACAAAATGTACCTAAGACTTAACTCTGCTTTAAAACTGACTTCTGTGTAATAAGACGTGAAAATCAATGTGTGTGAACTTGGGAGATTATCACCTGTGCAGTTTATCTACTAATGGCTATCCCTAAAGATTTTACACTTCCTACAGTAAATCAGTGTTATAATTGTGCAACTAATTGAACAGGGCTTTCATTGAACTATCCCTAGGAACACTTTACACTTAAACACTCAACCAGCCATTACCTAAAGCTTTTACGGAAATGATTACCTTAAATTTCCTTTTCAAAATGGTGATTTAGTGCAAGCATACTGCCATGGTTTTTAGCAAGCAAAAAAAAAAACCCAACCAACTTTATGCTGTGGAAATGTGCACATGGTCGTTGGCAGGCTGGCTCCTGATCTCAGAATTACTATGAAACATGTATTTGAAATACTGAGAAACTAGAGAGCAAATGTATTTACAGGAATGAAAGGCTGACCGGAATGATAAATGAATCAGGCTTAATCAGAAACAAACAGTGACCTATTCATAGCTCTTTCAAAAAGGCAAGAATTTTGCAGATGTTGTTGGGTCAAGTTATATAAAAAGACAGTTTATAACGAGCAGAATGTGTGTGCTAAAGTCAAGAGAAGTCTTCACAGACACATGTTTTTCCCATAGCTACGTGACTTTATTCCCCAGCGGCGTGGTTTCATTTTGATGCATGCTCCTTTTCATCTCTGACCAGGCCACCATCCCCGTGGTGGAGGGATTGCAGTGAGAGCTTGGAGAGACATGAGAAACTGAATTTTTAGACTTAATTCCCTTGGGACATCCCAATCCACGTTAGTGGGAGCCATGCCCAGTGCCGAGCAAAGCCTGCACCGTGGGCAGCACGGGGGTGGTGCTGCTCTGCCCAGATTTTGGGCAAGGTCAAGCATAACCCTGACGTATCCATCAGTGCCCCTGGGGTGCTCACAACTGTGTGGGAAATACTTTTTCTTGGACGGCAGCTCTGGCTCCCATGGGCAAAGCTTCTCCTGGCTGCGAGTGAGGTTTTTGAGAGCCTTGTGTTAAGAGTCCAGCAAGACTAAGGAGCTCATCAAGAGCCGGAGCCCATTTTTCTCCCATCTCAAGTGGTGGGAGAGTCAGGCAAAGGGCTGCAATTCAGCCAGAAGAGGAGCTGGGGAAGAGCCAAGATGAGCTTTTAAAGGGTTCATGAGTTGACACTGATCTGCCTTTGAAAACCCTGAGCATCTGCACTGAGGCCCAGAAGACCAGAACCCATTCACTGGCCTGGAGCTCAACACACGTTCCATTAAACCACATTTCATTTCTTCTAAATAAATAATCAGCCTCCTTTATGGCACCGTAATATATCTGAGGTAGTGTCTCTGCTGCTATTAAAATAGAAGAAGAGGGGAAGGAGATTGATAGCCAACATTTCATGTGATGAAAGGAAGAATTAATCATAACCCAAGTGCAGGATGGCACTGCTACATCAGTTCTGGCCGGAGCCTGCCTCTCTGTGTATCACCTTGTTGCACAATATTTCATAAAACACAGAAATGTTGAAATAGAGTCATCCTGGAAAGAACTGTTTATGCCCAAATCGTGGGTCTGATGGCATTAAACAAGATCCCTTGCTTTGGATCAGGCTGTGTTTTGTCCCCTCTGGGGTTGCACAGGTCAGAAGAAGTCAGACCTGCAGGGTCCAGAGGCTGCCAAGAGTTGTGTGCTGAAATTTAAAGTGCAGATGTGGGGTAGGACAAAGGAACATAGGCTGGAGGGTCAGAGAGGGCACAGAGTAGTTTGTAAATTCAGAAGGATTTACAAAAACATTTGCACAGCTGATCTCGAATAAGCTTGTTCATGGTTCATGTAAAATTAGAACTCACTTGGAAAATATTATTCAG
Organism: Hirundo rustica; assembly: GCF_015227805.2. Taxonomy (NCBI): domain Eukaryota; kingdom Metazoa; phylum Chordata; class Aves; order Passeriformes; family Hirundinidae; genus Hirundo; species Hirundo rustica. The sequence continues at coordinate 31,705,974 of NC_053457.1, read as the reverse complement.
TCAAAGATAAATTAGAAAACATGTGTGGATCTGCAGGAAATCTGAGAGGTGAACACCCCCAAACTTTCTCTTTCTATGGTCTAGAGCCAGGTTTTGCCATCTAAGCCCATGCCTTAACACAGTGGAAATTGCCAATTTTCAACAAGAACCTGCAGATAATGGACACAAGCTGCTGATTTAATTTTTCCTTCCAATGAGCATGACAGGAGGAGAGGCTACAGTTGTTTATTTTCACTCTGTGACAAACATGATTAATAGGCTAAATAGATCAGTCCTGGTCTGGTTTCAGCACCTCCACCAGGTGCTAAAGTCACTTCATCAAGGTAGGAAACACCAGGACTGACTCAAGGAAGAAGAAGAGCATGTGTGGCATGGCTTCAAAGGGGTGCCAGGAGTGTTTCACCACCTACACCCAGACGTGAACCAGGATCCATATTGGAGGAATCAATCTGATTTTTAATAATTTAATATTCTCAGATGACTTCTGGCTAAGCATTTGGTTTGGAGAAACATCTGCAAGTTCATGGCCATGAACCTTTAGCAAAAAGACATTTTCTTTTTAAATGAGGAAGGGGTAGCTCTAAGAACTTTGTTTTCCTGCTGTGAAGCAGACAGTTTTTATCTCTACCTGAAATCTAAGCTTTGCAGACAAGATGGAAAGAGACTTGTTCGACTCCTGCGTAACTATTCAAAAGTCCCGACGCAGACGCACAGAGACGAACCACAGACATCGTCTCTTAAATAACTTCTTGCAAGAGCTGTGCGGGCGATTCACAGGTCTTCACAGGAACCTGGTATTTTGCTGGGGAGCATAATCTTTTCTAATACTGTTAATTTTAATAAGCCCTTTCTTGTCTGGTGGTTAAACCACAGGTCTACAAGTCACAACACAGGCGTGTCGTTCCTGCTCTTCCTTGGCCTTGCGTCTCACCTCCAGCGAGACACAATTGCATTGTTACGTTTTTCTGAACCTCGAGCCCTAAAACTGTGAGTTATTTGCCCATCCGTATTGCTTCACTGCAATAACATTTGCAGAGCGCTTTGGGTTGTCAGAGGAGAGACATTATTTATTAGTGTAATTTCTGATTTCGGCTACGCCCACGCAACCTGCTTGTTCGTGTGGAACGGCGTCATTTCTCTGACTTCCTTTCTGTGCAAAGGCTCGGCGTTATCTGCGTTAGGAAGTGTGATTAAGGAAAGAACTATGCTTCTTTTTGAAGGTTTTTTTTTTTAGATAGAACAACTTAACATGTGCTTTTCCTTTCACAGGGGTAATTTTACTTTTTTTTTTTCTCTTAGCAGAAAACCCTGCAACAGCGAGCTACGATTCTGAGATAACAATGAGCCTTTTCTATGATGACTTGAGTCCACGCGCCACCAACATTTTCCTTGAGGTGCTAAGACTCTCCTTTCAACACAAACGTCAGTAAAATTCAAGGGAACTCCAGTAGTTCAGAACTGAACCTTGGCTGGAACAATTCTTGTGGAGGCTCCACGCTCGGGCATCACTTATAGGAAGGACTGGCACTGACGTACCAATATTTTATTTACAGAATCTGTGCTAATGAACTCTCTAGCTAGCTGTGACCCTTGAAACACTCTGCAGCTTCCAGAATGTGCAAACTGAGCTATTTGTCATGTGTGGACGTGAAGATCAACGGGTAAAGGCTGAAGAAATCTAGCAAAACCCCATGTCAGCAGCCTGTTGAATCAGCTCTTTAAACAAGCTGCTGGATGTTGATGTAGGGTTTTGAAGTCTTATGTGCTGACAGGCCCTTGTATTTGCCTACTGATGGCAAAGGCATTATATTTGTCATCAGCTGTATGGCAATAATTGGAGACAGCATTTTTTGTCATGGACTCAATAGGTGTTGCAACAAGCCTGGTGTGTTGCCTCCGTGTCTGTTGCCACATTTTAAAATTCATGGACTATGCCTATTTTATTTTTTCCCCCTAATATGTCGTATCGGAGTCTGAGCTGTTTTCTGTGCAGTAAGCATTAACTTACCACAAATGCCACATCAGCATCCAGACATAGCAGGAATAACTGCGGTTGGGCTCATCCTTTCCCAAATGCATCTTGCAGGACTGTGTCACTCCGGATTTTGGGTGAGCTGGTCAGCACCCATCTGTGTGTCTGATTCTCTGAAGAGATAACTAATAAAATTCAGGCGAAACCCTGTGATGCATGTGGGGAAAGCTGATGGCCAAATTTTGCTTGTGTGTGTAGGAACAGGGTAGAAAGCTAGTCTGTCATTTCTTCTAGTCGGTCATTTCTTCTAAGTGCAGCTAACAAGTAATCTGTAAGTTCCCATATAAAGCTATTTTGAGAATAAGAAGTTCCTTTAACACAGCAATCTATTCTGAGAGTGAAAAATAAGTGCACCTGTAATAACAAAAGGTTTGTCCCATAAGAATCAGTAAAAAAAAAAATGTAAACAATATGAGAATGGATAAATTTGATAAACAAGTAAGATGTCTTTTACTAACCAATAGAATAATTAACAAGAAAGCTATTCACCAATTAGAAGTTGCTCTCAAAGTTTGTAAAAACTGTATAAAAGACAGAATGAAGCCTTCTAAACTTTTACAGTGTCACTAATAATAAAGAAGCCTTCTAAACTTTTATAGTGTCACTCTACGTGTCGTGACCATCCCAACAACATGTATGAATTGGTAATTGCCATTCAGAGTGGGAGGCTGTAGCCCCTGGTTATGTGCAGCCTTTTCAAAGTACAAACAGAGATAAAATTCTCTGAGATTTTCAGGAGGAGTGAAAATACTGAGCTTCATGTCAAGGTTTGTATGACAGGTTTGATTTCCATCCCGTTTTTGCTGTTAGTTCAAATGAATGGGATGCTCTAGAGTTTTGACCCAGAATCATGGAGTTCTGCGAATTTGCGTGATGCAGGTTAAATTAGGGCGTGTTTCTGTGAAAAGTGAGGAGGTCCCATGGTAGGGATGTCCATCCCTACAGCAGCAGTGGAAAACGGGCTGGAGAGGACCAGGCAAACCCTTTCTCTGACATCCCAAATGAGAGATGCCTGCTCCAAAGCTGGACCTCTCGCCGGGGGTTCCAGTGCTCACACCCTGCCCAGGCTTGGCCCTGCAAATGCAAATTATTAAATGTCTGGGTGAGAAGGAAAATAAATTTTGATTCAAAATCTCCTCCACACTGCCCTGGTGTTCAGTTCTGAGGGCACTTTCCAAGCTGCTCTTGTGCCAGCCCAGCCCTGGAAGAACAGTTTTTGTCTGAGTGAGGGCTGAGGCTGAGCTTGGTGATGCACCAGCAGTTCTGGAAACCCCCAAGCAGCAGCAGCCAGGCAGCACGACCTAAAAAACCCCTATTCACCACCATCCCCAATATTATTAATCAGCCCATGGTCTGCTCAGGCAGGAAATTGTTACCGACCACTTTAATTTTACTAAACAAATGAAACCACCCCATTACTCATTCAAATCTAATAAACCGCAGCACACAGAGGAGGAAGTGAGCACTTCAAAATGGCTTGGAGAAAAGTTCTCACTTTGTTTTGCCATTTAATTAAAGCCAGGCTCTTTACAGGAAAGGGCATAATTAAATGGCAGCATGTGTACTATGATAATCTTCTTCACTGGCATCTCAACATGCAGCTTGCTACTGAAGGCAGACGGAGTCTTTGTGCTGCTCTTTACACTCCCAGAGTGTCACCTGCTCCTCAGGAGGAGAGGCTACAGTTGTTTATTTTATTTTTATTTACATTGGGTACCAGCACAGCTCTCCTTTCCATGCCCTGTTGGATGATACAGGGCTTCATTAGGAAGGTGCCAATGAAATAAATTTCCTTATTGCTTAATGTCTGCAGATGCTCAGAAAGCAACTTCCTGAAGATGGGCCCTGCAAGTCACCTGGCAGCTGTGGATTTTATCAATGTGCCTTGGTATTTCCTGATCATCAGGTCTTTAAAACATAAACAAAATAGTCCAGCTTTAATATTTGCAGTCCTAGCAGTAGTTCAATATGTGATGTGATTTGTGTGCATATGTAAATATTGTCTTTGCAATCAGAAGGCAGACAAAGCATGAATGTACTTGTACCACAGAGAGGGATTGCTGTAATTGTTTGCCTTTCTTCTCAACATCAAATTACATCTTTAAATGAAGGGAATTTCACAAACAGGCAGAAATGCCATTTTTGCTATGGGAATTCTACTTACTCCAGCTGCGTGATGAAGTTTCACCTGAAAGAAGAGCTCATAAATGGGAATTATTCCTTTGTGGTGTTTTGGCTCCTAAAAGATGATTAAAATAGAAAACCACAGATAATCTCAATAAAGGGCAAATATCACAAAGAAACCTAACACCCAACATGTTTCTGTAGCACTGCAAAGGCCATGAAGGCGTTTTCAAGCACACACGAGTTTGTTCCTGTCTGTACAACACCCACTCTTTGGGACTGCTGGCATTTGGCACCTTCACACTCAGGGGATGGACAGCGTTTGCCGGAAGGTCCTTGCCAATTCCTTTGGTGTCTCACCTGGTTTGCCCTAGACAATCCCTAATCCAATGCAAACAGGAGTAAAGTCAACAGGAAGAAGTATTAAAGAAGCCTGCATACTTAATAAATCCCCTGTTAGTCACCATCAGAGTGAACTGGTGTGTGATAAATCCTTTTTGTTACCGTGCTCCAGTTCCATGCACGGACCATGTAATCCACATGAAACCAGCCCCTCTTCCCTTCCCCATCACAGATGTGCTCTCCTTCCCATTCCTCAAAATGTTCTCCCCACCACCCTCATTAGTCTTACTTAATTTGTTTTGCTCTATGGAAGGAATTACAGATTTGCCATCCTAGAGAACAGCTGACGCTTTTACAGGAAAAGAAGTACGTGATTCATAATTTTCCAGAAATCTGCACATTACATACGAAGCACATCAGCTAGCGCCTTCTGAGAAGCAGGATAAATCCTGAAACTTGTACTGTATTGTTCCTGTTTGTCTGCTTTATGTACCTGTTCAAACGCCACACCAGGTCTCACATCCAGCACGGGAAGATATCTGTGGCCTCTCGTGCCATCATCATTTGGCTGAAAGTGGTAGCACCTTGAGAAGAAAATGACTTTAAACAGTGCCATTTTGCAATGGCATTTTCCAGTGGTGCAGAGGGCTGTGGAAGATCCAAGGAGGCAGAATTTTGGGAGCTGTAGGTAAGCCAGAACACGCACAAGAAAATTCATAATGTAATTCTGATTCAACGTTCTGTTTCAGTTGTCACTTTCTGCTTGTTGGTTTGGTTTTCTGGATTTTTTTTCCCCTTTCCTTTTTAAAAGCAGCATCCTCAGCTTGTCTTATCAGGAACCATGGGGGGAAACACTGTGATGAAACCAGACTGTCACAGAGAGAGTCCTGAGGAAAGCTGGAAAGAAATGCAATGGAAAGGTGCCATGGCCAAGGGGACATTCAGCTCCATCTTTCTTCTCGTCGTTTTGAGAGGTGAACTTGCACATCCTGTACAGAGCAGAAAAAAACTCCGAGATACTGGAAAAAATATTAATAATTCAGTTCAGTGAGCGTTTTATGTCAGTGAACACAGTCTCAGGAGGAATAGCTGCATGTTCTGAATAATGTACTCCTCAGAAATCTTCAGAAACTCAAAAAATTATTTATGAAGTGCATGTGAGGACAACAGTGGTCTACCCACTAAGCTAAAAATATCTTTCTTTCTGTCCTCTACTTTTTAGCATCACTCACAGGTACCTTATATCCCAAAAGATGTACCACAAAAACTATTTTATATGTGCAACAAGGAAGCAAAATCTTTGCGGGGCAGAGGTTGTTTCTCACGCCCTTCTGGCCTTAAGCAGAGCGGGACCTCAAGGCTCTTTTTAGGATGAAATACCCTGCCTGAGTGCTGCATCCAGCTCTGGGCCCTCACCACGGGAAGGAACTGGACCTGTTGGAACCAGAGGAGGTGATCAGAGGGATGGAGCAGCTCTGCTGTGAGGAAAGGCTGAGAGAATTGGGATTGTTCATCCTGGAGAAGAGAAGGCTCCAGGGAGACCTCAGAGCCTAAAGTGCCTAAAGGAGCTCCAAGAGAGCTGGAGAGGGACTTTGGGCAAGGTCATTGAGTGTCAGGACAAGGGGGAATGTCTTCCCATTGCCAGAGGGCAGGGTTAGATGGGATACTGGGCAGGAATTGTTCCCTGTGAGGGTGTTGAGGCCCTGGCACAGGGTGCCCAGAGAAGCTGTGGCTGCCCCTGGATCCCTGGCAGTGCCCAAGGCCATGTGAGACAGGGCTTGGAAAAACCTGGAATAGTGGAATATGGAATAGTGGAATAGTGGAATAGTGGAATAGTGGAATAGTGGAATAGTGGAATAGTGGAATAGTGGAATAGTGGAATAGTGGAATAGTGGAAGGTGTCCCTGCCCATGGCAGGGTGATGGAACTTATTGGGGTCCTTTCCAACCCAACCCATTCTGTGATTCTGGGATTATAAAAAGCAGCAATCTGAGATTCAAGGAATAGCCTCCCACATTTTCTATGTCTGTTCTGGAAGCGACCCCTCCAGCTCCCTGCAGGCTGAGGCACTGGAAGGATTCACTCTTCAAGCCCCTTCCAGCTGCAGGGGCTCTTCAAGAGCCGGCTGTCCAGCCTGATGCCACCCTCAGCCCCGTGTTCCTACCCCCAGCACTGCTAGGACAATGCTTTTTCCTGCTCTGGAGCTGCACATGCCTGTTGCTAGCTCTGGGAGCATAACCCTGGAGTGAGGAAACAGCAGCCCTCGAAGGGAGATTCCTCTGCAGGTCTGTCTCACCTGGCTCTGCACAGCTCTGGAAGTCCCCGGCTCGCCGTGCCACCAGGACAGCTCTTCCCTACACATCCCACCCTCAGTGAGGTGGGACAGGATCTGCCCTCCTCTCTGGGGAGGCTTTTGTGACATCCCTGGGCTGTAGGAGGCTTTAGATTCACAAATTCCCTCCCAGAGTTCCCCAGTAGCACAAGTACTTGATAGTAAAAACCTCTTGTCATAGAAATGCTGAGGTTCCTCTTTCCCCCCACCAGCACCTTCCCAGAAGTTATGTGAAGTGATGGTATAGCTTTGTTAAACAAACAAAAAAAACACCCCCAAAACACCGACCCCTAACTTTCAGAGCATTTTTAGAATCCTTTCCAGCGTACCTCATCCTTCGTGTTTACTCCAGGCACTGTTTAAACAGTTTGTGTTTGCTTAGGTAACTAGATTTATATCCTGGATCAGTAAATAAACCTGGCACTGTGTGCTTTCCTACAGATACCTCTACCTGAATATTGCAAAACACAGCAAGCAGGAGAAAATGGGATGTGCACAAAGAGAATTGTTGTCTTTAAGGAAGAAGCCCAGGAATCACAGCTCTGGTTTGATGTATGGAAGCAGACACACAGGCAGCCGTGGCTGCTTAGCTCCTGGATTTAGGTTTAGAAGTGTCTCTCTAAACAAAATGATGTCCAAGCAAAAAATGTTAGGGTGGATGATAAAATATGGATCCAGAAAGTCTGTGGGTTAGATTTCACTGAGCTTTGGCTGGAGCTGCTGGATTGAGGAGCTCTGTCTCCTCTGGCTTAGACATTACATAGCAAAGCTTGTAATATTTCATCTCCTCTGGAATGCAATTTTGCAACAAATACCGATTCTAACTACTAGGTGCAAAGGAATTTTTTTTTTTAAACACTCTTTTACCTTGTCCACCTGCGTTCAGAGCAGGTCAGAGTGTGGAAGGAAGGTGCCCCCCTGCCCAGGAGAAAGGGACTGAGGGGAGCTGGGCTGCACACAGACCTGGCACTGGCACTTCAAATCCTTCCATCCAAAAATAAGGGCTGGCGAGGTTTAAATCACAAACACACAATAAAACCCACTTGAAATGAGTCCATGTAAACGAAGGGATTGAAAAACAGCTATGTATCTCTGTCCTATTTCCCTTTCCAGGAAGGAACATCTCTTGGGTAACCTAAAAACAAAACAAAGTAGCAGAAAACTTTATTTAACCTCCAGCTAATTTCCTATCCGGACTAATTTTAGCTGGTTGGATTTTGTTTGGTGGATTCAGAGCAAATTCAGAGGGATGTTGCCTTTTGCCTGAAGCAACCGTTGTGGTGCTCTGGTGAAAACAGGCTGATTGAATTTTTACACAAATTTTGAACACGAAATGTCACTTTCTGTTTAAACACAGCAGCACGGGGGTCTGGTAAAGCTGATGGCTGAATTCTGCTCCCTGGAAAAGCCCAGCCACCAGAGAGCAAACAGCTGCTGGGAGCTGGCTCCCAGTCACTCCTGCCTCTCGGAGAGCGGGCGAGGGGGAGCACAGGAGGGTAAAAAACATTGTCATGAGCGCTCCTCCACGCGTGTTTTGAAACAGACAGTCCTTAATTGAAGGAAGATCCAGTCGGGGACCAGCCCAAAAACACTTGGATTATTTTTCCATGAGTCAAGGGTTATACTCAAAACAAAAATTAGCCTACAAATACCGAGGCCAGGCTGGTGCACTGAGCGCTCCCCAGCACAGGTCACTGCTGCCAGCCTCCTGCTACAGAGGAAAATCCATCTGACAAACTGCTCGGAAAGTCTGTGGAACTTTATTCACTCTGTCTGCCTTTGCCTTTCTAAAACCTTTAATTTTAGGGCCTGCGATTATTTGCGCTGCCGTCGGCTCGAGGCGTAGAAATTGTGGAAGGAGCATGAAGGGGTAACAAATACATTTGGAAACTCTCTGAAAAGGACAGCAAGTGTTTCTGCTGTGTGCCTGGGGAAGCTGCAGACCAGAACGAGGTGCTTCTCTTACGTGACTGGGAATTGCATCGTCTTTGTGGTGAGAATCTGTCCAGGGTGCTCAGATTCCAGGTTACCAAACTGTCACAGAAAATATGACTAAGAGGTGTCTGCTGCTCACCTCGGTCCTGAGATCCTGCAGGAAGAAGAGGAAGGGAGGAAATTATTTTTAAGCAAGTGAATTAAAAAAAAAAAAGACAACAAAAACACCACAAGGACTTGAGCAAATAAAAAGCACCACCTTTATTAAAGTAGTGCTTGAAGTTAATGTTTGAGCAGACACTGTCTTTGATCCCATCAAAGTGAAAATGATTGAAAGGGAATGACAAATGCTGGAAAAGGTGATTTCAGGACATTTCCCTGCATCACATCTCCCCAAGACCCACCAGAATCCCTGCTCCTGCCCAGCCTCAGCCCCGTGCATGCTGAGCTTCTGTGGCTGGTTGGTTTTCCAGCCTAGCATCCAAGGTCCCTGTTTTGTTACAAGCCAGGATCTGAATGCTTGAAATGACATAAAAACCCCGTTGTGTGCTCAGAAATGCAGTGGCAGAGGCTGCAGCCGTGTTTTCCTGCGGTGCTGGGAGGAGCAGCACCTGGCACAGCGCTGGGAAAGGGCATCTTGCTCTTGACAGATCTGTCATTTTTATTTTCTTTTTTTTTTCCCTTGTTTGCAGGCAGAAAATAAAATTGATCTTCATAAAGCACCCTCGTTAAATTGGACCCTTATTTTCCTCATGAACTAAAAGGTGCATTTGAGATTTTGCTACTCACCCTAATGAACTGGATACGAAATGAAATTGGAAATGAAAAGAAAGCTGTCTTACACATAATTTAGCCTTCTGTAATCATTAACACTCTTTCCTCAGTCCATAATGGAGACACTTTGACTTTTTTTGTGGGATTTACAAACCCATTTATCCTCTGTTGGACAAATGAGGCTGTGCCAGATGCAAGACAGGGCTGAAGACGATTTAAGATTGTTTCCACTGTTACAGCAGCAGTTTCTCCTTCTGTCTCTAGCATTAACAAATAAACACAATTACAGGCAGGGCAAGAACAAGAAGTTGTTTCCTGGTATGAAACAAAGCAGCAAACTTTTAGGAAGAAAAGAGGAAAAAATGGTTTTGCAGCAATGGTTGTGTTTTTCATCTGGTGACACTCAGCTCTGGCAGAGATGTGTGCAAGCTGATTCAAGGTTTACAGAGCTCAGTGCAAGTGGTGTCAATGACTTTTTTTTTTTTTTTTTTTTAAGCTATGAATGATGAATAATACATAACCAAGCTTTTGTTGAGTAATTATTAATAGGAAACACAGCATTTGAGATAAAGGAGACTCTCAGCTGGCAGAAGGCGGTAGGGATCACCATGACACTGAGGTTGGTCATCCGTGGGGTTTACTTGGAACTCAGCAGAAAAGGAAATGCATTTTCCCTGCTATTTCCCCGAATGGTTGAGAGTGGAGCAAATCAGCATCCGCAGAAGGCAGGAGGGAAAAAAAAAAATCTGTTTCTGATGCAACTTCCCATGTTTTCAATCAGCATTTTCCACAAGTTGCCTTGTGGTGACGCATTTAAAAGTGATGTAAATGCTCTGATTGCAAAGAGTATACATATATTAAAAAGGCACAAATAAATATATTAAAAAATAAAATATATTATGTATATATATATATGTGTATATATATATGTTTATGGGTTGGCTGAACAGAGCCACTGCCGCGGCTTCTGGATGAAACTGGAGAGGAAGATTAATTATTAGCTTCTTCAAGCAGTTGTGCATTTGTGGGCCCTGGAAGCACAGGTACTATTTTGCAAAGAGCTCGTTGCAAACGAGAAATGAGCTCCAACTCCATCATATCTCCTCCCCCACCTTGTGAAAGGTCACAGTTGGCTGAGCTCCATTGTAGCTCCCCTCAGAAAGCGGTGAAGGAATTCAGAAGTTGTTTTTCCCACCAAAAAGAAAAAAAGAAGAAGAAAGAAGAAAAGAACAATCGTACACCATTTCCATTTTCTGAAGGGGAAATGGTGATCTGTCTCAGCCATGCTATTGCCTGGGAATTCAGCAGCCTTTGGTATTAAAGGAGTTAAACAGCAGGTTTGCCTTAAATCTTGAGGAAAACCTGTTGTTTGAATTGCTTTTTTCCGTGGTGAATAAGAGTGAATTCTTCCTAGCACCTTCTCTGTTCGAGGTGCACCCTGCCTCTGGCCTGGCTGGTTTTTATTGAATCCCACCTCAGGTCTCACACAAATAATGTGCCACACCTGAAAAGTGCACCCACGCTGGAAAACCTCAGCTGAAGGAAAACAAGTAAGAAATGCACTGAAATGCTCTGAAATTCCACCTCCCGAGCAGACAACAGTTCCAAGGCACCGATTAATCGTGTTCTGTGGGCTCCCTCATCCTGTGGGTCACGGTGGAAAGCCAGATGAGGATCCAGTTAATGGATTTTTCACTGTGACCTTTTAAATCATCCCAACAGCAGGGATGCCACTGGAAAAGCCCCAGATCCTCTTCTGGTGTGTCCCAGCCCCTCCAAACCCTGCTGCAACTTTTCCCTCTGGGTCTCCTGCCCGAAAACAAACCCGTTCCATCTCCTCAGCATGAAATTCTGTGTCACAGCTGTGCTTTGGGTGAACATTTCCCATATTATTTTGGTTTTTTTCATCCGTGGCACCTGCCTGTTCCCCTCCCTGCGGAGGCTGGACCTTGTCTGGGCAGGAATCGGGCTGGGCTGCCTGTGACCCTTGGATGGTTTGAGCTGATCAATTCCTCACCAGTTATTAACGAGCTGCTTTCTGGAGAGCTCTGGCTCAGAGCTCCAGAGCTGACAGTAACTCATTCTAATCAGGTCAGCTGAGGTTGCATGTCAAATAAACAAAATGCTGCCTGCCTCTAAACCCTCTGAAAGAACCCCCAAGTCGAGCAGCATGTGAGCAGGACAGGGGGGCACTTCTGATGTTCATTTCCCTCTGTCCTTCTTCCCCCAAGGGGGTAATTCAGAGGAGCTGAATCCTCACACCTCACATTCACATAAAAGCAGGTTATTAATAAATTATGTTCACTGGGTGAGGGTGAGATGAGAATCATGACAAAGCTGACGGTGACATTTAGTATCACAACTTTAAAAAGCTGTTTTCGACAGCGCATTGCGAGATGCAGTTGCCAACAAGGAGACAGAACATGCAGACACCTCATTTCTGCAGGGTTTTCCACTCTGCATCAGCGATGTGATGACAGAAACGGTTCTTATAACTATTTATTTAAGGCTTTATTATAATGCTCATGCCAGAGGGCCCTGGATTAAGATGAATTGAAAGTTTTAATGGTGTCATTTCATTGTTTTTGTGGACCTGGCTTGGCGTTTGCTCGTGGGCAACCGCTGGCTTTTACAAAGGATACTCTGTGAAAAGTCAGTATTTTTTGCCGCACTCACAATGGACAAAACGCCAGCTCACAGGAGCAGTATATATCTACTGTTCTGCACATTGTTCATGCTCTGAAAAGGAAGAGGAACGGGGCTGGGCTCCTCCAGAAATGAGACAGAAATGCCGCTGAGGTCTCATTTCCTGCAGGGCTTGCAAGCGCTCCGGCGGCCGCGGCCAGCGGTGGGCTCCAGTTGTGTCACGGTGTGTGAGAGCTGCTGCAGCCTCCTGAAACCGCCCATCCAAGGTGAAAAAAGGCTAAGAATGGCTCTGCTTTTAACCAGGGAAGGAGCCCCAACAGCTGCAGCAGGCTGAGCTGGGGACAGCCCCTTTGAGTGGGGAGCAGAGATCCCCTCATCTCCACCCGGTGAAGAGCGGGAGCGGAGCCTCAGGACATCTCAGCATCCACAACAGCCTCGGCTTGTCTGGGCATTCAGAGACCATCCCTGACGTGCCCAGTGATGGCCAACAGGCCCCTTGGCCACCAGCAGCACAACGTGTGCCCAGCTGGGCTTCAAACCCGCTGAAGTAATTGTTTAAAGTAGTCACAGCCAAGCAGAAAGTGGAAAATGTTAGAGTTGTTTTAGGTGCTGGTTGTACACACTGCCACTCACACTCATTAATCAGGCTCCAAAAATGATGGATGGCTTCAAACGTTGTTGCTTGTGAGTGAAAGTTTAGGGGCTCTGTTTGTTTAACACTGGCTTTGTGCCATTTGAGGGTTTTTAGGGTGGTACGAGATCCAGCTGCTCCCAGCGTACGGGGCTTTCAAACTCGTTCTTCCTCCCAACTGAAAATCATGGATTCATGAAAGAATTTTGCTTTGGCACCACTGTGCATGTATTGGGGGGCATTTATGGGACAAGAAATCATTGGTAGATTCTCCTTTCCTCTGGGTGCTCGAATGGAGCACGGAGAGGCATCTTCGTCTCATGGTGATTGCAAGAATATCAGTGAAATAGGAAACATCAGCTGCACTGGAAAACCTGTCCTCATTTCCAGGAGCTATCCTGGGGTAACAACATGGATGATGCGCATTTCGACCAAAAGAAAACATTCTGAACAATATTTTTGTTTTTTTTAAAATTTTTTTTAATGTATTGTATTTTTTTTTATTGTATTGTGGCCTTTTCTGGGAAATCATTTTCCTCATCTCATCTTCCTCCCCCTTCCCTTTCACCTGAAGTGATGGACACCATAACAGACACTTCTTGGTCCCAGTTGTGCTCCATTTCCTGCAGCTGAAATTGCAATCATTACCTTCTTCATAAATACCTGCCAGGGGTGGGGGTTCACTGCTTAAGAACTTTCTGCAACTGCTTTGGTTCGAAACAAATAAATCAGGAGGATTTGAGGAGATAGCCAGCATTTTCTAATTTGTTTCTACTGGCAAAAGTGCTGCAGCGAGGCTACATCCAAACAAATTTGGTGGCAGCATCTGCTTTATAACGACCGAAATGTCTAAATCTAACTTTAGAAAGTGACTTGCAGCAGGTTCAAGCAAGGCTTTCAGGGTTTTATTTTCACTCCTTTAAGCGAACAGCTGCTCCGTGGGGTTTGTGTAGCCGCTGATTTTGGGGTCCCTGGAGGGATCCTAAGCCCAGCAGAGCTGCTGTGAGCGGACCAAGATGCCCCCATGCCCAGAGGAGCACATCAGTGCTGTTTGTGCTGGACCACAAAGGGTTGGGCACGCCAAGAGATGGCCCTGGAGGGAGAGAGGATCTGTTCCAATGCCCCCACCTAACAGCACTGGATTAAAATGGGCAAATCTGGGTGTTTTGCAAACTTTCAGCTGTTGTATGGTTCAGATCCTGCCTCTGGGCCGTCTGTGGCTGGGCTTTAGTGCACAGGACTGTTCTGGGTTTTTTAATATACAGGATTTTTGCAACCAGGCTAAATAGATTTTGAAAAAAAATTGCTTTATTATGTTGTATCAAACGCACATTAAAAAAAATAAATGCATAAACAACACCACATTTCTGAGCTGCACGAGAAAATATGCTCTTTAGAGGTATTTTAAATATTTAAGATGCCATTCTGGAATAAAATTAGACACATTAATAATCCTAATAAAATGTGAGATCGGTGTCCAGAGATGTAAGGCATTATTACTGTATATGATGTAAAGAAACAATTAAAGAGCACGTAATTGCCTTCTGTCCCATGTAGCTTTGACCTTTCAGGTATTTTATTGTAGGATTTTCTTTAGTGGTAAAAACACTTCTCAGGTCAAAATAGTAAATAGTGAATCACCCACAAATTCAGCTCATTTCCTATCTCTGACTGAAAAAATGTTGATTCCAGGCATGGGAGCAGAACTTTGAGCCAAACAGTAATTTCTTTATGGTGTGGATGACTCATAGGAAAGAATGCCTCATGGGGATAGCAGGAGAAAAAACTAAAGGAGGAGGGAAAAAAAAAAAAGTAAACTTTCTTTAAAGAAACAGGCAATCAAGTGAAGGGCAAAAGGTCAGAAAAAAGCCCTCAGCTGTTTTTGTGATGCTCCTGTGATCCTCTCAGTGCCTCCAGCTCTCGAAATGCCTTGGCTCTTCCCCAGGGGCTCCAAGGCAGGGGCAGCCCTGGAGGGAGCGGTGTGGGAGCCATGGGGCAGCGCAGGGCCAGGCTGAGCCCAGCCCCAGCTCCGGCTTGGAGAGCCCCAGAGCAGGAGTAGGAACTCACTTCACAGCCTCTTGCCAGGCTCTGGGAATAGGAGTTTTCTTCCCAGCACTGCTCCTGGTGTGAAGTCCTGGGAGCTGATCCTGTACGTTTCGTGGCAGTGATCCCTGGTGGGAGAATGATCCAGGTACCTCTATCTTGGGGAGGGTTTAATGTTTTTAATGTTCAGTCCCTCTTTAGTAACTCTACTTAAATGTCTCTTCCGCTTATCACCCTTTCCTTATTCACAAATGTGAATAAAAGCAGCTTGACCTTCTCCATGAGTCGTTTTGTGATCTCTTGGTGGGCATTCAATGATTACAAATATTCCTTGCCCTCCCTGGGAAGTGTCTTCTCCCTCAGGCAGATTCATCCAGTGGGGTGAATCGATATTCATCAAGCACATTTCATGAAGGCTGACTGAGAAATGGAACAGAATTTCAGCTCAGCTTTCAGCAGCAGTAGCTCATCTCATTGCCATTCCTTTTTTTTTTTTTTTTTTCCACAGGGATAACGAATGATTAATTTCAATAAGCGTTGCTATCTACATTTACATAATTATTTATGTGCAATTAAAGCATCTTGCCTCCTGTTCCAGAGGCAGTATCACGTGGCCAGGAATACAAAACAAGATAATGATGCAACATTAAATTTAGGGTGGCTCGTTCCTGTGGGGCAACCATGTGCTTCTTTAATGTCACGTATTTAAAGCCATGCTCAGGACCAATTAATTTCAGTCTGTGAAGACTAAGAAAATTATTTGTGTTATCTCAGTACAGATCATTACCCTCTCCCACGCCTTTTAGGAGCTTTCAAAAAAATGTGATTCAGGTTCCAGCAAGATATAATTTGAGGCCTGAGGCAATTTTCCTCTTCAGCACCTTTCCTTCGTAGGGGTGCTACAGCAAATAGACTGACATTTATGTACTGTGATTGCTATAAGAAATAAACCAGATTTCTTTGATTTTCCATGAACACCTAAAATATTAAATAGAAACGTGCCCTTTGGAAGAATTATTTAAGAGCTAATTCTTGGCAGCGTAGGGAAATGCATTACAAAATTAAACTTTCTATTAAAAAAAAATTAATTGGAATTGAATTAACTTCTTTCTACTCAAATTCACTTCCTCACCTGCTAAAATACAGCAGAACTGTTTCAGGAGTTGGGTTTATCCCTAGGAGTTGCTTCCAGAAGGTGGAATTCACTGAGTGTAAATAATCTGCAGGAAGGAAAGAGTTGTTAACAACAGATTGGCATAAATTATTTATTCCGTATTAGCAGGCCAGGGAGAGCTCAGCCCTGTGACACTGTTTCCGACCACAGCAGGTTGGGAAGCACTAGGTGGGGAGTCAGAGCTTCCACAAACATTTGGGAAGTAATGAGACTGTAAATCTGGAGTGACCTTGGCTGTTGGGATGGGATGGAGATCAAAGGGCTGACCTGCTCCCAGGGTCAGGGCTGAACCTTCTCAACCACACCTGGTGCTGGGCTCCAGCCCTGAGCAGCTTCAGGTCACAGGTGAGGGCCAGGAGCTTTCCCTGGCATTGGGTTGTGCTGTTTTTATTTGGGATGGGGGCGGCGATGCCTGCTGGAAGACACAAGCAGGATAACAAAGGTGTCGTTTCAGAAAGCACTGCAGCCGTGTCGCTGGTACCACGCCAGCACCTCACTGCCCCTGTCCTGCTTTGGAGCTTGCAGAGGATTAAAATGCTCCAGAAAAGTCCAGAAGCCTGCTGATAAAATGTCCTTATCAAAGTGATAAGTGCAGCAGGCCCGTGCTGGGCCTTCCTAACTACAAACACACCACCCTTCCTCACTCGAGCTTGCTTTCAGCCCAAGAAATCATTTCTCTTGTGTACAGATCTGCCTGATTACCAGGGAGGGGAGAAACGGCAGATTGATTGCTCATTAGAAGGAGCTGGGATTCCCACACCACGAGTGCCCATGGGGTGCGAGGATTTTGGACCAGCCAGCAGCTGGAGGATGAGCGCAGGCCGTGGGTCACCCGTTTTGGCGTGGGTGGGATAGAGGGGATGTGAAACCGAGGTTCTGAGACAACCCCGGGCTGCAGGAGATGGAACACCAGGAGCCCCGTGCTCCACATCCAGCGCTCTCTGGAGAGGCAGAGCCCAGGATCCCACCTGTCCTAGGGTAACTTTATGATGCTTGGATCCCCAATCGTCTGTTCTGTTTGTGCTGTATATTGAGACCTGTGCCTTTAAGACTGGTTCTAAGAGCAAGGAGAAGCGCGGAGTTTGTTTTGAGAAAACTGCCTGACTCCTCCACATCCTTCTCCGGACGGTGTGTTCGGCGGAGGCTTGGAGAGACTGCAGGACAGAGATTTTTTTTTTTTTGCTTTTAGTAAGTTTCAGCTAGCTAGGGCAGAGAAGTTCCCTGGACTGTTTTTTTTTTCCTTTTCCTTGGAACTGTTTAAACCTGCTCTGGACTGAAAACCCAGGGGAGCACTGGGGGCTGCACCTGCGGCCCACCGGGGCCTGGACCTCGGCATTTTCCAGCAGCGCCGGAGGGACTGGGACTGAGGAGAGACTGAGAGAGAGCCGAGCTCCACCCACGGCAAGGACTTTCTCAATTTGCCATCTCGCTTCAGAAGGAGAGGTTTTATTGTTTCATGTTATTCATTCTTTATACTTGTATGCACTTCATTTGTTTAGTAAAATAGTTTTTTCCACTTTTCTCCAAAGGGTTTTTTTTTTTTACCGGACTGGTTGGAGGAAGGGGTCACTTGGGTTTGCTTCCTTAGAGGGATCCTATACAGGGGTTTTCTCCCAAATTTGTCCCAAACCAGGACACCACCTGAACAGGAACGGGTTTTCCAGGCCAGAGGAGGGAAATTGTCCCTGGCTGTGCATAGGGAGAACCCCGCCAGGGATGAGGTACGTGTTGAAGAGGCCGCTCTGAAGGTGATCAAACACGTGGAGGGATCCACGGGTGTTTGTGATGGCAGCTGGTGTGAAGGAAAACGGCCTGGCTTTCCAGTGGAAAAGGCGACGTCAGGCCGGGCCGTGGCACAAGTCGGGAAAGCACAACAGGAGCTGCTCTGATTTCCTGGTTTTGCTCAACGCTCGACGGGGAAATTGGAAAACTTGCTTTGGGAAGGACAAGACAATCAGTGGACTATCAGTGTCACTGGCAGCTAATGCCACAAGAGGCTGGGAGGAATGAAATGGTCACCCCTGGGGAGCAAGGAGAGGCTGTGGGTGATGGTACAGATGTGTGCTGCTGGATTAAACATCTGCACCGGGCTTGCCTGTGGTTACAGCAACCCACACTGGGTGCCTGCAGCACAGCAGGGGATGGTGGGACACCCGCAGCCCTGAAACAGCAAAACGACGCCGCGAGGAGGGATGGGATGAGGGAGGGAGCCAGCTCTGCCAGCGTCAGCCCTCTCTGGGGCACCTCTGAGGGATCAATGAGCATCTCTATTGCAGTTCTGTCCGTTTTGCAGCCTACTCTTTCATTTCGAATTAATTAACAGTAATGAGAATATTACACGGATTAGGGGGCGGCAGGGCATTGACTTTAGCATCTTGTTTAGCAGAGCATCGACTTTGTTTGTCTATCAGGACTATTCTCATTTTACTGACTTTCAGATCCCCATTAGATATTAAAACCAGGAACCTGCAGGGGAAAAGCCCTTCATCACATTTCTGCTAAGCCAGTGTTTGCGTTGTGTAGGCTATGGTACTCCCTAATTATTTCTAACTTTCATTAAATTCGAGGTTTCTTTCTTATCAAAACATAATTAACTGGATGGGATTAGAGAGAAATTATGCCTAATATCAAAAAAATTGCACTGCAGCTGAAGGTGGAAGAGCTCAGGAACAAAAGCGGGGAGGTGAGACTGTCAATATTTTGAACCTTCTGACAAATCCCCAGACTGTTTCATTTTAAAAGGGCAGCAACGAGGAACCTTCCAGAAAATTTGCTTTCATGTTTTCGTGCCCATCGTCATTTCTTCGCTGTTTGTTTGTTTTAGAATGCTCCGCTCCACTGGTGGCCATGGTATGCTGGGTTACAACACAGTGTTTCCAGACACGGAAGAATGTTTATATATCTGTGGGGAAACATTTAGCTATCTTTTAAAAATAAGCTATTTATGTATCTGGGTGTAAAAGACTGATGTCCAGTTCAGAGCCTCGTCCCATCAGCCTTCCCCCTGCTCTGGGTCACTCTGGTCATATTTACAGGGCAGAAAGGGAGTTATTTTTTTATGCTTGTTCTTGTAGCTGGAAGGCACCATCATGAACTTCAGAGCTTTCATAACAAGTAAACTCCTAATGATGCCAATATCACATAGAATATTTGCAGGAGTTTGAAACAGATATGGACAAAACAGCTAAACAAGAAGAGGTTTTAATGGGGTTTTTGGGGTTTTTTTAGGTGATTTTATTACAATCTGTGTTCAGTGTAAGAGTACTTACTTTGAGCACAATACATGACACCAGTCTTATAAATTGATTTTTTTAAAATTATCTTTATTTTTTATTTTTTGGGGCCGTTTCACCGTGTAGTTGCCTGATTGTGCTTTCTGCATTGGCATAAAGATGAAGTCACTGGTGAGTGGAAAACTAGAGCATAACCAGCCTGGTGTCCCTGCAGAAAGCAGAAAGGAGCAGGACAAAGCTCACAAGTCTGCACTCATCCCACGGGAAGGGCTGGTGTGTGCTCACAGCGCTGCTCCTGAGCTTCCCACTGCATCCCCAGAGGAACAATGTCCTGTCTGTCCTGGGGGCAGGGAATGGCCTCTGGCAGATCCAGGGTTTGCACACAGGGAGAACGGGCAAGGAGCAGCTTCTTACCTCTGCAGAGAGTGGCAGGGCAAGGGGGAATGGTTTGAAACCAAATAGGAAGAGGTTCAGGTTGGATGTCTGGAAGAATTGTCCCCTGTGAGGGTGGGCAGGACCTGGCACAGGGGCCCAGAGAAGCTGTGGTTGACCCTGGATCCCTGGAAGTGTCCAAGGGCAGATTTGGCTTGGAGCCACCTGGGCTAGAGGAAGATGTCCCTGCCCTTGTCAGGGGCTGGAAAAAAGACAATCTTTAAGGTCCCTTCCAGCCCAAACCATTTTCTGATTCTATGGATAAAAACAAACCTGTTTTGGGAAACAAATTTTGGTTGAACTTTCACGAGGCTGCTTGTAAGGTGACCCAAGGACAGCACAAAATCGGCTGCCTTGTGACGTTATTCTCATCGTTAATCTTATCACCGTCCTCCTAAAAAGCCTGAACAGCTACAAATGTATTTGAGGGTTTATTTTTATTTTGTGCGGAAACGCAGCCTACCCGGGTTGTCCCTAATTCAGCCCAGGTTTGAACTGGAGACTTTTCCACGTTCCCGGCTCTTCTCGGGCTGCTGATGGATGCGATGGCTCCTCAGCCCAAGCCGGCTTTTGCAGGACTCACAGAAACGGCCAGAGCTGATGGATGGAGCAGGAAACACTTTTTGGAGGACGGTAAAATAATGTCCCACCTAAGGAAGGGACAGCTGCCGTCCTGTCCCACCCGGGCACGGAGCGCCCGGGGCTCTGAGCATCGGGGGATTCCCGGGTCGGGGCAGCTGAGGAGCACGGGCGGGATCGAGCTGCCGCTGGAACGGGATGTGTGCTGCTGGAACGGGATGTTTGCTGCTGGGATGGGCTGTGTGCTGCTGGAATGGGCTGTGCGCTGCTGGAATTGGATGTTTGAACGCAAAGAGCAGCTGTTCGTAAACGCCGGGTACCATCTGCTGGCGGGAGGGAGCAGTGCGGGACGGG
Source organism: Hirundo rustica (assembly GCF_015227805.2). Classification (NCBI taxonomy): domain Eukaryota; kingdom Metazoa; phylum Chordata; class Aves; order Passeriformes; family Hirundinidae; genus Hirundo; species Hirundo rustica. The sequence goes on along the minus strand of NC_053457.1, from coordinate 31,685,343 downwards.
CGGCGACAGGGACGGGGGTGGAGCAGGGACAGGGATGGAGAGAGGACAGGGATGGGGCAGGGACAGGGATGGAGCAGGGACAGGGATGGAGAGAGGACAGGGATGGAGAGAGGACAGGGATGGAGCAGGGACAGGGATGGAGCAGGGTCAGGGATGGGGCAGCGACAGGAGCTGGGAGCATCATTTGGGATTGGAACAGGGACAGGGATGGGGCTGAGACAGGGAAGGGAGCATCATTCAAACGGACAGGGAAGGGACAGGGATGGGAGCAGAGACAGGAGCTGGGAGCATCACCTGGGGCTGGGGAAACGGTTGAGGCTGGGAGCATCCTCAGGGACTCTGGGCACGGAGCAGGGCTGGGAGCATCCTCAGGGACTCTGGGCACGGAGCAGGACTGGGAGCATCCTCAGGGTCTCAGAGCTCTGCCCACTGCCAGCGGGAGCAGAGTGCTGGTGTCGGGCTGTGTTTGTCGCATCATTCATGCCAGTACAATTCAAACACCACAGAGGGTAAATTAATTGTCTGAAAATTGTACAAGAGAGCTGGAGGACTTTTTGCAGGGGCAGGGAGAAAGGCTTTAAAGTGCCAGAGGGCAGGAATGGATGGAATACTGGGAAGGAATTTTTCCCTGGGAGGGTGGGCAGGCCCTGGCACAGGGTGCCCAGAGCAGCTGCGGCTGCCCCTGGATCCCTGGCAGTGCCCAAGGCCAGGCTGGATGGGGCTTGGAGCAGCCTGGGACAGTGGAGGCTGTCCCTGGGGTTGGAATGAGGTCAATGTTTGGTCCCTTCTATGATCCTATGACCTCATACATTGACCTAAATCAATGGGCAAAGAAATCAGCACCCCATTTTTGTGTATGTGCCAGGGTTCACCCATTTCAAGCCCAGTTTTTACCAACTGACACAATAAAAGCCAAGTACAGAGATGCTTTACACAGCTCAGTGCATGCAGATGTGTTTTCCAAGAGCTCTGGGGTGTCCTGCAGCAGTTCGGAAGTTCCTGAACCAATCCTCACTTTAGTCACTTTGAGACCTCCCACCCCAGGGAACATCCCCTGGCCTCAGAGCTGTCTCTGCCTCTGGCCAGGAGCCTCAGACACAGCTTGGCAAACTCCGGGTTTGTTGAAACCTGTGCTGCAGAGAAATATAACGCTCTTAAAGCATACAGAAAGAAACACCTCAATTTTGCGATCAAAAGTCAAAAGGAAACAGTTAAAGCGGAGTGGGGTGAGGACTCTGGCTGCTAACAGCTGTTTGCCAACGGAACATTCTCTGGCATTTTCTTTGAGGAAAGCTCAAAAGATCTTTTCACATTAACAGTCCCCAGCATGGGTGTTAAGTTTCCTATTATTGTAAGAGCAGCCTGGGAATCTCGGTGCCCTGCGTGGGAGCCCGATGCCCGGCCAAGCACAGGCAGCAGCTGGGGAACAGTTGAGAGGTGCCCAAGAACCGCTGCCAACTGGAAGGAGGAAAAAATTCCCAAGGAAACAGGAGTTTTCAGAAGGAGCTTTAAGTTCAGTTGGGGTGACAGAAACATGAATAAGTGGTTATTTTAGTATATGGAGGGGTGAAAAAAGGGGGAAAATATGTTTTAGTGATTCTGAAGAGATCAGAGGGAGCAGGGGTACCAAGGGAGGAGCTGGGCTGAGAGAAGAGCTGCAGTGCTCCAGAACAGGAGAGCTGCTAGTGCTCTCCATCATCCCTGGGAAAACAGGGGGTCTGAGCTGGGACTGAGGTCTGCATGGATGCCAGATCCTCAGAGGAAAGGCTCTTCGATTTTTGCATAACCCCGTTTCTAAGGAACAATTTGATTTTGATATCATCAACGCCAATCCCCTCAATTTCATCCTTCTCGGTGAGGAGAGGCACCACGGGCCAGGTTGGGTGGGGTCAGTTTGGAGAACATCAGGCAGCTGGGAAGGAGCTTAATGAGCCAAAAAGCAGTGACTGATCACCCTAATCGGTCCCTTCTCTCTTGCTGTTTGCTGCCTTGCTCCACCGAAGGAACAAATCACACGCACAGATTAAATGCAATTTAAAGGCTCTCAAATATTAACAGAAGGGGGCTGCAGATGAAATTGTAGCAGCTTTGAATCTCAAATTTTCAACATTACTGTCAATCACTGCTGTTGCTGTCATTTGGATGTGCAAACCCAAGTTTTTTTCAAACAGGAAAGGTGAATAAATTGTATACAGATACAGGTGTGTCTGTAAGAGAAGTTTGTCTGCTTGCTGCTTGCCAAGAGGTTTTTGTACTCTGCAAATTCAGGAAAAGCTAAAAGTTTAAATATTTCTGCATTGCTTTTGGTTGAAATAGCCAACCAAGAGGACTTTTCTCATGCCTGTGGCCAATATTTGTTTTCATGTGCTGTAGCAAGATAAGAGAGAAAATAATTTTTTGATGTTCTCTCACTCTGGAGATGCTGTGGGTGAGGGAAAGGAAAGGAAAGGAAAGGAAAGGAAAGGAAAGGAAAGGAAAGGAAAGGAAAGGAAAGGAAAGGAAAGGAAAGGAAAGGAAAGGAAAGGAAAGGAAAGGAAAGGAAAGGAAAGGAAAGGAAAGGAAAGGAAAGGAAAGGAAAGGCTACAGAGGGTCCTGAGTGTGATGGTGACCAAGTTTGCAGCCTCCTGGCTGTATTTCAGTTGGAGGAGCTGTGACAACTCAAAAATCAGATAAATACTGATCACAGTTGGATTTACGCGGTTGTGTTGAAAAGCACCTCCCCACTCCTGTGACAGGTTCCTTCCCCGATGGCCCCGCTGTTCCTCAGCCCAGCAAGCAGCTCTGCAGATGCTCTCACAATAAGCTATGCAAATATAAGCTCAAACTAATTCAGGCATTAGGATAAGCCGAGAGACCAAAGCTTTATCTGAATCTGCTCACTGGATCCAGAGTGCACAGGAGCAGCTTCCACTGATACCTGCACACTGTAGATCAGCTCATCCCCTGCCTTGTGCTTGACATTATCCCCTTAAATCAAGTGACTGACAAGATGCAGGTTCTCCTTCTAGTGTTGCTGCTTATTATCGATTTAAAGTTGCAATTACTTTTTTTTTTTTTTTTTTTTTTTTTTTTTTTTTTTTTTTTTTTTTTTTTTTAATTAAAAAGTTCCCCAGCTTTCAGAAACAAGATCTTTCATCCCTGCAACTAGGAAGTGAGATGCTGAGAGGAGCAGACACTGTGGCAGGGGTTTCTTTTCCTGCCTGTGATGTAGTTCTCAACACTGTTTTTGTTCCTGGGATGGCTTAAACCACACAGCAGAGCTGGACTTCATCATGGTGCATGCAGAATTATCTGCTTCAGCTGCCTGCAGAGAGCAGCTGGGATGCAGAACTGCAGGAACTGCTAAGGAGCTGGTGCAGCCAAAGGCATTTCAGGGATGCTGAGCAGTAATTGAATGGCCTGCACAGGTCCTGCTGCCTGCCAGCCCCAGCACAGTGGGAGGAAAGTGAAAACTGGTTTTTTGCTGCCATAAATGTCCCTCTGTGGCAGCTCTGTGTGTGTGTGTGTGTGCTGTTCCCTGGCGATCAGCTGACTTTTCAAGGGTTAACACCTCGCTTTGTGCATGCTGCTGGCCTTAAAAGCAATTAAAAAGCGGAGAGGTTGCACAACAGTTCTCAGGAGCCTCTGCTAACCAAGGTGGGGGCTCCCAGCTAACCGTGGCTGGTTTGATTCCACTGAGAGATGCAATTCTAGTTCAAGTGGACCTGTTTGAACTATATTTTGCAGTTTAAAAGAATGCTACAAAACAAACAGCTCTTCCTGAGAACTCCATGAATTCACCAGAGCCAGTGTGGCTGAAAGGGGTTTTCACTTTGTCCTGTCTGGAAGCCCCGACTGTGCTCTGTGAGAGCTGCAGGTTCTGAATCCCTCCCTCCTTCCTGGGGGTGCTCACCTGGAGAGAAGCTCCAGGGAGAGCTCAGAGCCCCTGCCAGTGCCTAACGAGGCTCCAAAGAGCTGGAGAGGGACTGGGGACAAGGGATGGAGGGACAGGACACAGGGAATGTCTCCCACTGCCAGAGAGCAGGGCTGGATGGGATTTGGGGCAGGAATTGTTCCCTGTGAGGATGGGCAGGCCCTGGCACAGGGTGCCCAGAGCCCCTGGAACCCTGGCAGTGCCCAAGGCCAGGCTGGATGGGGCTTGGAGCAGCCTGGGACAGTGGAAAGTGAAATTATGCAGCAAAGAATTGAAGGTGATTTTCCTGCAGAAACAATAAAGAACAAGAGCACCGATGCTCAATGAAAACTCCTTAAATGAGCCCCTGATTCGGCACTGCAGCCTCTTGAGGCTTTTCATGCAGAGCTAGGGGAGTCTAATCTGATTTAAAATGCATCCAAATTCCCAGCAGCAAGCAGCAGGGAAGCAGGACAAAGCTGACATCCAGACGGGCAGCTCTGGGAGGGGAGCTGGAGCTGGGACAGGCTGGGACACCTGAGGGTCAGTGTCTGTCTGCAGGCACCTCGCTGCAGCCAGGGCAACCTTCCAGTGCCACCAAGAGCACCAAACACTGTCCCACCTCCAGCCACTGGCTCCAGTCCCATCTCCTCTGCTTGGCTGGGGCTCGTGGACACCTTTGATCTGTTTCCAAGGAATGGAAATAACAGACATGAAAATGCTTCTGTAGGTGCTGGGCAAATCTAGAGCAAAAGTGGTTAAGGCAAGAAAAAAAAAAAAAAAAACTAAAAAGAGCACTATTTTAAGCCTGTGACTGACTGTATTTCTTGGGAGCAGTGCAGCCCACAGACCATCTGTCTCCTGGGGATCTGGTCTCTGAGACTGGGCACAGACCGATCCTGGAGCACACCATGGCTTAGGGATCGGCTCCAAGGCGGGCAGCAGCGTTTCATTTGCTGGCTCAGGACACCCATCCCTGGGCAGTAATCCCCTCTTCATCCTCCTGAGGAGAGCCAGCTGAAGGGGAGGTCACCAGGATTTGCCCCGAATAGCCTTGGGCTCACAGTGCAGGCTGGAGCCAAGGTCTGGATAAGCTGAAAAAGCTTGGGATAAGCCATATTAAAGCAAAGGTCAAATGAGATCACTCGACTCCTGATCCTTCATTGTTTTCAGTTTCCACAAGGGATCCTGACTTTTGAGGAGATGGATTTTCCAGGGACTGCTTCTCAGGAGGTGGCAAATTAAAGTAAGTTTTGGTGGGTTTTTTCCCCTGCTTGTCATCATCCTTCAAAGAGTCCCATGGAGGCCAGCACTCAAAAAATCCCTGGTTTGCAGAGTCCCTCATTTATCTCAGCTGAAATTACCAGCAACTGATGAAACTCTGCAAGCCCCTCCTCATTAAAGAAAAAAAAAATCTCCTAAATCTAGAAAAAATTAGCAAAATGTTGGAAAGATGCTTTAGGAGAAGCTCCACCTTGTCCTAAGCCTTGGGGTGAGTGAACCAAACCAACCCAGGGATAAACCTCTCCATTTCATCTGTTACCCTGGTTTTTCTGAGTTTTTTATAGCCTTTTGATTTTCTTAAATGGAGTCAGATCTTTTTAGTTATTGTACAATATTAAGAGCAGTTTTCTACCTTTTTCCCACAGATGTAACATAAACAAATCCTTTGTTTTTCATTCTCTGTCCTTTGTTTGCATATTTCTAACCTGAAAACAATTGTAACTGACCGTTGGTTTAGCCACTTGGCTGAGGGGTGAAAAACCCCAGAAGCCAATCTTCTTCTAGACCCACAAATGTATAAAAAGGAAGAAATAAAACAAAGAGGCTCTCTCTCCGCCCTGTCTCAGTTTTGAGCTGGAGCAGAAGGACCCCTGCCCTGAGAAAATCTCTTGTCTGCGTGTGGCTGCTTTGTGTGTCTCGGTGACATTCATCTGCTGTACAAACCAAAGCAAAGGAGCCTGGTGGATCTCTGCTCCTCGTACCCCTGATTGCAGGAATGCTGATAAACCTCTGCCAATGCCCCCAGGCACAGCCCTGCTCCCATGATTTCCCCACAAACATTTTTTCCTGGCTCAGTTCACTGCCCCACTCAAGGATTTGCTTCATCTCAGTCACTGATTTGCTCTTTCCAGACTCCTAAGCACTGAAACAGAATATTTAACAAAACCAGACGTGTTTATCCAATATGGGGAGTCAGAGCTGGCTGGGAGAATGTGGAAACAAGGGATGGAGGCTGCCAAGCACTCACGAGCACTGTTAATGGTACGGTGCAAGAGAGATGTCCAAAGAGACAGCTCCAAAAAGTGAATTTTAACGCTTGAGGACTAAATGAGGTGAGGGCAGGGATTCTCCCTTGCTGCTGATGGATGCAGTGCATCAGCAGTGAGACCCAAACAATCACTGAGGCCACTGGATACTGCAGAGGTGCTCATTTCCCTGCTGTGACTGCAGATTTCTTCTAAAGGGTGTCCTGACCCTCAGCTCTGCAGCCCCAATTGTGATGTGGATGGATCCTGTGTTACACTCAGCTCCTGGCAGGAACCAGTGGGGCAGGAACTTTCCTCTGGAGCCGGCTCATGTGAGCTTTGCCCATTGAGCCTTCAAATGCTCAGCATAAAGTAAAATTAGAGCAAAACTCACCCTGCTGATTAAGGCCTGTGATCACCAGAGTGTGAAGAGGAAATTCAGAGATTACTGAATTGCTCCTATCAGAAATGTCATTCCAGTGACAGATAAGGATGAGAACTTGAATTTAGTGACTACACACTTGTGGAGATTTCACTTTCATTGGAAAGCCCTCCAAAAATTGTAAAAGGGGTTAAAGAAAAGTTGCCAAAAGGAGATGAACATCCTCAGGATCTCAAAAATAGGTTGCAAAAGCTTTCTTAAGGTTGGGAGATCACAGGAGCAAACCCACAAATCAGAAATCTCTTCAGGGAAGATCAGGCTCTGACCTGGCTGAAGAGATACCAGCCAGACCCTCTGAGCTCCAGATCTACAGACACTGATGTTCTTCCACTGAAAATCAGAAACTGAGGCTGACTGCCTGCTTAAAACATGACATTGAATGTCTCCAATGAAAGCAGTAGCAATCACTGATTTGGACACCAGGCTTATTTTTCTGATTGAGTCTCTGCCAGTGTTCAAATTCCTTCTCCCCTCGAGCATTTAAAGGAAAAAATATAAAGCCACTTTGTTGAGGATGAAAGGCAGGAAGTCCTCAGAAAAGGGAAAGAGCTTCAAGAGAGAAATTCATCTTCACCTGTCAAACATTATCTCATATTTGCAAGTCTTTTGTGCTTGCAGCTAAAAGGGTCGTTTCAAGAGAAATATTGCCTGTGGGGCTAAGGCAGGCTGCTATAAAAGATGTAAGGAATTTCAGGAAGAGTGTAGTCCTTAAGGGCTTACAAGCACTAAGCGTGGAAGAAAGGAGGGTTGGGTGGCTAAAAAAGAGGGCAGGGCTGGATGGGATATTGAGAAGAAATTCCTCCCTGGGAGGGTGCTGAGGCCCTGGCACAGGGTGCCCAGAGCAGCTGTGGCTGCCCCTGGATCCCTGGCAGTGCCCAAGGCCAGGTTGGGCATTGGGGCTTGAAGCAGCCTGGGACAGTGGGAGGTGTCCCTGCCCTTGTCAGGAGTGGAAATGGATGAGCTGTAAGGTCTTCCAGCCCAAACCATTCTATGATAGATTCTATGATAGAATGCTCAGCCCCATCCACCCACTCCCATTCCTCTGCTTTAGTTCTGTTCCAGAGAACTGCATCACCTGTCTCCCTTGGAAACCCATCCCTATGGCAACATGCAGGAATATCTCTATGCAGACATGTCAGAGCTTTGACAGCCCCTTCTTTTTGTGACACTTCTCGTGGCACCGTCCCAAGGTTGTCAGAGATGAGGGGAGCTCGCCTCTGTCAAGACACCACTTGGAAAGATTTTCCACTGAGAACTTGTTCTCGCAGTCTTTCACTCTCCTGGCTCTTGAACTCTCAGTCTGTGTATCACAACTGTGATTTTATCTGAAATGTGTTGCAAAATCCATGCATTTGCCTTTATCAGCAAAACCCCATAACCCCAAACGGGATGTTTTTGACAAGACCTACTCTCCATGAAGCCGCCCTGCCAAGCACCACGAGCTGCCTCTGTGGTTCTTTCCAAACTCAACCCCACATTGGCTTTTTGCTTGTGGGTTTTTTTTTCTCAGATGCTGACAAAGTTCACCTGTACCTACGCCACCAAAACAGCAAATTCCTCCCTACGCTCTTTAAGGGATTAACGTTGTTGTTTTCCCCCACTCTGCTGTGGGTAAATACGCCACAGCTGAGCATGCCACAAATTTACCAATTAAAAATAAATACCCCGTGCACTGCTGGCTGTGGGTGATAAGAGGGAGTGTATGTGTATGCAGGGTGATAACCTTGGGCTCCAGGAATTGCAGTCAGGAATTCTGATTTCAGAAGCATAAAACTCCTCCCCGAGGACATGTCACCAACCGCAGCCAACAGCTCAGGGCTGTGTCCTAACATCTGCAGGTCCAGAGAGGTCGAGACCCTTTGGAGTGATGCTCACAATGAAATCTGTCCCAGCTGGGCTTCCTTTGCACACAAAGACATGGTAACTCAGGCTGCAAGCATGTTCTTTGTTTAATCCCTACCGGACAGAAATGCATGACTCAAATTTCACATGAGGAAAAGAGGTGAAAAATAAACCATGATTTGTGACAGCAAGATGTAATTGAAACTTTCATTTAATTGCACAACCAGTATTGAGCTGATTTTGTCTGACCTAGATTTTAAAGGCCACAAGAACTGCTTATTCCCCATCAAGAACAAGGGACCAGTTGATACTTTGCACTCACTGTAGAAAAGCCAATGTGGACGAACGCTGACACAAATTAAGTGGTACATTCTCACTGTTACTGAGAGCTCAAGGCACTCTGCTCAGCTGTGCCCTCCTGAGGCTCTTGCTGCCCTTGAGAAGAACAGGAAAATAAGGGAATGCTGTTTGTACAGCCAAAACCAAGAGGATAGAAAGGAATAACAGCTGAGAGTTTCCCTCACTTAGAAATCACCAATCTCTTTGGAGATCCTTCCTTTACGCTCAAACCCAGCACTTACCCAACTGAGCCACTACATAAATCCAGCTGGTAGAAGAGATGAAAAAGAAGTCCTGTCATTTTGAGTTGCAGCAGAAAGTATTTCAGTATCAGCCTCTCTGCTGTTGACATTAAGGAAGGGAGAAGGAGCCTGTGGCTGGAGCAGCAATTAACCTCAAAACAACCAACTTGCTATTGAACCTGTGACTGGGAATAGCTCTGTACAATCATGGCAATGAAAACTTTAAAATATTTTCTGCGTTTATAATGGAGTTTAAAAAATAATCCTTCTATTTTTTTTTCTTCTCTGCGTTTGTCTTCCCATTAATGCTTATGCCAAGAACCATCATGAAACAGCTCTGAAAAAAACAATCCACAAAAGTGGTTAATCCTTCCTAGATATCCACGTGCAGGCAACACTTCAGGGTCAGAATTGGGCAGGAAAAAGATCTTTTTTTTTTTCCTGTAAAAAGCAAAGCAGGGCCCATGATGAGCTGGGAGGCAGGATGGGATGGAGGCGGTGGGAGCTGCCTGAAGATCCCAGTCCTGGCTGCTGTCAGGAACGACAGATGGTGTTTGTCAAGAGGATAGAGATTTACCTTCTTATTTTACCATGGAAATATAGCAGCAAGAACACCACCAACATCCACTACTTTATCCAACAGATTTAAGAAATATATCCCACATTAAAAAAAAAAAAAAAAAAAACCACAAAAAACCAAACAAACAAAAAAACCAACCAACCAAACAAAAAAACACAGAAAACAAAACCCAACAAATCCTAACAGGATTCCTGCAGGAAAAACAAGAGCGCCAGATGCAGCTGGAAATCCCAATTAAAAGAAGCAGTTGTGTTTACCAGGAGACAATGTCAGCCACTGCATGTAATTTATTTTCTCATTAAGGAAATGCACTGAGCATATACAGAGATTACATTCAATACAGAATTATCGTTACAGAACCATACGAAGATAAAGATATAATCAATACCTGCTTCCTGTAGCAAAAGAGATTGAAGGGACTGCTTCAAGCTGAGAATGAAAGGAAAAATACTTACACCAATTTAAGTGATTTTTATACAGATGAGACGCTGGAATCCAAATTAACATTCTCAGCCAATATCTGCTGCATTGTTGCAATCTTTATATTCAACAGCTTTACCAGGTTGGTGCCTAGAGACTAAAAATAGACCAAACTGCCTTGTCTGAGCCCACCTGAACAAAACCCCAGGAGAACCTAGCCAGTCTGAAGCCACAATCTCCGTGAGGTGATGGAAGGATCCACAGTGGGAAAAGAGCGCAGTAAAACAAGGAGACAGCTCGGCCCCTGTGACAGGCAACAGCTACAAGGCAGGCGAGGGTTACACTCCATTCACTGATCGACTTGAAGCAGCTCTCTAGAGTTTGCATCCTTAATAAAATTCTGGACAATGTGAAGAATTCTACTACACACTGCCTGGAACTGATTTTTCAAAGAATTGTACTGGAAAAAAGTCACAACACAAAGCTAGGGGAAAAACTACTTTGCCACGTATTTTTTGAGTTCCGTAAATTTGATGACCTAACCTTTTTCCGACTAGGCAACTAAAACTAGAACTGGAAAGGGAAGTAGACCTGGTAAAACTAGAACTGGAAAGACCACCTCTACTTCAGTTACACCAGCTGGACTTTAAGCCAATCCTGTGCACGTTGTGTGCCAGGGGTTGGACCAGATCATCACAGCTGGACATTAAAATCTACAAATATCACTCATCTGTTTGCCTGGCGCTCCAGGTTTTGAATCAAAGGAGGTAGTGATGCACAATGCCTTCTACTCTGTGACCCCTTCTGGATCCTTTACTTGGTAAAACTGCCATGAATGGGTTTATTAAAAACATTGATCTAGTCCCTTACACCTCTAAAGACCTCCAAGTAATTTCATTCACTTTGCAAAATGAAAATGATACATAAACCACCTCAACTCAATCCCATCACCGAAGGGGGAGACATGTAGATAATATACACCCTTATTCTCAAAGACTGCAGTTTAAGAGAGTGGAGAATTATCTACATAACTAAAACCTCAAGAATTATAAACTCAAATTTTAATTTGCCTACAAGAAAGAGATTAATCACTTTTTTTTAAAAACAGCAGGGGAGACAGATTGAGCCAATCTTTGGATGGAGTACCAGTTCAAAAACAACTTCCAAACTCTTCTTTTTTCTTCTTCTTCTGATGCTGTGGTAAGATTCTCAAAGGATCAGAAAAGAGAAGATTTTTTCCAAGGAAATACACACAAGCATAGAACCATTGAATGGTTTGGGTTGGAAGGGTCCTTAAAGACAGTCCAGTTCCAGCCTCCCTGCCAGGAAGGTATCATATACAACAGAACACACCTCCATGCATTATTCTCTTCATGACCTTCTCCTACCAGTTTGTATTAACACTAAATCATCTGCATTTCAAGTTTCCTGGCTTTGTCCAGTACACCAATGCTCTCTGACAGGTTAACTTGTCTACTAGAATTTTCAGTCACTTTGTGCTTGAAAATTTTAGATTTCTTCTGAATGTCTGCCAACAGCAAACAGCATTTGGCAGACATTTGCCCTTTACCTTAGTACCAGGCTACCTTCAGCAAAGATTTCTCCTTATCTAAATTGCAGGAAAATGTTACGTATTCTCACAATCAACCCCTCAGGATAAACAACAGGGCAGCGTGTCTTACACAGAGATCAAGACCTATTTAGCAGATGAAACAACTTTTATCTAAACATCTGTCAGGCCTTCCTACAGCTTTTTGCCTAGTGAGATATATGGTACATAGAGCATGATTAGGAAATGTTATCATCCCTTGCTAAGAAGGCAGAGTTGTCGCTTCTGGATACTCTTTTTTTTTTTTTTTTTTTTCTTTTATCTTTTTCCCCCTCATGTCAGCTTCAACAAGGGATGCCAGAGCAGTGTGAAGATGAGGAGGGAGAAGTAGCTGCTGGAGCTGGTGACCCTGGGAGCCAGGCTCTTGGCGTTGCAGTTGTTGGAGTAGCAGCAGTGGACGCTCACGCCGGGCGCCCTGGCTCCGTCCCTCCTCGCCCGCTCGCAGAAGGACCTGAACGAGCAGGACTTCATGATGCCACCTGGAACAGAGCCACAGTGAGCCCAGAGGGGCTGCAAATACCCACCTGCCCCTACCTGCACCCCCTCAGCCCCACCCAGCACTGAGCAACAACCTCGGGTTCGGCTGCTCCTCACAAATAAATACAACACACGGCAGCACACCAGCAAGCACCCCCTTAAATAACTCCCATTTATCTTAGAGGCAACTGGGGCAGCTTAAATGTCTTTGGATGTGCCCAAGTGCTCATCAGCTTCTTTTCCATGTTAATTTCCAGCTAAGTCACTCAAGTAAGAAGTGGGCAACACTTGAAATGCTTTTTTTCATCCTGGCACACCGACAAACCACTCCCAGCGGGATTTTGAGTCAACAAAACTGGGATTGAGATTTATTAACGGGGTTTATTTCAAGAGGAGACATTTACTTCTGGTTTTCTCCTTAGCTTACAGCGCACTCTTCTCTTTCCAACACTGATTATTTACTTCTTCTGTGGCAAATGAAACAAGTCCGACACATCTGTGACACTTACTTGCTTGTCCTCTAATGACTGCACACGCATCTGCATGGCCTGGGCACTGCTGACTTCCTTGTCTGTTGCAGTCATCATCATTGGAACCTACGCAGGTGTAACACTGCAGTGCTTCACCTGGGTGAAGGGAGAAGAGACCACTTCAGAGTTTGCAAGAAGTATTTAAAAATATCAATCTTTCTAGTATGGTTTTGAGCACACATTTAAAAAAAAAAAAAAATTGCAAGAAAGTTTTGGAAAATCCAAAGGGTCTGCAAATCTTATCAATCTTTCTTTTCTAGAAATGGTTCAGATACTGAACCAAAAAAAAAAAAAAAAAAGAACCACAGATTATTTAGCTGTTATAATGTGCACTTAAAATAGTACAAGAAACATGTGATGTCCTGTAACTGCATCCATATATTCTTGTAACATTTTCAGAGCAGAGCCCACAAGTTGTTTTTTCTCCCCCTCCATCATGATCTTTGGTCCACAGTACCATGACAAAGGAAATTGTATACACATAAAATCTTACAGTGATCCAATTTTCCTTTTCTCTTACAGCATCAATTCAGCTGGAAAGCACAACAGTGTATCTTGAGTATTGCTCTTGTTTACACATTACAATCAGACCTCAACCCTCTTTCTTTTCCTTGCCTCAAACTACATGGTATTTTCAAAGGCAAGCATGAATTTGAAAGGCATTTAAAATACCACACTTGAAGTCTGCAGAGCAGAAAACCCACCCTTGCTATCAGTGAGGACAGCTGGATCTGCGAGCACACATATTCATTTTTACAGAGGTGCAGTTCTGTGCTGCCAAACACACACACAAAATGAGACCTGAAACCAACCCAGCCCAGGAGAGGAGCCCACACAGCACAGGGGCTCAGGCAGGAAATACAAATGGAGTAAAAAAGGAAAGAAAAAGGAGCTGACTTACTTTTGAGGACAAAAAGGGAGCTGACAAGAATCAGGCTGAAGACTGTCCACATCATGGAGATCCAGGAGATGCACCATTAGGCAAAGAAAGCAGTTTGTTTGCTCTTAGAGCCTTAAGGCTTCTCCTACATCCCTAATCCTGTGCAGAGGATAACTTACAGGATAAAGAGGTGTTCGAGAGTGCTACTTATCGAGCTTATTCTGGCTGCACCTCTGATCACACCAACCTCATCTCCACCAGCCCTGCAGGCAAATTCTTCCAGGAGCAGGAAATGTAGTCACCTTCCAGTGCCAGACATGCTTAAAAACCATCCTGTCACCACATGCCACAGCCTCCGACTCCTCCAACAGCCTCATTACATTTGCCCATGGGATTTGCTGGATCAGGGTCAGAGCATTAAATATTTTGGAGGATTAAGCCTATGCTTGAGACTTGAGTGGTCCAAATCCAACACATATATATATATATTTAGAGAGACAGAAAGATATAGACCTAGATATGTGCACATAAGCAGCAGACTCTTGTGACCCACAAAGTGTTCCAAGCAGCGACCCATGAAGTGCTTTCTATGGAGGAATTAATTCCCAAGAGCATCTGGTGCTGAAATAAGCAGGTGAAGGACACAAAACAGAGCCGTACTTATCTTCAACTTCCAACGAAAAAATTTATTTACAATAGAGAATTTCATTTGTGACATGCATTTTCCTTTTTTTTTTTCTTTTTTTTTTTTTTTTTTAAATTTTATTTTACAAATCAGCAAATGCAGATAAAGTTTACATTCCTTAAGGCAAGAGTCCCCATGCAAGTAATACATGTTTATATTAAATCCAAAAGACATCCAACATGGGAACTCATGTACAAAGGGAAGGCTAGGATCAGCAATTTGTAATTTCTTAGAGAACTTGACAATCTCCCTGATACAGGAACTTTGAGATCAACTTGCTATGAATTATACTATGAAAATGCAAACAATAGCAAGAAATTCTGATAGTCATCTTAGTACTGCATACAATTAAATCAACTTTATTTAGAAAGAAAATACAGTAGTGCATACGAAAAAGTGAAAATATAACCTGTCCACATAAATGTATGGACATCAGTGTGCCAATGGTCATATTGCACTCAATATCGAAGTCCAGAAATTTGGTTAAGAGTTAGCTTTTCCCCATTTTGGCAATCAGTTCATCACAAATCTTTGTTAATTCTTCTATCTCTTTATTCTGGAAAATAAAATGTGAAGTATTATGAGAAGGATTGCTGCATTAAGATGAGGGTTTTTTAATTTTAGTATTATCTAACTAGTGGGAGAGGTGTGGGAAAATTAGCTTTTCTTCAACGCTGAGAACAGGAGATCTATACATACAGATATATGTGCATATATATATATATAGATAGATAGATATAGTACAACTAAGTGTTCACATTCACAGTAGAGCTACATGCATTCAAACAAATGCTTCCTTTGTTCCAAATACGGCTCCTCCAGTTTTAATAAATCTAATTTAGCACCAAAGCAGACAGCTCCATTGCAGTCACTCCCAGCACACCACAATAATACGTAGTGGAATTTTGTTTCTAGGCTGCACTTTTCTATTTTTTTCCTTATTTTCACCCTGCCTTGCAGAGCTGCAAGCAAGGACGAGCTGTTCCATGCCAAAGCAAGCTCCCTTGGCTGAGCTAGAGAACACAGAGATATAAATAGGCATTTCCTACAGACACTTTGGAATTAGCATTGGAATTACAGCTAGCACTAAAAAGGGAAACAGAACCTGAGAGAAAAACTAAAGCAAGGTCTGAAAGCTGAGAACTGAAGCAAACCAAGGCCTGGGCTGCAGAGGTGCACCCTGAGCTCTGGCCAAGGCTGGGTCAGCCTCAAACACTTGGGCTCAAAACAAACCTGGGTCCAGCTGGTGCATACGGGGGTTTTACCTTAAAATCTGGGGAGTGCTGCTGTCCCCAGGACAATCCTCAGGCAGAGCTTGGCTCTGGGAAGAGCAGACTCCTGATTTACCTTTTGTTCCAGTGTTCTCTCCAAGGCATCCACTTTGAGCTGCTCCTTCCGAAGGCTGGCCTGGTACGCTGCCTGCTCCTGCTGGGCCTTGCCTCTCACTTGTGCAATTTCAGCGTTGGCTCTGCAAAAAACACAGGGTTTGGTCACATCAGGTTCTCTACAGCAAAGGGCAGAGGGTGCCCAAGGCTGGACAGCACCTTAACAAATGGGGGAGAGAGGGCAGGGCTGCCTTCTGCACATCTTGGGTATATTCTGAGACTTATTCCTAAAGGCTTTTCACAACTCCCTCTCTTGCTCAGCAGGAGCTGCAGAGTCCTTTCTTACTGTCTGAATTGCTCCCTTCATGCTCCTCTCAGGTGTCTCTGCTGGGGTCACAAATATGACTTAGGTAGAAGTGTTTAATGGCAGTTTCCAAACTTGATCTCTTGTTCAGGGGACTGTACTATGAGTCCTGAACTTGACTCCTAAAAAGGTTTAAGTGGTCATTACTTGGAAATCTAGAAAAAAAGAAACTGGCTAACGGCTTCCTTCTTGATCCTCCCATGAAAATACATTAAACAAACACATTAGTTCAATACAGGAATTTACGGTGTTCTGTATGGTCAGGAGCTAGAAGAAGCACCAGCACATGGCAGAAATTCTCATTATTGCATTTCTTTCCACCCTCTATCACAGCCCGTGCTTTGCACATTGCAGGATCAGTTTGGGATGTGAGCTCCAGCCATGGGAACCCTTCTGCAGCATGAACTCCTGAAAATATGCGTACAATCCATGCACCAGGTCTGGAAGTGTCCAAGGCCAGGCTGGACAGGGCTTGGGGCAACGTGGCACAGTGGAAGGTGTCCCTGCCCATGGCAGGGGGTGGAACAAGATGGTTTTAAGACCCCTTCCAACCCAAACCATTCTGTGAATCCATGACTCAATTACCTGTCCAGTTTCTCCTCGGCGTGAATTTTGAGTGCCTGATACCTCTGCTCTTCCTTCTTTACTCGTGACAGATATTCCTGCGCGCATTTCTTCAACACTTCCTCGTTCTTAAAAGAGAAGATGACATCAAATTTAATCCAAGAGGTTCAAATGCAGGACAGGCATTTGTGAGAGTCACACAAAGCTGTCTGAAGGGTTGCAGTCCAACACTGACAGCCCCCCAGAGGCCACCTGAAGGAGGATATCACACAATGCAAAGAGCTTTACAATTTTTCAGCTTGCATTTGACAGCTGGCTGCAATCCTTCACCTGAGGATTATGGTCTGTCATGCAGGACGTCAGAATTAGCTGGAAACACAAGTCCTGCCTTCTGTTCAGCAGCACAGCACATTCTGGTACACAGAATCTGCTCAGCTCTGCTCTTTAAAGGAGATGTTGACACAACTCACCTTCCGAAACCCCTCCAGGACTTCTTTCATCTTCTCGTATCTCCGGAAAAGATCTGCCAGGGATTTCTCCACTGAGTTCAGATCGGCCAGAGCTTGCTCCTTCTCCACTATGAGCTGCTGAACCGTGTGGTGGGAGACTGATTTCTCTCTCTGTTCATCCTCTGAAAGAAGAGAGGGGTAGGGAAAAGAGAGGTTTTCAGAACGGTAACAGGAGTTAAGTCCACTGATTTCACTATCATCTACTGTTTCTACTATACTCTGCCCTATTTGTGTATTAATAAGTTTACAGGATCCAGAAAAGTCAGATTATATAAAGACACAAGCCTGTTTTGGAAAACAGTTGCTAAATACAGTGATATTTGAATATTTTGATGTTGGGGGAAAATGTGAATGTATCTCTGTACTGATGATTTCTTCACTCTGAACCCAGCTGTTCCCACAAAAAGGCAGGTGCTGGATTTCCCCTGTTTGCCTGAAGATGCACTAGCTGAAGGAAAGGACATTTATGCACATTCCTAGCACTGGCCACAAATTATTTGCCATTGCTGATAAATGCCTGTCATCTCCTGGCATCTTCTAAGCCTGCACAAACAAGGCACTTTGTTCAGTGGAATTCAGTTCTTCCCTTGGAAAAGCAGTGTTTCACCAGCTCTCAGGATTACTGGAGCAAGAGGCAGAAAGGAAATCTAACAGTAGACAGACTTCCTAAATGTAAAAAAAAAACTGCAAGAAACATCTGCCAAGCTCCTCCTCTGTACAGTCAAATTTGAGCCAGGGACGGTGGGAAGAATAGAACAGGAATACAAATCCATATGGAGGAGGAATTTTCAAGGGAATTGACCTCATAATATGTTGGAATAGCCACATAACACTGGAAGAAAAGATCTGGCATTGTCTTCCAAAATGCTGCATTGTTTCCTTCACATCCTAAACAATGATTCATGTGTCCATGTTTTAAGGCCTGCTTTGAATGACACTGAAAGGAAAACCCACCCACAAAACACAGCACTTTTATATGACCATTTTCCTTGGTTTATGATAGAAACTAAAGTAAGATAAAAAGTTCCCCTATGGAAAAAGCATGGGGCATTTCACAATGTACAACTTTTCACCTGGGCCTTTATATTTGGAAACATAACTAAAGAAGTTTGGGTTTTTCTTTGAATAGAGGATTTCATCTGAATTTTTTATAGTGCTGGTCAGCTCCAAAACACCAAAGCTGATACTGTCAATTCCCAAACTGAGATTAATCTCTTCCTTCTGCATAATCCATCCAAAAAATACACGTTTTTGCTGGCCTGACTAAGGCCAGAGCAGGGATGATGCCACACTGTGCATCAGCTCCTGGGCTCCTCTGCCCATCCCTGACAGCACCTGCCTGGGGCAGAGCTTATTCTGACCTGAGCTTATTCTGCTCTGTGTGATACAGAAGATCAAAAGAACTAGAGAAGTTCTCAAGACCTGCATGTAACACCTTTATTTTACTGGTGAATAAACACCTTTGACACAGCAGAGAAGCCCAGAGTCCTGTAATACAACATCACTTGGATACATCAAACACTTTATTAAAAATAAACATTCTTTTCTATTTTACTTCCTTAGAGACACCCTGCATTCCTCTGTACTGTCAAAACTAATGTGTTCTCAATGAAAACAAAAAACCATTTGTTGTCTTTTGTTTATTTTTCTAAACCTCAGAGGCTCTCTCCTTATGTTCCAACACTAGATTTGTTTAATCATGCTGGAGATTACACCCTGCCAGACAATTCCAAACCCCTTCCTGGCAGAATCCTGACCTCTGGCAACACTTCTGTCACTGCAGCTCCAGGCAGGGCAAAAGATCCCTTTGCATAATCATCCAAAATACTTGCATGGATTTAATGCCACATCCCTACTTCTTGTGAGCCTGTTGACTGAGGTATTTTATCAACTTCCTTATTTCCTTCCAGGGTGTTCAGGACATTAGTAATTCATATTACACTCCCTCACTACTACTGAGCTCCTCCTCTTCCTCCCAGGATATCGTGGGCCCTCCTCTCTCCTCAGCTGCATCAGCTCCTCCAACACTCAACCCCCAGCACCACTTAAACTCAATCAAGGGAAACTGGGGCAAATGCTACACAATCACAGAATGGTTTGGGTTGGGAGGGACCTTAAAGCTCATTTAGCTCCACCACCCTGCCACGGGCAGGGACACCTCCCACTAGACCAGGTTGCTCCAAGGCCTGTCCAAGTGATGCTCCCAAACCCAAGTGGTTAAATACAACAAAATGCAGACACTTGGCTGGAGGAGGACTAGAGTTTTAGGTGACATTTTCATAAAATCATAGAATGGTTTGGGTTGGAAGGGACCTTCTATTTTCTAAGACTACGATTTAGTTCCAATAAAATGCGCTGGTAACAGTCCGCCAGTCAAATCTTAGATAAGCGGTTACACGTCCTTAATTCTAAATATGTTTACGAGGTTATGTGATCAAAACACCTGAATTAAATGACTTCCACGTCTGCAACAGGCCCTGCCCAGGTCTCACCAACAATAACAGCAGTATGCTCAGGACTAACACTATCCAAACTGACAGAATCAGAGCAGCACCAGGGCAGATCCGCTTTCAGGCTCAGCTCACTACTACTCACATGACTTAATGGGAATGCAGCAAACAGAGAACAAAAGCAAAAGAAAGTAAAGATGCAAAATGCTGGTGTGAAAGTTGGTGAAAAGCTTTACTTACCAGGCTTGCCTGTTTTGTTTTTGCAAGCAAATAGCAAGAAGCAACGAAAACGGAAGCAAAATAGAAAAATCGGGAATTGTTAGGAAAGCAGCAAATAAGTAATGCAACAACCTGTAATGCACAAAGCACAACATCTGTTTGTTCTTCACGAGGAGAATTTCATAATGTATTCAAATGTAAAGTATAAGGATACATTTTTAACAGGGAAAAAAAAAAAAAACCCAAAAAACAAACCACCATTAGAAAGCTGTCAGTGGAAAGGAGCTGAGGTGGGGATTTTGGCTGTGACCCAGGTGTGTGGAGGGTGGGAACACTGGGGTCACCCAGGCTCTGCTCTGTGGCTGTCACAGCAAACGTGGGCACCAAGCACAAAGCAGCAGCACAGCCTGGAAAGCCTGGTCTTTCCTCTCCCCCACTCCTCAGTGTAAGCTAAAACGTGCTAGGGGTTGAGGCAAGTGTAAGAAAAAAAAGGGAAAAAAAAAAAAGATAAAACACTAGTAAAAAATATACACCAAGTGACACTAAACAGAGATCTCCACAGTGAGAGCTTGCAAGCTCTGGCTGCACAGTGTGCCATGAGGTAATCACAGCAGCTAGGCTGGATAATTTGGGGTTCCACATATGTATGACAGCAAATACTAAACCATCCACAGCCCTCGGAATCAAAGGCGATCACTGTTTGCAATGCACATTTTTCAGCGCCTTTAGAAGCAAATGTAGGCAGTCATATATTGTTAATAGGGGATATTTTCAGTACTCATAATGCACACACAAAAAGCTCAGCAGGACCTATCAACCTCACTGAATATTCGTCAAAGGGATTGGTGAAACTGGTTTATGTGCAGTGCCCTTCTAACGGGGCTGTATAAATAGTTCAGAAGGGTTAAATGATAAACAGAAACGGCACAGGCATTTCTTTTGTTAGGATGCATATTCTGCTTTAGCACTGAGGCATTACTGGGATAACAGGTCACTGAAGTACATGCAAACAACAAACACACATTTTCCTCCACATGTGGCATTCGGATGAGCGAATTCCTTTATCGGAAGGGACAGCAATTTACAAGAGATGGCATGACAAAGTGGGACAATTAGATCAAAAATTTACATTAAATGCAGGGAGAAGCCTCACATTTAACGTATTACCATGCTGTATGATTTGCATACTGCTCTAATTAACACAGAAAGGATTTTTTCTGTGTCACTGTTGTTGGTTCAGTTCCTTTGCAAACAGACAGCAAATTAAACTACTTATATAGCCATAGCCCTTAAAAACTCCCCAGAGAATATCTGAGGGGCTCTGATACTCTGAATCTGAAGTTTAAAGGTTTATTTACTCCTAGTCAGTGGCCCAGTACTAACTGAACCTTCATTTCTTTGCAACAAGAGGGACTGGCAATGGTGGAATGTACTGTGTACACCAAGGCTGTGCTTCTGCCTCAGGATTCCTATTCTGTATATTACTGTTGTGCTGCAGTCTCAAAATCTGATTTCTTTTTCAAATCTCAAAAAGAGAATTCGAATTTATCTGCTGTTAACCGTATGCACAGCTTGGGGAAAAAAGGACAGATCCTTTGTGTGTCTGTAGCACTGGCCAGGTTCAGGGTGAAAGCCACACCAGGGTATGTTTACTGTAAACTTAAATAAGTTCTTTGCATACTCTGGTCACTCCTGCTTGAACACTTGCATGAAGACAATGACAGACACCACGTCAGAAGGCAGCACATAGGCTCAGTTGAACATAAAAAAGGCAACGGAGGCATAACACCAGAGAAAATGAAGCCTAGCATATTATTAGTATTTATTATTCATTATTATATCCATTCCATTAATTATTTATTATAGTTGTCATTCTCATAAAGTTTATTTGGCCCATTTTACCCTTCACTTGAAAGGAGGCTGGGATGTTTCCCAATGGCCAAGAAATCTAGGAAGGCAGCAAAAGCACCAGACACTGGTGCTCTTCTGAGCAACTTTGGCCCTGGAGATCCCAAAATTCCACTCAGCCTTTTGCCTTTCGAGCTGAAGCAGTACAGGGTGGCACAAGCCACAGGTGCTTTCTACAGCCAGACTAATAAAAAGAGCTTTAGAAATCTTACAGGAGGCTTTAAAATCACATCCCAGGGGCCAGACCTCCCACGCTAAGGAACCACACGAGCCCTGCAACCTTTGGGTTTGAAGTGCTACTGAGCGCAGGGTTCTTTATTTGTGGCACATGCTGTTAGCAAAGGTGGTTTGTAGTTACTGAGAGGCAAAACTTGTCATAATTTAGACTCAGAAGGAGACCCCTGTGTCAGTAAGTAACTGTGGGGTGGATTGGTCACTGGTAACCTCCCAGCTGGGATTGGAGCTAATCTCGGGTTTGGTCTGATGGATGCACTTAGCGCAGATAATCCCTGTTGTTGTGAAGAGCTAAGTTTGGTATCTGCCCTCAAACGGCTGTCAGCTGATGCCTATGGGGTTTTTAGGTCACTGCAAGTCTCCCCTGGAGAAACCCATGAATTTGAACCTGTTTCATGTGGGCCAGTTCGCTCTGGTGCAGAAGGGAAAGCCCTGAGCTTTCTGTGTTACCTGAACTGCCCGGGGGCTGCTGGCTGTCAAACGAGGCCCTGACTTTTCCTTTTCTGGTGTCCTCAGATGCATTCACAATTCCCTGCAGCATCAGCAGATGCAGCCAGCATCAAAATGAAGCCAACAGACTTCAACCAGGGAGCATCTTTCACAGTAGGAACACCTACCTATCATCTGAGCAATCGTCTTCTCATATTCCGAAACTATTTTTCTGTAAGAGGGAAAAAAAAAAAAAAAGAAAAACTTTTGGCAAACAACATCATTGCTCACACTTAGCAAATAACACTACCAGAAACTAAACTGTGGTGTTTTCCAGAGATACAGAACCCCATCACAATTTTTTATGTTCTTTATTGTCCAAATAACAAATAAAACCAACAGTTTTAACACTGCACCAGATTTTTAACTCTCCATGGAAATCAATAAAGTGAGGGGAGGAAGAAGAGATTGCTTTGAAACAGATTCTGTTTTTCAAAACATCACCCATCATGATGATAAACACAATCACGCTGGCCTAACTCAAGAATTACAAAGAGCCTAATTTTTCCATTACTTTCTCCCCTCTTCTCCAAATCTGTGTTGGTTTATTTTTAATATAAACTTTACGTAAACTTATAATTGGTAGCAAGTAAAGCGAACAGGAGTAGTGCTGGCTATCATCCAAATTTTCTTCTCATGATTAAAATGATTCACTACCACTTAAAAGAACTAGATCAAAATATTCAACTATGTAGCACAAAATCCATCACGTCCCATTTCCCAAATCTGTTTCTGAAGCAGAGGTGGCAAAATGCTACTTTTAAGACAGTTTTATTTTGTATACTCACGGTAGGCTTTGAATTTCCTTCTTGAAAAGAGGTTAGCCAAAATAAGCAGATTAAATGTGATTTAGAAAGATGATCCATCCCTTCCCAGAGCCAAATAAAGCTAATGAAATGAGACTAGCTTGATCTGTGCTTTGATTCACAAGCCACACAGCACTGTCTACAAAAAACAAAATTACCCCACACTTCATCTGAAGTGGATATTCGGAACAGCTCACTGGAGTTGGAACACACCTCTTTTGAAACTCGCTTTCACTTGCTCCATTTTTAGAGCTCTGCTGCAGTTGGTGAGACTACAGAAAGGATGTGGGAAAATCCTGAGATGGAAGTCAGTAAGGAAAGGAGAAACTTGCAGAGCTCCCAAAAACCTACTACAGTAATTCCAGAACTGCCTCAAATCTGAATCATAAGAGCCCAGAGCTCTGTGGAGGCCACCTGGCCTTAAGGTTAGCAGGATCCCCCCTGCCCTGGTCCTGCAGAGCTCTCAGAGAGCAGAGGGAGCACTGGGATTTCTCCTTTCAGCCATAAATGACACTTTGGAGAGCAAAGATAACAGCAAGGATTTTGCTCTAAAAGGAAGGGTTTGGTTTCATGTCCAAAGCAGATTACCTCAAAAACCTGCTGAAAGCAATGAGGGTTTTAAAGCTTTGTCATATGCTTGTGACACAAGGCACCTTCAGGAAGTTTTATCATCAGAGAAAGGGAAGCCAAGGACTCAGGGTACTCGAGCTAAGGAACACAGCATTACAACACTGCAGCACATCCCAGGGAAGAATCTGCTCCAGATTCATGTCAAAGGCCTCTTTCAGTCAAGCAGCCCAAATACTGGTCATTGCAGCTGGGGAACCAAAGGATGCTGCCACATCATTCCTCTTTGGGAGGGCACATCTTAACCCCAGGCTGACACATTACATGGGCTTAAATGTTGATATTTGAGACACTCAGTCTATTCACTGACTGCACATTTGTAAGGCATAAAAACACCAGAGTCTGGGGCCTCAGAGGTCATCTGCTTGATTCCCCTCACAGAGTCATAATCAATCAGACCTCCAAATAACCATGGTTAAATATTTCTTGCCTGCCTCTGGTTAGACTCTTGGATTATGGTACAGCACACTGTGGTTCAGCTCTTCCATAGCTCCTGCATTATTAAAGCTTCTCATTTTGGCTTCTCTTCTCTGGAGTGGAATTTCCTCCAACTGATATTTTCCTGGAAATTTAGACGAATTCAGCTACATTATGCAGGACATGAGTACAGGAGCATTGCTTCTCCTTCTCTGGGAAATGATGCTTTTGTGCTTGCAACTCTAAATAATCCCTTCACTCCCTGCTTATCATTATGTCACATCTCATTGCTGCATCTCTAATTTACCACACATGGACTGCTTGAATGTTTTAACTTCCAAGAGAAATCTTTCTTTGTGCACATATGCGTATTTATCATTTTGTGACAACATTCGCCAGATTTTTTCCTCTCATCCACACGTTCCAGGCATGTGCCTGTGGGAAAATCTGGCTTGGTTATTGTGGTTTTGCTTTTTTTTTTTTTCAGATCAGACTTTATGGAGGGTGGAGACACACACACACACAAGCAAATGACTGTGTGGAAGATGAAGGTGCAGATCTGCAGTGTGCCAGCTGCTCTGTGTCACCCCTGGCTCTCCTTCTATGAGGGAAAAGGCTGGCAGTGCCTGCTGGCAGCCAGCAGACACGTGCACCCCGACACAGGACAGACCAAGCACCACACTTGAGTGTGAGCTGCACACTGAGACATTCCTTACAATCCCTCATTTTGTTCCCTCCTTGTTTTGCTCCCTGGGTTTGACTGCTCGCAGCCACTCCGTTCTGTTTCTCCTCATTAAGCATTTCAGGGCTACGCCAGGGCTTTGTTCCCCATCCCAACAGAGCACAAGGGAGGTGGGAGAACTCAGCTGGGCGCTGGGAGGTGGCAAAAAAGAAATAAAGAGGCTGCCCTTGCCTTTTGCAGATGCTTTTCTTAAGATGCTTTGGCTCAGAGCCCTGTGCTGCCGCTATTCCAATCTGCCATGTGCAATTCCTGGCATCCGTGCAAGCGTTTGTGGAGCTCTGCACTGCAGTTCCCTTCTACTCTCCCTCCCCAAGCAGAGTTTTCCTGGATATAAGCAATTGCTTATGTAGGTCATCAATAGATACAGAGTTTAGCTTTAAATCGCTGAAACTCCTCATTTTGGGAAGAAGGTGGTGCTAGAACTGAAGGGATTTAAAAGAAAATTCTGTCTCAGTTGCGATTGTATAAATTCTTACTTAAAGGAGGGATGCTAAAATAATCTGACAGTTCCCTTTTATTTACGAGTTAAGAGGGGGAACCTTTTTTTTTTCTGGTTTTTGAAGGTAGAAAATACTAAGCTTTAAAGACTCCATGAAGTATTTTATACATTCTCTTTTGCAATTGATGGCTTTCTCAAATCAGATCAATGAGCAGGCCAAGCTCACTGCTTTGTCCCACTTATGGTCCTACCAACTGGAAAAAAAAAGCAAAGCTGAACCTTTCAACTGACTGAATGGGAGGCATCAGTGCTTCTTTGAGCAGCACTGCTCACATCATCCACTACAGGGATTTTGTTGTCATCCTTGCAAGTGGTAGGACCTGGGCTGGAAAGGAAGGTCAAACCACGTTCCAGTATACAGATATTTAATGTAGTAGAGGCAGGCTGGTCTAGAAATAGAACAGATACAACCAGAACAAACTGAAAAGCTCGGGGTCCTTCTGTCAGCTCTCAAAGGGAACAAGGGAGCAAAAGCCAAGAGAACTACTGATTAACTAAAATCAACCTTAGTGTGTGCAGTAATTAAAAAATCATCTTAGTTCAAAGAATCTCCTTAAAAGCCAACATTCATAGTCCAGAATGGTTCCTTTACAAGAAATGCTTTTCTACTGGCACTGGTTTGATTTCTATTTTTGAACAACCGTTTACAGTGATGTCCTGGAGGCAGCCTGTACTACTGTAACTATCTGCAAACCTGCACGTTCTCCCCTACATTCTTTCCTTTTTCCAAGCAAAACTATTTATGGAGAGTGAATTTATCAGTGGCATGTGCAACTCCCTGCCAGCTCTGCAGGCAACTCACCCAGTCTGCAACAGGAGCCTCAGTATGCAATCCTAGTGAGAATTCACACACAAACCAGAGGAAATCCTTCCCTGACATTAACCTGGAGTAAAACCTCCCTTATCTCAGTATTCTGAGGGTGAGAATGAAATTAGCAACAAAGGAGTTTTCAACGATTACCCTGAGCAGTGGTGCCCACCATAGAGAGAAAACACAAAGGATCAGTTCAGGATCAGTGCAAATGCTGAAATTAAAAATAATGAAGCAAATTCAGCTAAGCAGAACAATTGTATGAGCATGGTACTCTCTGTACTACCCACAGGCTGAGATGAGGCTCTCTGACAGAGTGATCAAGTTAACAGCCCACCTCATTTCCATCACTTCCCTTCTGCTTTCTTCGTATTTCTCTTTCCACTCAGATACTTCCCTTTCCTTGGCCACAATCTGAAACAGAGAACAAAGAGAAAAAAACCCCACTGGATTATAACCATCTTTTCACTGCTATTGCTAGCCACACAAGCCACACTAATATACATAGCTTTGTAAAATACATCTCTTTATTCCTATTTCAAGCAGCCTACCATTTTTATATAATTATTTAGCAATGTCAAGACGCACAGCTTACACCTGAGGTTTAAAAACACACGGATTTATTTTGATATCATATCTGCTTTATGTAAAACCTGCAGTGTGGCTTTAGCGTGGCTGAGGGTGGCTCCAAGAACAGAACAAGCGATCACAAAGCTTTTGGGAGAAAACGGGCAAGAAGGGAACAAGAAGGGGCAGGTTTTTCCTCTCCCAAATCGTAGGAACAGTTACCTCTGCTCTGGCGAGCCGCAGGGCAGAGTCCAAGTCCTGCTGGGGGTAGAGCAGAGCCGCGGTGCTTTCTGCGTCCGAGGCGCCGATGCGGGAGTACAGCGCGCTTTTGGAGATGGAAACATCTGCTGGGATAGCAGGTTCTCTCTGTGTGTTTGTTTTTTTAAATACAAAGAAACAAACCATTACAGAGGTGTTTAGCTCACGGGTTTTCTGGCTGTGGTGCTAGGGACTAGAGTTCTGTGCACCTCTAAATGACAACAGCTCTGAATTCGGCAATCATAAAATATGCATTTAAGATCCATAAGAAGCACCAGGAGAGTCATATTACCTATATGGAGAGAAAATAAAGACAGCCCTTTGCCATCAATATTTTAAGGTTTTATCTCGGAAAAGGTACTGCTTTTCACCACAATGTCCACGAGAAATGCACATCAGCAGAAGGAATCCCATTTGAAGGCAGAAAGCTTGTTAAGGGGAATTCTGCTTCCATAAAAATAAATCAAGAAACCAGAAGCAAGAGGACAGCTCACTTTCTTAAGTCTGGCCTGTCAATGCATGGTATCTATCATAAAGAATGCCACATAAAAAGTGTGAATATGCAGTGACACTGCTGCCCCACTGGTGTCCAGCATGCGATTAGTCAGTTAAATGAGGCTTTTTTTGCAGCTGTCAGTTTTGCTCATGTCAGCAGCCCAGATTAAAGAGGGAAGAGCAGCATGTGAAATGAGGAGAGCAAAGCACAGAACATGAAGCTGAGATGCAGGAGATGTCTCACAAACAACTCTCGATGCAAAGAACCCAAGCTACAGCACATTAAAACTGAGGAGATTACAAAGGACAGTTCACAGAACCCAAAATGGTTTAGGTTGGAAGAAACCTTAAAACCCATCTAATGCCACGGGCAGGGACACCTCCCACTGTCCCAGGTTGCTCCAAGCCCTGTCCAGCCTGGCCTTGGACATTTCCTGGGTTCAGGAGCACCCACAGCTTCTCTGGACACTGCCAAGTCCCCACCACAAGGGCTGGACCATGAGTGGAGAGGAAAGTCAGGCTGATCAATGCCTTTTTCCATCCACTGATGGAAATAGATACTCACATCCTGTTTTCCTGGTGCAGCATTTCCTTGCTGCTGAAAAGAGGATAATGTATTTTTTCCAATTTACTTGTTAACTTTGTGCATAAAACAGTGTTTTCTGTTCCTTCAAGTTCACTAATGCTGTACCTAAGTCTTTAGGCTTTATCTGCAACAATAAAGAGCAGTAATCAGGAGTATTTCAATTTTTTTTTTACATAAAAGAGAAAATATTTATTTTCTTGTATTTTATTGTAAAAAAGGGTGGTGTGGTTTTGTTTCAACTTTTTGTTTGTATTTTTTTTTAAAGCAAATAGCAGAGTCACACTCTAGTGACTGAAGCACAGGAATGTGAAAGGGAGTAGATAATGTCTGGATCAAGGTTCAGTCCTCATTAATTTCAACATCACATATTCTTGTCTCAACACTGGTACAGGAAATTCTGCCAGATGCTGTTCCATAAAACATTCACTTCCTCACAGTTCTTCTCACACTGCCCAGGATCACAGAAAGCATCCAAACCCACTGTTAATTTTGTTGGAATCCCTTGTGAGTTCTCGTATCACACCTGACTGAAGAAGCTGCAGTAAAAATTGTACACAATGCACACAGGACCAGATGTTCTGGATATCACATCTGTAGAGAACATGAAGAAACACTAACAACATTAAAAGACTAAGCAAGAAAATTTAATTAGAGCAAGAACAACCTAAACACTACTTACAGAACACCTCACTGCATCTTCATTTACAGGAGACTCTCACTAATTTGCTTGGTATTTTTGTTTTTAAACCTGGGAGTCAATCGGCTCTTACTTCTAGGATTTATGGAGCAGGCTGTCCCTTCTCAGGTTTTGCTACCTTTAACATGAACAGCCAAAATAATGATCAATTCCAGCAGAATTAGGAGGTGCAAGCTCAGACTCAGTGGATTTTCCTACCAGAAGAAAAAACATTGCAAGATCTGTGAAAACTGCATAGCCTGGGCTCTTAAAAGTATCTCCCAACGTACCACAACTACATAGGAAAAAAATACACCTGAGATACAAGCTCAGAAACCTCTGTAAATGCATAAATACAAAAAAAAAAAAAAAAAAGTACTTTAGTCCCTCCTTAATCACAAGGCAGGAATAACTGAGAGATAAGAAAGAGCCATTAGATCATCAAAGCCGTCCTCCAAAGAAAGGCCACCCCTCATACTGATCTCTGAACTGCATCTGTCACATTTCAAAAGTCTCCTGCAGCATAATTTGCCTGACCTCATAAAGAGATTGCTGGAAAATATTCATTGTGCCAAGAAGAAACACAAACTTTTTCCAAGCTCATATAAAAACATGTCAAAGTAACTGCTGGGAGGATGACAATTTCTAAAGAAGGAATATTTCGAGCATTTAATCCGTACGTACAGGTATTTTTATATAGTGCACAACAGCTCATCAATACAGTTATGTTTGCTCTAGTTCTCGTTGCATTTGAGTAAATTGTACAAAACAATAGCAATAAGGACATGCAGAACAGCTTAAAATTTCCAAAAATAAGCATTAAGAACTCCTGGAATTTAACCACTGAGCAGAAATGCTTGTGAGAGTGGTCCAACCAGTGTTGGCCTAAGTCTGGAAACACCCTGCACAAGTCACAGCTGGGCTCTCTGGCAGGAGTCACCAATAGAAGTCATCATGGTTTTACTTCAAAAGCCAATTTCACACAGCTCCTAACTGATGCATAACTCAGTAACTGTTATTTGCTACCTGCAAAATATTCCTGCCCTGAGAAAATGACAGCACCTGACCAACAGGATGATGGCATTACCCAAAATAACCCAATAATAATGCTCTAACACCTAATTGCTGAGAAGGTAAGCAGTTAATTGGGGTAATAATCAGTGCAGGGATTTGTAAGTCACTAAACTTCGTGCAGAAAGATTAGAGACTTCAGGGGAATTACTACAAAATGTAGGTCACTGCAATCTTATTGTAAATATTTGAGAGCTCAACACGTTTCTCTTCCCAGCACCTTTCACAGAAACCAGATATCTGACCAGAAGGGAAACAAATGCACATCTACTAACCAGCTGCAGTTATCTCACTTCCAGGAGGTCAGAGAGGAAGAAAATAGAGAAATGGAATGAAAATGAAAACTAGTTTTCGTCAGAGCAGTGAGAGGAATGTGTGTTTAGCCCTGCTGAAAATGAGGCTGCCCTTTCCAAGCCCTTGAAATGCTGCCTGGGTGTGCATGGAATGATGGACTCCTTTAATTGATGTGTGAGCAGACAGGTCAATGCAAAGTGGGACCTACTTGTGCTTGCAAATACATGGAAAGGCAAGGAAAACCCAAGCAGAAGTTTTCTGCCTGCAAAGTTTTGCTAAAACCAATGGCATTGCTGTTTGAAGGAAATAATCCTCCTCCACTACCATGAGAGGCCCACAAAGCTGTAACGCACTAACTCCGTTTCTTGCCCATGCCTTTCCTTTCAGTTTCTATTTTCCTTGGATCTCAGCACCCTACTCTCCATCACCTCAGCATCCACAGGGTGCTGGACATAAACCCTACTCAAGCTGCACCTACTAAAAAATTACCTCACACCATCCAAACAGAGACTGTTCAACAGGGAAGTGTTAATTCACCTCAACACTGGAAGACAGAAATACTTGGCCATGTAAAAGTAGGTGACTGGTCTTGCTGTTGTTTAAGTCTGTGACAAGAAATTTGGGATTGGCCAAAGAACTCCCCTCTGCCCGAGAACAACAAACAGCACATCCTAATTCTCACTCCTACTGCTAGCACAAAATGCTTGTATTTAATCTTTATTTTAGGTGCCCTAATTTGTCATAACAAGTGCTTCTGCCTTTATTTATCATCCTATTCTTGTTACCCATCCAGTCATCGCTTAGCAAATGTTAAATGTAATTATACAGCACTCAGAAAAGAACGGAGGCCAGCCATCCAGAAGGGAATTCTGCCAGGAGCGTCCAAATTTAAGTCACTGTAATCATCTGCTGGTTTCTGTTCTACTTAATCCAGGCCATCAGTCACTGTAGGTCACAAGGGGTGTGACCATAGGTTAATTTAACACCAGCAATGTCCCACTGAAAGAGCAAAGCTATGCAAGGACAGCCTAACGTGACACCCATGGTATTGGTCTACAAGCATTGCTGTGCCTGGACAAACAAGGGGCTTTGTCATCATCAGTAACTCCTGCCAGTTCTCTGTCAGAGGGGGAGTTCTGCCTGTTTTTCTCTCCTCACCTTTGCTTATCATCTTGTTATCTTTGTTACATAGATTAATGACATTTTCTAAAAAGTCACATGAAATCCATTCCCCATTTCTAAGTTCTAAGGCGTTCAAAACTTGTTCCAACAAAAGAAGAGGCTGTGATGATGCTGAACAGCATCTTTAAAATGCAGCCACACATTCTATAAAACTTCTGCAGCTCAGAATCTCCCCTGGGTAATTCCCAAGTATTCACAAACACACAAATGCCTTCTCTTCAGTCTAAAATACTACAATTTGTGAGATTCTGAACAGCTGGCTGGTTGCAAAAATGCGGATTTTAAACAGAAGTTTTCTGAATAACCCATGAAGAGCATCTATGTAACATTATTACACGGATGTTTCATCTCAGGTGTTTCCTGATGCTGGAGGGCTGACTCCTGCATGCTCCAGCAAAATGTTGGGAGGACAAGAAATTCCAGAGAGAATGAGGAGGCAGAGAGGATCTATAGGGGATCCCACCTCATTCTCTTCCAACACCTGACATTCAGGGCAGCAGAGCAAGGAGGCACAGTCACACGTAGGAAAATTATTTTTGTTTTTCCTCCTCTGTTCTTTATGCTCCTCATTAGAGGTCTCAGCTTGGTTAGTCCTTCTAATGAAGACAACAGCAGGTTTTTCTTAGTTAAATAAAAGATTGTAACCACATACTCCGAAATACTCCTAAATCTGTGAGGAATGTGTTTAGTAAATGAGTGCGCACAACAGGAACAAGGTGGCTTGTGGGCTGTTTAAGGTATGTGAAAGAAATCAAACATGAACACTGTTTTTTCAGAGGAGTACAGTTAACCCTAAAAAAAAAAGATATTTACTTTTAGGAAGTAGCTACTTAATAACTGATCTTTAAAGCACCAAGAAATTCTACCCCGTAAGCAGCCCAAATGCTGCTGTGATGCAATGAACTCCAGATGATTTAGGATTGGGCAAAAGACTTTCTGCTGACTCATTAATGGACAGTACAAGAGGAGGAAGTCACTGGAGAAGGACATGTCAGAAGCACATTCTCCTCACTTGGAATGAAATGTCTCACTGTAGCAGGACACTGCCATCCTCTCAGCATCCCACTCAGCTGATACTCTTCCCAAGAAAGCCACTAATGTTTATGGAATGACTTTTTTGGCTTACTAAACCCAGCGAGTACCATGTGCATCTCTACAGCAGTGCAAAGCTTCACTCTGAGGCACAACTAACCCAGCGTGGCCTGGAAGTAGCAATGAAAAACATAAGACTTAGATCTTTATTCATAAAGACACATTGTGTTGTGAGGCCTTTTTCCCTTGGGAGCTCTGTAGCCCTTCCAACCCCGCTGCAGTCCCTTTCTTCAGATGCCTGGGGGCAAGGTCGACTGAATTCCTCACTTCCAAACATCGAGAGTCAAAGGTGTCTGACTTCAAGCCGAAAATACCAGCAGAAGACAAAACCTCCTTATGGCCAAAGCAGACCTGGTATTCTTCACCAGCAAATACTTCAGGACAAAACTTGCTTCAGAGAAACGACAAACGGCCACCTGGACTGCAGAACCCATCTCCCGCGGACGGAACGCTGCTGCTTCTTGCCCGCTGTTAATTGGGGTGTGAGTGGGGTGACAGCATCTCTGTGTCAGCTCTGCTGCCAGCATGCTGCTGGTGTCCCCCAGGGAGCCCCAGGACAAGCAGCACTCGGCTCCCCAGGCTGTGCACACTCACACACGCAGGGCAGGCACAAAGCAGGTACCTTGGAGCGCAAAGAGGAGAGGGCAATCTGCCTGGCTAACTTCAGCGCTTCTATCCTCATGGCTGCAAACTCTAGCTCCTCCTGTCAAAGGGTTTGGTGGGGGGGGGGGTTTCCCCCCCCCCCAGGGAAAAAAATGTAATAAGAACAAGGTAAAAATGTTTGACGTGCTCAAAAAATGGATTGTTAAATGTTAACGTGTAATTCGGACAATTCTTGTGTGACAAACGCCCCGAATTCCTCTCATGGTGAGGACAGTGAGAGAAACTCCAGGGTTGGGTTCGTTTTGAGGTAGCTGTACAGACAAATAATTTTTATTAGGTGATCAGTATGAACAATATTCCATGTAAAAGAAATGTTTCCTGAAGCTAAAGCTAGTTTGTCACAGACTCCTCTCTCTTCATTCCCACTTTATGTGAATTTATGCCATGTGCTGGTCTCAGTTCAACCTTTGCTGTTTTAAAATTTCACTGTAAAAATTCCAGAAAATATGTCCTGACAATATAGAATTGCTCTGCAGATCCATTTGCTTTTCCTAGAAGAAACCACGCCAAATTCTGCATTAGAGGAATTACTAGAAAAACAAAGCCTGATTTTCATTTCAGCAGAATTAGGTCCTAAATCTCAGAAAATGAATTTATACATACAGACCTACTAAGACCAGGTGTCAAGACAACTCTCCACACCTCAAGTCCTGTGTTCAAGCTTAAAAAAATTTGCTTTGAAAAGACTTCTGGAAAATACATACATTAGAGGTACAGGATAGGTATTGATGAAATTTAGGTTATGTATTATATGAATTACATGAGTTAAGTGAAAATATCTTTGCTCCTCAAAGGGGAGAGTTACTTTGGAAAGCATGAAATAATTATTTTACTTCTTTTTCCCATCCCCTCCAAGCCTCCCTCCACCCCTTTCAGATAAGCCAAAGCATCCCTTTGCCTGTGTATGGACAAACAGAAAGAAAAGTGACATTTATATTTCTGCTACAAACCTGAAGTTTCTGAGCAAATACTGGGGGATTCTTTTCTGCTAGGTCAGGATCTAGATACTCAGGCTGATCACATATTGAGGCTTTCTTAGATATCCTATTGAGAAGAGCATCAGCAGAGACAAAGGAGTCTTCAGGAGATGTCTGAAGGGTAGAGAGGAGGCTGAATAAGCAACAGAGATTCTGCCCAAGTCGCTGGGGTCAAAGGCAAAATGTAAAATTTCTGGAGGAAAACGATTCCCAAACTCGTATCATACAAGACTTACAATTTCAATAGCCTCTGGAGTTGTTCCCAGAGTCATGGGCTCCAGGTCTTTCTGCTTGGCCTTGTCAGGGGACTGTAAATGTGCCTCTTGGCTGGCAGCTAGGACTCGGGAAGCTGGGTGTGGTATTTTCATGCCAGAGGACTGCTGCGCTTCAGGGTCTTCAAAACTCGACCTGGGAAAAGATTGTGTACATGTTTTCAGGGTGGAGCACAAGGCCTTCACAATTTCTTCTGCTAACAGCTGAGCATGTCCTCTTCATCACTTTCATGTGTATGTGCATATATAAAAATATATTTATACACACATTGGTTCAACTCAATTTTACATCATTGTATCTCAAATATTCTTTCAAAACAATGCACTGGAGACATCAAAATAAAACCGGTTCCATCAGAAATGTCACATTCCTTCAGCATTTCTCACTTGCCTTTCTACCCCTTTCTCATTGTGACCTCCCTCTCTCCCAAAATCCTACTCTTACTAACAAGAACAGATGTCCTTGACAAGCAAAATTATTGGAAGCAAACACAACTCCCACATCCTGGTCTTAGGAACAAGAGCCCTTATTCAAAAAATGTATCCAGGAAAAGCCAAGTGAAAACCTGCAATTAACAGATTTCTAGATTAAAGTGAAAATTACCCCAGTATCTGAGGAAAAAGCTTTAAGTTGGAGGCCACTGTCCAGCAAAACAGTTATCTGGGACTACTTAGTTAGAATGTGAAGGAGAAATGCATGTCCTTACTCCACCATGAAACTTGTCTATCTTTGCCCTCTGTTCTCCATCGTATGTGTACACAGATGGGAATCTATTTTTAAACTAATAACTTGGCAGCAAGGAGGCAGAGAGACGAAGGAGTGCCTGTGTAGGTGCTCTGAGGGTAACCCCCTCCCCTGACACCCCTGTGCATCACTCACACTGACCTACCCTGAGCAGGGAGTGGTGGAGTCAGACAATCTGATGGGAGGTGACTTCACCGGGCTCTCCTGCTGTGCATCAAACATTAGGTACAAGGACTGCTTCTTCGAGGTGCTATCATCCTGCTGGCCACGGGGAAAGAGAAACTCATTAAGCAATTCAACCATCCTCCATTAAAGCTAATTCAGGTCACTGGAGCCTTTAGTGAGCAAAGGAGTTGACAGAAAACTAATAACACAGGGTTGTAATGCTGATACTGAGATGAACCCTTCCAGAAAGAAACCATTAAAGAACAAAATCTAAACAATTCACCCTTTGTAGCGGCTCTTCTTTCCCCAGTTTGGGGTTAATCAGATTTCTGGTTGTGTCAGGCAGGAGGCACCCCTTGGCTGAGGGTGTTACTGCACTATCCATTGAATGTTCTCACTGGTTTAAGCACCACATGACTGATTTTCCTAATGTCCCCCGCAGATATCCCCTCACTGGATCTAATCAAGCTCTCAAACCCATGATTAAAAAAAGGTGAAACGAGTGATAATATATAATGCTGCATTCCAGACTTCACACTAATTCTGTTTCTCTCCTGATTCCCTCCAGCTTCTTCCAAGTTTTACTCCCAGTTTGTTAAACAGTTCAGCAGTTGGTGCAGACAGCTCTGCACTCTGCCCTGCTGGACATACCGAGTGCCTTTGCATCTCCAGAAATAACTACTATGATGCCAGCTTAGAAATAAAATCATAGAACAGAACAAGCTTTACAGGACACAGGACAACAAAGCACAGGCAATTTACCCCAGCTATGCCAATTTCAAGGAACTGGTTTTGCAAATCTGCTGCAGGCACATTATAATTAATTTAGAGGGTGGTGAGGCTGAGGGCACTATCAGATAGTATATTATGACAAGGGAATGCAAATGAATGGAAATGGAGGTGAGAACTTACAGGCACAGAGGAGCCTATCTTCTCCATATATTCTATTTCATATGAGTTGCCATATTCCAATTCTGTAACAGAAACAAAAAAGAGGTGTTAATACATGCCATGACATGATTTTTTTCAGAAGTAAATGAGAGCTCTTCTCTTTGACAAGGGCCACTCATTCTCTGCTCAATACTTTCCAATGACATCAAAAGTGGAATATACAGAGAAAAAGTAAAAGGTGCGCTAATATTCACTCATTTTCAACAATGAACTTGACACATTTCAGGCAAATCATCTTGCTAGAAAAAAAACCAGCTTTTTCATTTGCCCCATGGACCAGAATACTAAAAAAGTTTCAGAGCAATTTCAGAGCACTGACAACTTCCCCTAATCACATTATCTTATCACAGAAAACATATTTTTTCAGTAAATGGCAATTTTAATGCCAATTTTTTTTACAAAATATTTCAACAGCTGTTGAGAAAAATTAATTTCTATTTTTTCATGCTTATCACACTCTTAATTCAGAACAACTACTCTGCTATCACTGAAAAGATACCTAAAATACCTGAATGCTCATGAACCAGGGGTGAGACATCAGCCCAGCTTACTGGGCTGTTCTCACTTTCTGTCTTCAGAGGAAGAGTCTAAGGCAGGTAGATTCACAAAGAACCCTAAGTCTAAAATTCAATAAAAATGCAAATCTTTCCTGCTGCTGTGCTTCTGATCTCCCAGTTACACTGGAGGGAACAACCAGCATTTCTTCCCTGTCCATGGTCACCCAGTAGCTGATACAGAAGCAGAGATCTTACAGAGGAAAAGAGATCATACCTTCCTGCACTCAAATAAAAGCAAATTACACACAATTACAACTTAATTTAACAATTAAAAGCGTAATTAATTTGTCCAAATGCTGTACCTTGTTCTGTTTCCATGACTTAATTCAATAAACCATTTGCATAATTTGATTTCCACTATAAATAAATCCTAAGGAAATGCACACTAGCATTTGCATTATGATAAAATCATGTGCTAAAATCCTTCTAGACTTGGACAGCTTTTGTAAAAAAAAGATTAGGGAAGCATTAGGGAGATGATAACCACCATTAATATATTTGATGTTTAAAAGCAAACAACCCTGAAGATAATTTCTCGCCTGTTTTGTTGATTAAAAAAGTTTTAGAGGGTTCAGTCTGATTTTACAATGCTTGATTTTTTTTTTTTTTTTTTTTTTTTTGCAATTAAAAGGACTGCACAAGGACTGTAATTCCACAAGTTAGACATTTTGTCAAACAACCACTGAAGAGGAAGAGCCACAAACCCTGAGTACTGGTTGGGGATATTCCCAGTAATACCTGCAAGTGAAGAGGAAGCTGTAAAAGCAGGCTCCTCACATTTAACTCCCTAGCACCATATGTTTTTAATGGTAATAGGGAGCCAGGCAAGATGGACAACCTCCTGGTGTCAGACACCACCAATATCCTTTCTCATTCACTTTTCTTCCCAGTGAAAGCAAAAGCCGAACTGGAAGGATGAATTCAACCCCCCTACGAGGAGCTGAACTGCAGGAGGAAGCCTGAAATCCCAGGTAACAGCAGAAGTGTTCAGAAGCTGCCTCTCTGTATCCCATTTATCCACAGACAGCCCAGGGAGGTGCATCAGGAGCGTTTATGGAGCAGCTTGATGCTCCAGAGAGCAATCCCAGAGTGTCCAGGCAGGCTCAGGGGCAGCAGACGTTCCGGCACTGTCCTCTGCTGGCACAGCCACAGGGATCCTCCACCTGCCTGCAGCACTGCAACTCCAATCCAAACTGACTGCTGGGACAACACAGATCTGCTGCTGACAGAAAAAAAAAACCCAACCAAAAGAAAAGGCGGGACAGAGATGGAAAGAGTCCAAGCAGAAACAAAAGGAATAACGCGGCTGGCTACACGCCGTTTGTTTCGTCTCACTGCTCTCAGGAGTCTCCAGCATAATTCCTCTCTCTCCTCTCCTCTCAGACATCATCTCCCATCCAAAATCTTAGGCTCTGGTTATCTCTATACATTTGAAATCAGAAAAGCCCAGGGTATCCCACGAAGCAAGATAATTATCTTTCATAAACACGTACAACGTTAGACTTACTAAGTGATGTCCTCCAACTCCTCCTACAAATAGCTGCAAGATTACATCAGAATTTTCTGCTAATAATTACGGCTTATTTCGGGTCTGTGCAACAGGAAAATGGCAGCAGCTTTGGGCAGTGCCTGAAACAGAGGAGGGCTGGATGCACCGCCTGACTCAGGAGCTGGGCTGTGTCCCTCCAGAAGCAGTGTAAGGTTACAGGGTAATACACGGGTGTCTGGGAGAGGTAAAAATATCTCCACTGAGAAACAGCCCTCAAATTATTCAGGAATTTCTCAAAGCTGCAGGAGCAAGAGTGTCACGGGGAAAAAAATTATTATTTTTAAGAGATGTGAAAAGCGGAAGCATTGTTGATTATAATGAGTGTGTAATCTGAAACTGCACCATGCAGCACACATGAGACAAGACAATTACCATTTAATTAGGAGCATTGCTCACTTTCTTCTACCCACTTTGAAAGCTAAAATGATTGTTTCAGAGTGTCTCTCGCTATTCTTTTGTTCCATTTTCTTCCATACAGTTTCCATTTTCCCAGATTTAGGGGAGCTTTTTTTTCTCTTTAAGTTATTTTTTAAAATACAAACACAAGGAAGTCAAGGTCTAAAATTTATAATTTGACAATAAAGCCAAATTAATTCATCCAGATTGAAATACCTACCAGTTTAGAATACTCAACAGATTTCCAAAAAGCCCAGGGCACACAAGCACGTGCATATGAACAAAAGCACTGTGATTGTTGTTGCTTTTTGATGTCAAACACCTTGACCTAAAAGTTTAGCAGTTCTTAATCAGGCATAAATTTAGAACCAGCCTAAAATGGCATAAAGTAGATTTAATGGTAGACTGGGACAGGGACTGAAAGGTTGAGGGGAAAAAATGGAATTCTGATCAAGAAGAAAAAGTTTAAGCCAAGTTAAACTCAAACATGCTTCCCACCCACAAAGCTGAACATCTGCCTTTGGAGCAGATGTTGCAAAGCAGAATTCCCTCTGGTAGCCCCAAGGAAGGCCACACACAAATTTTCTTAATTCTGTCTCTTCCAAATTTCAGAGACCTGGAATGACAGCTCTCTAAACACAAACTTCCAGCTGTAGCTCTCCACTGCTCGCAGGAAGGTATGGCAGGAGAAACTTCAATAGGCTGATCTAGTGGGGAATTTTATCTGGAGATATGAATGGTAACTATCTTATAGAGGGAATGTCCTGGACACTTTTATGCATGAAGATACTTGGAGCCCAGGAAGCTGGAAGAGAGATGGCATGGCATGGGTATTAATGCAACACAGAAAATTTGAGCAGAATTTTAACACGGGACTTTCTCCCATGCAGGTTAAGGAACAGGCTCAGGCAGAATCAGCAGCTCAGTGACTCTGGAGCAGTATCAGACCCCATTCACCTGTGAAGGCACCGAGAGAACACACTGGTCACGGAGAAGAACAACCAATCACACAAAGGAAGCAAAAGCCTTTCTCTGAAGGGCCCTCTCATTTTCCTTTAAGCATCTTTTCTTCCCTGAAAACTCAAGGCTGGGACTGTTGGGGTCTTACATTCGGCTCCCCACAGCCGCCATAGCACCACTCTTAGGGTTCCCTAATGAGAGTCTGCATTCAGCAGAGCACAGGCCAAAGCAAAGCCCCTGTCTCAGTAAGCAACCCCCGGCTGGAGCACACAGTACCCTCTGTGGGAGAGCTGAACTTGGTCTCGTTGACGAAGGTGGACAGGTCAGAGGGCTGTGGGTAGTCCTGCTTGTCCGTGTTCAGGTCCACGGTCATGCAGGTCCACTTCTGACCCGTCACGGAGGACGCCAGCTTCTCCTCGTCCGTGGCGTGGACCACCGTGGAGATGACAGGAGGTGTTTCTGGAGTTGGCAGTGGAGTAGGATCCTGCAGCAAACAAGAGCCAATTAATTCCATTATCTTTCACTCACACATGGAACAGCTCAACCTCGGAATTCCTTTGCACCGCCAGAGCCATCTTTTTAATTCCGTAATCTCTGCTGCGGCGCTGTATAAAATACCGAATGGAAAGTACTAACTCTACCAGCAGCAAGTTTTCCCAGTATAACTAAGCTCTTTGATGATAAACACTTGCATTGCAAAGCTGCTTTGATAACAGGGAAGAAAGAAGATCCAGAGCTGTTGAAATCTGTTAGGCACTTGACACAAGAGGCACACATCACCCATCACTGAAGGCTCTGACTGCCAAAACTGACTTTTTAGGCTTCCCTCTAAGGAGCAAACCCTCGTAGGTCCAGGAGGTCATGAACCCTTTCCCCTTTCTTCACTTCTATGCTGTCAAGCAGCACAAATAAAAGGACAGGATGGATAACAGGAAGAAGAACAGCAGCATGGAAGGAGCTGTGCCACATCAAAGCAGTCAGGCCTTTGTGGAAGAGCAGCTTTTGTTAACTCTTCCAAGAAAACCACCTGCCAGCAGTTTACAACACGGAATCAAACTATCCAAGCACATGTTTCTGGTAGATCAGCCCACTTGGTTTATTTCTATTTCCATTCCAGCCCACCAATTTGGTGCATTTAGTTTTATACTTTCTAATCTAAAAATTCCAGGGTGGATAGTGATAGTCTCATTTTTCAGACAACTGACTGAAGATATTTATTCACATCCTTGCTCCATCTTAACACAGGCCTTTCCAAAGTACATTTTTTAATACTCTAACAGGAATTCCCAGAGAAAATACTAGATCTACTATATACTGTGTACACACTTTTTTTTAAGAGGACAAAAGGTTAATGCTTTATAGTAATAGTCCAATGTGCTATACTTGGACGTATGCATATATTCTTTACAAAATTCTCCTCTATTATTAAAAGTACAAGTCTAAACCAAAAATATCTTCTGTTATTAAACATACAATTCCACAACTAAATTAATCAAATTTCCTTCTTTTTACCCCTTCCAGAACACGAATTACATGCATCAAAATAAGGCAGCACTTTACCTGAGAAGGAGGATCTGATAGTGGGGATCTTTTTGGTGATTTTTTCACCCTAAATGTATCACTGAAAATAAAGTTCAAACTGTTAATACGGTAATAGCAGCAAGAATCAGGTCATTTCACACTTAGCAAGAGACAGCCACGGACAGTGCGACCTCTGTAAGCCCTTGTGCATTAAAATCCCATCCATTAGGCAGCAGCACCACAGAGAAACATGCCATGGGTAGGTATTTTTGTCATGCACTTGGAACAGGCCTCGATCCCTCCAAAGCTGAGAACAGCAGGATTGCCATATTTTCCATGCTAACTCCTGACACATTCACAGAGCAGAGTTACCGCTCGGCTGGGATTCAAATCCCTGCTCCACCACAGGCGCCCTCCGGGGCCCTGTGGAAATGATTTAGCTTCTGTCTGCTTCAGTTTCACATCCCAAGCCCAGGTCTAAACCACACCTTCACCTGAGAATTAAAACTGAGATAAACTTAGGCTCCAATGACCCCAAAAACCATGAAGAAAAAACCTGGTCTGCTTTAGATGAACTGTATAAAACCATCTGAGGCAGATGCTGATCCCCAGATGCCAGAATGAGCTGTGTCATTACAAATGGGCACAACAGACCTTTTTAAAAACAAATACGACAAGAAATATGGCAATTCTGCTTCCAGTTCCCCTGACAGCTCAC
Organism: Hirundo rustica; assembly: GCF_015227805.2. Lineage (NCBI taxonomy): Eukaryota > Metazoa > Chordata > Aves > Passeriformes > Hirundinidae > Hirundo > Hirundo rustica. Next base: position 31,643,497 of record NC_053457.1, on the reverse strand, counting down.
AGTGCAGACTGGGAGCACGGACACTGTAGCCCCCCCAAATCCCACAGGTTTCAAACAAGCAAAAGGAATGAAGAAACTACCTTATGTCATGTGGTGTATAATTATGAATGTTGCCTTTATGCACAATTGGCTAAAAATGGGCTAAAGTTTCTAACCAGGAATAAACTAATTACCTATCTGTTCTCTTGATGCACATTGCCTGAGTTATTCAAAACCATTTATGTTACGAGCTACAACAGGGAGGAAAATACCACAGCAAACTCACTGAAAGCACTTTATATTTGAACCGAGATGCAGTGGCAAAAATTACTGGCCACCAGCTCATCCCTGATCAATGATGGCAAGGCTGACACCAGAAATTCTAGTGGTGGGTTTCAATCGGCAGAGGGTAAATCAATACCACATCTAGAGGGGAAAATAAATTGGGCAGCTGAATATTGGTATGTTCAATGCCATTAATTATGCAGTTATGATGACAGAATTAATTAGGATAACTTTTTCCCTCAAGAAAGACAAGCACTCTATGCAGTATTTAGAAAGAATTGATTGTACAATGTTGTTCAGCACTAGAAATAAAACTTTCATATTTTCGCTCAAGGATACAAAATCTCTATAGCTTTTAAATTAGGATCCTCTTTGATAGGCAACAGATAATGAGGCAACAGATTCCTCAAACTCATTCACAGTCAGGCATCTTACTTAAAATAGCTTTCATATGTGCAAGTGAAGTGAAATCATTAACATAAAAGCTTCATGCTGAATAATAACTGATCATGCAGCAAAATAAATAAGTAAAATTAAAAAGCCCATAAATCAAAGAGGAAATTTGAATTGTTAGCTTAGAATTACTTACAACAGAGAACATACAGACATCACATCTTCTACCATCCTAAGACAAAGAAGACAAAGAAAAGAGAGACAGACAGAAGGAACTGACAAAAAAGATTAACCTACAAATACTCAATGTTAATGTGTTAAGGTAATCTGATCATGCATATTTTCTACCTGTATAATCTTAAGTCATACTTTTTATTGTGAAATACACAAGGAGAAACAAAAATATTCATCAAGTCCTTCAATGTTTTTTAGTTCAATGTTATGCTTTTGATACGCTTTCATCTTACAAAACACATTTCTCAAAGCTGACACTTTCAAGTTAAGTTCCTTTCAACACACTGTGCCTCCCTTCCCTGATGGAGGCCACCTGCTTGCTTTTCAAAACACAGTATTTGTTATTATGTGAGATGCAAAACTGCTCTTGAATGGCAGCTAAGCTTAAGGAGAGGGCACAGTTATCCCAGGTTTTGTGACGTTTGCTGATGTGTTGTGACAGCACAGAAAAAGCTACGTGACCATTTCAAACCATTTACCCAGGTCAGTTTAGAAAATTACATTTCTTTAGATCTCAGCTGATTTGGTCCTCTCCAAAACCTAACCTGGTGCTCTAACAGAGCAAACTGGTTTCCCCCAAAGCAGAAGCAAACCTCGCCAAACAGCTTCGGCTAAGAGTTTTCATTTACTTAAAAGCTTGGCAGCTTCTGCTCGTCTCTCCTCACGTGCAATGCTCATGACAGCTGGCACCTTCTGTTTCTAAACAGCCTCCAGCCATCCAAGAGCTTCCAGAGCAATGCCTGCAATATCTCTGCACAAGCAATATCTCTATAAACCACTTATTTTTACTCATCATTGTGAGCTGGCACTGGGGAGGCATCAGCTGCCCTTTGCTCAGCATCACCTGAGCAGTGTGATTGTCCCCAAGTAACTCAGCACTCGGGCAGATGACCAGAGAGCAATTTGTGTCGAGCTCACATTTCTTATAAAATCTTTTCATGGGGAGGTCAATGCTTAGACTGCTGCAGTTTCATTCAAGAACAAAAATGGCTTATTTTTATTGATTTAACACATCAGTTAGACTGAGCACATGGCTCAGATTCAAAGTAGTACAAGCTCAGCAAAGGCTTAAACTCATGCCTGGCTTCTTCACCTCTAATCTAGAAATCACTGCCTTCCAACATGAGGAACTCATTTTCAAACTGGTCCAGAGGGTTTGATTTCTGCACCCCTCAACACTGCTAATAAAACCTCCTATCCTAGCATCCCCTCTCAAGCCTTAAGGTAATTTTCTTCTAGAAAGTACCACAGCTGCAGGCTGCAATAGGTTATTAATATGAAGAGTCTCATCTTTGTTAAAAAAAAAAACAAAAAAACCAAACCACTTGCAAAAGTAGGTTATGGGGCTGCAGTGAGCAACACACAACACAACGCAATGAAAGCAGCGCCAAGCATGGCCTGGGAATTCCTGCAGCCCTCCTGACTCAAGAACCTGTGAACCCTGAGTTGGGGAAGCTTCAATTCCCCACCATGATAAACACCAGCACCAAACTTTGTGATTCTAGGACAGGGTTCCCCCGCGATGATTTTCTCAAGGACAAACGCAGCTTAGCAAAGTCTCTGTAAACTCATTTTGCCCCTAAATTAGTAACTTTGGAATTCTTCCCAATATTCAAAGCAGATGGGAGAACCCAAGAGGCCCACTCTGGGGGTCTGTCAACTCCAGCTACTGGAAAACACAAGGAGACTCTGGCTGCCTGCAAAATCTTAAAGATCTGGTGATATTAAAATTTCCCTTTACACTTCCCCAGTAAGATTCAAATTGTTCCTCTCTTGCTGTCATACTTTTAAATCTTCTTGGTTTAGACCAAATCAGTTTGGACTATAGGCTTGGAAAAAAATGCGTCATTTACCATTAAGTCTCAGGTAAACATGAAAAAGTAGCAACACTAGCAAAACCAGGCTCCTCTCCCAAAAGCAACTCAACTACACAGTGGTCTAAACTATCCATAAGTCAGAAACACCCCTACTAAAAAAATAAAGGCACAAGCTTCCTCAAATCTGACAAGGGACTTGAATTAAAAGCTTAGAAGGCAGGAGGCTATTCAGAAAAATATGAATTAATCTCCACCTCACCCTGTACAGGAGATCACTTTTTGTACTGCTTTACATTAACCGTATTATCCCCTTATCTTAAATTGACATTTAAAATTTGTGCTCCCCTTTTTGTTAGCTACCTGGAACATTTAAACCATAAAAGAACGTGAACTGAGATACTTTCTGAGATACACACAGGAGATCAATTTCAGATATAACTTAGTGGTCACCAACTCAAAAAAACCATATCTGAACAGATAAAGCAGCATGCATATCAGCAACCAGCCACAGAGGTTTTTTAACCAAATAACTAAAACCAGAAACATAGAAAATTTATCCTGGAATTTGTCAGCCATGTCTAAAAGCTGGATATTTCCCTAACATATTTTGTAGTTTTGGAGATTTTTGGAGATTTTAAACTTTCTGCACAATTGTAAGCTCTTTCATAAGAAGGAATTTTTTCGCATTTCTCAGTCATGTATCTGTATTAAAAAAAAATGTATTTCAATACTGCACTCCTCCATTCCAGGTAATTTTGTTTTAAATACCGTAAGTTATTGGATGAAACCATCTTCCTGCTGTTTGCAATACGAGATTTGTCACTGCCTTACTATTTCACATCCCACGCTCAAACACAATGATTCATAAAATAGTTGTGCTGGTGTGATTACTTTGCTCATCTTGAACAGCATCAACTTCCCAGAATGAGGTCACAGAAAACTGGGTACATAACTGATAAAATTACAGTTTAACCAGGTTCAAAACTACACTGAGCCCAAAGACTTAAAAAATGAGGTTGCCTAACGTGGCTTGGTAGTTCTGGAAATATCAAATTATTGAGGAAACAGGCTGAGAGCACAAACAGCCCCCCAGCGTGACTCCAGCTGTGGTCACCAACACCCAAGGTCACACTGCTCTCTCTATTCAGAGGTAAATCCTGTGTAACTGTGCTAAGAGGGAGGAAATGTGCTGCATCTATTCTAGAAATGCCTCTGCCCTTTAACTTACGTTTTTAGTGGCGTCTTCTTCTTCTTGGCAGGTTTGTTCAGGCTGTCGCCTTCCGTTCCGTTCGTTTCGTTGGCACTGGCTGGTATCTCAAAGGAAGCTGGAGATTTGGAAGGCGAGCTGGCAATCTTAGAAGAAGACTTGAAAGGGTCAATGGAGTCCTCACACATGTCCGGCTCGAAGCTGTACGTTTGTTGAGGCAGTTTGGGCGATTCCTGCATCTTTGTACTGGATGAGAAGGGGTTAAAATTGGGATCGTCCCACTTGTCGATATCAAAAGTGTAAGAGCCTTTCGTGATGGGGATTTCGTTCGGATCAGTGGGCGACTTGGTCGGGGTGGTTGGAGCATTGTCAAGCTTCTCCACCGGTTTTTTAGTCTTTGGCCTCCGTAGCGGCATTTTAGCACCGGGCTTTTTCCCTGCTTTTTTGGGAGGAGGAGTGCTCTCCTGCTGGTCTTCACCGCCCCCTTTCTCCTCAGAATAATCGAACTCCAGCCTCACCGCAAGGCCTTTGACGGGAGGGTCCTCCTGTCCCCCGGTGTCCGGCGGAGTCACCTCCACAGCCTCGGGGGCCGTTGTTAGAGGTAGTGTTTTCCTGCTGGCAGGGGGAGAGTTCTGCACCTTGCCACCTCTGGAGCTAAATGCACTAATCCCTTCGAAACGGTCCGGATCCGAAGGGTCGGATCCTTCAGGCACAGGCGGGGCCTCCTCTTTCTCAGCAGAGATTTTGGAAGGTTCAGTACATTCGGGCTTTGCCGAGTCAGCCTTCACCTCGGGTGCTTTATCCTCACAAGCTGCTTGGCCAAGCTCAGGCGGTTCTTGTGGGGTTTCCTTCACCAGTGGAGCATCCAGAGGTTTTTTGGCTGACTGCTTCTTTTTTAAGGAAGCTGGTCTGGGTTTTTTTCGTTCTCTTGAGGGTACTGGAAGCACTGCTGGAACCAGTCCCATACACATCTGCTGACGGCGCTAATGTGTCGCTGTTGCCGAGGTAAGATGCTCCATCAAAATCACTGGCCTGCAGGCTGAGAGAGCGAGACAACGTGGATTTGGAAACCGGGACCGAATCTGTGGATTTTCTCCGGACATTTGCTTTGGGGTCACGATTCTTGGGCTCTGCCGAGCTCGGTCCTAAGGCATGGAGAGAATCGACCAGCTCGATGTTATCGAAGTCCAAGTTGTAGGTTCCACTGCTGGCTATGGGTTTGTCCTCGTCGAAGACAGTGGAGAAGGAATGGCAAGGGGGACGGAAAGGGCTCTCCTGAACTGGCTCACTGTGTGACACATCGGTTACGGGTTCAGCTTCTGAACACGGTCCTGTGGGAACAACCAGAAAACTCAGCGTGCTTCAAACACTTTTTTTAGAACTGGGGCTTAGGAGGTTTTGTTATCATCTAATGTTACTGCAAGTAAGAGAAAAAGGCATTAAAATCCAATATATGGATTTTCCAATATATGAACCAGGTTAGGGGGAAAAATAGATCTGTTCTCCCCAGAACAGAATCCAAGGGAAGTTTCATGGAAAGACAAAACACGTATTTCCAATAGCCTCTAAAGCACCTCTTCTAAACGATCACTTACACAGATGGATATCACCATAATACACTAAATTTTGCAAATACCAGAAAAACTGCACATAAAGCACATTTTTACTCCCATTTTCTGCTACTATAGAGTTCACACAATTGTGTCAGAGCTCTTATGAAGTAAACATCCCATAAATTGACTGGTGCTTCAGTAATTACATGTCGACCTTAAGTTTTGTTTCCCATGTGCTATTTTTATCAATTTACCCAGAGGAAAATGGCTTCCTCTCCCATCAATGCTGCTCCTCTATCTGCCCCAAGCAGTCAATAATTACAAGTTTATAATAAGACATGAATAATTGAGAACTTAATATGAAATAAATTATGGTTAAAAAAAAAAAGAGGTCATTTAGAGAACTCCACAAATATTTTCAGTTGAAAAACATCTTCCTTTAAAAAGCTAGAAGCTCCCTATTGATTATTTAAACCAGGTTTTTCCAAGTGTAGGTCTAACTTACTGATGAAAAGAAAATTTTGTAGAGAGATTTATGTTAAAACTCTCAATCCAAGCAGCCTTCCACTGCAATTAAAGGTTTTCTTAATGAATGGAATCCTAAAATGATTGATAGAAGTCTCATCACTTGGGATATAACAACTCTTTTGGACAAAGTAGAAAAAGAGTGCATAACAAAAAATCAGAAAACACGGAGGCAGGAAAGCGTGAAGGTGATGGTCCTTGCTGCCTTCCAGCTCATTAGGTTGATTATTCAAATGTTTTACAAATCCTGCACACGGTTTGCTCCTGCTGTGACTGTACTATGTCTGAATGTCCCACGGTCACCTCTGTCCCTGTGTGTCCCTGTGGGGTACCTGAGACCTGGGACAGCTCTCTGCAGCTCCCAGTTCAGGCTGGGCTGAGCCAGCTGCCCACAGCTCTCACAGAGGAGCAAAATACCCCCGTGTTTCCTGTTGAAGCAACACAGCCTTCTTCATGTTGTCTTTTTTTTTTTATTATGCAATTATAAAGAAAAACAGTCAAACGAAAATGAATGCTTTGCTCACCCCTAAATGTTTTCAGACATTTCTGCTCATCCTTTTCATTCCAATCCTGACATGTTTTGCAGAATGACTCTCATTTTGCCCTGCTACATTCATTAATACTGTTCATAAAAGCAATACAGACAATCAATTATTATTTTAGTGAGACGCTATGAATGGATTAAGAAAAGGGAAAAAAAAATTCCTTTGTTTCAGAAGAAATTGTATGTCTGCACAAAGACTGCAAGAATTATTATTTATGGGTGTAGAGGACAGAAAAGGATTTAAGGGAATTGGACACATTTCCCAAAGTGGCACCATGTACTTTCAGAGACTGTCAAAGGGCTGACAGCTACTTCGTTTCTCTTTTAAGACTGTGGAAGTTCACTAGGATACACCAATTAAAATAATATTCTAATGTGTTTTTTTCTGCTAAATGAATGCTAATAGCGTGGCAGTACTTCAGAACAGTTTATTTTTCTCCTTAATCCCCACTGGTTTGGGTTTGGTTTCAGCCTGGCTGAGGGGTCGTTAATGAGGCTTCATTTGCCAGCCGGGCTGGTGCTCACTTCACACTCACATCACTTGGTGACACTGATGGGACCCCTGTAAAGGGCACTCAGAGAGCGCCACAAACCCCCACATCAGCCTGATCTGTCCCTTGCACCCTGGAAAGAGAACAGGAGGCACTTCAGGGGAATACATCACAATAAACATTGGGATGTCAGCGGAGCACAAATGTAGGTCAGCATGAAATGAAAAGTGGGATCTGAACAGGGAATCATCTGCAGTTATGCGCTGTTTTCATTCCAGCCTACGTCAAAGCCCTCAACAGCACCGAGGCCCTTGTTCAAAGTAGTATAAACATGCATTAAAACAAAGTAAAATAAAATAAAATAAACCACGGCCCTGCAGGACTTGGACTGTAAATAAGAGGCTGAGGTTTGGGACGCATCACGCAAAGGGAGCGTGCAAGGCTTTGCAGCTACTCCCAACAAACCAGCACTTCAATTCTGTGTGCTCCACACAGTGCAAGGCTTTAATCTCCTTTAACTGCTTATTTCACGACTTCCTCCTCATCAAATCCTTTTTACTCAAGAGTACAGATTTCTGCAGAGTGTTGCTCGATATTTTTTATTGTGTCTTTGTGAAACAAGATGTGAAACTCTCAGCAAACACGGCTCTTGGCAGAAGCGAAATGCTGCTGTCAGCCTCTCCTGGCTTTATGACAGGACTGCCTCACTGTTGGTAGCAGCAGAATTACTGGGGCAGGAGGTAAAAATGGTACTCAAGGCTTTATTACTACAAAGAGACACGAAGACCATACTTTCCTGACGTTAACAGCCTATTCAGAGAGAACTGACATTCGTCCTTTTACACCACAAAATGAAACCAATCAGTATCACTACAGTATTTCATTAAAATGCAGTTTGATCACAACTACAACAGCAGCTATGGGAATTAAGGCAGAGCCTATTTGCCCTAGAGAGAGCAGCATAAGGTTTTTTAGACTGGGTTTATGCTTTTTATTGGCACTGAGTCACTCACAATTTATACTGGTAAGAGCTGCCCACAAGAAGATATTAAGTTTTATAAAGCATTCCAAGAATGTGGAGGACAGCTGGAGAATTTACACTGCAATAAAAAAACAAGCAAGCTCCTGAAAACCCCTCATTTTATTCATTAAAAAAGAAGGTCCAAGTTCTGCTCCTTCCACCAGGAAATTCCTCCGATTTCAGCCAAATTTTGGCAGGATCAACTATGAAAAAAAATCCCAAACCCAAACCCAACAACATAAAACTCAGACTTCTTGTATCCAGATGCTGAGACCTAAATATCAGAGTTACAAGGCATATTTAACACTCGTCATTTTCACCTGGCACCTGCTATGGAAGAACCAGATTCTGTGTCAAAGAATCACAAAATATCCTGAGTTGGAAGGGACCCATAAAAATCACTTAAGTCCAACTCCTGGCCCTGCACAGGACAGACCCAAGAATCCCACCCTGAGCCAGAGAGCATTAGTAAGATATTGTATTCATAAACAAAACAAATTTCTGTTGCTTTTTTACACAAGCAGCCAAGGCAAGGGACTACTTTGCTGAAGCATCTCCAAAGCAGAGGGCTATAAACTGAAAATAGGCCTTAACACTGCTGAGCTGGAAACAAAATGGAACACTCTTCTGACAGGTAGAAAAAGCCAACCAAGGCAAACCTCTGGAAAATGCATACAACATGCACCCAGTTACTATGTTATGAGGAAAAAAATGCCAAAAGCATACAGGAATTGGAATTACCTTACGCTAGAAATTTCAAGTTCCTTCTTGTTATGAAAACCCTTTGATGTCAGGAAATCATTTAGTACCACTTTTTTAAAGTTCTGAAAAAATTATTTTGTCATTTATTCTAAGACGTATTCTAACGTTGTATATAAAAGTTTCTTTTCAAATTTTCTGTATCAGGCTTCGAGATAAAAAAAACCTGAAGAAGAATGCTGTCCATGCCAAAAATTTAGTCTGCTTTCATCTGGACCATAATGTCTCTGTTGGAAAGCCTGACCTGGAATTTCCCTGGCACCAGAAGGACTCAGATATAGATACCCCATGTCCTGATTGTTGGGCTGTAATGCACAGAGGGGACTCCAGCTACCACTCTCCCCTGTGAATACAATCTGAATTCAGTAATCATCTGGGGAAGGCAGTGGGGGTGACAGAAAATTCCTAGGCAGGAATTCCTGGCCAAAACCAGGGTATTTGGGAGAATGGGCTTGGGGGACATTCTGGTACTCAGATAGATGAAACAAGAGACAAGAGGCCACTGCTATGGGAAACTGAGGAGACAAGTAACAATAATTTAAAATAACGACAAAAAATAGTAACTGCAACCTCAAACTCTGCAATTTGCCTCGAGATTATAACCCATGTTTCCCAGAATTTATTTAGGGAGGAACGGAAGGGGTCACTGGTGGCACTTCCTGGGGCTCAGGGGTAGTTTCCATACTTGCTCTGCTGCTCTCCTTCCCCTCCAGACTTGCCCTCAGACTGACTCCCCTCCTCTGCTCTACTGCTGATGGACCAGAGCCATGCAGCAGGTTTTATCCCACCAGGAGTTGGCACAAACCCAGCACGAGTCCAGCTCAGTTCACTTTCATCATATTTATTAAACGGCCATTGAAGTCAACCTAATTAAAAACTCTCCTCTCGGCTTTCCAGCGGTGGGGTCCAGCTGCTGTGCTCATGGTATCAATGCAACACAACTGCAGCCATCTGCATTGAGTAATTATTGTCAGCTATAGATGAAATAATCCTTTAAACACTTACTGTGCTCCCTCCTTCCACCCAAACACGCTCTGACACCCATCCCATGTGAAGACAAAGCCATGTGGCTGCTGAACCAGGGGCCCAGCAGGACAGTGCTGCCTCTCCCTGTGCCTGTGCCAGGCTCTCCAGCTGCCCATATTCCTCACTCTTCCTCTAGTGAAACCTGTTTTTTAGCTGTATGGTGCCACCCAGGAGCTCTGCTTCAATGCCCCTGAGCCCTGAGGAAGAGACTCATTCTCTTTGTGTGCAGCCACACACATAAATTACGAAATAAATAAACTACAGGATGCTCAAGTGGTTTCTAAAGTACAAAACGTTTAATTTTCTCATTTCTAAACACCTATAGTCTTACTATTATTTCTTTCTTCTAAAGATTTCCAAAACAAATGAACGCTTTGTGTCGCCCTCCTACATTTGGATTTTTTCTGCATTACGCATCTTCTTTCCCTCCAATAAATTCCCCTGTTGTATAACTGTGTTTTGCATCGTTTTGGAACACTGAACTCTGTCACTTTGCTGTAAGTTGCCTCCCATGGACAATCTGATTTGCAAATGAAGTGGTTTCCCCCCTGCCATCCAATGGCCTCCAATAAAGTTCACACTGGCTGTGAATAGCTAAATTCAGTTCCCCGCTTTTCTTCAGAAAGATCTGAAAAAAAGGAGGGGAAGAACTGGGATGGAAGGAGACAAGAATCACATGTGCCAGGGAAGCACATGTGTAATCAAGGGCCTGAAAATAATCTACTGCAGTAATTAAAAGCACACTCCAATCCTGTTGAGCATCCCTGTTCTTTTGTTCTCTGAGCACTTATTTTGTAATCACTGGATTGCTAAAGACTTAAAAAAACGAAAGAAGATACAGAATGAGTAACTTTTGCTACAATGACAAGGGAATTCTAAGAGCAGAAAGGAAAAAGCAGCAGGGTGCCTCAGTATTTACTTTTTATTTTGTGAAATCTGTTTGCAGAAAATTCTTCAAGCTTCTTATAAACCTGTATCATAAATCAAGATCCTAAGCAGCACTGCTTAATGAGTAACTCCCAGAAATGCTTTAGGCGGCCTGAGTCCTTTGGTGGGATGCTACAACGCTTTCCAAACACAGTACAACTGAGCTTTAGACTGCTAGGAGAAATATTATCTGCATACAATTTAGCCAGGTGATCAAGATGACTTGACTTTCAGCTGGAAAAAAGATAGCATAATAGGGAATTCAGTCTCAAACTGTTGAGCTGTCATCTGACAGCCCAAACAAAGCTATTTTGGGCTAATAGCATGCTTTCTACTCCCTCATATTCCATTACTCGATCTGGAGAACAAAGAACACTTTTTTTGGGGAAAGAATTTCTTTGGGTTTTAAACACAATTCTCCCTTTTTAAAGGTTTCCTTGTCCCAGTATGTACCAATTTTCACATATGTATACCATACATACATTCATCCATAACCCCGTGTTCCTCCTATAAAATCAGTATTTCTGTTGTTCTAACAGGCTTTTTGACCACCTCCTGTTTCATTAGCATATTTGAAAATGGCATTTTGTTAATTGTCACAGCTAACAGTGCTGTGTTACTGTGTAACACAGGTACCTGCATCTGCAACTCACATCTCCTTTTTCTACTCATCTGTCTCTGTAAAGATCCTACAAAAAGAAGCTTGGTTCAAAAGGAAGAAAGTTTTTTTCTAGAGAGCTCCTCTTCTCTTTTAATATTTTTCAAATATTATGGATAGATTCTCCATCACTTTATTCCAAGAGGCAACAGGGCCTTTTCCTCTCTGCATAGGTAATTAACTAATAATCCAGAAGCCAATTTATTAGCATGAATTCCTTGCCTGTGCTTAGAGAAACAGCTCCCTGCATATTCACCTCCCCAGTAACGTGTCCCAACTCATTACCTGTATCTTCCACGGGCAGCTGAGGTTTTATTTCTTGCTCTGCTACCTCTGCAACTGCTGCTGCTGCTGCTTCAGGGGGTGGCTGTGGAGGTGAAGGTGGTGCCTTGACAGGTGTAGTGGACTCCGGGGTCTCAAATGCTTCTTCAGAGTCGGAGCTCCTGGGGAAAATCAAAGCAGAGACCGGTGAGCACAGTGAGGAGTCACGTTTGCAGGTCAGGCTGGGCAACGCTGGGAATCCTGAGCTGGTGGCACAGAGCACAGCTCTCAGGATACCTCTGCGTCTCCCAAAGGAGATTTGACATTCCAGCATGGTTTCCAGAGCAGGATGTCGTGGCTGTGGTCTTCTCCCTAGACAAGTATTTATGTCAGTTGTGTTACAGAAGTGAACACACGCTTGGAAATGAATCCATCCTGCAAAGCCGTCTTTGCAGTGTGAGGGTGGCTCAGCTACACAGACCAATGCCCCTGTGCTACTGCTTTGCACAAGCACACCTGAATTAACTAAAAAATATGAATAAAAAGACTCTTCTGGAGAGAATTTCCCAGCTTCATTAAAAAACCCCCGAACATCTAAAACAGCACCCAATTTCTCTGTGTGCTCTCAAGGGTGAGAGAGCAGACACAAAGATATCTGAGGTGCAGCAAACTTGTGCATCCTCCTCCCATGGAAATACTACATCCCGTTTTCAGCAGAATTTTACTAGAGCCTTTTCCAAACAGACCTTGTGACGCAAGGTAAGACAGCCTGTAAAATGCACGGAATCCTGGTATCGTCAATAATCCTTTTGTGGCACCATGTGCTCACGGGGACACAAAAACAGAGGGTTGGTGCCAGCCCAGGAAGGAGACAGCAGCACCCAAAATGGAGTCATTCAAGTGAAACACAAGCTTGAAAGGGAGCAACTCCACAAAATTATGAGAAACATAAACATTAAGTGAAGATCTAAACCATTCAAGGGCACACCACTTGCTCTTAGAGGTGTACAGCCATAAGAAACTGTCCTTCCAGGTCTGGAAACTATAGATCATACTCGTTCTTAAGCTGAGCGCAAATTATAAACATTTCATCCTTTGTTTGGGAGCAAGGAATGCAGTAACAATGGTGTCATATTCAATAGGCACTGAACATATGTTCAAAATACATTCAAAAAGCATTTCTGTTGGTCAGATGCAGTTTTGGACTGCTGGTCTGTAATGAAGTAAATTGAACACAGCAGTTTGCTAAAGGACAGGACTGATTTGCCTTTCCCCAGTGCTGCCATAAAACGAGAAGCCCAGAAGCATGTCCCAAATCAAGGACTCCTCTTATTTTGCTCGAGTTAGAAGGTAACTCTGAGCTGCCAGATTCTGTTTGGTTTCCTGAGACTTGTGATTATTTTAAGCAGCTCTGTGTCAGGAAAAGTACAAATACAGGATTTGCATTCATTTGCCTCCGTCTATCACAGCAGGAAGCCTTAGGAGAATTGGGGAAGAAGAGACCTCCGTGTCACACCTCGAGGAGCACAGTGGTCCCAATTTTCCCCTCTCCCTCTTCTCCACAGAATCCCAAAGAGAGCTCCCACCTCCTCCCACCCCATCAGGATGCACATCATGACCCTGTGCCAACCAAGTCCTGGCTCATCACCCCTACTCCTGAAGCAAAAGGAGTTCTACTAGGTTATAACTTTGGATGTTTGGGGATTTCTTTTTTCCCTCCCCAAATTTACACAGCTCAAAACCAGTGTCTGGCCTTATATTGTATCTGCTGTCTCAGCTCCTCAAAAAGCCTTTGTGCCACTTCTTTAACCATCCTCATCCCTCAGGCCACAGAACAGTCAAACTGGAAGAGGCACACTGCATCACTGCAAATCATATCCCTACAAAGATGCACCATGTTTTAAATTCTACATACTCTAAGCTTAAAGAACAGCTGCAAACAAAGGGCTTCTGTAAATAAAGCTTCACAATAGGTATTCAACAACAACAAAAAAGCTTTCTCCTCCCGCCGTGGAGCTGGTTCAGGAAACTTTGAAGAAGAGAAACAGAGTTGTGTGATACTTTCCCAGTGTCATAAAAATAAACCCAGGAAGTTACCATCTAAACCAACAAAATGAGAAGTAATTCATCTCTCTCAGGCTTTCACGTAGTTTTTCATTGTGCTGCACTTAACTAATGTTTCACCCTCTACAATCTGAACTCAAAGTCTAGCTCTGTAATACTCAAACAATAATGTTTAGATTCTTTTTCTCCAAACTGTAGAGCACATGTAACATATACAGTAACTGGAATGGAAAAAAAAAACCCCTCTATTTTCATAGTCCTACTCAAAGGAGGATTTGTTAAACTGCCTTGATGGAGCAGTTCTGGGTCCTCTTTAGGCAAATTTTGGAGAGAATCGGTGCCTTTTTATCTACCTTTTAAGAGAGCTCCCTTTGCTTACTTGGTCTCTTCCTTGGATGAATTAGGCATAACCATTTGAAAAAAACAGAAATACTTGTTCTTTTTTTGTTCACTGCAAGAGGTTTTCCACTCTGGAAAACCTCTTGAGTCTGTGGACAGACTCTTGAGGTGCCTGAGCTCCAGCAAAAGGCTTTGTTTTGCTAATATTTAATAATTCCCAAAAGATTCTGATGCAATGCTCCCGATTTTCAGCTAGTACAATCAAGTAAGAACTGCCTTAACCATAACTCAAATCCTGATGTGCCTGTTTAGGAGAAGCAATTGTGCTCACAAAGAAAATTCTATTTAACAAAGAAACAAGAAGGGAAGCTTAATACCAGAAAAACCTTCTTTATCATGGCCTGGGATCTGGGCAAGGGCATAAAGCCTGGAAGCACATTCCAATACTATGCTCCAACGTCAACATGCATCCTGGAAATATTAAATCTTGTGTTCAGTTCTCCTTAGTGAAAATATGGATGGGTGTCTCTTACATGAGACTTTTTCTTTAAAACTGCAGTCCTACGTTCAAATGGTAAGAAAAGATCTTCCCAGAACAAGACGATTTTCTGTGAAAAGGAAATTACATCTTTCAGCCGGTTCAATTCACAACGCCTGTTCTCTGAGAAATTCAGGGAATACATGGAACAAAAAGAAATAATGCTGCTCCTGTACAGTTCCTGGCGCCAAACAAGGTCACCAAATTGTGATACACCCTGAGGGTCGGCACCAATTCAAAGCTGCACAAGGAGCAGCCACCACAGGTCCAGCTGTGGGCAGGTTCCCTGCAAAGGAAGAGTCTTGCACCATCTAGAATATGATTCTGAAGCTCCAGCCAAGGATGAAGCGAAGAGCAGAGTGTGAGCCTGCAGGACTCGTTTGTGGGGCAGTGACAAAGTGGGAGCTACAGGAAGGAGAACACATTCATGCATCTCTTTAGCCAGCCTGGGAAATTAGTGGGAGCTTCCTTTCATAACATGTAATACCTATCTTTCCACCTGTAATATTACATAAAATGTAATATTCCTTCATGTAATACCTATCTTTCCACCTGTATCTTTTGGATTTTGTACCTAACAGGGGAAAAATATTGATGATAGAAGTCACAAAACATTCTTTCAGTCTGTCTCTATCATGTCCCTTCTTGAAAGACAGCGGTAAACAGTAAATACAACACCTACAGATGGGGTCCCAGAGCAGGGGAGAAGAGGGAAATCCAAGAATCAGACTAGACCAACGAAATCTGGCAATGCTGCATCGACATGGGGAGCCTGAGCACTCCCACTCTCATCTGGGAAGTCTGAGCTCTTGCCCAAGCACGTTACATAAATCTCTGGAGGAAATACTGAAGGCAGTCACCAGGGCTGACCTCTCTTCTTCACCTCTGGCCCTGTGGAAACACAGCCTCATAAGTTACATTACCTCTTTTTTACAAACCACAGGTTCTTACAATTTAAATCCTCCCCGATTTCAGAATGAAGAATTGCCTTTTTGCCAGTGTAGCTGGAAAGCGGTCAGGAAGCAAGAATGATCTTCATTCCCCTGCCTCTCCTCACTGCCTGCCCTCGTCAGGCAGACACAGCCCCTGAAGTGAGTGAGGTCACCCCAGCTGCCACCCAGAAACTCAATTCATTAAAAAGCAGCTTTGCACAGAGCTGTGGCCTTGGGCCGTGGTGGGAACACTGCCATCTGCCTCGGGTTCCTCCAGTATTTACACTGCAGCAGCACAGGCAGCACCACCGAGCTCCCTGGTTTCATTTCATAGCAGGGAGAGAGAATATCAAAAAAACTCCAAAGCAGGACTTGGACATGAGGAGTGAGCTCAGCAGCATCACCTCCTACAGAGGCGCTCAAGGGAGCTAAACTGGAACTGGGATGTGCCCAAGGGAGCTCAATGGGCTTTTTGTAGAGTTACTTCATTTAATGTTAAATCTATATAGAATTTTTATTTAGTGTATAGCCTACTTCCGGAAAAAGGCAAACAAAGATGCCTGACTACTTTATGGAGTACTGATCTATTGATGTGCAATATAACCAATCTGGAGAGGAAATGGGGGGTGTTATTATGAATTTTTGAAGCCAGGAGTTGGAGCTGCATTTCTGAGAAGCGCTGCCTGTGTTGGGAGCGGGGAGAGGGGGATGGAGCCAAAGGAGCTGCTCCCTATCAGCCAGGGTTGTGGAATCACAGGTAACAAGACTGGCTTCAGGGGGATCTGCTCCACAAAAGCTAAGGTGAAGAGCCTCTACTTCAATTTGGACATTTCCTTCTAAACTTTGCACTTAGGAAAAAGTATGGTTTATTTCCCTAATTAGTGGAACGTGTCCTGGATTAACTGAGGTCCCTCCTACCTGTCAGCAATATCATTGATGCCCTGCCAGCACTCCATAAACTCAACCTTCTCTCTGCTACACAAAAAACTCTTGTCACCAGCTGTTTTGCGTCTGTGTTTTATTGACATGAGAACTTCAATCTCATGGTGTATTTCGAAGTAGGACACACTGGAAGGAAATAAGCCAGGCAATGTTACAACACACACACAACAACAAAACCAAACTGTGCTCCACTGCCACCCAAGAGTGCTCAGAGGGTAATGCAATGACAGCAAGGACTGCAAAGGTTCACTGGAGAGCTGATGTTTGTTGATCACCCTCTAACTGTAGTGTAAGCAATATTTGGAGGTGTACAGAGAAACTGAGGACTCAGAAGATGAGCGATGCCTCCCTGACCAGTTTTAATTGGTAGTAACTCCTACAGTCCTTTCCTGAGGTACAGCTGGACTCCCTGAGGGGGAGGAGACAGAAATGGGTATTTTGTCTTTTTGGTTTTTTCCGTGTCTCCTCTTTAGATCACATGTTCTTTACACCTGGCTAGAGCTGCAGCTCAAGGGGAAAATGTCTGTCCAAGTACATCCATCGCCTCTAGGAAATGCAAACCCACATCAATTTCCTCTGCAGACCTGTTTCCCTGAGCCTGAGGACTCAAACGAGGAATCTGTCACCAGAGGATCAGCACACAGTGCTCAGTTCCTCTACAAGGTACTGGCAGGGATCTGAGGCAAACACAGAGTCCAAGGACATGGCATGAAGGACCCAAATGAGCAAACACTGCTGTGCTAATGCAAAAGCACCATCTGTGGCAAGATCTAAAGGAAACAGATTCCATCAGGTCTGGCCCTCCAAAGCATTTGCAGCTGTTATATCATAAATCTAAGGCATAAATTTCACATGAGTATTTACTGAACCATTTATCATGCACCATGAGAGGAAACTCAATCAGAGACAAAAGGAGAGAAAAAAAAAAAAAACCCACAACCAACCAACTTTTTAGATTGTTCAATTTAGTACTGAAGATTAATTTTGGCTTTCATTCTTGGTATCTCCCACTGGGAGACGAGCTGGAAATAAAAAGGAGGAATGAGTTCTGTAGTTTCACCTCCATCGATCATTTTCAGAGATGATCCTCATAAAGCCTGCATGAATAATTCAGGTGTGGTTTACTGATGAGCCCAGAACCAAGGATACAGGAGTGGCTGTATCCTTCCGAGGTCAATCTGGTTGTGCGTTACTTAAGCAGGAACTTCTACTGAAGTGGCAAGGGCCACACAGGCTGACAGATTTGGAAAGACTCTCAGTAACTCCAAGCTTT
Organism: Hirundo rustica; assembly: GCF_015227805.2. Lineage (NCBI taxonomy): Eukaryota > Metazoa > Chordata > Aves > Passeriformes > Hirundinidae > Hirundo > Hirundo rustica. Next base: position 31,625,729 of record NC_053457.1, on the reverse strand, counting down.
AGAGTTTATAAAGCCAGAGAGACAAGGCAGTCAGAGATATACATTAATTTCAGTTAAAGCTCATTCACTGTAAAAATCTGATAAAACCTTTTCAGATTTCCAGGTGTCATTTTCAATGGCTAAACTGATTTTCTCTTAAAAAATCCCCCAAACCCAAGTTAGCTACAACAAAAAAAAGAACACTGAGGCAGGATGTTCCAGCAACACATCCCTCCAGATGAAGATCAATCCTGCTCTCAACTCTGCTTCCGAACTGCTGCACATACACAGAACCACAAAATAGTTTGGGTTGGAAGGGACCTTTAAAGTTCATCGAGTTCCGTGCCCTTGGTCAGTTCAGTTCAAGTCTCCCTCACTCAGCCTGGGACATTTAAACAGCATCAACAGCTTGTTATTGTAAATGTATGGAAAGTCCAGAGGCGGAAAATGACTGCTCAGTACATTTTACATTTGAGGGCTTTTTCCTTTTGTTTATATAGAATTAAATAACTGCCAATCTCTCATAATTCATCGTGTGGTATCACTTGTGGTACAGTTACACAAATCTAATACAAAGACACATACAATCTTTCCTCTTTATTTTTCCACCCCCCCCCTTCAGACTCTTACAAATACAGCCCTGCATAGTAATTCAAGATCATCAGGAGAGCCCAAATGGTAATTCCTTTCCTGGAGATCAAGTTACGACTTCAAACCAGCAGCCATTAGCTGACCCAAGGGTCTGCTCATGAGGACCAAGAATGTTCTACAGCTACAATAAAAGGTCATGTTCTTAATCCCAGCACCAGGTTAGGATAATATCAAAGATGTGCCAACTTTCTATGCCGTGATTTTTACATAATATTTGCCTACACAGTGACTTCCACTTAACATGGCATTCCCCAATAATTAGCTTCTTTTAACATGATGATTGTTAACTATTTATTACATGTTTTGACTAGGAAACATCCTTACAGATTTTAAATTTTGATATTAAATCTGTATAGCAGCCCACAGAAAACAGAGATGCAATGGTGGAGTTACCTGGTTATTTTAGGTATTAATATTTGGCATCTACCAAATTGGATTTAGTCTGCCTATGAAACCTAGCACCCACGGATCTGCTGAACACGTGGTTTTAGAAAACAATGCAAATATATGTGGTGAGTGGCACAAACCTCACAAACTTTCTATTATGTTCTAGAGGCATAAACCTAACAAACTATTTCCCTTTTCTCTGATAAAACATACCTTTGAAATTACAGGGTGTCTCAGAAGAATTCAGTGCCCTCTCTGGGGGCTGGAGCAGATGATCTCCAGAGGTCCCTTCCAACCCCAACCACTCTGATTCTGTGAAAACCTTTTGCCCAGAGAAGAGCAAAGCCAGTAACCTCAGCCCAGCCTGCTGGAGCTGAAAGATGGGTGACACCTCAGGGACCATGGACAGCCATCTGTCCTGCTGCCTCTGTCCCCTGGGGAATGTTCCCAGTGCTGGATCTGATGCTCATATTGAGTCAGGAGCTGGGGGAGGTACCAACACGTCACTTACGTGTCACCACACTGCATTTACAAGACAGTTCCTTTAGGGACACATTTCTGACCATTAACTATTAATGGACCTCTCTCACACTATCATCCATCCTAGGATTAAATAAATTCACAACGAACCCATGCTGTGAGGAGACCAGCCACAAAAAGGGGTCAACAAGAAGATGATGTTGCAAAAGAAAGAGATCACCAAGCTTTCCTTCAGCTCACACCCTGCTCCCACAGGAACATTATTACTCACGTGCACACACAGGATGAGGACAAAGCCTTGAGAACATAATAAAATTATGTTTGGTACCTGCAAGGTGGACACAGGAAAACCACAAGGTAGTAGTCTCTGAGGGTCTGCTTGCAGTGATGTGCAAAATGCCCCAGACCACTGAGCAGAAGTCAGTGGGAATACAGAGATTTCTAGTGGTGAGTCTGCACTGAAAAAGCGCATCACCTTACAGGGGAATACTTCAGTCTGCAAGCTGCTAGGTGTGTATGGCACATGGACAGAGTATAAATCCTATGTGCTCAAAAAAGGCAATCACACCTTGCTGCTACTCTCCTGAAACACTCGTGCCATGTTCTACAGGTTTCTGCCTTGCAAAGTCTGACCATCAAAACAAAGCCATCATTTCATCACAGGATTATTTCAGCTTAAACAATAAGGCTGGAGAATAATTTTAGTCCTACTTTATAACAGTCACTGCTCCTGAGTCTCCAGATCTCTTTTATTTTTACTTTAAAACTGCATATGGCTCAATGAAAGGTACAACTCCAGCTTCTCTAATCACAGCAATTTCCAATAATTTTATAGAAGAAATCCATGAACTGGGATGAGGTTAATTTCCTTGGTATCTCCATTCTTTATCATGCTATCTTTCTGATGCATTAAAACACCACTTAAAAACAATACTGCAGGACAGAGAAAGCGAAGGCCATTTGTTTAAAAAGGTTTTTGTAAATGAACACAATCAAAGCTGGAAGGTTTAAACAGAAACCATGTTTTGCATTCAGAGTAATATTCCACAAAATCATCTGCAATTCCTCTCTCAGCAGAGGCTTTCTGCTCAACCTAAGAGCAGGATAACATCACGTGTTCATTTTATGGCCTGAGCTATGAAGCAGCAGAGAAGCATCCTCTGCAATTCTCACTCAAAATGAGAATGCAATTCTCACTTAAAATGTCAAATAAATCCCATTCCACCGCAGGGACAATTGCACAAGAGCTCATATTGACAGGGATGTGTGCAGGAAGCAGGGCAGGAGCTCCTCTCCAGAGGAAGAGCTAAAGATTATTTCAGCATAAATATTCCTACAGAAAACACAGCTCCCCAGAAAAATAACCTCAACAAAGGTGGCACTTGCAGCCCACAAGGATGTGTCGTGAGAGGCACAAGGTTGAATTTTGGGGCAGGAGGGGGAAGGTGATCCTGCAGCCAAAGTCATTCCTCTGCCCTGAGAGGTTCTGTGCCTCCCCTCAAATCCTCTGCTGCCCCAGAGCACCTCAGACAGCTCAGCTGAGCTGTCAGTGACTGACACCAGGGTAAATCTGGTGTGAATGGGTGAATATGGTCACACACCGCTGCTGATCTGACGCTACTGAGTCGCTTCCAAGCTGAAGTCCTGGGATAACTCAGCGTCTGAGCTCAGAGACAACAATCTGGATTTTCTTTTTTTACACAGTGAGATAACAGAAATAAAATGCTATGGCTTCCCCTTTCGGATCATTATGTGGGACTTCAGCAAAGGAAAATAATGCCTTGTCTGCTATCCAAGCCACACAGATCAGTTTGGAAATGTGTCTTCTCTAACAGATTGCAAAAAGAAAACGATGAATACCTTAAACATTAATCACTTGCTATAAAAAGGCCCGGTTTTCCTCACAGGATGGTTATATTTAGAGAACAGGATTAGAACTGCAGTGGAGGAGAACTAAAAGGGCACAATCATCTTAAAAATAATGTTGAATTTTGGGGTTTAGCCTATTGTCTTATAAACAATCTTCCTACCATAACTGAAATGGGAAGAAGGAATTATTTTTTCCTGCTTTTTCTCCTTGTTTATTCAGCAATTTTGAGCACATCTTGTGCAGAAGCCAAATTCCCACTCCCCCAACAAAAGCCATTTCCTGCTTTCACACAGCAATGCTAGAGAAATCTCTCAAGCTGTGGGAAACCACATCTGAAGGAAAAAAGACTGCGGGATATAACATGGCACACTTACAGCAGCACTTCAATCTACTTAAATCATTTTTCTAACTGATTAGCAAGAAGTTCCCCGTATTGCTTTAAATCATGTTAAATTTTTTCCTTTTTATTGCTTTTCCTGAGATCTAGCAGGGTATGTTTTTCAACACCACTGATATAAATGAATAATAAAACAATCCCCCATCCTTTCTGGCCAGCCTGCTTTCTCTTTTACTGGCTTCAGCCTGAATAATAAATATATCTACGCTACAGAAACAGGACTCAGAATTGAAATTGTTTTTTAAATCCCTATGCTCTTCTCAAGCAGATGCTTTATTCTCAGAGGTACAACAGGAAAAAGCAATTTAATTAAAAGCACTCTTCTTCAGACATCACAACTGCAAATGTACTAACGTGTCCCTAAATCACCAGAGGCTGCTGAATATTCAACCACAGAAATCTTTTAAGAAAGATGCAGGTTACCCCAATATCAAAGGTGGAAATTACTTAAAACAAATATAACCACTTAATGCATAATAATCCTAGCCAGTGATGCACTTTGCTCACCCTAGTGGGTTAGGGGTTGGTGTTTGAACCAGTGCTTGATGTTCAAATATGTAATACCCCTGGCAGGTATTTCTCCTCTTCTTTTAGTCCCAAGGTCTAAAATTTTATTCCAGTAAACATCACTGTGTGAACGGTCCCCTCATGAAGAAGCATCCTGCGCTCCTGCTACACAGCATCACCAGTGGGAAACCGATCAATAACTCACTGGGAGCCAGAGCCACAGGCTCAGAATGGCTTTGTTTGCTGGAACCAGCTTTTAAATGCAACCAGGCTCAGCAGAGCCACATCTGAGCTCTGCCACGCAGCTCCAGAGCAGGAGCCGGGGACAAACCAGAGGATGAATGTGGGACACCCTCCATTTCTGGGGACCGGCTAATCCTGGACACTGCTGGAAACACTGAGATGTGGAAATGAGGCTGTGCTCCTGTAAGGCCTGTGCACAGCCCTTCCTTTCAGAAAGGAGCAAGGATTGCACAGAGGTGGAGAAGAGAGGCGGGAAAACCTTCACTAAAAAGGAAAGAGAGGAGGAGAGACCCTCTGCCTTCAACCTGTTCTATACTGTGCCTCTTTGGCCCCTGCACTGCCTCCCTAAAGAACTTTGCAAGATCCTCTCTAATCCTTATTCCTCTACTTCAACACATAAAGCAGCCGCACGGACAGAAACATGGCCAGCGAGCAGTAGGAACAAAGAACAAAAAAAATACATCTCAACCTCTTAACAACAACAAAATCTCTGCTTGGGCTCTACTCATTCCATCTCCTGCCTCATGAGATGGGTGAGATCCTGGGTGAGATCCCCCTGCTGCTGCTCCAGCTCTGTGCAGCTCTGGAAGGTTTCCCACTACCCTCATTCACCTCTCCGCGGGCACACTCGGTGCTGCTGCAGCTCTCAGGAAAACCATCCCATCCCTTCCCGTAGGTGCTGTGGGAACACCCGGCTCAGGAAGCGCCGACTCAGCACCACAGTGTGATGGAAAGATCAAATCCCTGATGTCCAGTGGCATTTCACCAGCTGGCACCCAGCTGCACTGCCCACAGCTCAGCCAGGTGAGGAGCAAGGTGCTGAACCTTCCCCTGCCAAGCTCCCGCTTTGGTCCTGCACTCGGCAACTTAAACCAAGGGATCTGAATTCCTCGCTCATCCTTCCTCTCTAGCAACCAAACTCTTTTCCTGGCACAGTGCTGGACTCATTTCTAAGGAGAGCAATGGGCTGTTATTAATAAGACCAATAAATGCAGGTTTTTATGTTGAAGGAAATCAAAGCTCTAAAGGAGCAGGAGCTTATGTGATTGCAACCATACCTTGTGTCAGATACAACCTGGTTTACATTAAGCCCTACAAAAAACCTGCTTTTGTTTAGGAAAACCATATTGTGTAAATTTGGACATAAACTCCAAGGATTCTGATTAATCAAAACCAAATAAGCTTAAAATGGAAGGACACAAATTTTCTCTAAGTTTACATATTTGCCCCAACAGAATGAACAGCCCCAGCTCTTCCTCTCAAAGAGATTTCTCAAGAATCCATTCATTCCCTAAATCACTCCTCGAAGCAGAGGAGCTGTAGCAAACAATGCTGCAGGGCAGCAACAAACAAGAAGCAGAGCTCTACAGTTCCCCCGAGGTCTGTCTCAGACACATGCACAGTTGCTTGAACCAAAATTCAGTTCACGTGCAAACTCCAATTTAGTTTCCAGAGCCAAGGAAGGATCTCACTATCTTATCTAGCGTCACCATCAATGAAGGCTCTCAGGCCAAAACCTGCCTTACAAGAAAACTTAAGACTGTGGTGGAAAAAGGAAACTAATTCAATTTTTTTTCCCATTAAGCCGGTTCTAATGAGAATACAAAACATGGTATCCATAGCCTGCTTCTAAATTCAGATGGTTGCTTCAGAGCATTTAAGGATCTGAAGAGAAATTATACTTTTCTTTTCTTAGCTTTTTCCACAGTAAAAAAATACATTTGCTTGTTTGCTTCTTGCAGCAAACCCACCCACTTTCTCCAAGAGAATGCAAACTGCATTGAATTTCTAGCTGTGATTACAACTCTGCCTCTTGCCACTCAAATGCCTGTTTACCTGGACTACATAAGAAGCTTGATACATAGCTAAATCCTTACAAAGCATCAGAGATGGATAAGGAAGCGGTATCCAAGACATAAGCAAATACAAAAACTATAGGTGTACGGTCTTAAAACAAAGGAAATGTGCTTGTAAGAGACAGAACTGCTTTTCTGGGTGCTGTTAGAGAAGCATTAAAAGCACCCAGACTATTACCTCTTGAAACACACAGTGCTGAAGAGCATCTTTGATTTAATTCTAACAATCAGTTCCTCTGACTGCTGGGTCAAGGCAAAGCAAAAAGCAAAGAAGCAAACGCAGCCGGGGAAGCAGCTCTGCTGGTAAATGACAGCCACAATGCATGTGCAGGAAATGCCTTTTCATTCATGTTTTTACCACCTCACGTCAGTTTGTATTTTCCAATTTGCCTGCATGTCACAATACATAATAGATGACAGCGGCTCCGTTACACATGGCACAGGGCACCCCACTCCGTATGGAGAGCTTTAGAGCGCACATGGGTTTGCCAGACGTGTGCTGTGCCTTGTTAATAGAGGGGTGAGGGAAGCTGGGGTCTTCTCATTTTGTTTTCAAGTCTAAACGTGACCTGCCTACTTCCAGTGACAGAAGAAGTGGTTGATGTAACCACCTCTCATATCAAAGGGAGCGCTGCCATTGACTTCAGAGATGAGATCCTTTGGGCTCAAATAGGGGAGGCTGGAATGAAAGACAGGGAAGCTTGACTGAAGAATTACTTCTGGTACATCTTAAGTAAAACATCCCTGTGGCTTCCAGCAATTCACCCTACTCAGCAGACAAACCCAGCAGATAGAGCATCCTCTAATTATTGATGGGGATGCTCACTGAAGGCTGTCAGAAAGAGGAAGAAGAAAACAAATTTATGTTTCTCCATAACAAGCTGACAATAGGCAGAACTGCCTGTCAAGGGATTAACTCAGACTAAATATCAATTCAGTAACAGGAGCTTCCCCTCCTCCCAAGACCCAAATTCTTTCAATATTTTCTAATTTATATATATATCCCACTCTTTCATGTATATATATTTATTTGGACAATTTTCCTATGTATGAGCATGCAACACTGTGCAAATATTTCACTAGACTAATTTCTTTCAACTTTTAAGGACAACACAATGGATTCTTCCGGGTTTGTGAGACAGAAAAAATAAAAATAGGTGGTGGCAAGCATGGAGGGTTTTTTTAGACATATGGAGCGATAACTTTTATAAATACATGTGTCTATAGACCCTTACCCAAAGAAAACTGCTCACATCTCCTGTGCAGAAGGCTGAGACTCTTCCAGTTTAAATTTTCCCGAGTCTCTCCAGTAACCAACAAACAAAAGACCACGCAGCAGAAGAAATATTGAAAAACAACCCACTGGGACACCAACGTCTTGGCCTGCTACCAATGATCAGTGACATTCAATTTCTTTCTTGGCTCCAGCTCTCACTGAAGTCAGTGGGCATTTCACCATCAACTTCAGTGGGAGCTGGCTCAGGCTTCAGTCATTTTCCTCTTGGATTGGCAAGGGATGCAAACGTTAGAGACGCAGCACGTAGAGCTCCTGATGGGAGGAAATAACACATCAGCAGCCCTTTGGCTGATCAAGAAATGGGCACTGAATGTAAATCCTGCCCAGTTGCTGCAATGACAGCAACCATAACGCGACCAGAAAAGCAAGGTGTGGTTCGTGCTCGTGAGGAAAAACGATCCAGGGATGACAAGTGCCTAAGAGCTCCCAGCATTTAAAACCCTAGCAACGTTTCCAGTTTGCTAATACTTAAAAAAAACATTACCAAGAGACAGAAATACATTTATCTTGCAAATAAAAGCACCAAGATGAAGGTGGTAGCACTTGGCAAGCTGATTTTTGCTCACATCCTGAGCAGGGCAGCACCGGCACACGCAAGGACGCCGTCACCAGATGTGTGTGTGCACCCAACAAATCTCTGCACGCTGAACATCATCTCACTGCCACTGGCTTTTATTTCAGCAGAGCCCACTCCTATTATCTGATGGAAACGTGCCCCTGATTGAGCTCAATCTGTGACCACCAGGGTGCCTGCTGCGATTCGCAAAGCACATGACAGCGCTCATAACGTCAGCAGCAAGGTCTGAACCACCCCACTTTCATCTGCAGTTAACTTTTATTGTCAGGGACTTCCCTTGGGCTTTCCCTTTTTTATCATTCCAAATTGACTTTTCTTTTTTTCTTTAAATAAAAGGGCAATTGGCCGCTGCCAGCGAGTGCTAACAACCCACAACGAGCGATGGAACATCCCGGGCTGTCAGTATCAATAGTGGGTTTATTGCAAATACTTTTATCCTGGCTGAAACAAATTTACATTAAAATTGGGAATCTGGCATCCGCATGCAAAAAGGGCATATCAAATCATAGATATACTCTAAAACCTTAACCTAGACACCTTTTCAGCACGGATTCTAACACCAATTTATTTCTACAACTTTCCCTAGTGTTTAATCAAGAAGCCCACCATAGGATACTTCGGAGGAACTCCTAAAGCAGCAGCTATTTAAGGAATTTGTTCGCCTTTGTAGTTTTTTTTGACGCTATTCTACTCCAGTAATGATCCCCCACCCCTACTCCAATGAACTCAGGGCAGCCAAACCCAACCCTGCTCTCCCTTTGTGGAGCAGCTCTCCTTGGGGCAATCAGCCTCTGCTGATGGCAGAAATGATGACTCCAGGGATGCTGGAACTGCGTGGGCAGCTGCCCAACTTGCCTGGGACATGGCCAGATGTTTCTGCCTCTGAGCCATCACTGCCATTAAAGAATTTGCTTATGTTTGCAAAGCAAGTCAAATGCAACCTCATTTTAAAAGCATTGGTAAAAGTTACAGCGATAAGGGTATAAAGTCAAGACCTCTCACCAGAACCGATGATCGTGACATACTAGAAGGATGTTTTTGTTTCATAAAATAGGCCCATAAAGAAACACCTCCATTCTTATCTCATTCTGAAGAGCATTTAGTTGAAGAAAGCAGCACAATCTCTTGGTGATTTATTAAATACAAGATTAGTAATACTTTCCACAAACTCTTCCCAAGGACGTCAACAGTTACTGAACGATGCCTGTGCCAAAAGTGTATTTGTTAATTATGTCAGGCCTTAAAAGATCATCTTGAAACCCTGCAGGAATGACTTAATGCAAAAGATGTGTATGTTTATATATAAAAGGAGCCATTGAGAGAAATGACAATATAATTTACTTAAGTGTCCCCCAAATGTATAAATATACACATATGCACCTTGAACAATATGTTCATCCAACAGAATGCATTCTTAAAGGGCTGTGAAAATTGGAGATAAAAATCCTGAACCCTGTGTTTAGCAATATGTCTTTTATTGCCCGGTCCTTGGACCACTGTTAAAAATCAACAGCAGTGTGCGCAGACGAAAACATAATCTGCAGTGCTTTAAAAACAATGAGGCATCCATTTATTCCACCATATTATTGAAACAGATGCTTTTTATAGGAATGTCAGACGGAACTAGAGGGGAAAAAAATATTAATTGATGAGGCTATACATCCAAAGAACAAAGGATGCAGAAATGCTGTTAGGCCTGTATCTTACAAATATAAGAAGACACTGTCAAGCAAAGCTATCTGCTGATATACTGGAATACGACAATAGGGAGCAGATACCTACTTGTAAGGCCTATTACAGAGGCAGAACTATCAGTTACTGCTCTATCATTCCCCAATGGCTCTGAAGCACTTATCTCAAACATACAAATGATGCCTCAATCATAATCAGAGCTACCTCAACAAGCACACATTACATTAAACAAAAATAATTGAAAGAGGTTAGTTTGCAGACTAGCCCTAATGGATAAATACCTAAAACTTACCAAAATACATATTCAGTAATGAACACTAATCAGATATGTTAAGATAAATGTGATTTATATAACTGTAATGACAAAAGGAGACAAGGCAGTCCTTCTAAAATCCATTCAGAGGTAAGGACCACGCTCTAGCATTCCACCTTACCAGCCTCGGGTGGAGGGTTAAGGAGAAAAGACTGTTGGCTAAATAAACTGATAAATCCTCTACCAATAAACTACAAAATCCTATTTACAAATGGGAAATGAACGATCCTGCTACTCCTGCATGCACACACACGTCTCTGCACTTTTATGTATGATTTAACCAGCCAGAAAAGTGCTAACTCGCTCTGACCAAGCACGAATTGTCTCTTTTTTCCTCCTTCCCCCAGCCGATCTTCCCGAGCCGGCCTCCGGTGAGGAGAGATCTAAGGACACCTTGCTTATGCTTCAGCAGAGGCTATAACACCGTGACAGGGATGGATGTGACCAGGCTGATGTGACCTGAAACACGGTATCCGTGCAGAGAAGAGCAAGAAAGAAGCCCTGGAAATAAAAGCAGGGCGAAGCGGGAGCTCCACGCTGCGCATTCAAAACCGCGAACGCGGAGGTGGCGGTGGGCTCGGGGAAGGGGGAAGGGGCTGGCTTTTTGTTCGCTGCGAACGGTCATTGCGTTTGATCGATCATGCACCCGAAAACACGGAAAGACAAAGCACATGGCTGGGCAGGCAGCGCCGCACGCACGGCCACCGAGGTGCCCGGGCACAGGGCGCAAACCTCACCCACACCCCGCCAGAGCCCGGCGCTGCGCCGGCACCGAACAAAGGCCTCAGACACCCCGAACGCAGCGCCCGGGCTGCGGACAGCCAAGGGACCCGCACTTACATGGCCTCAGACGGCTCCCGGACCAGGCCGGCTGTCTGTGCCTGCTGCAGGGACTGCGAGCCTCCCATCCTCAGCGTGCCCTGGGCTCGGGGCTAGGCGACAGCAAGGCCGGCTTCCTCCGGAATCCCCCCGGCGAGCAGCCCCGGCAGCTCCGGCTCTGTGGAGGCTGCGGTGCTGCAGTGCAGATGGAAACAGCTGCTCGCATCAGTGGCAGCACAGGCAGGAACACTTCGGCAGCTTCTCTCCTCTGAACTGCTGCCAGTTTGGGCGGTGGGTCGTTGTTTGGTTTGGGGGTTGTTTGGTTTTTTGGTTTTGTTTGTTTTTGTTTTTCTGTCCAGATGAACGGTATTTTATAAAATAGAAAGAAATCCCGGCTGCTGTGACAGGGTAATCATCTGCTAAGCAGCAGCGGTCCAAACAGCTCCGGTGCAGGCGCCTGGAACGGTACTATTGGCTATGGAAACTGGCTTTAAAAAAAAAAGAAAAATAAAAAAAAAAAAAGAAGAAGAAGACGAAGAAAAGCAGACCCTCCCTTTAAGCACACATTGTCAGCTACTGTGGCTCTCTAAGGACCTACAGGCAGGACCATTATACTGTGTTGACTCAGCCGATTTGAAATGCAAATGCACGTGTGCACTGGGTGCCGCGCACACATCTCCCCCTCCGCACCGGCGAGCTGTGCGCATCGGGACGCTGGCACACGGGGTTAATAAAGCAGAACGCCTGCTTTCTTTTCGTTTCACAAACCAGCTCATCCCTCTTGCGAGAAAAAAAATGGAACCTTCCGTGAGGAACGTAGGGAGAATATCATGAGCAGCCAAGGTAAACAAGCCAAAGTGGGAGCAGCTCCATCCAACACTGGGGCACTTTAACCATTCCGCTCCTGCCTGCACAGACCCCCTTGCTGGGTGATGCTTAATAGAGGTGGGGAGGATCTTTAAGACCAGAAAGTACGGCATTCCAAACCCTACAAATCAGCTTATCCTTTTGCCATCGAGGAGGTACCAGCGCACTGGGAATTCTAAGAGGCTGAAAAGGATGGGCACCATCGTTCTCCGCATCCCTGGCGCTGGCAAATAACAGATGATTCACATAAAAGCCGTGTTTCACATCATTAAAGCAGAAAGGGGGAAAAAAAAAAATCAGTTGCACTGCTGTCTGTACCAGGAATTAAACTCTAGGGATACAAATGGCTTGAAGCTATGTAACAATTCTGGATACATCACAGGGCGGAGGGGTCAAAAGGATCAGATAAATTTAACAAAAATACTAAAATGCACTGACTTCCAAGCACCTATCACAGCACAGCTTTTATGCTCTAGTGGGTTCCTCATTAGGCTCACACTTTCAACAGTTTCGGGATTTTTTTTCCTCTGCTTGCATTAATGGAAATCTAGTTGGGTTTTCTTGCTTGACAGGAGAATGACTGCTGAATACATGGTTCTGATTCTCTGGGTGCAACCACAACAAATTGATCTTGAGATAAGAGGAAACAAGGATATTCAGTGAAGATTAAGGACTTTCCATTTCCAGAGGCTGCCTAAAATTTAACTCTGTTTTATGAACAGTATCAAGATGAATAACATTTTTCTTTTCCCTACTTTTTTTGAACTATGGGGGAACGCCTGTGAGCCAGCACTTTGTTCAGCCACAAGCTTTCAAGCCAGTTATAATTTTGGGATTGTTTTGTTTCTGAGAAAAGCCAAACCCTCATTTCTAAAACCCTCATTTTGAGCATCTCATTGCTCAAGACTCATCCCAAGTCCACCAGAGAAGCAGCAGCACTGCCTCACTCAGGGACAGAGCTCCAGAACTTCTGGAGCAGGGCTGGGTGCCTGAGCCACAAGTGACCCCCAAACTCTGCAGTAGTGCTCAGCCCTGATCCTCCCTCGCCAAGGTGGTGGCAGCTCACTACACCCTCTGCCATTCACAAGTAAGGAACACACAGAAAGTGAATAAAGTGTATGAAAATGTCCTATATACTCTTTGGCAGTAGATTTGAAATGGTTAATAACTCCAGGATTTCCATCCAGTATGGGAAATCAATGGAACTGGCCAACAGACTGAAATTACATGTCGGTATCCAGAGTCCCCGTTAGGCTGAGGTTACAGCTCAGCTTCACTTCAGGGTACCAGCCCTACCTACCATAATATTGAATATCATAACAGCTCCCTGCTGGATTTCATTCGTTACAGAGAAAAAGGAAGACTCAGAGAAATAAAAACCCCTAGAAAGGCAAACACCAAATTAAGTAAAGCCCTACCGGGTACCTGGAAACCAAGAGGGAGAACACAGGCACTGTTTGTCCTGGCAGAGAGGGAAACAGGGACACTGTCCTGACAGTGAGGAAAACAGGGATACTCCTAACAAGTGCAAAGAGTACACTTAAAATTCCTGTGTCAACTCCTTCACATTTCACATGTCCATGTATTAAATAAACAAAGCCCTAATAAAAGAAGGCTGGGACTGAATCCTATTCTGAGGCAGCATGGTCCTTTCAGGAGCTGTACAGTGGAGGGTTTTTTTTCCATTCTCCAATGTTTCTATGCAATGCACATTTGAATTGCACTAGAAACGCAGGTCTTGGCAAACCTGCAGGACGAAGGGCTTCAGCCTTTGGAGCCCAGCTGTGGTCCTGGCCACTTTGCACATTCTTTCTGAGGTACAGGGGGCTCTGGGTTATGGTGAGGGGTGTCACAAGCAAGGCACTGTCTCCTTCTCCCCTCCCTCTCCCCCCAGTTCTTGTGCACAGCTCACAGCACAACTCAGAGACTCACCAGAGGACAGCTCACCGGCACTGAGCTTCTCCTGCTCATAAAGAGGACAGGATTGCACTCTTCCCTCTGAAAAAGAACCATCCAAGCAGCTCAGCTACAGCAATCTGAACTCCTGATGGCCATGGCCTTTCAAAAAAACGCGTGCTGTAACTGAGCCTTGGACCAGAGAGAGAGAGTTTGCTGCCTATGGGATGCAAAAACAAACACTAAACTGGTGTCTGTGGCCAACCCCTCCAAGAGGCCAAAATGTAGATTTACTTCTGATTTGGCCATGAAATCTGTTACACTACCAAGGTGCAGCCCATCCTGACTGGTAAGAAATACCTCAGATGAGAGGAGCTCTAGCTCTCCTGCCTGGCCCCAGTTCACCCTTCAGGCCTGCCAAGAAGCAGCAGCTTAGCACTCAATTTAGTGCGGGCTTTTAAAAATATAAGAACTGCGTTGACACCCTGAATGCATTTTGTAAGAACTTCTCTGGAACCTTAAAAACACACGGATGTAGCTCAAAAAGAAAAAAAAAAAAAGAAAAAAAAAAAAATCCCGTTGTAGCTTCAAAGGATTTAAAGATGCCGTAGGCACTTCAGCCTAGGGATGAAAAGCCATGTAACAACTTATTGTGATCCCACTGCTGAAAAGCCTATTTAAGTATTCAGTACCATCCTTTAAAATTAATCATTTTCTCTGCCTCTTTCACCCATTTAAGCAAGAGCCATATTTTGGCCTCTACTAAATTAATGTTTTATTCAAACTGAATGTCCACTGATTAGTTGTTTAAAACACTCTACAGACTCCTAAATATTTGGTCTTATTCCATTTCATGTTTATATATAAATCCAAACTTCGGTCACTTGCACCCAATTGGAAATATTTGGCTTCCATCAAAAACCACTGCTGAGCAGGGCCATGACAAGGCTTGAGATACTGAATTTATGTTCTGTTTCTTTGCTCTTGGCTTCAGTGTCCATCGTGCCAGGCATTTACACAAGTTATAAACATGACCACACATACACACACAGAGAACATCAAAGAGCCTGCCCAAAGAAAAGCCTCCCTCACACATCAATTCCCGAGGGAAGGAGCAGTGAATATTAAGCTGTACCTCCTATCTGCAATGCATTATTGAGGTACTGTGCAGAAGCACGCACCAAAGAAAAGAAAATGCAAAGACAGAGCAAAACCAAACATCCCAGGCAAAAAGGGATTTCTCTGGTATCTGAATGCTGCTGCCACAACTCTAAGGAACAGTATTTCCTTAAAAAAAACAACCAACCAACCAACAAAAAAATCCCTCCAAAAAACCCAAAACAAAACAAAAAACCCCACACACTGAAAAACCCCACAAACAAAAGATGGGGAAATATTTTAAAAAACAAATTACTGTTTAAACAAAATTCTCCCTCTCAATTATATATATATATATTTTTATTTTTTTTTAATGACACTGCCTTTGGACCCCAAAGCCTTGAATTCAGCTTGGGAAGAAGCTTTCACCACCCAAGCCTCTCTTATTTGTAGGCTGCCTGGAATTAAAGGGTTCACAGCAAGGCTATCCACAATACCAGACTGCTAAGGAACAGCAACATCTTTCCTAAAGGACTAAAAGGACCAAAGTGCTTGAAAATATCTGTATGGACAGAGTGGCAAAGCAAACCCGTGCCAGGGGAGGGTTATATCTAAGGGTTATACAGCACGCTGCTGACAGGCTTTTCAAGAATTCAAGCAATTCCTCATTACAGGCTGCACAAGCCCAGACGTGTTGTGTGTATTTCTGTGCTTCTTTGCTCACCACGCATTCTGCCAGTCCTGGCACACCTTTATTTCCCTTTGCTTTGTTTTTATTCTACAAATCTGACTTTCTTGCTCCTCTAGCCAGACTTTTGCTCCTTAGTCTCATCTCCCTTTCGTAGAGAGCAAGAGAGGATATATCTTACAATTTCCACTTCCCTAGAGGAGAGTCACTTAAAATTCCTTCTCAAGGAGCTGAAGTTGCTGCTGAAAGACTACAAGGCATTTTCTACCCTTCCTTTGGTTCTTCCCATTTTTTCTTGTTGACTCCAATCCCACATCATGCCCAGAGATGTGCCACAAGGAATCTCTGTGAGACCACATTCATCATGTATTTTTTTTTCCCCAGCCAAACTCCAGCTCACCACCTGCACTGCTGTGGGGCAGGGACAACATTTAACACTGGTGCTGTCGTTACCTCCTTTAGAAAGTCACAGCTGAGCACAGAAACCCAACCAAACCCATTTTCAATCTTTGTCTCCAGAGGTGCGATTAATTTTTTTCTTTTTTTTTTGCTTCAGGGAATAGAAGAGAATTAACTCCATTCCAGCCAAAACCAGGACACCACAGTATTGTATGTGAACAGGCAACAATTTAAAATTAACATTCTTTATTATTTTGAAAGATGATAACACAAACCATCTCCTGGATGGCCAGGCTGTGACCCCTTGCTGCTACCAGCTAGCAAGAACAGTAAAACAAAGGCAAATTTCTTTTCTTTCTTTCTTTCTTTCCCTTAATTTTATGAGCATCTTTGTGCTACAAATAAAAGAACTAGTACAAAATATGAGCTGAACTGTGTGACAAATTTATCCCATTCTGGTATACTGGCAAAAACCAGTGAAAGGTGCCTAATAGCAGTGCCTAATAAATAGTCATGTACTGCAGTATATGGCCATGCTACAGTTGAGATATTATTACAGTCCACAATTAGCCATTTAAAGATACATTTATTGCCATCTTTCTAAAATCCAGTTATCCTCAGCTTAATTCCATTCCAGTACAGGTAAATCAGAAATTCAACCCTACATGGAGAATGACAGACCTTTGGATTGACACCATGGGTTTGTTGGTTTGGGGGGGAAAAAGGAGAGAGGGGGGGGAAAAAAGGAGAGGAGGGGGAAAAAAGGAGAGGAGGGGGAAAAAAGGAGAGGAGGGGGAAAAAAGGAGAGGAGGGGGAAAAAAGGAGAGGGGGGGGAAAAAAGGAGAGGGGGGGGAAAAAAGGATGAGGGGGGGAAAAAAGGAGAGGGGGGGGAAAAAAGGAGAGGGGGGGGAAAAAAAGGAGAGGGGGGGGAGGAAAAAAGGAGAGGGGGGGGAAAAAGGAGAGGGGGGGCAAAAGGAGAGGGGGGGGGAAAAAGGAGGGGGGGGGGAAAAAGGAGAGGGGGGGGGGAAAAAGGAGAGGGGGGGGGAAAAAGGAGGGGGGGGGAAAAAGGAGAGGGGGGGGGACAAAGGAGAGGGGGGGGGGAAAAAGGAGGGGGGGGGGAAAAGGAGAGGGGGGGGCAAAAGGAGAGGGGGGGGAAAAAGGCGAGGGGGGGGAAAAAGGAGAGGGGGGGGAAAGAGGAGAGGGGGGGGAAAGGAGGGGGGGGAAAAGGAGGGCAAGGGAAGGAAGGAAAGGAAAAAAATTAAATAATTGTGGCCCCTGCCCACTGATCACCGCTTGGTTGCTAAGGTCACTGCTTAATCTAAATTGCAAGTGAGATTAATGGCATTAAGAATTATGAATAAGCAAGATGCCTGCTTAGCCATTGCAATTTGCAGCATGGGAAACCCAGAGGACAGATAACAAAAGGGGCCCTGCTCAGGGCGCCGGGGGGGCTCCAGGCTTTCAGAGGCCGGCAGTGAATTACGATCGGCAACGTGAGAACCGCACACCCCACAAGATTCCACGTTTATTCCAAAGCCCGCTGTGAAATTCAGGAGCCACACCAAGGGGGAGAGGAGGTTTGCAGGAGCTGAGCAGAGCCCCAGGTGTGGGTGCTTCCCCCCTTGCTCCCCCTGGCTGTGTGGGACGTGGTGAAGGAGCGAGGGCTCTGACACGAGTTTGGGGTCAGGGCAGCCAAACCCCTGTGCAGAGCTCACCCCTCACTTGCTGCAGCCTCTGCTCTCTCATTTGCTCCTTTGCTTTCCCCTCCCGCCAAGGCACAGATTCTTCCGTTTTGGATTTTGGGCTCTGTCATGCTACTGCTGTAAGAGCCAGGCCTGAATTCTTTGGATCACAAAGAAAACTTTGAATTCCTATTTACCAAATTTCTGGCGTGGGTTTCAGACTGGGACCACAAGCATCACCACACCAAAGGAGGGAGTTTGCTTCACTGCTGAATATGCCTCTGCAGAGCGTGCCCACGAGCCAAATGCCCAAATTCTGTTGACATTTGCAAACACCAGAATTGTAAAAGCACCGAACGACAGGAGCTCATCTTGCTTCCACGCTTCTTTCTAAGTCTCTGAACATCCTGAGGTGTAAAATCCCCAGAGCAGCTGGAGCCAGGCTTGTTAGGAAAGGAGCTGCCTAATGCCAGGAGGGGACTGACATTTTTAGGGGCTTTCACGCAGCTGCCCTCAGCTGACAAGATCAGCGCTGGTAATGCTCTCCCACAGCACCTTGCTGCAAGAGATTTCAGCAAGCAGAACCCAAAGGCCTCCTGGCCTCAGGGCCCAAGTAAAGAATTAGATTATGAAAATGCAGGATGAAGAAGGCAGACGAGAGCAGTATTCCCCCTCTGGTGCCACGCTTTGCTGTGGCTGCTAAGGATGGGTGGCCTTGAAGAAGTCAGCTTACAGGTTCAATTTGATTTCATCAGAGCTAACACAAAAGTGGTCTGAAGTATGTCTAGCATGTTTCAATGGTTTCTTTAAGCTTTTGTTTTCAGAAGAGTTAGCATCGGAGACACAGCACATGCCACATTTTAGCATAATAGCGATTACGGTGAAATACAAAATACACCTGATGATGGTTTTAGCCCATGTATTACCTGCTGTAGGACAAGAGGTGATCCCATAGGAGTCCTCCACCCTGCTGGCAGTGTCAGGAGCTGTCACTGTGCGCACCACAGCGCCAAAGAACAGCATCCCGAGGCAGCTGTGCAATTTCTGAACACGTACTGCCATGGTTTCTGCAGGATGCAGAACGATCAGCGCCGTTCTAGAACTCCTTGTGGATGGTTTAATTAGTGTAATGACATACTCATTCTCGTGCTGCTGAACCTGTTCTACCAGCAAGGAAATTACCATAAATCGCCTGAGGGAACCTGTAAAATACACAGGAATAACAGGCAAGCAGAGGGCATCCATCACCCTTTTGACCACCGCCTCAGACTGAGAGCAGCTTTACAAGACACACAAGTAATTGCTCTCTTTGAGCAAACCTGCAGGCAGAACACCCCAGAGAGCCCAAATTCCCACCCAGCACGTGGTCAGAAAACAGGTGACACTTCCCACTTGTGTCAAGCACCCATGAATGCCTTGCCTTTTAAAACTGGAGCTGCTGGCAGCTGCTTGTGGAACTGCTGCTGGCCGATGGAAGCTGTCCCAGCCAGCACACACCATGGGTATCTCTGGGCACACACACAGGATTGTCCCCCCACATCGTGGGCTCACCCAGATAACCCCACCGCACCAGTCCCACAGCCAGCTACAAGAACATGCACTTAATCCACAATGTTCTGGGCTTGAAACACAGCAGACACCCTAAATTTGATGTATTAGTAATAAATTGAAGACATCTACACAAAGCATCCTCCTGCCTGGGGCTGAGCAGCACTGAACACACCACTCAGGACACAATCTCCTTTAAAAACCTGGAATGGTGGAAATGGATGAAGAGCAGCACTGTGGCTCATCCCTGTCCATTTTTTTACAGGCTGGCTGGTTATGTGGAAGGTATCTATTTCTTATGCTGTTTTCCAGGAGATGGTAAATGCTTTTCATGGTATCAGCCACAAAGCCTCAACAAAAATCCCTGGGTTTGCTTTACAAAAATTAAACAACTTCATTTCAATGCCTTCTATCTCTTGCTATCCTAAAAAAAGCCTCACTTCACTTGTGCACCAGACAGTCCAGACACACACTACTATTATCCAAATACAAACCCCACAAAACTACACATTCCTTCCGCCCCAGAAAATCCCCAAAACCTAAAAAACCTGCAAGCTCCACATTTTGGAAAGAAATAGAGGCATTTGTATCTCTCACTTGTACTTCTCATCTCTTCCTTGCTCAGTGCATTTGTAAACTTAAATGCTGTAACATGTTCCTTTCAAAAGGGTTAAATTCACTCAAGGGAAAAAACCTTGAATTTTTGAATCCCATTTAATCCCTCCTTGGTTTTGAATACATCATTAAAAGCAACTCAGTCTAGGATTATCAGTGTCAGTCCAAAATGAAGGCAATACATTGATTTTTATTTCCTTTGTTTTACACCAAGCCTCTCTGAAGGTGGGCAAAAGGAGAAAACTTGTTTTCAACACACGATCAAGCAAATAAAACCCAGAAGTCATAAAGCTTATCCTGTTTTTCTGCCTGACACCAATTATTCAGCTTTGCTTCCTCCCAGGGAAGCATTATGAAACATTTTGGAACCCAACAACACAGAAAGTAGAGCTTTGTGCAAACACTGTTGTGACTTTCTGCTTTCAGAGAGATTTGTTGCTGTGCTTCCAATTGGTTCCAGGCTCATTTCACGAAAATTAATTTCAGAGATTCAGAGATCAACAGACATTCCCCATCCATCCAAAGTCTCTCAAGATGTTCAGACTCCAGTCTGCTCTAGCTTTTGAAGGAAAACTGACCTGGTATCTGAGAGCAAGGAGGATGCAGCTCTCCATTCCCATCAGCCACACAGAACATCACAGGTGCAATTTTCAAAGCAAGTACTGAGGTTATAGGAGAGGAAGTGCCCAAATCCAGCACTTGGTCATTGTTCTCCCAAACAAATCAGATCCATCTCTCCTCCTCACAGGACAAAGGGATGGATCAGCTTCTCAGAGACTTTCCAGCTCTGTCTACAGGGCTTCCATAAAGAATCAGCTGCTCTCCAGCAATATTTCAGCACTCCTCTCAAATCATGAAGTGTCTGTGACACAGTTCAGAATGTGACCATCATAATCATAGAAGAGACTGCAATGCCTCAAGGATCCACTTTGCAGAAAATCCCACAGTGGCCCAGCAGTTGCACAAGTTCAGCACCTTGCCAGACACTTGCCACCAATGTGACAAAATGAAACACAACCCAATTTGCAGGCTGTTATTTTCCATGGCTGATTTGACTCGATACACAGGAATCACATAAAAATGCAAGGTAGCCTCAGAAGCATTTACATGAAGGGCTGATCACAACAGCAGACAGCTGTTTGGACAAGTAATAGTTTTGCTTTTCAAAACCAAAATATTGATTTTTTTTTTTGTCACATAGACAACTCTAATTCTCACCTCTATGTCATCTTAATTTCCATTAAGATACAAACACACCAGTTCAACTTTGGAGAATGAAGCTGTGGGTGACAGGATCACTATTCTCAAGGCATAATGAGGATGCTGGGAGTGCACATTGGGGCTGCTGACATCCTAGGCTGCATTTTGACTCTGCATCAAGAAACTCTACTTATACAACATGTTACCCAAAGAGGCTGTGGACTTCCCATCTCTAGAAGCGTCCAAGACCAAGATTTTCTTATGCACACACAGATGTTTACATTATTAAACACACTACATCAATCTCAAAACAAAACAGAAACTTCAGAGGCACGAGCCAATTTAAATAGGTAAGCATAGCAGCTCTGCTTGCCTGAAGGGCTCTAAAGTTATTTCTCCAGTCCTTGAAGCTGAATTCTAGTGAAAACGAAAAGCAAACCTCCATGCTTTAGTGGTTCCAATTTGAATTTGTAAACAACAGTCATTTGTGACTGCACTACAGCACTCCCAGAAATTCAGGGTATCTGTGAAGTTCAAACAATTTTGGATGATTCTCTGGAAAGAGCCAACATCTCAGGGTGAGTATTTTCCAACTGAAAAACTCACCTACACATTTTTCCTCCATTTTTTAGAGGATAAGCATTGTATCTGCCCTTCAATTCAGAAAATCCTCTCCAGATGACAGAAATTGCATACTGGTGCAAAAAACTTCTGTTCTCCGTCAATGGCACACAGGTTGGTGCACTGCAGTGTCACGGAGAAGAACTACAAAGACTTGGCCTAACTGTGCTTCAGCAGCACATACACTAAAGGTGAAGACACCATTCTTCTGATCAAACCAATCAGGAGTTTAGAACAAATAATCAATCAACGTTTCCTAGATACTACAGTCGATAGTTTCTTCAGCAGCTAATAGCTATTTGTGCACTGTTCCACAGCAGAACACATCCATTGTGTACGTTTTCATTCATAATTCAGAGCACCCTCCTGCTGACAGCAGCATCTTTTGACATTTCTGAACAGAGCTGTAGTGGCACAACTGTATTTCCTGCGGCGTCTCCTGCCTCGTATCCCTCTTGTCACAAGCTGCCAGTCTGTATCGGTGGGGTGGAGAATGCTGCTCTCCAGGGAGTGCCCGTTTCATATTCTCAGCTGTGCCGTGACCTTTTCCATTAATAGATGTCACAATAAGGGCAGGCCTTGATTGCTGAGCCTCAAGAGCAGACTGGTTAATCACCCTCAGACGGGCACCAGCTGAAGCTCTGACAGGAATATCCAAGCACGTGTCTCAACTATATTTGAGACGGGATGGTTGGGACATGATCTTTAAGGTTCCTTCCAACCCAAATCATTCTATGAGTCTCAGTTTAGGAGTTCTGAAAGCAAAAAATGTGCTGGACCACCTACCAAACACTGCGGCAACAATCAGCGTCAATCTGAGGCAGTGAAACGTTTAACTCTGAAATCAAGGTAACATTTATTCAGCAAGAGTGAAACCAAGCTGAAAAGCTTCTTCCTTCACTACTGACGGTGACAATGCAAATCAGGTGTGGGGTGGGGAAGTTGCTGGCAACATCTGAAGGGAAAAGATCAGTCCTCTTAAACAGGACCTGATGTTGCACAGTTTCACACCCAGAAACAAAACAAAACAACAAGCTTTAACTTCAAGAAAGGAAAATATCGGAGGAAAAATCCTAAAAAAATAACAGTTTAAAAACAGAAGGAAAGATCAGCATAGTAATAACCAGTGTAGCCCAAGCTCCCTCTTCTGGAACTTTGGAGTAAATACATGGATTAGCCAGGTCTTGATAAATCTAACATTTGGACTCAAAATCTAGCAGCAAAGTGTTCATATAACCTAGACAAAACACCTGTCAAACTTAGTCAGCCTCCTTCACACTAGTAACATTTCTTAAGCAAAAGATGTAAAGACGTGGAAAAGTCTTGTAACAATTGAAATCACACGATACCTTTTCTTTTCCCTTGTGAAACCTTTGGTTTCTTGAGCAGGCAGCTCTACATCACCAGGGGCCACAGCCAAAGGCACATCCTCAGAAACGTGGTTATCAACTACTCTGCAGCTATCAGGCTTGGAAGTGCTGCAAAACAAATATTAAAAATAAGCTGACAGATTTCAGAAATGCCCATGAAGCTTTAATGAAGTCTTTTTACAGGATGAACTCTGGCTGGATCTACATGGAGCTGTAAGGAGCACATCACCCCCTCCCGAATTCCCTCTCCCTCCCACCTCCCACCAATTACTCCTTCCTACAAACATTATTTCACTTAACTTCTCAGCTGACCACACAATCAGTAATACTGCAAAGTCTTGACAGCTCTTATAGACCATAACATTAAGTGCCAGAGGAGTTTAACTCTATATGAAATCAGTGTTATAAATAAATAAACAAACCACTAATGACTCCTTTGCTGTTCTCACACAGCCCCTTCACTGTACAACATAAACATTCGATTATGCAATTTGTGTTCTAGAAAAAATCCCTAAAGTCTGGGACTAAAACATTCTCTTACTTTAAAAGCTCTCCCTAGGCTGTAAAGCTAAACACAGTAATCCCAGAACTCATTACACGAATGTCAAGTCCCTCTGCTCAGCAAAGCTCAGGAGCAGGGCAGTACCACACCACTCCCCCTGCCCTCAGCCACACTCATTAAAGCACTGGCAGAAAAGGAACTCAATAACCAGGGACTCCGTGTCTCAAAAGCAGGAGCAGTTTAAGGTCTTGTCACACCACACTGTCCCTTCCAGGACACTTCAGACACACCAGAGGGACACAAATATCCTGGGGTAGCAGCCACACACAACAGCCTCCCCTCCTGCTGCTGCCACAGACACAGACACAGACACAAATGCTGATGGGAACAGGACGTGGCTGAGAAGCTTCTTACAGGTTTCCTGAACTAAATATAAACAGCTATCTTAGTCATACCTTTTAAAATTTTCTCTCCTCTTCCCCCAGTAATTACACTGGAACTGTAGGCGGCAGATTAAATTGTGTTGCTGATGAAGAGTTAGTAAGGTCCAGGGACAGGCTGTTCCCTTCTTGGGTGCACAAAGAGAGGACAAGCCTAAAGCACATCCCTAACTTTAGTCACAATACACAGGAGCACGAGAACAGCCATTTCCCAAAGTGCTTGTCCACTCAGTTACTCTTTGTGAGTGTGGTTTACCTTGATTAGCTTATATCCACAAAGCTGCTTTGTGCCATTGGGGACAATTAACCAGATATTTCTTCTAAGAAATTATCTCTGCTTTCCTCACTCCTTCCCTTCCCTCCTTCTGTTTCTCCAAATTGGCCTGATGCTGACACAAACACCCAAAATTTTCAGCCCCATCAAGTTAATACAAGCAGATAAATAAATGATGATTAAAAAGGCTGTTTCCTTTTTCATGCAAAGGCCTTTGTCCGTGACTAAAAATGTCTCTGTACTAATATAGTAACAGCATCCCCTCTATACCAAGGCGCTGTGACTATATAGGGGCACACGGAGAGCAGCGAAAGTAAGATTTTTTAAAGCAGAGAAAAAAAAAAAAAAAGTGAGCTGCTAAAAATAAGTGAATGCTGAACATCTGTTTGGAGAGCAAACAACGAGTTGCAGAACCCGAACAATTCACAAGAGGGCCCAGCCAAACCAGCACCAAAGGCACATAAGTTATGGCCCCGGTGTTATGGACATACAGAACTGTCCCAGTCTTAGCAGCACCTGTTTCACCCACACTCTTCACACCAAATGATCATCACCTGCAGCCCTTCAGCTTCCCCCATCAAATGGAACCATTTTCAGAGATACTCTGACTAACAAGTGCTGTTCCCAACACTAAAGCAAAGCTTGCCATAAACACACGAGGATTTCTAGGAAAGCTCTGCTCCCCATCCTTCCCAAAGCCCTGCGTGCACTTCTCCTCCTGCTCTGACAGACTGCACAAACTGAGGCAGGGCAGCACAGAACAGCAACCCTGTCCAAAATACAAACTTTCTGTCCACTCTGAACTCTCCAGCCTAGCACTGCATCAACTGGAGTCCACGTGTCAACTCATGGCACTTTTATCACCTCAGACATGAAGTGATTCCATTAAAACCTCTCCACAGCTCTTATTAAAACAAGATTTTCCATTAAAAATTTTCCTCAACCAGTATTTTTTTAATGGTTGCAGGAAGAATACTCCCAAAAGGCCCAAGTCTTCTCAGAGCACAATAAACTATACATTGACCGCTATTTATCCTGTGGAGTCAAGCTGATTAGAAAATGAGCACCTTCAAACACCATCTCTTATAAGTAAACCTCAAAAATCATTTTCTGGCTATCTGTGTGCACAAACATGGGTACTCCTGCCTGCTTCTGCTGCCAACATTAACTACAGCCCTAAACACACGCAGCAAGTGCCTTCTGGGCTGTCATTTTTTCCTGGGCATTTGCAGGTTTGGGGTTTTCTCCCCTACAAGCCAGGAGGGAAGTTGCAGGGAACAGACAGACACAGCTCAGAAGTGTTTCACACCTCTAACCCAGAGCCCAGCTAAGCTGTGGTCTTGTACAGACAGGGCTCCTCTTTGCCTTCTCTACCTTTCCAATCCAAACACTCCTCATACAACTCTGCACCTGCAGAGTAAAGAAAAAGCTGTGCCTGGCCAAAACTTCTCCTAGTGCAACATGTACTGGCAAATCAGAGCAGACTTGGCCTTTCACTGCTAAACAAAAATGCCTGGCAGAACTGCTGATGAACTTTTTACCTAATTCTTTTCACAGCACTTCTCTGCAGATGGAGTAAATAAAATCTTACTTAGGGAGAGCAGATGATAGCATGTTGTCCTTGATCAATACGGTATCAGCAGGAGGCTGGCAGTCGGTCACCCTCAAGAAGCAAAACAAAGACAGAGTTTCCTGACTGGACAGATGGAGGGACAACCTGATCTCTTACTCTGCCCTGCCATCTGGAAGGCATTTAGCACAAACTAACCCCCATCATATATGCACCATTATTTTTCCCCGGTCAAAAGTGCACACCGTCTGCATTATGTGGCACCCCTGATGGGGAAACACACGGAAACAAAAGCTAATTTAGTCGTCAACTTAATATTTTTGGGGGACAACACTTTATGATTGCACCTTACTGCAGACAGACTGGAATAACAGCATGGCATTCAGGAGCCTCTGTAACATTTCCATTTTGCAGAGGTGCCCAGTAGGCAGCAGAGACATCACATGTGTGTGCATTAGAGAATTGTATCCAGTCACACTGAAATGCAGTGGGGCAGTGCTTCTACATAACATGCCAAAAAAGCAGAGACTTTAATAACATTATCTTGCTTATATGGGCAATGATCTGCTCCACACACAGGTGAATTGTTAATGACAGAGAAGGCAATGACACGAAAGAACAAACATCACTGAGGCTCTTCCCTTGGCTAAGAAAAGCGCAGTCCTGCTATTACTGATCCTGCCTGTGAGCATAATCCCACGTGTTTTAATACTTTCATCAGCTCAAGACCAAACCCCAGGGAAGTCAGCAGAGCTCCATCACTGAACACACAGGAGTTAAAGCAGGGGGGCAGCTGCACTGATTTAAGCCCTCTTCTGCCAACCAGCTGCCACCTGGGGGTGGGAACAGTGGCAGCCTCTGGGTTTTCTACTGCTGGGACAGCAGGGAACCCCTCTGCAGGGCTCACAGAGAAGCTGGCAAGTGACAACAGCCTGGACAAGAAATTCAGGTGAAGGAGAACAGGTAGGCTTTTATATAGGCACACAGATGCAGCTGAAGGAGTAAGGAAAACAAACAACACTGACAAGAGTTAGCATTTAAAAAAAACAAACAAAGGAGTTAAAACCAGCAAACACAGAAGAAGCACTTAGAGCCAGCTTCACTCCAGTTGACCACAGGGTATTTCTCTGTCAGTTTCCTCTGTTTCAGGAACTGGAAAACTACCTACATCCAATGTGATATACTGGTTTGGCACTTTTTAGCGCTGAAAAATCCTTGCAAACTCCCTCAAGGCCAGGATTTGGAAACAACAGCCAGATCCTGTGGTTGCTGCACAGTCCGTGTGCCCTCACCCCTACTGGGCTCAGCCACCCTGGATGGGGCAACCACAGCTGAGCACCAGCACAGCCTGTGCAGCTGGGGTGGAGCAAGGAACACCCCCAAGACATCAACAATAAAACATGGAAAAGGCACAAGCTATGAAGCAGATCAAAAGAAAAGGTATAACATAATTAACTCGAAAATCCAGATTCGTATGAGAATGCAAAGAGAGTGGATTCATGAGGTTTAAAAGAACCAGTGAGTTAAAGCACTCTGAGACTGCTCTCCCTAAATGTTTAATCATAGACAGCTTGTGTGCCTTTTTCCCTGCAAACAGCAAATTATCACCCCAAGGGCACACAATCTTCTGTTCCAGACTGTAGTCCAAAGACCATATACAAATCTTTCTGGCACTTTCGGTGCTAGTCTTTTTTCATGCTTCCACATTCAGAAAGTAGTTCACAGCTCCACCTCAATTAATGCCCGCTCTTTTCTAACTGCCTCACTACTATGGCCAACAATCCATTAGCAAGAAAAACAGAATCCACAAAAAAACCCCCAAAACCGAAACAACCCATCAGTAACCCAATTACATTTGTTAAAAACAAAAGAAACACAACTCTTTGAGTAAAAACTTACAAGAACTGAAAGAAATCCACATCATTAGCTCCCCAGTGTAAGCTTCTCTAGATCATCTTACTCTGACTGCAGGAAAATGTTTGTTTCCCACAAACTCTCTCAGCCAGCACTGGTGACTAACCAGCTTGGGAACTGGTGGCAGACCAGGACAGGCTGAACAGCAAAGTCACCCAGCTTTTAAGGTGGATTGAGCAAACCACACGAGGTCCCTTCAGCCTTTGATGGTGTATTATTGTGACTTACAGCTAACGAACTTAATGCTAGCTTAAATATACTGTGTATGTTTACACTCCACTGAACTCCCGGTGATTGAAGGGCACACACACCCTACAAGGCTTCCTCTATTGTTAAGATGAATTTACATGCCCGAAGATCCTGACAACCCCACTACCACCAGCACAGAGAAAGCAAGTTTCCCTTCCCAGTGCAAGCAAAGGCAGACAAAAAGGCCAAAGTCCAACAGAGATACCTGAATGCTTTATAATCAACATTAGACTGTTAAAGAACTTCTCAAAGAAAATGCCCCAAGGATTAGTTACCTTGTACTAATTAAAAATAATAATAAAGAAAATAAAAGCACCTAAAAAAAATATAGGCCATATATTGCACCTTCACATGTCACGGCCCTACTATGTGCTGAAGTGATAGAATTAAATTTGCCTAATGAGCCTCATTCCCAACACTAAAGCAAAGCTTGCCAATCAACACACAAGGATTTCCAGAAAACCCTGCTCCCAATCCTTCACTAAGGATGTTTACCCTTCTCAGGGAAGCATCTTCTTTTGAAGGTTTTGACAAGGGGAGATTTAACCTCTGGTACAGACCTCTGCTGACAGACACAGGCAGACTCAGCAAAGCCCCCGGCAAGCGGCCCTAGCAGACATTTATCCATCCAAGGAGGGTGAGAGCAGTGCCCCAGCCAGGGCTGAGCTCCTCCTGCAGCCCCTGCCCCAGGACACAGCCCTGCACAGTACCTGGCTGCAGTCAGCTCAGCAGCTCCCACCGGGACAGCATTTCCAAAGGCTGCAGGCGCAGGCAAGGGATGCTCGCAGCGATCGAGGGGAGAAGCCAACTGACTATCGTCACCTGGCCCACGAGGGCTGTGGAGAGAAAAGACAGAGAAAGGCAGCCTTAAATGTCTGAGTTACTGCAGAATTGCTGCTGTTTATCCTTCTGAATCCCGGGACTTGAGCGCGAATGAGCTAACTCGTGTGGTAAGGGAACACGGAGAAAGTTGGCATTTTTAATCTAAGTTGCTTTTGTTCCCACAGGACTGAAAGTCTCTGCGTTTTTGTCCGACTTACAACTGCAGCAGCAATGAGACAGCGCAGCACAACAGCAAATGAACCCCACTGTGCTTCTGATTATGAAAAGCAAAGAAGAAATGGAGCTGCTGCTGGAACAAATGACAAGATTTCCTCACTCAGAAACCACGTAAAATACAAGGAGCTCCATGCTGGTTTTCACCTGAGCTGGGGAGGCTCATCGGTGGGGGCACAGAGTCAAAGCTGTCCAGGTGCTGTGGAAAACACACACAGGGAGACATCCAGCCTTGTCCCAATTCCTGGGAAAAGCAGAGTGCCACTGAGCACCAGCAGCTCATGACTAAAGAAAATAATTTGGAAATACACTGCTGAAATCAATAAGTTAAGGAGCCTTGCTGAAGAAGGGAACTTGCTTATTTTTAAGAGACACCAAACCATGGGAACCCCCTGAAAACAATGTTTTTGCTGCCTACTTCAACCTGACTTTGCCATGTGACCACCCAGAGATCAGGACCTTGAAGCATCAGTTTTCCCTAAAATTCATCAAAATCCTCAAGTCATTTGTAAACCATAAAATGTGACCTTAAAATGCTGGTGCAATTTCACACTGCCCTGGGCCCCTCCTGTCCATCTTGTTTCCTGTACTACCTGGTGAATACAACACTGAACACACAGGGGTGGTACCTTTCACAGATGGATTTGAGGTGCATAAACTCAAAACTGTCACTCAGCATTTGCAATTCCAGCTTATAAACAAAAAGCTCTAAATCAGAGAGCTCAGCTTTAACTCTAAATGATGACCTAACTGCAAATCCAGAGATCCTGGATGACTCCTTACTGTAATTCAATTTTGAATCAAAAAACCTAACAAGCAGTTAAACTTTACTATCACAACCTCAGTGTTATTCTGGTAACGACTGAAGGCTGCCACCTGAATGTACTCACACTTCCCATATTTTATCTAAAGGATTCTGTAACATGTTCATGTGGGAAAACAATTACAACTCTGAGCAATTGACTACCCACGGGTTCTCTGGTTTAACCACACCTGAGGGCTCTGCCTGTTGTAGGGAACTTTGAGCCAAGGTGTTTACAGGTTCTAAAGTCCTCTGGCTTATTATCATAAAGGGACTGGCTTTCATTCATTGCTGAGTTGCAAGTGGGGTTGGAAGAGGGGTGTCCCCTCTGCTTTGCCTTAAAATGAGTGTTTAGAAAGTAGATTTTGATAATAGCACTTTACAATTTCTTTTTTGTGCACCTAATGAGTAAACTGAGGAGACGGGCAGGTTTTCCTCTTGCTGTGACAGAGCACTAAGGCCATTCCCTGTACACACGTAGAAAGCACAGCACAAGCCCAAACTGCAGTGGAAACTGCTGTGCCCCGACCTGGTGAGAAGTGTTTGCCCCTCACCACTCTCGTTTCCTGCACAACCAACTCCTGGACAGGGATTTTCATAGTTTATGGACAAAGCAACCTGAAACTCAGGCTTGGGGAGGTGATGGAGAAGCTGCTCCTTGCCGAGCCACCCTGCTCTGCGCCGCACAAACAACGAAGCCATCCACAGGCTGCTCAGACGAGTTCCAAAAGTGACATTCCCACACCACAACCGCCTTTGGCTCTCCAGGCTCCTGCCACCAGGTCCCTGCTGTCAGCCCTCCGCAGCCACCAGCCTTCAAGGCCAATTTGTTTCAAGAACTGAGCTCCATAAAAAGGCCACGAGCTTTTTCCACTCTGCTGCCTCGGTTCTGGGTCGAGCCTGGAAGAGGATCCACATAAAACTGCTTCCAAATTCTACTTATGACAAGCATGACTGAAATAGTTTGCAAAGGAAAATACCTTGCAGTTTAACAAGCAGTTGCTTACCAACAGCTGCAGCAAGCACACTAAATTCAGCCCAAAGACCACGGGCTGCAGTCTGCTATCAGTGTGTCACAAGAGAAAGACACTGCCCATCAAGTGTCCTTAGGCTCTTGAGTTTCACAATTTCACTTTTAAGGCCTCTACTTAGCCTTGAAAAGATATTTTCCAAGTCACTGTTTGAAGGCAGGTATGCAAATAAGTTTCAGGCAAAGCTGGACCCACAGTATTCATTACATACCAATGAATGAATGAGAAATAACTTCATAAACCTATCTAATTTCTTCTTAAACACAGCAGGTCTGACTCTGTCTATTTAAGAAGGCTTCAAACTAAGGCAGGAAATTCAGATACAGACAGGGACACAACTTGGCACATGTGGACACAGAGCCAGCAAGTGCTGGGTGCTCTGATGGGTCTGTTTGCTGCTCTCCTCCTGGCATCCCTGAGGCGCAGACCTTAAACCCCTACTTTCACAGGAGGGTTATAAAACGCTTTGATTCTGGTGCTGGAGACAGAAGGCAGCTCAGGCTCTTGGCATTTACTCCCTGTCCATGTTTTTCCAATCAGAAGAGCTGGATGTGGCTCCCTTTGAACAGTCAACAATAGCTCCAAGTTTACTCCAAGGGGAAACCAATAAGCATTTCAAACTCTGCTATCTCCCAGTCCCAAACATTTGGCTGCCTTTAATGAGATAACGGCAAGATTTATGGATCCTGCTCTTACTCCAGAAATCTCTGGAAAATGGCACCAACAACCATAAGGCAGGACTGAGCTCTCAGTGCTCTCATCACCCGCTGTTTTGTTTTCTTCAGGACACAAGATGTTCTCACTGAGTACAGCAAGGCTGACAAACAAAATCCTTTAGATTTCATACTTGGTTTTCTAATATCTTGGGCCAAAGAGCCAAATATTTCAGCCTCAGTTTAACCATACATAAGCAAAAGTATTAACCAATCTCAGAAAAATATTGAGAGAATTTGCTATTTCTATTAAGTCCTTACACTGTAATTCTTTGGAAAGGAAAAAGATCTGCTGATGTAGCAGCACCTACATCAGTGTGCAGCTCACTCATTCAAACACACTGTACCTCATAAAATTTGATCCATGTTATTCATTCCTTCATAATATTAGTTTCATCTTCTCACAGTTTAGTTTGCAGCTTATCTCTCACACGAACCATATTCACTGAAATAAACTTGCTGTCTAGAAAATCCAACAATAACCTGTTCCAGTAACTCTATGCCTCTTTGGTATTTCTGTTCTTTAAAAGTATTTCCATGATTACTGGGACTCCTGTCAATGATTCAGCAGAGAAGGAGGTAAGAAGTTATTTCTCCTATTAGAAATCAACATTACAGGTATCACTAACTAAAACTAAACTTGTTTAGGGAACAGCTCAGAACTGCTGCAAAAGATACAAGCAAAGCATTAAAAACAAACAAACAAACCACTATTTTTTTCCTCTCCTGCACTACTCCTTATGAACTACTTTAAAACCCATTTCAGTATCAATAGCATTTCAGGAAAAAGATGAGATTCTAAGATTAAAATGGGAAGTGTGGTTAAATTTCCTAAGGAACTAAGGGAACATCCATCCTCACAGGAGGAATCCATACTCCAGCAACAGCTTAAAAGCTCAGACACAGCATTGACTGGGGGTCACCTCTGCTGGTCACTGTGCTTAGATTTAGCCAAGGTTTTACTTTTACCAGCTAAAAACGCATTCACAGTCAAAAGTTCAAGTTTTGGGCAATACACCGCCTTTTGTAAACCCAACAAAAGACCTACTTATGCATTTAAATGTGTGATTTAGGAAAAATCTCTCGAATTCCGTACCCTGAAGAAGAAACTACGCCTTAAATGCCTCTCACCAGCACTTTGTATTTAGGCTTGGCCTGGGCCAGGCTGAGTCCTGCTGAGCTGGGACCGCGCAAACACAGTAATGAAGGTATCCAAGAGATGAACTGGCATGCGTTAATTAAAAGCAAATAAAACGGGGGAAACACGAGTTTGATGTGCACGGCAGCAGAACTACGCTCATGGAAAAAAGGCACTGTCACCAAGACACCAGAACTAGCTCCTGGGGGGATGATTCCAGACTTCCATGGTGCTCCTCTGAGCGGGACTCGAGGAATCACAGCAGAACAGGTCTGGGTGCTGCTGACGGTGCCCGGAGCAGCCAGGGAGAGCCAGCCCAGCTGAGTCACAGCTGTCCCCAAGGGAGGGAGCCGCCACCACCCTGGCTGGCCACAGTCCAGGTGGGAACGCGTGCCTGCCCAGCTCCGGACACAGGGCTGTGCCCCCAGCACCGGGCAGCGAGTCCCACCTCCTCCCGCACAATTCCATCCCAGCCGCGCCAGAAAGGCAAACAAACGCGGGAGCTGGTTCTGGGTCTGAGAGCAGATTTTTTCCGAGACTTCCCGGAGGCAATTCCCCACCTGTGGGAAGCAAGCCCAGCTGTGCAGCAGCTGGCAGTGCCCGCAGGTACCTCCCCAAGCTCTGCTGGAGCTGTCAGGGACCACGCAGAGGCATTCTGAGAAAATGGATTTTTCTGGCACTCGCGGTGGAAACCCTGACAAGACAGAGGAGTTATCTGGGCAGGGGATGGTGTTTAGTCACACGTTACCTGAGGGCCTGCACTTCCTCTCTCACCCAACCCTCTTTCCTTAGAAATCCTTTAATTTCTGTCACACGTGCACCCAGATTGATCACACATTTGACTGGCTGTAACAATTAAATAGGTTTATTTTTCTTCCCGGACTATTCTACATTACTGTGGTCGCATTAAAACTTAGGGTGAGTTACTACAATAACCAAACACAATTATATTAGACTAAAATACTTAAAGGGACTGAAACATGTGTTACAGCACTACTTCCTTCGCAAGCTAAAAGAGGGACAGCAGAAAGCCACATTAAAGTGCCAGAAGTATAAATCACGCCTGCCCAGGGTGAATAAGCGTATTTGCTGTAATAACTGTCAACCATTAAAAAAAGCCCATCACGTCACCACGGAGCAGCTTTTGGAGCCTCGGAAGGGCTCTCGGTCACGTCCTGATGTCATCGGAGCAGGATTTCAAAGCTCCCAAAATTCCCGAAGCTCCCAGCCAGCAAACCTGGAGCAGGAGTTCCTCAGCGCCAACAACACACACCGAGTCTCCTCCTCACTCGAGCAGAAACCCCAAACCCAGCCAGGGCAGAAGCCACAAAACCATCCAGTCTTTTCTTTTTTTTTTTTTTAATTTTTTTTTTTTGGAAGGGAGGGAAGGGGGAAGAAGAGTTAATCCTAACCCAGAGCTGGAGGCAGCGCTGCGGGGAGCGGGAGAAAGTTTCTAAAAGTTACTTTAAAAAAAAATAAAAAATAAAAATAAATAAAAGAGGGGGGGAGAAAAAGACCCCAACAAACTTTCCCCCTCACAAGCGCCTACTTACCAACTCCAGGAAATAAGCAGCAGCGTTCCTGCTCGCACTCATCCTCGCCGGCAGCACAAGCCCCACGCTCGCACAGCGCCGCGCCGCTGCGCCGCCACCATCGCGGGCGGGCACCGCCGCTCCCTCCGCTCCCTCCGCTTCCCCGGGAGCTCACAAAAGGCCGAGCAATACGAGCCCGGAGCTGCTGCTGCTGCTCGCAGGCTCCTCCCATGAGGCTCCCCGAGGAAAGGCCGCAGCGGCCGCGCTGCCGCGCCCGGCTCCGCTCCGGGTCCTCCCCCGCGGGCCCCGGGGCAGCGCGGCCCGCCCGGGCGGCGAAACGGCGGCCGGCCCGCCTCAGCCCGGCCTGGTCTTCTTGTTGGTTTTTTTAATTCTTTCCCCCCTCCTTTCCTCGTTTTTACGGTGGAATTTCGGAGTTTCCATCCGCTGGAGGGAAGGGGGTGGAGGGGGGATGTGGGGAGATTAAATTACGGTGTGTGTAACGCTTAAAGCGCGCACAGCTCCCAGCGCTTCAAAAGTCACTTAAGAACGGCCTGGATTCATTGATGGTGTTTGGCATCTTTTTTTTTAAACCCAGCACTAAGTAGAACTTTTAAAAATGTTTTAACAATTTTCACTGAAGCGTTATGCGTTTATAGCTAAACAAATAACCTTCTTTAAAAAAAAAAAAAACAACAACAAAAAAAACCCCACCTAAACCAAATGATTTTTAATCCCAGCTCGATTGTTGGATTAAATGCCAACTCCTAAAGTCACCCAGGTATTCTCATAGGTTGCTTTACCTGCCTTCTTAGAGGTTAATCTTTTTTCACTAACTTTTTTCATGGGTTCCTTTGCCTGCTTTCTTTCCATAGATTTTTTTTTCCTGTTTTCTTACACGTTTCTTTACCTCGAAGAAAATGGAGCAGTTTTAATTAGTTGCCTGCCCTTAATCTCTTGGGTTTCCTATGGGTTTATTACCACACAAAAGAAGGGCTTTACAGGTAATTAAGTCTGCATGAGGATACACCAAATTGCATATGCGAGCCGCCAGCACCCAAGGAATTAATTGAGTCTCTCCCCAGAGAGATGATTATCATGTTTATAACATGCCATACAACAACCATAAGCAAGAAGGTTGGCAGATTGGGCATTTGGTGAGGAATCGAGATATTTTGGATAAAATGCTGGGGCTACAGAGACTCAGTTTAGCTGAGTTAGTTTCCCAGCTGATTCCGTGTCTCCCAAATGTGGTGCTAGCCACATCCTGGGTGACAAAACTAACTCATCCTCCTCAGAGCTCAGTCCAGCCCCTAGCAGGGCTGTGCATCTCCTGTCAGGGTTAAGGTACAGTAATGATGCCTCCTGGGCTTCTCAAAGCAGCAATTTATTGCTGGGCTGCAGGGGAGGGGGGGGTGGGGGGGAAATGCAATTTTTAATTTTTTAACTCTTTCATTAAAAAAAAAAAAAAAGTTAACTGTTTCTACTTCTAGCCCTTGCCTGATCTTCTCTAAGCAAAAGGAGGCAACAGGTTTTTGTTCAGGTAAATTTTGTGTTAGAGGAGAGCTTTCCCATCTAGTCTGAAAGCAGAACACAGGGATTTCCCCTTCACGTGCTCATTGCTGCTTTCAACAGTTCAGATACCTGTACAGGAAATAGAAGAGTACACCAAATGATCTCCAGACACCAAATCAGACACTGGAATGGGTGAAAATGCTGAAAGACCTGTGGAGTGCCAGTGTCATCTGAGGTGTAGGGCATGGCTTTTCATGGGGCAAACACTGTGCCATGGTATGGGGAGAGCTCACTTGGCTGCAGGAATTGGAGCCAGTAGCACCCACTCTGACAGCAAGAATTAAGATGAGCCTCAGAGCTGAAACTTTCTGGGGAGAGCATCTCTATCATATCCTGCTTCCCAAGCAGTAGGGAACCAGGCATGGAAAAATTTACTGTCATTTTTGATGTGCGTACAAGGATCCAGTCCCCCTCTCGGTTTGGGGGGAATTAACCTCTTTTGCCATCTGGAAGCCATTTCACAAATGGCTTCTGCAGGTATGACTGCCCTGGTGGGGGGAGGGAAATCCTGGGAAGAGGACAATTCATTAAAAGAAATTTTTATTCTCTTTGTGAGCAGCGGTCTGGCACAAAGCCGCGGCCACAGACGAGCCATGTTCCTGCTAACAGAACCAAACCGAGCGTTTTTGGAATAAATTCTCATTTTTCTCAAACAACAGGCCTCCACCTGCTTACTCCTTAGCCGTTTGCTGTGCCAAAACCCTTTGACCTACTGTGAAGCGATTTCAACCCACCTTTGGCACAGAAGCATTTCCAGTTGTGTCCCAGTGCCCTCTGCTATTGAAAGGTGGGAACCTGATGGGCTGAAACTCCAGGAATGGAGAGCTGAGGTGTGCCTGAGCTGCCTGAACACAGGGCTTGGGGAGTGCAGAGGGAACCAGCTGAAATGCCACAGGGGAGCAAGAGGGAGGAGATAACAGACAGTGACAGGGCAAGGCTGGCTGAGGCACATCAAAGAGCTGCCAAGCCTCGCAGAAGGTTTCTCTGGAGGCCAGAGCTGGAGCAGCGTGGCTGATGAGGGCAGGAGACATCCCACAGGATGGCTGTGCCACAGTCCAAACCCTGCCCTGGCTCCCAGGGAACCGCTGCAAGGGAAGTCCAGAAAGCATCGGGATGGCACGTACCAAGGGGGACACTTTTAAAAAAATATAAATCATGGAATCACAGGATGGAAGGGACATTTATAGGAGCCTCCCCACCTGCCATGGGCAGGAACACCTTCCACTGTCCCAGGCTGCTCCAAGCCCCATCCAACCTGGCCTGGGACACTGCCAGGGATCCAGGGGCAGCCACAGCTTCTCTGGAAAACCTGTGCCAGGGTCTCACCACCCTTTGAGGGAAGAATTTCTTCCCTACATCCAATCTAGCCCTGCCCTCTTTCATTTTAAAGCCGTTCTCCCTTGGCCTATCACTACATGTCCTTGCCAAAAAATGCATGTGCTATTTTAAATTGTTCTTAGTGGGAACTCAGTGCCCATTTTAAGACCATTCTGCAACGAATCCATAGAAATGTACTTCAGTTTGTTTAGAACGAAAGAGGAGTTTCTTGTTTGCATTTCCTAACCAGAGGTTCACAGTCATGCACTCTGCAAAACCACAGACCCAATTAACTGCAGAGCAGCCCTGCTGGGATACCAAGCCACGTCTGTAACAAACACCTGAACTTTATGTTTCCACTACTTTCCACATACAAATTGCCCACAGCCATCATTTGTGGTGGCTGAAAATTAGGTTGTGCATTTCCCAGCAATTTTTACTGGAGAGGCTTTAGGAAGGCTGTCTCTTTAAATTCCCAGACTTTCACCTTAATCTAAAGGAAAGTTTAGTCTTGACCCATTACATCTGGGAGGATGAGAGTGATGGGAAACTGCCATTTTGCAGATTTCCAATTAAGTAAGATTGGTTTTTAGAAAACCCTAGGCTAGACTCAAAGCCTCACTAATTCCAATGATAACTTCTCGAGCAAATCAAGTTTATTTGGAGTTTCTACCAGAAGAACAAGATCTGGAGAATGGTAGACATAATATAAGTTTCATGTACCATCACCACGTTCAAAAAGAAAAGAAAAAGAGAAGTGGAAAATCTTGGAGACTCTTAAATATTCAGTGAAACTAATTCTGTATTTTGGGTCATTTAATGACATTGTTAGGAAGGGGAAATGGAATTTTTAAGTGTCTATTTATTTTTTTTTTCCTTAGTTGTTAGTAACTGAGCAATGCATTCATGCTTTTTGCACCCATTCCAGGAAACAAATCCAATCTTCTCTGTCTGCTGCAGAGTTATTCTTAGCTGGCTTTGATATTTCTATCAGCTAGGAGAGCATAACAATGTTATCATGGTTACAAATTCCAAAGATTTTACATAAGCTCTTGAGTGCCTTTAAAAAAAAAAGCTTTATTGATTACACTGTTTGGGTTTCATTAGCCAAAGCAGCTAGGAAAAACAGTCTGGAGAAGAATTAAAAAAAAATAAATAGCAGTTTGATGAGTTTCGTGGAGCGCATGTTCCTTGTTTTTCAGAGCACCATGGACAAAGAGAAGCCAAGATTGACAAGTTGGAGGCTGGGAAACACCAGGCCAATGAACCACTTAAATCCTACTTTTCTACATACAGCCTGTCTTCCTAATTTGATTTTTTTTAAATCTGTTGAAACACCTAGACACCCCTCTTATTTAAACAGAGCAGGACAGCTGTGGGTGTAGGGCTTGTAGGATGGTCTGGGTGGAAAAGGAGGACGGGACAAGACAGAATTCTCCCTGGCTGAGCTGCCAGAGGCTCGGGGCCAAGTCCCTCGCTGGGATCGCTCCAGTGGAGCCGAGATTTTTGGGCCAGCATTCACCCACTCTAAGGGCAGGCTGCAGCCTCTCACCCAGCTGTCTGGAAAGGAATGCACCGAGAGGGAGAGCGAGTCAATTAGTGAAATTAAATTGGAAACAACCTAGTGGAGCGCTGGGGCGCTTTTGGACAGCTGGTTGTTTCGCTGAGGATGGCGGACACCAAACAGGGGCGCTGGGGAAGAGCAAGGATTGAGCCTGGCTGAACGAAGAGGAGGTGTGAGCACTTTTCAGCCAGGAGAAGGAGATTGCCATGGCATTCTAGGGCTGGTCCTTCCCCACAGCACAGCGTGGTGGCAACCAGCATTTCACAGGGACCTTAGAATCCAGAACAATTACACCTTTGGGTGCAGCAATTAATGTTTCTGCACTTATTACTGCAATTTGAGGGGGAGAACTTCATTTAGGCCAAAGAGGCTCCACGGTAAGAATTAACCTGTGAGGTGAGTGTAGGTGAACAGGCCCAAATAGATTCACATAACTTTTTTTTTTTTTTTTTCATTTTTTCCAGGGTGCCCAGATGTTAAGGAATTGCAACAACTAAAAAATCCCCTCTTGTTTTTAGCAATGCATCTGGGGATTTCCATACACCTGGACTGGTATGGATAAGATAGGCTCCAAAGAATCAACATAAAAGATAGGAGGAGAAATAGAAAGAAAAAGGTAATGCAAGAACTATGGAGTTCTAGCTCTTCAGATTCATCCCTGTGTCTATAATTGTTGTTTTCAGGGGTTCAAAGCTGGGGCTAATCCTACACATTCTGTTGGACACAGGGACCATGGAAGAAGCTCCACTGTATACCCAGTTTTCCAAGAAGCCATAAGATATTGTGTTGGAACAGAGAGGGCAGGGGATCTGTAAGATGCAGAAACGATTTTGAGGAAACAGGCAGATTACTTGGAAAAAGCAAGGTTGAAAAATACATTTGGGGAAATCTAATTAGGGAAAAAAAAAAAAAAAAAGTAATCTGAAAGTAATTTTTATTTAGTGATGAAAGAAAACAAAAAATGATGTTAAACTTGGCATTGGACAAAGTATGGCAGTGTCCATGCTGGATTTCCTCAGCAAAGTCTTGTAATTAAATTAATAAATGTAATGTCTTGAGAAACACAAGGGTGTGTGAAAACAGCAGCTCTTGTATCACCCATCCCTGTCAATGCCTATCTTATGAATGTGTGCCATGGTCTCCAGTGGTTTTTCACTGGAATGTGTTTTGAATACAACAGGACACTCTATCCAACCAGCATTTTATAAATACTTTACAAATTTCATGAACACTTAGATGCTGCCTAAACCACAGGTCAGCTCGGTCAATGGAATTCATGAGAGTGGTTGGCACAACTCCCTTTCACTTCCTAGAAAGCAATGGCAGATCTCTGCTGGGTAAGAGAAAAGTTGTCTTAATTTTTACTCTTCTTTGAATAGAAAAATACCAAACTTAAATATCTCAGGCTTGAGACAGATGAAATTCCCACAGAACTGCCCGTCCTGGTAATTTAGTTCAGGACTTGCAGGCATCTCCAAAGGCACAACTGTACTGACAGCTGCACCTACTAAGGATAACAATGGCAGTAAGAGGGGAGGAAAATAGAGAGAAAGAATTCAGATACAAAGGAGGAAGGGCAGGAGAGATAAATAATCTGATTCATTTTGTGCATTTCACTTACGTGTAAATCACCTCCAGCCACTTTTCCCTTTGCTTTGTGTGCCTGAGATGCTACACACCTGAATCGATTTTGAAGTTAGAAAAAGAGGGAAATAAAGAGCTGCATAATCAGTGTTTTGAAAAGTTTTAACTCCAAACTTTTGTTTTCAACTAACAAAACAAAGCCTTAGTGCTCAAACCCCACTTGCCTGATCTGAAAAGCAGTTCTATATTCCCCACCTCATCCAGCAAGACTGTTAAAATATTTAATACTGTATTTGTCACGCAGACAAAAAAAAAAAAAAAAAAAACCACCAAAAAAACACCAAGTCATATTTACTGAGGAGTGAACATTCTTTTTGGAGTTACTGAACTTGCCAATTTTTGATGGCAAGAACAAAGAATGAAGCAAATCCAAAAGGATGCCTGGGCCAACTGTAGAGGTCTTGTCTGATCTATGCAGAGGACTTAAGGAATGTTCTTCAAGCAGTTTTGCTGGCTGCAACTGCTGCCATGTACTTCCCATATAAAAATATTGTTTGGCTTGATAAGTGATGGCAGTCAGTGCAGCAGAACTCTGCATTCTCTAAGAGCATGGGTGTCAGTGCTTGCAGTGTGCTTGCAGCTCCCTGTGCTCTTCCCTGAGAGCCCAGCTGAGCCCCTGAGCATCTCTGGGAGCCTGGAACACCCAGGGGCTTGTGAGCAAACCCAGCCAAACCAACAAATCAGCCAGCACATGCAATGTGCTCTCTGTACCTGCACATCTGGGAATGACTTCACGGCCTCCCCTTCCAAAAACTCCCTCAGTACTTTTTCCAAGAGACAACGGCAGCTTGCATGTGCCAGCCAGCTGAGTTACAGCAGCTTACCAAAATATCCATCCCACCTCTAAGCACCCCTAAGGTTTTGCCATCATTTCCAGTTTTATTCCACGCTCTGCTCAACATCTGTCACGGTCCGTGGTGCAAACAGGAGCATTTGAGGAACCTCCATTCTCCCTCCATAAAAGAAAGAAGATGTGTGGGTTACATCACAAATATGTGGGTTGCATCACAGATATGTGGGTATCCATTGTGAAAGGAGAAAAACCAAAACCAAACCTAACTCAAGCCCTGATCTTCCTTTCCAAGTAAACCTCAGACAGAAAAATGAAGCAAGTGGATGCTCAAATAAATGGGAATAGTGACATTTTGAGGCCCAAATGTGGCCATTAGAAATACAGGTTTTCTTGGTAAAGACAGTTAAAAACATCAGTACAAGTCAGTGGTTTGGGGTTTTTTTTGTCTTTTTCAGTGCTGACAGACAAAATCCGACTCTTCCCTGCCTCTGCTATTAGCACAGCTTAGTTCCACAAGGAATCATGGCTCAGCCACAATCTCCTTTCCAAAAATGAATTTCCTTCTCACTGAAGGTTTGAAGGGAAGTATTGGTGCTGTGCTGTTGCCTGCAGCCATAAAGGCTCTCCTCATCAGTTGAGCAGAGCTGCTCTCCTAAAGGTGTTGGGGGCAGGAATCACTGCAGGCAGTGCTTGGATTCACTGTTCATCTCAGGACCAGCCTCCTCCCAGGGCAGAGCCACGAAGGGAAGAAATTCCTCTATTTCCTCTCCAGGGAGAAATCCCAACAAGAATTTAAGAGTCAGATCACAAACTTTACCCCCTCATGCACAGTTCAGTGGGGTTTCAACCTGAGGGATCTTGCAAGAGAGGGAATTACACAGAAGCGGTGGAAGGGGAAGGAAACAAAGCTGGAATAATTCAGAACCTTCTCCTTCTCAGTAAGAAGGTTCTGAATGGTTCTCAGAACCATTTCCTTCTCCTAAACATAATTTGGTTCTTATTGATATTTATTTTGAGAGCTGGTCAGGAATCTTTATCCCTGGAGTTCTTTATATCAGGTCGATATCCTCACAGACAGCTCTTAGAAATGTGCACCCCATTTTGCTGTAGTAGTTTATCCTCTGTAAGGATGACAGGGCAAGAAACCACTGCAAAGCTCTCAAAGCTTTGTGCCTGACACACACAGCGTAAGGAGCACACCTTGAAATTGAATGCTACAAACAAACCCACTTTTAATCCCAGAGGAAAACTGGATTAATCAGCGTATTGGACCTGATGGAGACAGACCAGCCAGCTCAGCTAATGCTCTCTGCTTCTTTTTTTTGTTGTGATATGAATGCACGTTGCTCTGTAAACAAGCCTGACCAGAGCAGAGGCTCCTCAGGACCTCTGAGAGCCCCCAGTGTTTCAGCCTTTTGGGCAGCCACAGTCCAAAACCAGCAGCTGCCTGTTGATGCAAACCCTCACGCTGGAGAAACAGGTGACAAGGAATTCTTGAAGCATATGCAAGCATTAAGCAACTACTCCGTGAATTGTCAGCAGCTGTTTCGAGAGCCCTGCCCTGCTTGCCACAGGTATTTATTTAAAGTATGATACCCACCCTGACGTGAAACACATGCACAGATTTACACACTGCCCGGAGTCCCCCGTGGCTGCTGAGCCAGCCCATGCCAGCGATTTGTTTGGGAATTTCAGAGCTGCCCACCGTGAAGCTGCCCATCAAATGAAGGGAAGCAAACAGAAAAGAAAGGACCTCAAGAGAAATAACAGGGTCTGATTTCCTTGTCATTTTGTAGACAGATCCTTCAAGAGAAAGTCACAGAGCCTGTCCTGGTTTCCAGCGCTTCTAATATTTTTCTACCATACATTCTGCTCACACAATTAGATGACATTCAGCTCCATCCCAGCCTGACATGCAGCAGGCAGAACTCCCCCACATTCTCACCAAATTCAGGTATTTTCACTTGCAATGTGGTTTTATCCCCTCAGCCTTGAAGGACTGTGGCCCTGCAGCATTTTCCCTCATCGGTCAGTCAGTGCCATCTATGTTTTTGGGATTGCTCAGAAAGATTCCACCTCTGCAGACCATTCATTGGCATTGTCTGATGTAGTTTAGCTTTTCCCTGTAGCCCTGTGCTCTGCTGTTGTCTCAGCCATCGCTGCCTCCTCTGATACAGAAGAGAGAGGGATGCTGTGCAAGGAAGTTCTGAGGTTACAGAGGAAGCAGTGACACGACCAGATAAAGGGAGATCACCTGTTCTAAGATCATAATTATCCTGAATTAACTGCATATCAAACTAGGAGCTCAAACAGCAAAATAGCAGCTGATTAAAAAAGAATTTTTTTAAAAAAAAAGTCTTAACTTTATTAAAGCAGTTACTTCTAGGTTTGGAAAATAAAAATAAATAAAACAAAAAAAGCGACTCTGAGGCTCCACAAGTCCCAGCTCAGAAGAATTCACATCTGAAACAACTCCATGTCATTAGAAACACCGAATAACACGGTGATCAAAGGCGCTGTCAGTGCAATTATACTGTACAGGAGGATAAGAGGGAGGCCCAGACAACTAACTGTGAGTAATTGGGTTACTCCATAGGCTTGTTTTTAAACACTGCACTACACCATGTGAATGCTGCAGGTCTCATTTAACTGGGTCACCAAAACTGAGGCAAAAGTCTCCTAACTTAAGGCTAGGAAGTGCAATTTGTATGCCTAACTTCAGGCTATGAGGTGAGAACACTGGGAAGCGTAAGCGAACACACACGGGTGAGGGCAGATGGAACAGCTCAGAACTGTGCTCCTCAGCTTTCAGGACCTTTCTGTCCTTACAGGTTTATTTTTCTTTTTTTTTTTCCTCATGTAAACCACAGTCAGAAGCAACGTATATTTAAGATAAAGTTAAGAACAGAGTAAGTGAAATGCCCTCCCAAACCGCCCAGACAACGGGCACCTGCCTGGGAAATTGCACCCCTCTCCAGCCCCGGGCTCCTGCCAACCATTTCACGTAGTAATTCAAAGTAAATACCTTTCCGTGGGTAATCCTGCCACAGCCACGTCTTGAAGTTCACTGAGGTCAAGGTTCTTCGGCTCAGTTAATGCAAGCGGTGATAGCTTTCCTTTGGCATCCTGGAGGGAGCTTTCCTGTTCTGAATTCATCCTGCTTGGCTGATTTTCAGCAACAGCGAGTCCTGCACGTGCAGAATGCTCGCCCTGCTCCGGCACGGGGAGGGCTGGAGAGGGATTTTTGTACAGGTCTGCCTCCTGCTCTTCAGTGCTCGTGTTCATAGCTAGGTCTCCCTCAGCAGTGACTAACATCCTTGCAGTACCAGTTTCGGGGATGTCTCCACTTTTTTCATTACCTGTCCTCGCTGTGCTGAAC
Source organism: Hirundo rustica (assembly GCF_015227805.2). Lineage (NCBI taxonomy): Eukaryota > Metazoa > Chordata > Aves > Passeriformes > Hirundinidae > Hirundo > Hirundo rustica. The sequence continues at coordinate 31,581,187 of NC_053457.1, read as the reverse complement.
GCTGTGTCACTGTTCTCTTTCACGTCTGCCTCGGTCACACTGCCAGATTCTAGTTTCCAGTCAGTTTGCAAGCAATCATCCTGGCTTACTTCAGTTTTTAAGTAATCTATTAACCCATGCATGCTCACTTTCTTTTCCTGCTGGGCATCTTGAGAATTTCCCAATGTTTCCGAGCATTTCCTATTTACTGCCTCGCCCTGTGTCATCCGCACGTCACTCTGAGACCTAAAGTCATGCACAAAACTGCTGTGAACGTTTGCCTCCTGGTTTTCCTCAGGTGACACACTGAAATTGTCTGGCAGTTTTTCGTGGTTGTAAGATCCTCCCGGGACAAGCGTTGGAGATGCCATGTCAGAGATGCTCTTGGCGGCGTCTGCATCACCGTGCTCGCTTCTCTCCTGTTCATTTGGCTTGGGATCCTGGCACTGTGCAGTAGGGATTCTTACATCCTCTTCAGAGGAAACTGGCTGGGCATTGCACCCTGTAATCAAGTTGTTTCCCTCTGTGGCAGCAGCACCTTCCACGTCCCTCCGCTGCACGCTGCCTGCAGGGATGCCAGCTCTGGTGGGTTGCTGCTGGCTCTCGGAGCACGCAGGGAAGTTCCCAGCTGCTGCCCCATCAAATGAAGCTGGTCCTTGCTTTATCTCTAAGCTCATTAGCGATGCAGGATCAACGCCACCAGCGCACACGCCGTCCTCTCTTTGCATCTCACCGCTCTCAGTGGGTTTGCCTGGCTTTTGCAGATTTCCCGGAGCTTGTTCAGCAGACGGAGCGCCATCCAAGCTAGGGACCACTTCTGAGCAGCCAGCGGGCTGCCTGCTTTCCTCAGTGTCCTGGAGACTTGCTGCTGGCAGCTCTGCCACTGTGCTTTCTTGTGGCAGAGATTTTCCCCCTGCAGCTTTGCGGGAAATCTCGGTGGCTAAAGACAACTCTTGCCCCTCTGCTTCTGAGGTGCCCTCGGGAGCTCCTTTGCCCGCCTTGTTTGGTTCTGAAAAGTTCTCAGCGCCACAGAGTTCTGCTGTGTCCTTGGCAGGTGGGCTCTGCTTGAAGCCTGCATGGTTTTCTGTCAGAAGTGGGGGTAATTCAGCACTCAGTGTGCTGTGGACAGTTTTTTTAAAAATCTGGCTGATGTGCTCCCTGAAGTCGGGGATGCTGGAGCCACTGCCCAGAGAGCTGCAAGTCAGAGCCTCATGCTCCCTTCCAGGGTTCTCTGCAGACTGCTCAGAGACACTGATGTCTGCCCTGGTTATGTTACTATTCTGTTTTGAAGGCTCTTCCATTTTTTCTGAATTCCCAGGTTTCTCTAAGATCTTACCGTACTTGTCATCTACGCAGGTATTGGTTGCAATTTCCTCATTACAGCCTTCTCGTGATGATGAAAGGCTCAGCAGCTTCCCTTCTGGAGCAGGGAGTGCTAACAGAGACTCTGCTGAACTGTCACTTTGCTGCTCTTTGAAGCTTGGCTCACTTTTTGTTGTTTTGGATTTAATTGTAGAGATCTCTTTCTTCAGCTTCTCAGCGTTGAAGTGTGATAAGTCTCCAGTTCTCTGCCCTACATTCAAAGTCTCTGACAGGGCAAAAATTCTGTCTCCATCACCCCGAAAACTTTGGTTTGGACAGTCTTTTTCACTCACACACGTATTCCCTGCAGAGCTGATTTCTGAATTTTCTGCTTTACCTGTGCTTGCCCTGGGTGAGGAACTTAAGGGTGCTGACACCTGAGGACCTGGGGGACCCTGCAAATTAGAGGTACCTGCTAAGGTGTTTTGGGATGCTACAACTTCCAGCTCATTATTTAGTGACTCCCCCCCAGTGGCCCTGTCTGTGCTGTTTCCAGGTTGCTGGCTGGGCTGGCTGAGTGCAGAAGTTGTAAAATTTGCCTGACAATAACCAGGCTGCTCTGTTGCATTTTGAGTGCAGCTGGATTTAAGTGAGTTATCAGTGAGAAATTCTTCCCCGTGTGCCTGTAACGGTGGAGGAGATCCTTGTGCCCCTGGACTTGTAGCAGGCTTTATATTGCTTGTTTCTGGGACAGAAGCAGTGTCCTCACAACTCATCTCTGTGTCCCCATCTTTCAGCATGATTCCCGCATCCGTAGTCAGAATATTTTCTGTTTTTTTTGCCATTAATGGCCTTTTCCTTTGCATTTCTGGACCAGATATTTGGGGGTTGTTTTTCTCAGAATTATCAGAAGTACGTGCTATTTCCGTATCGCTTGGCAAAGCCTGGGACATGTTAGTGGCACTTGCTGAGTCCTGTGTCCCTGGAGGAGCGTTCACAGCAGCAGCAGCAGCACGGCTTTCACCAGGATTATCCTCCCTCCTGCACACGCTGCCTGGCTGCTCATTCTTTTCAAGCTCCTTACAAAACGTGTCTCCCTGACATGCTGCTTCATGCTGCCTCGCTGAGATCAAAGAATTATCACCCTGCTGGGGCTTGCTGGGCTCTTGCTTACTGCAGCACTTTTCTGCTGCCTTCGGATGGGTTTTGTTTTGCTCGCTGCAATCTCGCAAATTAAGCGCGGTCACACCAGAAGTGTTTTTCCTGTGTTTGCCCCCGTCCTCAGTGCTGCTGTCGTCCTTGTCCCGTTCTTTTGGCCTGTCAGAGCCACGCTGGGGCGGTGCTGGCACAGAGGATTGTTTGTCAGGGTTGTTTGAAGCGTCCAGAGGTCTTTGTGGCGAGTTGCTGTGATTATCTGGGTGCAGCCACTCGGGTTGTGGTGCCCTTCCTTTGTGCTGCTGATCATCTGCTCTCCTGACAGCTGTCAGGCTGCTCCGGTGCGCCTGCTCTTCAAGTTCTGTATTTGAACTGCAGCCACTGCCACCAGCAGCAGACAGTGACTGCTCTGCTCGCTCTGCTTGGGGAGGAGCTGCTGGAGCACCTTCATTTCCCTGCCCCTTTCCAACCCTGCTCTCCAGGACCTCCAGAGAGCTGCATGTGTCCCTCCCAGAGGGGCAGCTGTCGGCAGTGATGTGGCTGTCACCCCTTTCCTCCGTGAGAACTTGGTGATCAGCAAGTCCTGAAGCGCTGACTGCAGTTTTGGGGGGTTCTGAACGAGCCATCTGTGTATTTCTGTGACCTTCTGCAGCCACTTGCTCCAGCTGAGCTTGCACATCCCATTCACATTTACTTTTCTGAGTCAAATCTTCATCCTCCATGGAACTTTTCACTGCAGTTTGGTGCTTCTCTCCTTGAACACCCTCATTTTGATTTCCATCCCCAGCATTGCTGCTGTGTGCAGCTGCAGGTTCCTGCTCTAGATCTCTGTGAGGTGTTTTGGTGATGGGATTCTTCTGTTCTTTGGTTTCCAGAGCTTGTGAGGCCTCCTTGGTTTGTCCCATAGTCCCTGCCAACTCATTTAAGGCCTGGAGATTAAGTTTTAATTTGGGCATTTTTGCACTTTCTCCTGACTTGCTGGAGCTCTCAGGCTTTTCTTCACTCTCAGCTTTGCATTCAGATTCCAGCACAGTTTCTCTAGCAAAAGCCTTTTCCCAGGACTCAACCTGCTTAGTCTGCTTAATATGATTGTTCCCAGGGTGGAGGAGCAGTGAACTGTGTGCACCATCTAAACAAACCTTTTCAGTCCCGTCACAGCCTGACTGGCCCCAAGTTTTGCCTTCTGCCTCAGAGTTAAAGCAATCAAAACTCCGTGGGCATTCCTCCCTTGGCAGCTGAGGTGAAGCCCCCACCTTGTTCTCCAGGCCATCTGGGGCAGAGGTTTGCCCTTTGCTCCTTTGTTGTTTAGGTTCACAACCATGAGACTGGGAATTGCCTTTGGGTGATTTAAAGTTGCTCTCTAAATTCAGAGGCTTTCCCTCACCTTCTTCCCCCAGGTCACCTGCTGAAGTGTTTTCACAAGGACTGAATTTTTCAGGATCGTGTTCCAAGTGGGTATTTTCTGTGTCCTGGTGGTAGCTACTAACAGAGCTCAAAAATTCTCTTCCTGCCTCACTTGAGCCCTCAGGTAATTCACTGGTTTCTGACACTTGTGCATCCTCTGTTTTGATTCCATTTTTTCTTCCTGTTACATCCGCCCCCGTTTCCTTTTCGTACAGCTCTGTGGATCTGCTCAAAGAAGTACTTAATGCATATTCTTCCAGCAATAATCTTTCATCTCCCACTGAATTTTCCTTGGTGGGACTGATAATGCTTTCTGTTTCAGAAAGTGTGGTGCTTTCTCTAGACGCATCATCAGCTTTTATAATTTCTTTGCTATTGGCTTCTTTTGGGCTTTCAGTGGTGACAGCTGATTTTTCTTCTTCCTCTCTCTCAAACGATAAAGGCACGCTGAAATGCTCGGCACTAACAAGCTCATCCTCCTTTTGAAGCTCTCTTTGAAAAAGGGGTTTGTTTTTTTCAGAGGCTGTTTTCACTGCTTCACTCCTCGCTGGATCTCGAGAGCCATTCCCAGGCACATATTCCCTCGAAGGCTCTTCAGGCTTTGGTACCAGGAAGGGATTTTGAGGGCTAGAAGGCAACCCTGACATTAAAGTACAGGGTTCTGATTGCTTCCTTTTGCTTCCAGATAGAGCAGGATTTGCCTCATTCCCTTGAGCTGTTGTTCCAGCCCCCATCTGTAGATTACAGATCTCAGTGAAGCCCTGAGCATTCACAATTGCTCCAAATTTTTCACCGTCTGAGCCTCCTGTTGCTGGATAATTTGGGATTAGGGTTTCCTTTCTCATCACCAGACCCTCTCCACCATCTGCGTTCTGTCTACCTTGCTGCATTCCCGCCGGCAGCTGACCTACTTCCAAAACTCCTGGCTGCTGCTGGGCCTCCAGAGCAGCGAAACAACCTGCTGCTGCTTCACCCTGGGCAGACGTGGTGGCACGTGTGTCCCTGATGCCACCCAGCTGCTGTTCCTGCTGGAGCCATCCCGATTCACCCCGGCTCGTGCCTGCGGCTCCTCGCGTTTCTGCCAGCGCTGCCGCAGCGCCGGGCTCCAGGTGTGGGATTCTGGGCTCGTTCTCCCCGGTTCTGGTGGAGGAGGCAGCGGGATTGTCCTCGGATTGGACATGCGCTGATCCCTCTGCTTTGTCCTTCCCCAGGGCTGGGGGTGGCTGTGCTCTGTCGCAGTCCCAGGTGTGTAGTTTGGCACAGTCTGTGACGGGCACGCTTCTCTCCCTGGCTGCAGCAGAGCGCTCAGAGAAATCAGAGTCTGTCTGTCCTCCTTGCTCTTGCAAGGCAGCTTTCTGTCCCGTCCCCTCTGGAGTGGGATTTGGGCTGGGATTTGGGCTGGACAGCTCTTCAGCACTGTGGCTGCTGATGCCTTCATTACCGACGCTGCCAACAATGGAAACGTTTATTTGTTTCGTGTCAATAAAGAAGCAAAGAATAAGAAGCAAAGAATCAAACCCTTTTGTGCCACCGGCGTCTCAAAGCCATGCACTGCATGCACTGGGAAGCTGATAATCTGCTTTTGGGAGTTAAACCATCAGACACGGTGATTTAAATGCTTATTACTCTGCAAAGTGTGTTCCCAGTCTCACCTGAGAGTCCGCCGTGCTCATGGCGTGCGTTTGAACCATTCCAAAACCTTGGATAAGTGTGGGGAGAGGGGACACGCATCTGACAGACTGAAGGAGCAACAGGGGGAAAATGGGGGAAAAAATCATACTGGGAAAAGGAGCAACAGGGGAAAAACTTGGGGAAAAAAAATCATACTGGGAAAAAGAACAACAGGGGAAAAACAGGAGGGAAAATCGTACTGGGAAAAGGAACAACAGGGGAAAAACAGGAGGGAAAATCATACTGGGAAAAGGAACAACAGGGGGAAAATGAGTGGAAAAAAAATCATACTGGGAAAACCCACAGCACCTCAAAGAAAGGCTTTTTGTTTCTGCTTCTGAGAGACCGCTTTGCCAAAGCTGCACAGCAAGTGCTGCTATCTGGCTGTACTCGAGTGTGTAGCAGAAGATTAAGAAGGGCCCATCTGCTGAATGTTTTCCCCAACGAATCAGCTCAGTTGGTTCTCACCAAAAGGTCAAAGGGCTCACCCAGCCGAACGTGGGATGCTGCTGTGCCACCATCCACACCCCATGAGCTCATTTAATTGCAGTCTTTGATTTCAGTGCATCTAAGCTGTAACCCTTGGCGTGATCTCTTTCTCCACCCATTAAATACAGAAAAAAATGGAATCAGGGATGATTGACTGCGAGAAGGAGAGGTTATTTTAAATGTTTTTCACTGTGTGTGCCTCAGTTTTCCACGCTGAGGTTTGTAGGAGAGGAAATAGGTTAACCTTGTTCTCTCACTCACCTTCCATGCCTGGGCATGGGAATATGGAAAGAAAGATGTTTCAAACTGGATGTAGAATTGTAGGGAGGAGCAAGGGGCAGTGTTCACTTGACATGAAATAATGGATTCCAAGCAAAGCAGGGCACAGAAAACACACTGCCAGGTGCTGGGTGGTCAGTGCAGAGCTGCACAGGGAGGGACGGCTCAGAGCTTTGACACAGCTTAGCAGTGACAGGGTTACGTTTCAGAAATTCCAGGTCCCCTTTAGACTGGAGATAGAAAAGATGCTTAAAACACGTCCTGTATGGCCAAGATTGGATTTTAAGTAATCTCCAGAAATCTGAGAAGCCTCTCTCTGCTTCTCTGCCCAAGTTTTACATACAGAATACTTGATGGCGAAGTGAGTCAGTGACCAGCTCTGGGGTCCCTGCAGATTAGGTTTGTGTTTATGCAAACACAGCATCTTGGCCTGGGCTACCATCCACAAAATCCACTTCTAGGTGGGGCCAAGCCCCTTCCTTATTCTGAGAACTGCCCAAAACACAATTTCTTTAGGGACAGCTGCACCTAAAGCTGAATATGTGTCTGTCAGGTCCTAAAAACGTTTTTCAGAGCCATTGCAGTGGACTTCAGTCTTGAAACTAGTCTTTCAAACCAGTCTTTTGACTATTTATTTGCCTATATTAATGCTAAGCCTCAAATCTAAGGTAAATATAACTTACAGTTCATATACAGTTTAAACAAGTTTCAGCCATGCTTGGCATGGGTTTGAACATTTAATTCACAACACCAACACATTTTATTTAAATGTTCAGTGAATGGTTTTGCCCAGAGGAATTTTTCTGTCCTCAGCACACCGAAAACACCTATCCATATGGAACTTACTGGCACTGGGAATGCCAGAGATGGCAATGCAGAATTTGGTGTCTGCCGGATCACTGGCAACACGGGGCATGACAGGACACGAGCAAACAGCAGGGAGAGGCCAGGAGGTTTTCCCTAAGCAAGGAATACACTTGATTGCTGGCGTTAATTTTGCACTCAGGGAAGCCTAATTAGAAGAGGAGGGACAGAATCCACAACATGGAAGCAGGGAGGGGGTGGAGGAGTGGGAGCCCATTGTTAGTCAGGCTTTCTGCTGCGTTGCAGGTCTGTCTTCTTACTGACTGAATTGCTCATTAGCAGTTTTGTGCCCAGGGTTCCTCGCCCTGGGAGCGAGCTCCTGTCAGAGATGTGGTGATCAGGAGGAGAGCAAAACCAGGTGGAGGGTGAGGGGGAAAGCCCCTCTAACCTCCGTGAAGCTGAGCACTGGGAGAAGTGGAAAACACCATCAACAGTTATAATTGCTCCTCATCTTTTATCTCTGTTGTTTACTTACCATTAATCCATCCCATCTGTCAAGAGAGCTGGTAAATGCACAGTAATAAATCTGGGATGGAAATGTTGGTAATGTTCAATATATAGAACATTCATCCTCATAGCTTTGCGTTTTTCAGATTTCATCTGACTGAATTTTCTCTAAGATTTTTACACATGACCTCTTTGTTACATTAGACTTCAGTTTGCAGCCATTAAATGTGAAACAGATCCAGACATGTCTGAAGTGGTTAAATATTCTTGAGTACAATGTCCAAACCCATGAACTGTCTACTGCCATACTGGCGGCAACTTTGTCAAGAGCCACAGGAATAAACTTGTGACTTAGCAGGTTCAAGGGAGATGACAATCCTATGAACTGAGATCAGCACTATGAATCCATCAGAGCAATGTTTCTGGTACTCAGTAATGCTGAAAAGTTGTTCATTTTACTCAGGAGCGGGTGAAGGAATTGGGGCAAGCTTGTAATGAGTGTGTGCTGAACAGAATTAAAACGGCAGTGCTGGCACAGGCTGTGACAGGGAGTTAAACTCTGTCAGAGTGGAGCAGCACAGGTTCATTATCGGCGCTGCTGCAGCTGCTCCGTGTTTTGTTCACAACGTAACAGAACTGGAAGGGTTGAGTTCTCAGTCAATAGGATAGGCCCAGACTGACCTGCCTGGAGATGTCAATTTATGTTTCTCCCTCTGATGGAACTAACAAATAAAACCACGCAGGGAACAGATCCTACATCTTCCTTTTCATTATCTGCAGTCTTGCTTTTCTGTCTGCAGGACCTGCTGGGGTTAGACAAACATCTGTTGGGAATGCCTTAAGCACAGCTGATCCTGCTTTGGGGCAGAAGGATGGACTGGGTGACCTCTTAAGGCCACACCTAGTCCCATTATCTTCCACTCTTTTTAAAGGGAATAGCACTACTGGGAAATTACACCACATGCTGAGGATAATTCCCCTGAGTAAAACCCCATCTACATAAAATCAATAATTGCTTTCAGGGAACAAGTATTTTTAGACAACCCATTTAATACAATCAACATAAAGCTATGGCCCTAAGAGTTGGAATTTTTAAATGCAGGAAGATAAAGTGTGTTCTCTTTTGTGGGTAATCTGATCTATCTCAACATTTTTTAAGGGGAAAATTCATTCTTATTTAAAATAAAACATGCAAATGACAAAGCATGGAAGAAGATTCGAGTTCCTCATTGTTCATGTAGCGTTTAGGGCAGAAAGAGTCATTTTGCTGTGAAAAATTGCTTCATGTGACTGATGATGATTAAAAAAAAAAGAAAATGCAGTCATGCAGAGACATAGGTGCATCTGTAGCTTGAAATGTGTGTGTCCCACTGCACTCAGGAGTCACCAAAGGGAACTTCTCCCTCATCTTAGAAGTTAAGCACACAGTTAATAATTTTCAATTTCAAGGCCCTAACACACTGAGCATATGAATATTTTACTTCCAGTTACAACATCAAATAACAACAAGGTAAATCCTTACGTGCCTAAAATGTTTGTTTTGCATAAACAATTACTGACAATTTCCTTGTTTGGAAGCGCATTGCCAGTTTAGCAATTAATTTTTAAAACCTGCAGTTAACATCTTCCACCATTAGAAGATGTCGTGGCAAGTCTGACTTTTTCTGGAAAAATATGGTAGTCCTGCCCAATTACTGAGCTGTTTATTAGGAGAGCGCTGCCTGCTCCGTGTTTAGGGTGTGAAGCTGTAAAGGATGCTAAGAAATCGATGACTTTTGGTGCACATCCCATAAATACTTCCAGATTAAGAGCCATACTCAATCTACCAGCCATTAACACTTGAAGTCACAACTCCCATTCGTCTGTTTTGTCATCCACAGCAAAGAGAAGAGGAGATAAAACCAGCAGCAGCCAGACAAAATCTCTGGCATTTAACATTTACTATCTGAGTGGGTGTGCGTGTGGAGGGGGAAGGTTGCAGATGCCCAAATATTATAAGAGTACTGGATAAACAACCAGAAATGACGGCACCACGACAGAAAATTGTAGGTAATTTAAAATCTCCACTTCTAATTCCTTTTCTCCCATTGTAAAACATGCAGCAGTTGTTGGAAGGACAGACAGCCCTCCCAACCCAGTCACGCTCGTGAGGGAAAAGCACCGAGTGCCAAAGCCTCTGGATCCCAGAGGTCACATACGGTTGCCATCCACACTGATGTCACTCTGAGCCTCAGTGATCACATTCCCGGGGGAAGGAGCCTGAAATGTGAGGATGAATTCAGGAAGCACCGAGGAGAACAAATGCACAGCACACGCCTAGCTGCCTCTGCCGTGTTTGTGCTCCCTTTCCACTGACACAGGAGACATCCATGCCTACATGTTGAGTTTAGGGCCTTGAGTTGAGGAATCCCGCATTTTACTCTGTCCCTAAGAGGTACTGAAAGTTAGTGAGGAACATGGAGCTCATTTCCGTATTCCCTTTCACGAACAAAACGAAACAAAAGCGAGTGACAGCTTTAGAGACAGAACCATTCACTTTTTGAACTTTTCAGTGTAAACACACACATGAGAAATCCATCATGGCCAAAGGGCTGCTAACAGCAGCCAGACTCCCCCACCCGCCCTGTGCATCTAAGCTTTCAGGAAAAAGTAGGAAGCAGGAATAATGATCTGTACGATCCTCTGGGGAGCCATCCTCCCCTTCTCCCCGACCCCCGGTCACTTTTCACCTCCTTGTTCCATGCACAGAATAAAACTCGGGCCGTGCCGTATTTCAAGTATGACCAAACTAAATTATTCGAACATTAAAGAGCTGTGCTGCTGCTGCTGCTGCTGCTTAATCCCCTGCACTGTTTCTGGGTGTGTTGTCTTTTAAATTGATGCATCTGCTTTTTCCTAAAGCTGCTGGAAGAGGTGCCTGTGGGATAGAGCTGTCCAGCTGAGGATTCCCCAGGAGAAGGGCATGGTTACACCTCACATGGACACCAGGCTTCCCAGCTCTCCTGGCTCCTCAGCATTTCTGTTCCACGTGGAAAGTTCACTGATTAATTACTGATGATCTCCACGGGACCAGCGAGTAAGAGGCTATTAAAAAACTGGGCCGAAACAGACAACTATAAAGTTAGAGCCGCAGACATTTTGAGTTCCAGGAGGCCAGAGTTTAAAAGCAGCTTGTGAGAATTTGTGGAGGACAGAAGAAAGCCACCCAGAGGAAAAGCAAGCGTGGTAATTTTCCACCCAGAGATCCTCCATCCGAGGGTGGCAGGTCACACGCTCTCGAGACTCTCAGAGTTCACTCCGGGGTGGAAAAGATGCGTCCAAAGCAGCACAGGGGAGCGAGTTAAAAATAAACAGCTGGAATGTGGAACTTCAAAGATTTTCCGTTTATTGTCCTTGTTTCTATTTTGGCAGGATGTAACTTAAAAGACACCCCAAACAGGCATGTGCCAGCCCTTTCAGGAGCAAGGCTAAATAAAAAGTAATTGCCTGAGCTCCCGCCCATCTAGCAAGTTTCCTGAAACAAGAATCCAGTGAATCCTTTCAAGCTGACTCATCCGTGTAACATTCATCTCCCACGAGTCAGAATTTTGCATGCTGCAGTGCAAGGCTGTTTTAGCCAGCCCGGGTAGAAATCCAAGCGTTCTAGGTGCTCACGTTTCCAAAAGGAACACCTACAGAACTGCTCTTTTGCCATTTTTCAACAATGCGTTTTTAAAAATGCGAGTTAGTTGCGGAATAGGATAAAGTTACTGTGCTAATGTTAAAAAAAAAAAACCCAAACATAATAATAAAGCAAGACTGCACTTGCTGCAGGCAAGCCACAAATATTCCAAGCCCAAGGTAAGAGTCTCCACTGCACCAGGTGGATGCTGGTACAAATGCTGTCTGTCACTGTGAAGTTCCACAAACAACTCCAGTCTGCAGGAGTCGTGATAGTCTACTGTAAATATCAGCATTTAATTGATATTATTAGCTCATCATTTCCTCTCTTTCCCCCCTTTCCATAACCTGCATACTGATTAGAATAGCAGAAAATCACTGCTTTGCTGTCACAAATCAGAATCATTTTTTAAGTAGCTTCCTAGTTTATTAAAAAAAAAATAAATTATGTTTTCTTCAGTAGGACAGCATGGTTGCACACGAACAATACAGTGGTTATGCATGATACCATCAAGAGAAACTGAAACTAGAGGGTACGTGGGGTATTTGTAAACTGAAATAACAAACAAACAAAATACATATTAAAAATCTCACCCTGTCCAACTTTACACCATTACTCCAAAAATTTGATTTTTTTTTTACCTATTGGGAATGACACCTATGGCTTCCCTTATTAGAAGCACTCAAAGACTGGAGAAATTAATCCAAGAAAAAGGTGTTTCATGTAGAGACCTGATGCTCAGCAGTAGAGTGATGCTGGATTGCACAAGCAAAGCATCTCTAGGAAAGAAGTGCAACATTTCATCACTTTAAACTCCATGCCTAAATACCTTTATCGCCGTAAATTGACTTAGTCTTGCTCAGACTCTATTATTTTCAGTAGATAATGAAGATGTGCTGGTGGCAGTCAGAGGAAATAGAACTAATAGCAAATATTCCCCTGTGTAAGAGCTCCACAGCACAGCCAAGCTGTCCCTTCCAGAAAACAAGCTGCTCTATTTATTTGTAAATCCTTTTAGATTACGTCATGTGTCTGACCTGTGTGGTCAATGATGATCTTATTTAATACCTAAATTAGGACTTCAACTGCCATAAACTGGTGCATGATATCAATAATTGTAAAATAGACTGGACTACACAGGAAGAAGAAGAAGAAGAAGAAGAAGAAGAAGAAGAAGAAGAAGGAGAAGAAGAAGAAGAAGAAGAAGAAGAAGAAGAAGAAGAAGAAGAAGAAGAAGAAGAAGAAGAAGAGAAGAGAAGAGAAGAGAAGAGAAGAGAAGAGAAGAGAAGAGAAGAGAAGAGAAGAGAAGAGAAGAGAAGAGAAGAGAAGAGAAGAGAAGAGAAGAGAAGAGAGGATATTGAAAGGGACCCATTATGATCCAACAGCCTGAGCATTTCAGGGCTGACCAAAAGTTCAAACAAAGGCACTTCACTGTTGCTCTGTCTCAGGGTGAGAGTTTATTAGTGCAAGCAAAAAGCATAGAAAGGTTGGGTCAAGGGTTACTACGACAGCTGGAGCCAGGTTTATAGCAATGCAGTAAGGCAAGAAAGTCAGTTTGGTGATCAGTGAGCAGTCTGGTGTGTGAGGTTATTTTGAGGAATGCATCACCATCATCATCATCATCATCCATCAGGATGACTGATAGAGAAAAATCAGTTGCACATGAGTAGAAACACAATGCACATCCCCCAGTTATCAACAGCATCAGGGGTTCAATGCTCCTCACAGGAGGAAACTTGTGTCCTACCTTGTAGGTCCTGGAATCGAGGGGGACAAACTCTCAGCCAGTGGCACAGCAGCAGCAAGAGGATCTGAGATGTCCTGACCTCCAGACTTTTCTCTGCTCTTTTTCTGGGGGCTCCATTTTAGACTGTGGTCGTTTCCAGGAGGTTGGCCTAATTCTGAGTCTTGTGGAGTGTTCTAGGATGAAAAAAAAAAAAAAAAAAAAAAAAAAAATGAGAGAGAGAGAGAGAACAATTTAAATAGCCGCTGCTATTTTGGGGAATGCATAAGCTTAAGTAGTTTTGTTCTGCCCGCTGCCAGACAACCTCTGTGGTGGATTTCACTGCTTTGATGGAACTTGCAGGTTCTAAAGCCAAGCCATTTTTTCCCCTAACAGCATAAAAACAGAAGGAAGTGGTTGAATCAAAATGAAGTACTAGGAAAAGAAGAGGGAGAGAAGAATGTAACAATTGTTCTAAAGCAGGCAGGGCCTTTACTGACCCAAGGAGGGTATCATCTTCTCTTCTTCCAAGCCTGGCAAATGTTTCCTTGCCAAGCAAGTTTAAAATGAGAAAGGACGGAAACAGGCTATAAACTTGGACACTCGTAATATCAGCAGCATATTTGGAGTTAAGTTAGAGATAAAGCCAATGTCATTCAAGACCCAGCACTTGAATCCAAGTCCAGATTCCTTCCCTCCCACTTCAACAGAGCTCAGAATGCCTCTGAGTTGAAACAGAGGGCTTGATTCTTCACCAGGCTGCTCTTCTCTGACAGCAGCGACAGGAAATGCTGCAGCTTCTGCAGTGACAGTTAGAAATGCTATTACACAACTGTGGCTGTGCTGCATCACCTCTTCTCAAAGGGATTTAAGTACCCAGGATCTTCATCCGAAAAAATCAATGAGTGGATTTTTTTGTTTTGTTTCTTTTATTGCAATTTATTGGTTCTGCTGTGGGGAAGAAGAGAGCCCTGGGGAAGCATCAGGGTTCCATCAGCTTGTGAGTGACACCTTCCGACTGAATTTTTTCTTTGGAGGAAGCATCTTTAGAACATGAAGAAGAACTGGAAAAGGCTGTCCTGAACAGTAGCTGAGAATGTGCTTTGAGCATAGCAAAAGAACTGGAGTAATGGAGAGAAACAATCGAGTGAAAAGCAAAAAAAATCTGAATGAAGGCCTTTTTCAAATCCTCTGGCACATCAAGCAATAGTTAAAAAGAAGGAAAGCTGCTTCGTCAAGTCACCCTTAACATAAAATGACTGCTGTTTTAATTCTTAATTGTAGTTGTGAAAAGCCTAAGGCACACTTAACCTAAAGACACATAAGTGTATTTACTGATGGCAGAACCACTGCAGGGTAACACCAGAGATTAAAAGCACAGTACACAATCCCAACTCATCTCTTGGGGTTTTTCCCCCTCATTTTAATGTTGATTTTGCTCTAGCAGTAGTCAATAAATTGCAGAGAGCTGCTCTGTGCAAACACGGTGTGCTCCCACACGGCCAAAAGCTCCTGGAGCTCAGAGCCAGGAATGAGACACCCAGTGGACAAGCAAAGCCCATGAAATGAGCAGCTGAAAAGGTCAGGACACACTGAAAATACAAAAATACTTTCTTTATACCTCAGACAAATTTGATTAACTCTCATATCCTCTGCCTTTCCCTGGAGGAGCCCCTTCACTGCAGCTTGGTTTGCAGGAGTCGCCTTTATCTCCCCACTTCCCGCTGGGAGAGACCAAGGGCTCTTGGTTTTGTGATTGTGAAGCACTTCCCCAGCATGTGCTGACATCTGGCATTTACAATATTTATCTAAGCATATATGTTGGCTGAAAACCCAGAGTATATGGCAAAAAAACCAAGAAAACAATACTAGAACATCAAGAATTATACAAGGAGTTTTGTTTCTTTCAGCCAGGGAGAAAAAGAAAAAATAGAGTTGAGTGAGCTTACAGGGCTCTGTTTTGATTTTGGTGGAGAGTTTTGGGCAGCCTTGCTTTTGTTTGCATGAGAAATCTGCATGGGGAGTTTATTTCAGTATGCAGAGAGAAAGAGCTATGAAACAATGTGTTATTAAATGAATCACCAGGAAAAACCCCCAATCAGTGGGTGGGTAAATTCCCACCAAGCCAGGTGAGGCCATGCTCTTACCTAGTCCCTGTTTCATGTCTTATCTTGAGAGGTACAAGTGGGTCAGACACAGAGCTGGGCCACAAACAAATGCCTCACAGCAGCAGCCGAATTAAAAAGATCATTTTCCAACCCCTTGCAGACAGAAATGACCTCCTTTCCTTTCCCAGCAGGGCAGGCAGGGCCAGGAGAACCACACGGAGAACCCCAAGAAATTAGTCCAATTTATAAAACTGTCCAGATGCCTCCAGCGGTTGGCAAGAGCAGTGAGAATTAATTATTCATTTTTCCTCCTGTCTACTACTACCACCACAAATTTTCTTCAGGAGGAACACCTCACATCTCCCCTGAGATGAAGAGCCGTGTGTTTTGTCTCCTCCTCAAGCCTCTGTCATGTGCCGAAGCAGAAAAGGCACAGCAATTAAGTGATTAACTCATTTACATAGTGCAGTCTCAGTAGCCACACATTGCTTCTCATTAGTGTCTCCTTCACAGGATCAGCCACTAAGCTCCAAAAGCTCCTTTAGGTTACAGTGCTCCGTTCTGCTGAGCTGCAATGATGCCTTGGGGAGGCTGACCTGAAACAGAGGCTGGACAGAGCTGGAGAATAAAGTAGATATTTGGTAAAAGGTCTTTAGGGTACACCTTGGGCAGGACAGGAGCCTGGCCAGGGCTACACCCAAGGTGGACACAAAATGGTCACAAAATGGACTCAAAATGGTCACAAAATGGTGACACAAAATGGTCACAAAATGGACAAACGGTCACGAGGTCTCACACTTTTATAAGTTTTGGTCCATTTGCACATTGGGGTTTAATTGTCCAATTGCAGCTCCAGGCTGTGAGGTCCCATCCTTCTTGTTCCTCCCTCCAGCCACCTCTGTTTGTGCTTTTTGGTTCTGAAAGTTGTCCTTGGTGTCCATCAGGAACAGGATTTGTTTTGTGTCACTGCTGTGTGCAGAGAGCTGAGTGACCCTGAGTGTGAGCTCAGAGCTGCCCCTGGGCAGCACAGAACATGAAACACATGGAAGATAAAACTTAAGGCATCACAGCCACCCCACTTGTGCAGCCACAGTGCGATGGGGATGCACACAAATCTCCAAAGTAAAACTCCCTGAGAACCAGGATCCTTTGGATTGTCATCCAGGGTCACAAATCCCAGCAGGCAGGTGATAACCAAGAGTTAATCAGCCACAGGGGCTGGGTTGTGGCACAGGAGGAAACTCCTCACCAGCCTCAAACCCAACAGCTCTTGGCCACTGAGGCTTGAAGAGCCCTACAAATATGAGAAGACCCACAAGCAGCAGTACAGCTGTTTGGGGAAACTTTGAAACCTTAACGTGGGGCCAGGATAATCTGGCATTGCCTCCCTGGGGCACGGGACACTCTGGGGCAGAATGATTTGGTAGAAGTTTGCTGTTCATCTTCAGAACTCACAAATGACCTGCAGAACACGGACATTTATGTGCCTGCTACACCTGAACACCCCATTAGGATGTTTCCATATTAGACACAGAGAAGAGCCCGTGTCCCAGTGATTTTATCAGCTGTTACACCAAAATTTGGTCTTAATGTCCAAACAAAAACACTGGGAGGGGCAGATCCAGCAGAAGAGAGAAGGATCACGAGAAACCAGTTGTGTGCACACATTTGAAGACTAAATTTAACATTTTCCATAGACTGGGGTCGGGGGTCTGGTGGTTTTTTTCTTTTAGGTTTTTTTTTTTTGGTTTTGTTTGTTTGTTTGTTTGGGTTGATTGGTTTTGACTTTTGTTTGTTTTTAAATAATTTTGTCCTTTCAGGGAACTAATGTTTAAGAAGCTATAGTTCCTCTCCCAACGATCCCCTAAGTGACTGACTTTGGCCACAGAAAAATCTGACTCTTGTTCTTCCAGTTCCTTACCAAATTTAACATGCATTAAAACAACCTCAGCAGCACAGCTGGAGCAGAGAGGAGTTTGAACTGTGGACGCTCTTTATTTCTTTCTTTCCAGGCTCTCAGATGTTTGAGTGATCAAAAAGTTGCCCTAAGTAAGGCCAAAGCACACACGTATGTTCAAAAGAAGCACAGAAGAGTATTTCAGTAATAATCTAAAATCAGTCTTAATGTAGATATTTATATGTAAAATGAACTACTAATATGCCAAGATATAGAAAACCTTGATATATTGGTTTTCTACATTTAATGTATTCATGTAATCATCACAAAAGAACATGGTGTGTGAATCTAAGCCAGACAGAAGAAAAACATAATTCAATTTTTCAATTTGATTTTTTAAATTTCGGCTAGTTATGCAAATCAGGTGCTGAACTAGCTTTGCAAAGCATGCTTTTTGAATTTTTAATTAACATGTGTGAAAACAATTATAAAGACTATGTTTTGTTCACAAGTACCATCAGAAAGCTGCAGCTAAATAAATTAATTTTTGAGTTTCAATACATACAGCCTCTGAAGTGATTGAGTACAGAAGCTTGCAGGTAAATTTGTTCTACATTTGTTTCAAGTGTAGTGCACTCCTATTTGAAAAGGGTTCTCATTATAAAGATTTAGTTAACTGGAAGACTTAAATAATTATAATAAAAAGCAGAACACAGAGGTTCTCAGCATTTTAAAGTCTAGGATAATTTTTAAAACCCAACAACAAACCAACCAGCTCTGTCACAGAGAGCATACAAACAACAGGAGGAAAATTAAACAGCTCATACTTTTTTCCCCTTTAAGGCAACACAGTATTTGAATGAATAGAACTGATTCTCCTGAAATATGCAATGTAATGTAATTTGCATTAAACCCTTCCAGAAGCACTGGAGTCTGCAAGAACACAAAGTAAATCTACAGGATCACCTTATTTTCCCAATGGCTTTGAACAAGATTATTTTATTTATTTATATATATATATATATATATATATATATATATATATATAAAGAAAAGAAGGAGAACTCCATTAACAATGTAGCCAAAAGGATGATGCGCACGGCTGCACTGGAGTTATCACAGCAGAAAGAAATGCCTTTAATGCTGCATAACCTCAAGATTCCCAACACAGCAGCAGCTCACAGAGCACAGCACAGCTCTCCTGGCAACACCTGGCATTCCCACTCAACCCCCTCAGAAAGGTGAACTTGCCTTCACTCCCCTCCCTCTTTCCTATCGCTAAAAGTTGCTCCCTCTTCCATCTGCCCTCTGCCACATCCCCCCATTGAGGGAGGACTTATAGCAGTTTATACATTTTTTATCTATATATTTATCTATATATTTATATTTATATTTATATTTATATTTCTTAATATAATTTTTATTTTTATTTTAATTTTTTTATTTCCTTCGACAGCAGTTGCTGGAGCATGCCAGGGCTCTGAGTAGCTCAGAGGAATCTTTGAGGGGTTGCATCGATTTTCCCTTCCCACTCCCTCTGGTTTCGTGGAAGGGAAGCTGGAGCAAGCCTTTACAAATCTCAATCAATAAACCAGAAATCACCTTTCTGTTTTTCTCCGTGTCTTCCATTAAGAGCTGTGAGAGGGAGGTGTTAGAATAGGTTTTTTTAAAAAAGCCGTCTCCCTGCTAGAGGTTGTTCACATGGTTGGGAAATCAGGGTTTTTAAAAGGCTCTTGAAATTTTTAAAGACAGAACAGGATTTTTTGAAACCACCTTTTCACTCTTCCGGCTTTTGTTGTTGTTCTGCAGGAACACAGTTGCCA
This sequence comes from Hirundo rustica, assembly GCF_015227805.2. NCBI lineage: Eukaryota > Metazoa > Chordata > Aves > Passeriformes > Hirundinidae > Hirundo > Hirundo rustica. The sequence continues at coordinate 31,562,385 of NC_053457.1, read as the reverse complement.
AGAAGAAAGTTAGAGTTTTAAAACTTCGTATCTTTGGAGAGTTGTTGTCTCTCCCTTGTTTGGAGAAGTGGTACCAAAACAAATAAGTGGATAGTGAGTGGATGTTCCTTTAACAACTGGAACTTTGCCTTAAAACCAGTGAACACTGGTCAGCAAAACCAGTGATCCATCCCAAAGAGTAACAAATCACTACCCAATATATTGAGCCAAGCTTGAACTCCATGTGACACTTCTGATCTGAAGAATTACACTAAAACTCAGTTTTAGCCCCTTGGATGGGAGCTAAATGTGATTTTAGCAAACACCTTGGTGCACTGTTACCCCTTTTTTTCAGAGTACAGCAGTTTGGAGGGGATGCCTGCCGTGGCCACTTCTCGTTTTTCTTCCCAAACATCATTACTACTTAATCAGTTGGGTGTAATTATGACATGATCAGATAGGAAGGGCAGACTCCATCCTTAAGGGAGTCTCTGTATAGAATTTTGCAATTACAGTAGATTTTTTCTTTAATCAGTAATGGTGTAATTTGCTGTTGCTTCTGGCGTGGTTTATTTGTCTCTCACGGGAGTAGAGTTTTAAGTTCATACCTATTCTAATTAAAACCCTCAAAGGGGCAGGAATGCAAAAATTGGCATTCGCTTCTCATTTTATTTAATTTGCTGCTCACAAATACAAGAAGCAAAGTAAATTGTGATATGGTAACAATGGTATTTGAAAAATTCTTACAGCTTTTGATTGCAAGTACCTATGACCTTCTCTTAGAGATAAAGGGCTGTTTTTCCTCCTGAGAACACCTATTGGCTGTGAACACAAAAATAAACACTGGTGTGTCTATATTTATATATTTATAGTCACCATCCTATCCTGGATTTAGCTTTTTTTCCCAGAATACAGTCTCCTCTCAGCCACAGCAGGAACAATTCAAACCTTCAAGCTTCAGCGCTTTGTGTTTACGACTCTTCCAGCCCACCGAGGGCACCAGATTGTTTGTCTTTAGATTCTTGTAATGTCAACATGGGTGTCTTCCCAGCAACCTGAGAAGCCTGGCTGTGTGTGAGGAGCAGGCAGTGAGTGAGTGAAGCACGGCTGTGTAACCCCTTCGTTCCTGAACTTCACCTTTCCCCCTGTCTGATGTCATCTGCGGTCAGCAAGCAAAGGAAAATTCATGGTTATCGCTGTACCTTCACCAGCCTGGCTGCAGCTGTTCTCCTCTGTCCCTTTCCTGATGTTTGGTGGGTGCCTGTGTTATTTCCTTAAGGATGGCAGGGGTATGAGATACAGCAGGAGGGAGAGAGAATAAAGTTGATGAATTTGGGAAGAAAATCTTGGTCCCCTACCTTGCAATTTTCAGTCAGGACAGTTTTGGCTAAAGCAGCTTTCTGCTGAGTGGTCCTTAGCAGCCTGACAATAAATGACTTGAGAAGATTCTGTTAGATTCAAATAAAGTACTATTAGGAAAATAATCTCCAGGTTGAGTCCCAAGCTCTGTTGTGCTTCCCAGCCAACACTGTTTGCCTGGCTGGTAATTTCACAACTGTGGAAAACGCAGGTCCAACATTTTCACACTATTTTTTTTAAATGGAGAAACGTAGTAAATAATTACAGAGGAACTTTATAAATTTAATATATTTTTCCTTTTCATCTCTACCCATGAGAAACGATGATGGCTTTACAGTTGTGAAGGAAGCTTTAACCATTAATTCAGAAGAGAAGTCTCTCAACTTCCTTTTCACGATACTTTCAAATTAAGAACTCCACCACAACTTTGAATCTTCTTCTTTCATCCCCTCTCCTTCACTCACAGGAAAGATGTAAAAAATAATGACAATAATAATTATTCATTGCAGTGAGAAGTGTCCCAGAATTTGCTGCATTTGCAGAAAAGGACATATAATTCTCTGAAAACAGAGAATTTTTTTTTTTTTTTAGTAAAGTCAAAGAAATACTTGGCATTATTTACCACAGAATATTGGACCAGCAGTAATTACCACTGGAAGTAAGAATTAATTAATGTGGTGGCTGGAGGTATGTTAGGACTATGTAAGGATCAGGAAGAGACTGGAGCCAACTGACAGCAACAACCTGACAACACTGGATGAAATGGAAGGGGAAATGAAAGAGAACCACAATTCAGGGAGTGAAAGCTGTGAATCCCAGTGCACACAACAAACCCAGAGAAGAGCCCGTGTAGGGTAACAGCGAATCCCGTTAAAACGCTCCAGGCAAAAATAGAGTGCGGAAAATTGGGAACGCGATTTTGTTCCCAGTTGGCCGTGAAAAATGGCATGTACACAGATGTTATTGCACTGTTGGAAAAGTATGTAAACACGCAGTGTGAGCCCCAGAGCTCGGAGGGGTTTGCCCAGTTCCCACGTGTGGGAATGGGGCTGAATGCCGGGACAGCGCCGCTGCCGCGTCCTCTGCTGCTCCCTGCAGCTCCAGGGTCTGAAGGGACAACCACAGCAAACAGGAGCCACCAGTTCAGAGAGACTCAAATCAGGTGAGAGATGGGAAAAGGAATAATGCAGAATGTTAGCTGTGGTGTGCTCTGCAGTCAGATTTGTTCATAGGAAACAGAGGGAGAATTCTGAGCAGGAATCACAGCATGGTGTTTCAGACAACCACCAGACTCTTGAGGAGTTGTGGCCCCGTGGCAAGTGTTGGCTGTCTTACACATTTCACAGCAGAAAACAGGAACTAAAAGATAACCACACGTTAAGATCTGTGTTTAAAGAGAAATGAACAATAACAGGGATGTGGAATAACCAGCTTTGTTTGCTTTTCTGCTTATTCAGAAAACCAAGAGGAAGAAAGGATAAAGCAAAATATGCAGAAATAACTTATGTCTAACTGACTTTGAAATTCCCTCTTCAACTCTGGGGCAAAAGATGCATTACCAGAACTTCAATTCAGCACCAGTTTTCGCCTTCAAAGAGCTTTACAATTACTTGGGGACTTTTCTGTAGTCGTGAGAAAGGCTGTGGAACATGACAGAGCTCCTCTTCAGAACTCTGAGTGGCAAGAATTAAAACCCTGAGTTAAAAGTATTCCATATTAGAAAATCCAGCCTATTCAAGCCCGTCAAAATCTTATGCTCATGTCCCCAGTCATAAAGAACTCTTTCTGTTTTCAACACCCTCCACCCACCCTTTTAAAATGAGAGCAAAAGTGCCCTGGTAATGGCATCATTCTAGTAAAAATAAAGACAAAATACAGTCAGGGAAGTTAATAATAATCCTGTAATGTGCAGTCACTTTGGGAGCTGTCCCTGAGCTCTCTGCACAGCCCCTGGAGCAGCATGGATGAGGCTGAGTTACGTCTGGGATCACTCTGCATCCCACAGACCATGTGTCTCACTCTGACATTTTAGGGAGCAGATTTGTTGGTCCAGCTCAGCTTGGTCTCATTTCTGACTGTGGCTGTATGAGCTGGCACCTGAGTCCAGACTATCCAGAGGTGCAGGGCTGAGGAAGTGCAGTTACCTCAGCTCCAGTGAGAGTGAGTGTTTTCCTTTTATTAAAGCCATGTAGATGATTTTTGGACTTTGGCCATCCAGAAAAGTCAAGGAACAGAAGACAATGCCTCCATGATAGCCATACTCCTCCATGATACCCAGTTCTTTTGGGTGGATTAAGAAAGATCAGTTTAATGGGCAGCACAACAGTTGAGACCTTTCAAAGTTCCAAAAACTGCAGAACTTTCCACAGCTTCCCACTAAAGAACACCTCCATTACTTCACCTGTATTTTGCCTGCTAAAGGCTGGATCTCAAGCATCAAACTGGGTCAAAATATCTGTTCTTCCAGAATGTTTCAATTTCTCCTTTCTCTTCGTGTGGAGTTTCACTACTCAAGGAAAATGCTTCTTAAAAATAGCTTATGTTTAATTCAGCATAAGCCCACTGTAATAGGGCAGGGCACAATCCTAAAATCTCTCAGCAGTTTGGACTTTGTGTGCTTTACAGCAGAACATGGTTAGTATATGTGAAATCACTCTGTTAAATATACTGCTGGCCCCAGCCTTGTTTTATCCAAGCATTATCTTTGTTCATTGCCACTAAATTTAGATGGCATTCTCCTCAGTCTTTGCAAGACAGATTGGCTATATACTTTTTCTCCAAGTGTCTACTACATTCTTCCTAGTAGCACATTTATTCCACAGATCTTCCCACTCATTAAATGAGTTCTAAACTTAGCACAGGCTCTCCCAGCTTTAATGCAAACCATGTGTGAGGCTTCCAATAATGACTCACTGAGAGTATGAGCCGTGCAGTGGTGTTCTCTGATAAACACATAAACAAAAACAACCCAGACCAACTGGTTCTGAGCCTAAGAACAACACCAACTGAGCTATTTCAATGGTGTTAGGGTTGGAAAGAAAGGCAGCCAGCAAAGGGGGTCAAGTACAGGCTGCTTCTCCAAAGCATTGATTGCTACTAAAGAAAAACAGTTAAAAGAAACCAGATATTTTTTTTATTTATTTTTTTTTTTTTTTTTTTTTACAACTTGCTGAAAACTTAAATGTATCTGCCTTGCAAATGTGCAGCCAGTGTCACAAACCCCAAAAGCCAGAAGCAGATGCAGAAGTAAAAGAGCAGCCAAGCCTGGTGCTAACATTTCAAATGCAAACCAGTTTCATCATCCGCTACTTGCTCTGCTCCTTGGCTTGGGAGTATATTTGGCTTTATTGACATGGGGGAGTTTCTGACTGAAAATCAAAATATTTAAGTTTTGTTGCTATTTCTTGTTATCTCTCTGTTAATAGTGTTTTTTTTAAATAATTCAGATTCTTAGCATATTTTATTTTGCATTGGGTTTGGAGGGGGGTGGGTTGTCTTTTGTTTTGGGTTTTACAGTCTGAAAAGGAGACCAGAAGCTTCCTTTCCTTTTAGAAGAGTTGTTTTTGTTTTTGTTTTTTTTACTACATTTCTTGACAAATTCAGTAGTTTTTAAGTAAAATCTTCTCAGCCTCAGGATGACTCCTGAACAAATAAATTTGGCTTCCAATAGCTTCCTGAGTGGAAGCTGTACACTATGGAGAAGAAATTCTTATTACTTATAAAAATTAACACAGTCCCTTCTTCCCAAACCTTGAGAAAAACTGGGACCAAATCTTGGGCTGACAATAAAACTTGGAATAAGAATAACCACGAACTATGGAAGATTTTTCTTCTAAAAATTATTTATTAAAAAACCTGTAATAGTTGTAATACTGATTGCCTTGAGAGGGTTTGCAATGCAGAAGGCACAGATCTGATACCTGAAGTGGAAGCAAAGTGAATCCTGATGCTGGAAGCAAAATGAATCCTGATGCATTTTAGCAGCTACCACGACACATGGAAGAGGAGAGGATAAAAATACATACCGGTGTTTGAATTGCTGAAATTAATGAATTACAGCTTTTATTCAGACTTGTATCAGAGTAATAACTTCTAATGTAACTGTACACCAGCAGCCAGAGCATTTCACCGCCTCCCTTTCAAGAATCTAAAAATAAACCACCAAACAGCCCCATGCATTACCAGCACACCCTGGGAACACGGGTGTGAAGTCCTGGATGGGGACACAGACAGCGCAAGGTCATTTCTGAGCAAGGAGGAGCTGCTGTGTGCCAGGGCTCTGAGGCCACCACAGGCACTGCCCAGCTCCCAGGGCCTGTCCCCACCCTGCCCATGGCCAGGACCCTGTTTCAGCCTCCCCAGGGATGTCATTCCCTGTGATGCTCTAGGGTACCGGTCCTGCCCTGCCCTGCCAGCTGCCCACGGAGCCGGGCTGAGCCTGACTGCCATCCTGAGCCCTTCCCTGCCCACGGCTGCCAGGATGGGGTGCTGGGATGAGCCAGCCCTGCTCATCCCATGGGCATCCCTCAGGGATCCTCTCCACCAGGGAACGACCGCCCCGAACCGTGCCCTGATGCTTTGGAGCACTGTCATTGCCAAAGGAAAAAAAAACCCACACCAAGCTGCTTTCACTTACCATGAATGACACTTAAATATGAGTGTAACGGGGAGCAGAAGATAAATATGGGGTTAGTGGCCCGTGGAAGCAGTTTCTGAGAGGTTTGCTCTAGGCTAGGAGGGGAGGAAAAACAATTGCCCTGTCGCACTCACCTCATTCTCTGCGCTGCTGTTCTCATTGCCCATCCCGACCCCGGTGTCCAGGATCACTCAGCACTTCAAGAAAGATCACTGGAAGAAAAGAAAAAGCTTTTGGTGTGCTGTAAAACACCAAACCAAAATTAAACAACAGAAAGCCCTGGAAATTGTGGAGGGCTGTCAACTCAGCCACCCCACCAGCTGCCCCTCTCGACATTCAGTCAAAAATTGGGGGAAAAGAACTCTTAACGCTTTTATTTCCTAATGTCTCTCTGCTGTCTTCTCAAAAGGCAGTCCTTGAAACTCAGCTTTGTTACTCTGCTTCTGGATTATCCCATGACATTTGAACAGAGGGACATTTTCCTTGTCAAAGTCACTTTGGATGGAGAGCCCACAGGAAAATCTTAACAGTTTTAACTGTGCTCAAACTATTTTTATTTCTTGAAACTCCTGGACCAAGCTGTCTGCTCACGTTGTCAGAACCATGGTGGTAAACCTGACTATCACTGTAACAATTTTCAATCAATGCACTCAGAGAAAAGAGTAAATGGATTTTTAATCCTGATCACTGGCTTTTGTTTCCTGCTTTTCTTAGGCATTGTTCTGCTACAGTGTTGTGTTCTAAACACCTTCTTTAGACTCAAGTGGATCTGCCTACCATAATTACTACTGGTTTTATACTAGTTCAGCTCTAATTATTTAATTTCAAAAAAACCTCTGAGCAGTTCTGGAGTCAAGTGTCTCCCCAGGCATCGTTAAATTTTTTTTTTTTTTTTTTTTTTGGAAGGATACTCAATAGTAAAAATCCACACCAGTGATTCACTTATAGACTTTCTCGTCCTAGACATTGTATTTGGGGGCTCATGCATTGAAATTCACTGTATTTTTTTTATTACTGAATAGGTGAAAATTGCAGTCTCCTCAGGTTTTTGGTTTTTTTTTTCCCAAAGAATTTGGGATTGGTCTGCTTTGTGTGTCAAGAAAAACTCCATTAAAGTCAGGCTGTAAAAGGGAGATTGCACTTTGAACGCCAAGGAAACCATACAAGCTCTTAAGGAATGCTGTTACTTATTACCACAGTACATTTTTTAAAACTTAAAACATTATTTTTCTTCACAGGAGGCTTGGGGAGAGAGAAGTTTGGTGCTGTGCTCTTAAGCTCTGTTCTGTTTAAACTTGATTGTCTTCAGGGGATCCAGTGGTGCTTGAACTTGCTCCTGTTGAAACCACTGGGGCCAGGCTTGCACTTCCAGTGATTAATTAGCAACGTGAGGTTTTATCTGCTGAGATTGCTGCCAAATCCTCTCCTGCTTTAAGCAGTTTTAAAACAGTTCTGAACTACGCTGAAGGCTGGATATAACATTTTCAGAATCACTGTTCCCCAAGTACGAGGTACTCCATCATGGAGTAATGAACACACACAAATATTCCCAGGCTCAGCCCAGTGAAATGTTCCAAGACAACACATTAAGATTATAATATTTTGAGTATGTATTGATATAATAAAACAGTTTCACACTGTTAGAGCTGCTGACTAGGGTTTAAATGCACAGGAGGTGAAGAACAACTCCACTAAGGCGATGTGCTTCCCTCAACAGCCAGCACAATTCTTTAAGAGCGAATATTGTGGCATTTCTGTTCCCCTGACCTGCTGAGCTTTTCTCTCCCCAGACCTTCTTCTGTCCCTACAGACAGCACGTGAAAACACCTGAAAATTCAGAGCTCTCTAAATTGCCCCCTCACAAGCATTTGCAATAATAACATAAACTGGGGAATGAATGAAACTCTCCCAAATCCCCATGGAGTTGTTCAGTTAATTGGAGGTGGGGTCTTGTACACCAATTGTGCAAAATGCAGACTTTGCTCATCAAGTTCTAAAATAGATTAGCAAATGTGTGCAACAATCTTGTCCCATTTATTTTGGAGCAAATTCTCTCCAGTGCATAATATACTGTCAATATTTCTGCACCAGCTCAGCCATACTGACTGTTAAAGACAGCAACTGCTAATAGAGGCCAAAGTTGTAATATTGAGTTGAAAGATAACAATACTTTGTTTACAGTTTTTTTACTAAAAGGCACGGGAATCAAAGTAGAAAATGACAAGAGCACAGCAGAAGTGCCAGCTGTCAAAAATCTCCACTAACACATCATATCATATTGTCTACCCACTCTTTTCTTTCCCTAGAGCATGAAATTTCACAATTTTCACACAATTCTCACATTTCCATCTGCTTAATAATGAAGATAAATGTTATAAATAGGAAATCAAGACATTACAGATTCTCCAATAATGAAACAAGCGATAATAATATTAAAGTGTGAATTACATTGCAGGGTGCTAAGGTAATTTTTTAGATTACAGTGTTACTGTAATCCTTTTTACATACATTACTTCTAAATCATTCAATGCACAGGCATTACTTAGGTTGCAAACTACAAGTGCTTTATCATATGTATAGACTTCCAAATAAACATTACAAACATGCTAAAAAATCCATCCATTAAATATAACATAGGTTAACCAAAAGATAATATTCATCACCTATGGTATCTTTTACAATTTACATGTCATTATTGAAATTATTTGAACACTACAGATCTCAAAAACAGCTCGCTGGTACCAAATTGGTCCATTCAGCCTGCAGAGACTTTTGAACAGCTGCTCTCCTGAAAGCAAGCAAGAGGATGTTGAACGTTGCACTTACATTCCCAGACCGATCTGGCACCTTTGGCTTCACTGACGCTTTTAGAGCGTGTCTTCAAACCATTCCTTCCATCTTCACCTCACCAGTTTTCACCTGATTTTCCTCCCACTTCTCCTCAGACTCATGAAATGTAGGCTTTCTCTGCGGGACCCACCTTCATAACCTGCTCAACAACCAACATGCCTCCACCCCAGGCGAGAAAGAAAACAAGTTACACCTCCTCAGCCCGGCCTCCCCCTGCTCCTGCCAGGCTCTCTGAGTGCCATAAATCCAGTGCCAATGTTTTTCACAAAAGCAGCCCCAGAGAACGTCGATTTGGGGTCAAACACATTTCACTTCTACCGTTTCTTGGCTCGTGGTAGAAGCAGTGCTTCTTGCAAAAATTGTCCAGTGGAACTGTGTCAATAACTCACCGGAGTTATCCCTGTGTTGTTTTCAAGGGAAAATTAGCATTGGGGGGAACATTTATTCTGCATTTTGTGTCCAGGTTTGTTTATGTGTTTAAGCCCATCTTTCATTTTCTTGTATTACCCTTGAAAGCTGTCAGAAATACCTGCTAGCAAATGTTGATGTGCCTGTTCAGGTTACGGTGAAATCATTTCCCATTTAATCATCCTGAAGGGTGGAGACGTGACAAAAACCCTTTGAAATGTGATGTTGCAAGAAGTACTGGTTTATGGGCCAGCTAATTGTTATTATTAACTCTGATTGTCCGTTCCAGCAATGCTTCCACAAAGGGGTGCTCAGACACACAGCTGGTAACCAAAGACAGAGTATTTATCCTTAGTGGCAACTCCAGGAGATTAACGAGTTTCTGTAAGCACCCATGGAGCTTTTTGGGGGCACAAACCAAAGGAATGGTGCACTGTGGGTTTATTGCACCTCGAAGAGGCAGCATTGCTGAATCCAGCATGGATAAGTCATATCTGACACAGCCAAAAGGCAGGATTTCATAGGGCAGCAAAATGTTCTCTGCTGACTTTTGTTCCACAAAATCTCCATCTATAAACTCCTTGGAACCTGGAAACATAAAGCCTGCGATGAGCTGGAATGCACAGTTGCAAGATCAAGGGCTACATGAATTGCCTTGCCTTTTAAATATTTCTTCTTTTTATGAACTTGGTGATCCAGCGTTCTCTGGTCTATCCTGCCCAGTTCAGAATCCAGTAAATCTCAAGTTCATCAATTCAAAATTTTAGTGTGCTCTTCCTTAAAAATAAAGTGGGGTCATTGCAGAATTGAGTGTCTTATAGACAACAAATTATGCAATGTTTTTTGTTTAGGCTCTCTGCCATGAATTTAAGAGCAGGGATCCTGGGGGAGCTCAGGAAAACACAAGCCTGGTAATACATCCTCACTTCTGCTAGCTGCATTATTTCCTCATCAAAACAAACTGAACTCACATTAGGGGCTATTCCATTTCTAAGCTAAGGCCAGAAAATGCCACAAAGTGAAAGTGAAGAAGCTGCCTTGCAAAATGATTGTCTGGCAGAACCTTTGGGGAAAACGACCTTCAGTAATCCGTAGATGATGATTTCTGATTGTGTGTTTGTATCAACACACGTGCAAAGCAGAGTCCCTCTGTTTGGCTAAGCTGTGCAAGGTTTGCAAAGCCGCACACGCACCTCCTGCACTGGTGCCAGGGCCGTGAGCCGTGTGAAATGAGGGCAGTGACACCAACACAGCCACCCTGTGCTCTGATCCCTGGGCCCACGACCACCCTGACTGACAGCACTGGCATTGTACCTCCGGGTCAGTTTTCTGACCCACTCTCGTGTCTAAATTAGGATTCACTAACTCACTTCTATCCCAAGCAGCCCTTCTTCACTGCAAGCTGTTCCCACCTTTGCAGAGGATGATCTTCTGCTCTGTTCCAGTGTGAAGTGTAAACCACCAGCTCTGATGTCCCTATTTATTCTCTTTGATTTTATGTTGGAACTGTGGGGGAAGAAGTACTCACATGGGGCTGCTTTACTGTTTGTTGTTTGCTGGAATTTCCCCTGTGGTTCCTCATCCACACTTCAGGCTCATCCAGGGAGAGATTGTCTTTTCTTGATCAAAACAGGGTTTAATCCAGGAGGACTGGAAGACTCAAACTAGAGGAAAATAAAGCTCAGACTCAAAGATAAGCTATGTAGTGGGTTAATAAGTTAGGCATTTCAGTAAGAGCCAAATAATTTGTCATGAGTGATCAAATTTAATTCCAGTATATACGGTATTGGGCACACTTACCAACCACACACTACACAGGTAAGATAGTTTCCTGTCCATTGAAGACATGCTACCTTAGGTATTTGTAGAAGACAAATTAGTTTGAGATCATTTTACTTTATGGCACAAATACTGCCAATTTAAGACAAAATGTTTTATGTTCCTTACTCTCACGTGATTGGTATTACGCATGAAGCGTTGCAAAGCTCTGCTGAAGCACTGAGCATACTCTTACACACCAGCTATTCCCACAGGAAAGAGAAGAAAGGGGAGGTGTTCAGAATTTTACTCTTCTCCTGTCCTGATGTAATAGTGCAAAACCATTCCAAGTTTCTGCATATTCCAACAAAATATCACAGAGATCTGCAGGAACCATGACCCATGACAGTCCTTGGGCTTTTGCTCCCTCACAAACTCTAGAAGAGCACATACCAAGATCTGGGGAAGGGGAAACCATAACCCATCATGAGAATTAATAAACAAGCAATGATTTTCAAGCGCACAACTTGATGGGAAGGACGTTGCTTAGTAACTTCAGCAGCTGGATCTGCTGTAAACCCGTGATGTCGCTTGGCAACGGAAAGCTGAGCTGGATTTTTGTGAGAGCTGTGAAATGGTATTTTCGTGCCCTTCCCCCAAGAAAACCATAAATTGCCTATGGAGATCACATCACTGAGCCCATGTAGGGATGAGATTCAGAGGACAGCAGAGGATGCAGCCCAGCCTTGGCTGCTGTGCCCCACTTCATTTACAAGTGTGAAAGAAAAGAAGCAGGGACGCTGAGCTACCTGCCACTAGGACATGAAAGCATGTTTTAAAAAACAGGCTATGAAAGTTAAAAATTATTCTTCCCATTTCTGGCTAATTTTCAATCAGGATGACAACCTGGCCTGGAAAAATCCAGTTGATGACATACTTCCATTGCTTCTAATCAGCCCCATGTGGCACTTCAGGGCGCTCCTTCAGATGTTTAAGTTATGTTTTATGGCACAAAAGTGCAGAAGAAGGCACATATTTCTTTGGAGATTAATGGATTTGCCCAAGGTTAAAAAGCTCACCAAGTGGCAGAAGTAGGATGTCAGCGCTGGCTTCCTCAGCATGCCCCAGTTACCAGACTCTGCTGGAATTTGAGTTAATGTTATTGGAAGCTCCATCAGGAGGTGCCCTTCCTAAGGAAACATGGGGGAGCTAAAAATATTTTGGTTTACTTTCTATCTAGTAATATTCTCCCAGCTGTAAAAAGAGAGTCTATCATTTCAGCTCTTAACAGAACTTCCCTAATACTATATAGTTTCAAGCAATAATAAATAAAAGTGATTGTGGGAATCTTAAGTGTGATTTTTTTTGTATCCTACTTATCCCTTAACTGTCTCTTTGGAAGACTTGGACCTCAGATAATTCTGTGTTTTATCTGCTAGTCCCATGAGGATGCCATGGCCACCTCAGGGTGCCTAAAATGGTGCTCAGTGCCTACATCTGTGGATCTCAATAAACTTTCCCTGGGGCATTGAGCATTAAATGTTTTCATGTCACGCACATTCCCTTCTGCTGCACTGGCTGCAGATGTCAAAGCGCTGCACAGGGCTTAGTCCTTAAAAGCGATGCCAAAAGTTTTTCATAAGAATATATATGATCCAAGTAAGAATATCCAAGTATTGGAACATTCCTCTTTCCAAACCACACTTACACCGGCAGTTTTTCACCAGATTCCATATGCAGCACTGGCTCTCTCTCCATGTCCACGTGCACGTTCCAGCTATGGAGAGCTGGAGACAGAATCCTATTTCAGTTCTCAGCACTGTCACCGAGACACACAAAGCAGTCACACGCAGACAAGAGATTTCGCAAGGCAGAGGTCCTTCTGATCCCAGCTCACAGCTGAGAGAGCGGAGAGAAGAGGAGGACCCTTTGTTTATTTTTTTACTTTTTATACATTTCTGGGTCTAGCAGAAGATTGGCTTTTTGGGGTTTCCACCCCTCAGCCTCAGTGACCAGACCAATTGTCAGTTACAATTGTTTTCAGGTTAGAAATATGCAAACAAAGGACAGAGAATGAAAAACAAAGGATTTGTTTATATTACTTCTGTGGGAAAGGTAGAAAACTGCTCTAATATTCAACAGTAACTAAAAGATCTGACTCTATTTATGAAAATCAAAAGGCTAATAAAGAAACTCAGAAAAACCAGGGTAACACACCACCACCTCCAGCTAACAGGGCTTGAGAGCTATAGGGGAGGCTGACCTACATAGCTCACCTGGTCAATCTGTGCCTATCATCGTGCAAGACTGAAAAATATTTCCTTAATATTACTGCTAGCCTTTTCTAAACAGCTAATTATGATTTATGAACAATACCTCCCCAACACTTGTATTATGAGACATATTTGACTGTGTAAGTCAGGTCCACAGCCAATTTGGCAAAGTTTACATGTGTTTTCACACTCTGAATGCAAACAGTCATTCAGTCAAAGAGAGGAATTTCTGTTCCTAAATCTCACAGCTGAGGCAGGAAGAGCATGCCCTCTGACTTGGGGCAGAATTCTGGAAGCAGCAGTGGGAGGTCTGATGTGAAGGGAGGATTTTTAGAACCTGCTCTCTGCTCCTCGAGCTGGTCTGCCTGCTCTGGTGTCCATTCTCAGCACTGGGAGCGGTGGGACACGACTTGGAGAGACAAAAATCCATGTTTTGTGAGGCAGAGCAGGGAACGAGGTGGGATCAGTTGGCTCAACATGTCCAGAGGCACGTGTAGGGCCTGGGAAGAATGTGCCACAGGATGAATAATTCCTTGCCTCTTTTCAGGTCTTTCCTCCTTCAGGTTATTTTTCCTGCTCTCCCTTCTGAGTTTACCTGTTTCTTCTGTTTGTGCATTCCCTTTTTTCCCCTCCCTTTCTCCAAGAGGCTCAGTGGAGACACAAGGGAGAGCGGAGTTGTCACAGGGACTGGTTTTCTGGGGGCAGGGAAGAGGCAGATCCAGAGCTGCTCAGGGTGGAAAGGGTTCCTCCCTGCTTGTTCTGCTTTAGCTGTGGGGTCTGAACCAGCTGCCAGCAGCTGTCTCTCCCTAACTGTGGATGGCAGCAGTATTTAATCTCCCACTTTTCTGGCCTGAGGTGTTTGTTGACATGTCAGCGTTGGCAGGTTGCAGCTGCTTTTCTGGGCTTTGTGCTCACACACCCTCTGTGCCCACACAAACATCCCAGGAGGGCAGGACTCCTTCCTGGGCTCCTGGAAAGCCTCCAGCGCTCAGAGACTCTCCCTGGGCTGAGGGGAGGAGGTTTAATGGTTTTCTTTCTGCTGACACCACACAGGTACACAGATGTATACACATGCATATATTACATATATATATAAATGCAGATATCTTATGCAGATGATTTTCTTCATCCTCAGTTAGAGGCCATTCATCCTGAGGCTGTTTTTAGTAATTTCATGATAGCTGTTAGATCACTGAGTGAGAAGAAATTAAATAAAAACTCTGCTATTGTTTATTTTGCAGTTGTCAATACGTGATCTATCAGTAGTGAGAGCAGGCTGTGAAAATAAATCTCTCAGGAGAGCTGCACATCAAGACAACTTGCTAATAGCCAGACAGGGGTTAGATTTCATATTCTAGTCCAAGCAAGTGTATTTTTGCAGGACTAACTCTGGGAACTGAGTCACTGACCTCTGAAATTATAGTCAAGATAGTGCTCATAAGTTGTTTACAAAGATTCCCGAGTTTGGGAAAAAGAAAAAATATTTACTTTGAAACTAAATTTGTTGAGTTTCTTCAGTCTTCTGCACCTTGAAAACAGTTAGATTAAGTAAACACAACACTTAGATGTACTGTGAGCATTTGGTTGGATTACTTGTGTGAGCTCCTCACTGATTCACAAAGCAGGAGAATGCTGCTGACATTTTAGAAAAGCAGAAACTGAGGCACAGGGGAGCCAAGCAGGAAAGTACAGCTGGTGTTCAGCCCTCAGAAGAATGGTACAGAAGAAAGATGATTACTGGTTTGACTTGGCATTATTGTTCTAAAAGAAGAGATTATATTTTACATGGAATATTCCCTGGATGATGGACTTTTCTGAGTACGATCTAACCCTGCACAAAAAGACTCCATCATGTTTCAAGGCTCATCAGGACCAAAATGCTTCCTCATGCTTATTTGTAAGGTCAGCCACAAACAGTTTTGTGCAGAGTAATATCATCCTGAAAGATATCATAAATAAATTTAAAAAAAACCCAAAAAACCCTCAACAGTAAGGTTAAAATAATTTCATGTGCTGTTTTTCCAAAGGATGATAATTGCATACTAATAAGAATGTTTCTTTACAGACATTACCATAGTTTCATACCTGTTACCGTGTCAAAACTAATGCAATGAATTAATGTTTAAGCTGAATGTAAATTATAAACCCATTTTCCCCCTGATTCCTTTGATTCAGCTAAGCAGAATTGCAAAACAAGGTTGAGAGAAGTCAGTTACAGCCAGTCTTTCATGTATTTATGATAACCTGGAGACAACAAATGGTGCCTGAACTGCAGTATCCCCCTCTAGACGGGGTTTCATGTTTGCCTTTGTGGCAGTGGCATTTTTAGAAGATGATCTAACCCTGTGCTGGTGGGAAGTGGTCCTGGTCATCCCTGGTGGTTGGTGGAGATAAAGTTACCTAAGCTGCTCACTGCTGTTACAGATGGCACAACTCTTCATCCTTCTGACAGACCTAAACCTAATCAGCTTCACCTAATGACAGATTTAAACTCTCATAACTTATAGCCTTCTCCAGCTGAGTCCCCACTATTTATGTTCGTGTTCTCATTTTCCACTAATATGACCAATATCCAGTTTCAGAAGTTCACTCTTAATTTACAGGTGTATTTTTTTCATTGGCATTTCATCATCATTAAGGAATATGCTAGCTGCAGGCTTTACAGTACCTTGACTCAATCTCAGTTCTGATTTAGGGAGGGTTCCCTGTAGACCAGGCTCACAAAATAGTTGTTATACATTATTTTGCACTACACTGGCAGATTTAAGCAGGGATTGTAACATGGAATATATAAAATTTCTACTTTAAACAGAAAACCCTGACAGCGTGTAGGCAACTAAGCATAAAAAGTGGATATTAACCATGTTTCAAGTCAGTGCAATGAGCACAAAATAAGGCCAACAATTGTTTGTCCAGCTTAAAGTTTGTGTGAATAAAGATTTAGGTTTCTTCTTGTACCCAAATGTGAGTCTTTTCCTCTTGTTTGAGTAAACTCCTAAAGATTACTTGGTGAACTCCTGTGCATCCAAAAAGGAGTAATATTCTTCTCTGAAAAGTGTGATAGCCCATAGATTGACTCAAACCTCTTTAAATTTCATGTGTAAGAACAGAACTTGCCACAAAATGATATTATGAAACTGTACAATATATTAGTGCAAAAAGCTTAAGCGTAGTTTCTGAAACTCTTGAATCTTTTTACCAGTAGAAATGATTTAATAGAGCCATGACTGAAATATTTGTTGTGGCCTGGTGAGTCTTCATGCAAGAACTAAATATTGCACCTAGGACAATTAAGAAATGTTGAGGCTCATTTATTAGAATGCAGGAATATTTCCACGGTCAGTGCTCCTGACACATTTCACCCCTTGGTGTGAGCACTGTGTGATTTAAAAATCTACCAAAGGAACAGAAAAAAACAAAACAAAAACAAAAACAAAACAAAACAAAAACCCCACAAAAAAAACCCCAACCCCACTTTATGTAGACCATGAATTTAAACCTCCTGCCCTTTGTACCATGCTGAGATTTTCATATGGGTTCAATAAAACTGTGCAATGCTCCAAAAGTGTGGCTAAAACCAGGTCTTTCTCATCAAGAAAGTGGTTAAGTATAATTTCCAGCTTTACTCACTTACTGTGAGTAACAGGCAGTGTAAAAAGTGTGCATGCAACTTATCACAACAGATACTAATAACTACCCTATGTTCAATAGTATCAACATGCTGTGGATATAAAACACAGAGACAAAAATATGGGCAGCAGATCACACCGCTGTTAGAACTGACAGCTTTGCATAATGGAGCACACACATCCCCCTCAAGTGCTGGAGAACTCATGCTAAAAACACATTAAAATCTAGGCAGAAAAGGTCAAAACCTGCAGATTTATGAAACTGGGATTTTGGCACTCACAAACAGCTCCTTTGTACTTTTTCCCCCCCTTTCCTTACTGCAGCAATCGTGTTTCTGGCTTCAACCAGGGGTTGCTCACGATGTCGGTTTGTCAACATCAAAAATTGTTTGTGCTTCAGAAGATCTAGAAGGATCCTCTCTGCCTTTTTTGGAGGGTTTGTGAAAATCTGACAGTGAACCTTCAGTGCACAGAAATGGTGCTGTTTGGCTGACACTTCACAGAATCACAGAAAACAGAGCTGAGGAACAAATCCTTCCCTATTTTAGTATCTCCCCAAAAGAGGTATTTTTTTTTTACAGGTCTGCTGGAGGAAACACATTTTGGGAATGGGACAACACATTTTGAAATAATATTTACCAAAGAATTCTTTTGTGTCAGTTGGTCAGTTCCTAAGATCTATTCTGCAGAAACATCCATGGTGTTGGTTCACTGATAAAGTTTTCTGGTTTATTTCATTGTTTCTAGGGAGATTATCTCACCATCCTGCTTTCTTACTCACAATTCTACTGGTCTTGTTCCCTTCTAAAATATCCCTGTAGAAAATACGGCAGCTGTTCATATCAAAACAAAAATATTAGCACTATATTAATCACATTATGTTTTGGTAGCAAGAAAAAACTGTTTTCACCGAGTCAGGTTGCCATGAACCAGTAAATCTTTTCTGATTACTTATACTGAGAAAAGCAGAATTCATCTAGGTAATAAAATAAATCATCCTTACCTTTTATTTATGCACAGACCCATTAAAGTCCTACAAAACTTCCCGCAGTACACTACTGTTTACACATGAAACAAATAAATATAAATATCTGAATCCATTTGCAAGGACTCAAAGCTGGCTGAAGCTTGCTTTTCCCCAAGAATAAAGAGTTCTGGCTGGATCTTTTGCTTGCTGGGAAACCAGAGAAGTAAATGAGTCTGTCAAGCCCTAACTAGCATTTAATGACAAATTTAATTTGGCAAGACTATATAGTTCAGTATTTTGTCAAGCTTGCTGAGGCTTGTATATGTTGTATATGGATCTTGACCAACAGCTGTATTTTCACAGGATCCTGCATTAAAGAGCTTCTAATGAAAACATACAAAAATTAAATCAAGCTTTGTTTCACCATGTGATTTTTAGAGCACAGTACTTATAAAGGATTATGTCAAGAAAAATAAAAACCATAATCTCTGATGGCTCAACTCTTATCCTGGCTGTCAGCAGTGCAGCTCTTCGAACCATTAGTTTCTGCAATTAAATGTGGAATCAATTAACTGCACTTAAGCCATTCATTTAGCATTAAGCCTAGATCACAGAAGCAGAGTAAAACGTTACTCTTTTCAAACTTGATATGGACTTTACTGATAAAACTCCAACCCGAGTGTAACTTAGGTCAGATTATGTTGGCTTTTCCCCAGACAAGCTTCCCACAGATTGTTCAAATGCTTGATGAAAACACCAGCCAGGCAATTCATGTGTGTGCAAAGTGCCCACTGATCTCCTTAGGCCAGGGTACCCAAGCCTGTCATTGTCACAGGACTCTGCCCTGGAGATGGAGAAATGACTGGATGTGATGCACATGCAGATGTCAGGTTAATTAAAACGAAGCCAGCGAGGATTAGATCATCTACCCACAGGCCCATCTGACTTTTCTGGTCAACTACCAGCACTTTTTCCTGTCCAAAATCCTTATAAAATAAGATTTATAGAGTGAGTACATGTATTAGCATTGAATTAAACTTTGAATCTGTAATGAAAACATTTTGACTTGAAGGGATGTATTTTTTTTTTAACTCCTATATTTCTGTGGGTTTCTAATCCATCTTTTTGGGCTGTGTAAAAGGAAAAGGCAGTTAGCAGCTTGATCCTGAAGAGTTGATTCACAAAGACAAAATTCAAGCTATAAACACTCTGTTTTTAAGGTAAGATCAGGTTTTTTGGGGAATACCTGCTTTATAATACAGATAGAAGCATGCCTGCCATGGTCATCCTGTGCCTGTCAGTAAGATTGCTAGTTTTGCCAGAAGACAAACCCATTTTTTTAAACTTGGAAAACAGTTTCCAAAACATGATGATAATATAAACCCTGTTCAATAATAAAATCCAGAAATAACTGAAGTGACCATTGACTTACACATTGACAGTGGATTTCAATATCATGTCATCAATGTTAAAAAGCAGTAACAACCAAACTTTTGCTAACCTCATTTCGATTTAATTGGTTCTCCTAGTGTGTAAGACTGGAAGTGACTTCAACTACCTGAAGATTTCTAAGTTTTGGGTCACCAGAGGCAATATTGTACCTACAGCTGCTCAGTGTTGTGTTTCATGGCCTGAAACAAACTTTGCTCTGCATGAAAGACAAAACATCGGAGACAGTTCCCACTTAAGAAGATCATCAAACATCTGCACAATCTGTTTAGTGAGCAGCCAGCTCATTTCATCCCTGAAATTCTGCATGAGAAACACACATTCTTGTTGTTACATGGCAACTTCAAAACAACAAGCAATCCTTCCTGACATAAGCCCTTAGAACTGTTTCTGCAAAAACAAAACAAAACAAAAAAGAACAAGTGGAAGAGAGCCACTTTTAACAACTCCAGCATTTGCAAATAGTTATGACAGTCTGTAATGTTGTAACTTGTTTTTAAAACGGCTATTTTAGGACATGAACATTTAATGATCAGTCTCTTGGTCTTAGAGAGATACTGACTAAACAAGACATCATCCTGTAGACACGCTATATAGGGTATGGGATTGTAAAACAAGTTATACAAGAGAGCATGAAACTATAGAACCTCAAAGGAGACACTTTTTTTCTGGTACAGAGGAAAAAAAATTCTTTTACTTGTCGGACACTCCCTTTGCCTTTTTGTAATGTCTAAAACATAATTAGTAAACTGTTTTGAGTCTAGACATTTTAAAATTTAAAGAACTGATTAAAAAAAAAAAAAAATACTTACCCAATTTTCCTCTTGACTAAAAATGAAAATGCACCGCTCTGTCCCTGATTTTTATAACCTTCTGCACTCCTTCCCTCCTGGCTGGTGTGTGGATCCCCTTTCTCCCCGGATCACATGAAAGTGTTCTATTAATGTGAATTGGCTGATGTTTGAGAACACTATGCTGGAGAGCTATGAAGTGTAAGGAATCTGACCCAGGGAGCTGTGGGGCTATGACACATCAGTTCTTCCCAGGAATTCTCAGTTGCTGGATGGGAATGACACGGGACAGGTCCTGTGCACTGGGAGCAGCACGTTGGCACCGCTGTTGTGGGAATATGGATTGCTTAAGGCAGGGAGACAAGTTCCATGTTAAACCAATGTCACTGGAATTTCACCCTCTGGCTTTTTGCTCCAGGACTGTAACTTCCCAGGCTGTCCCTTTCACCTGACCTCGCAAGCAAAGGTTGGGGAAATGGATCAATTTAGCAGGTGACAAATGTAAATAACAACAGCACTGCTGCCTGAAGTCAACCAGCACGGAAATGACAGCTGCCTTAAAAACACCACTGCAAGTCAGCGCTGCTCTGCATGTCTCCTAAGGAATGCCTTGCTGGAGCTCAGGAGGAGCACTCAAAGCCTAGGAACGCTGAGAGATTACCTGGCAGGACGGAGAGAAGCAAAAAGAACTTTTCTGCCCCGGCTGCCGTCTCCATCCCTCTGCCTGCGTTCAGTTTTCTCTGGGGGGCAGGAAAGAGGGAACGCAGCTTTGGCTCTTCCCACATGGGATGAGATGGAGCTTTCAGCCACTGCTTTGAACGGGGTGGTTGGAGTTGGAGTGTTACATCTGGGAGCCTTTCAGGGAACCAAGCCACGCCACTTCAGCAGAGTTGTGTCAACCATAAACCCCCAAAGCACGTGCCGCTGCAACAGGAAACCCGCAGCAATCGCTGAAATGGCTTTTAAGTGGAGCACGTTTTCACTCACATGGTACTTCTGGAAAAATCCCTTCCTTGGGATATACAGTTCCAGAAAGGACAAAAAAAACCCCCCAAAACATTGCTTTCCTAATGGGTTGTGAGTTACAGGCCTTTAAACACATAAATATAAATATGTCCACATTGGCACAAAATATGAAGAAATGATTGCTGGGATAGGATTAAACCTATCACAAAAGTGCTTAGGCATAAGTCAGTTGTTTGCATGGTATTGGCAAAGTTCAAGAGGTGATAATTTGTAGAGTCTCCTATAAGAAATAGTCAATTCATTATTTTTCTGTGAATACAGAAATTATTAGCATATTAAATTTTTTATGTCCAAAAAATCGCCACGCAGTTCTGCAAAATATGTGCACAAATCCTTAGAACACTAATGGGCCCTCCGCTTTTGCAAAAAATCTGAAATTATTCAGCATTTGCTTTTAATTTGTTTGCTCCTCCATTCAAGATGTGCTGGATGGACCACCAAGGCTGCAGCTGTCTGGCTATTCTCCACTCTGAGGCACCACTGATACATGTGTATATTTCCTAGTCCTTCTTGCAAAGATTTTATTTTATTTTATTTTATTTTATTTTATTTTATTTTATTTTATTTTATTTTATTTTATTTTATTTTATTTTTCTGCACTGCTGTTTGATTGTAGGGAAAAAGTGGAAGGTTTTCGGCATTTTGGCCTCCGGCAGCTTGACTTCCAGATGTTACTTTTGTAGCAACCTGGTGTCAGTCTTTCACTTAATGAAACATTCTAAGCCCTTAAAAAGAAAGCGTTTCTGGTGCCAGAGAGGGTTTGATCCTACCAGGATTTTTTTCCCACCAAACTGGGCCCTGTTTTGTTTTGGCTTTTTTTCATAGTTCTGTTAATAATTGTTCTTTCATACTTCTTTGAAAATACCTTCTTAGACTGGCACAATGCATATGGTGATGTGATGGGCTGTAACCTAATCCACACTGCTGAGGAATATCTGGGGCCAGATTTTCACCTCCCACAGGATTATCTGTAAATACACAAATAAAAGCTGCTGCAAGAACCAGGTATACTAATTCACACCTCTGCATTGCTAAAACTATGTTTTTACATTAGCTACACTCATTAAGAGCTTCCCCTCATCTGTGTTTGCTTGCAGGGCTGGCAGCTGAATGCCAAATATCTCAGATGTTTAATTTCTGTTGTTTTCAATTAGCCCAAGCCCCATTTCAGATACCAGGATTAACTTTATATCAGGAAAAGCCATCACTGGGCAACAGGTCCTGTGTTGCTGTGTTTTCAGACAACTAATTTCTTGTTTTATCTCTTCATCCTGAATGGGAGCATTTATTTTGGTGTATTCAACGAAAATGCAAAAAGGTTTATGTTTTAAAATTATAAGCAACGTTGCTTATAAGTGACTAAAAGGTCTCATTTAAAGACAAATCTTTTTCCATTAATGCCTGGGAACATCTGCTAGAAAATCAGGACAAGTGATCAGATTTGATAGTAAATGAAACAGCGGTAGATCCACGTTTTAAGGGCACTGGTGTGCTGCACAATTCCCAAACTGAGATGCACTGTGAATCCCTCTTGTAATTCACTGCTCAGCACCATAAAAAACCACATTACTGCTCTGTATTTGGTGACAATGGAAACTGACTTTTGCTTGCTGAAATACAGTACCTGTATGATCATGGGATATACGAACTGTACATTAGGAATTAGAGTTCAGTTGGAGATCTGCTGCTAAATGCCAGAAACTCTGCATTCATTTCTGCACCCTGAGAGGAGCAAAAGAGGGAATGGTGAAATCTGCACACAGTGAAACTCTCCCATTAGATCTGAAACGTCTATTTTAGGATTCCTCTATGTGAGTCTTCTCAATTCCATGAGAATAAGGTTTTATGTATATGCATGGATGAGAACTGAATGAACATCAGACAAAAAACCAGTCTGGGTGTATAAAGACAGCTGGAGAATCTTGCAGTCAGCTGCAGGTAGGACATTTTCTTCACTTACCATTTTCACTGTTGACAGTAACAATTGGCATAGATACAAAATAATCACTAGGAAAGCACAGATCTGATCATCTGGGCAAGCAGAATTCTCAAAGCAAAAAAGCAGGGCAATGCCTTGCAATATTGCGGAATGTTGAGTTCTTGTTAGGCATAGTGAGATGACAGTAAAAAATTTGAACTCACATTTGTTAAGCCTGCATCCTGAATATTTTTTACCACGTGTTTGTGTACTGCAGTGTACAATGGGCCCCAGTCTTGTTTGGATCCTCTCTTGAGCCTTTCTCTGTCAGCATCCGAAAGCAAATTACTCATATCAAATTTGCAATGCAAATTTGACAGCACTCCACAAGTCTCACAAAGAATAGAAAATTGTTCAAGAATTCAAATATAATTTTTTTAATGCTCAACTGAAGCATTACATATATTAAACATATATTTTGAAAGCTAGCTTGTGTGTAGTTGCAGTCTGTCGTCCTGCTGAAGTACTGGTTTGGGGAAACTGAAGTAGATCCATGTCTATATACTGAGTCAAGCTGATCGATGAAGATGTTTGAGGAAATACTCCCAAAAATACCTTAAACCCACCACACAAGAGTTAGAACAACATAACAGTATTAATCAACAAGGAAGTGGTAAGTGTTGTGATTTATATTTTGCAGGCACCAGCAGGACCAGGAAAGCGATCATCCCCCTGCTCTCTGCATTGGTGAGGACACACCTCAAGTGATTACATTCACTGTTGGGCCCTTCACTAAAAATGGACATTGAGGTGCTGGAGAGATTCCAGAGAACTCTTCTGAGGAGTGGCTGAGGGAGCTGGGGGTTTTTAGTCGCAAGAAAAGGACGCTCAGGGGGGCTTTCATCGCTGCCCACATCGCTGAGGATGCGGTGAGGTGGGACCGGTCCCTGCTGTGTCTGCACTGAGACAGCCAGAGGAAATGGCTTTAAGCTAAGACAGGGTGAGACATCAGATTAGATGTCAAATTTATTTTTTTTTCCCACTGTTAGGTACTTAGGCATCAGGAATAGATTCCCCAGGGAGGCGGTGGAGTCGCGGTCCCTGGAGGCGTTCGGGAGGAGCTGCGCGATGTGGTTTAGGGGTTACAGTGACCGCGCTGGGCGGACAGTTGGACCGGACCATCTCGAAAGCCGCTTCCAAGCCCGATGACTCCACGATTCTAACTAGGCGGTCTTTAAAGTCCCTTCCAACCCAAACCCCCGCCTCGCTCCCCACGCCCCGCGGCTCTCCGCGCCCGCAGCGCCCTCCCGAGGCAGCGGAGCGGCCCCGCCCGCGCCGGGCTCCGCGCACCGCCCGCCGCCGCTCACGGCTCGCCTGCGAACGCCTTACGAGGAAGGAAGTCAATGTTAAAGGAGCGCTGAGAGCTCGGTAACCGCCTCCGCGGCCGGTCAGAAAGGCCCGACGCTGTTCGCGGTGGAACACACCGCGCAGCCGGCAGAACCCGGGGCGGAAAACGGCGCCCGTAGGGAAGATCGCGACCACAAGCGCAGCGGCTCAACGAGCAGCGGCCGTGCCCGCAGACCGCTCCGCGATCCTCTGCGGCGGACTGCGCAGGCTCGGCTCGGTGCGTGCATCCCGGGAAGCTCGCCGCAGGCGGGAGGCGGGCTCATCGCGGCCGTATCCAGCGGCTCCGGGTGACAGCCGCCGCGGCCGCGCACCCGCCATGTCGCACACCGGCGACGGCGGCGAGTCCTCGCCGGCCTCGCGGGGCCGCCGCTCGCGCCCGCCTCACGCCCAGGAGGACACGGCGGAGGCGGCGGGCGAGAGGCTGCGGCAGCTCAACATCGGCGAGGGCGACGACAGGGAGCACAACAGGATGATCCGGAGCCAGTACCGGGAGCTCATCTCCAGCGTGCAGCGTAAGGAGGCGGCGAGGGGAGCGCCGGGGCCGCGGGTGCGGTGTCCGGGCTGGCGGCCGAGGGGGCCTCCGGGGATGGCGGCCGGTGCTGGGCGTGTGAGGAACTGCGGGAGCGTTCCTGGCCACTCCGGGTTCTTCCTAGGGCTGCCGATGCTTTCTTTGGGTTTGTACTTAGATCGAAATTGGACTCCCGGGAAGCACGGAATCGCGAAATCGTGGATCGGTTGGAAGGGACCTTACGAGTATTCTCGTTCCAGCCGTGTCAGGGACAATTTGCACTGTCCCAGATTGCTCCAAGCACTGTCCAGTCTGACCGTGGACGCTTCCGAGGATGGGGCAGCCACAGCTTCTCTGGGCCTCACCACCCTTACAGGGAAGAATTTCTTCCCGATACCTAAACGTGGTCGTCTTCAGTGTGAGGCCATTCCCCCTTGTCCTGTCCTGCCATTCCCCTTTGCCCCTGTCCTGCATCCCCTGGGATAGCGAGGTTACGAGGGATTTAGCTGCACTAACACACATGTGGTGCCTGCAGTGGTGCAGAGGAACAGTCAGCTTTAGACCTGGAGATGCAGTGAAATCCTTTAATTTTGCTTTTGCGGTGTCTGAGCTTTAGTTTAAAACTGCAGGTATCATTATGTGCCTGGACCAGAAACTCCTTCTTGGGCCTTCCAAAAAACGCCATGTAGTTTTTAGCATCTCTCCAGACAGGTGTGTGAGTCCTTCTCCTATGTGCATTTGAGTGAGTTGTGCTGTTTTTCCTCACAAAAATGTGGCCATGGTTGTGTGAGCAGCACTGCCAAGTCCAGCGACACGTGGGATTAGTTGTTTTTTTGAATACTTGATACATTTGTGCAGCTGTTTTGCAAGAGGCTACAGTGCAGTTTATGGGTGATCCAGCCTGTTTATAGAAGTGACCAAGCATACAGTTTTAGGGGCTGGTTTGTTTCTTTCATGGAAGTTCCACTCATTTCCCCAAGTTGAGCCTGTTTTGCCTGTGAGCTAAGTGGTGAGTGGTCTCTCCCTTATCTAGACCTGTGAGCTTTTTGTTCTGTTTTCTCTCCTTGGCCCAGTTGAGTGATGAAGCTTTGGTGGGCACCTGGCCTCCAGTCAGCATTAAACAAGCGCATTGTTTCTCAGTGCTTTTATGTTTAAGTAATTCAGGATTTCCTTTGTGTCTTTTCCCACAGAAAATCGAGAAGCCATGCTCAATTCCAGAAGCAACAGGCTGACAGAAGCTTTGGAAGAAGCCAATGCACTTTTTGATGGCGGTAAAACAAATTCTGTGGTCTTGAATTGATGTATTCGGCCAAGAGTGAGGTGATGATTCCTTACAAACAAAAGAGGGCAAGAGTGAAGTTGAGGTCCAAGTACTTAATCAGAACTTTTATATAACTTAAAATAGCTGTGTTAAGTTGAAGATTGGATGAGTAAGTTGATGTGAAAAAATAAATATCATTACAGTTTATTTGCTCTTAGAAATAACTCCTTGCTTTATTTTGATTCACTGGAACAATGTATATCAGTAATACACATAAAAATATCAGTGCAGAGGGGTTCATTTCACTTGAAAAGGTGAAAAAAATGATGTTGATAGAACTGTATTTATTGTTAAAGATCATGTGTTACTTTTCCACGGTTTGTCATTCTTTCCTTTTTTTAAAAAGGAATCCTTATAATGATATGCAAATATCATTATAAGGATTGTGTAAATGTGTTAGAGGTCATTGCAGTAAAAGGATTTCCAAAGCACTAAAGCTAGGGTGGTCCCTATGCTGAATCTGATAATTATATTTGTGACAATTTTGTATTAATCACCATAAAATCTTTCCTGTAACAGTTTGCCGTGCACGAGAGGCTGCGCTGGATGCCCAGTTTCTAGTTTTAGCATCCAATATAGGAAAGGAGAAGGCCAATGAGTTACACTCAGAGATGTCAGCATTTGACTCAACAGCATTTGCAGAAGACTTGGTAAGTTCCAGGCTCTGAATTTGCCAACGTTTCTGCTGGAGGTTTGCCCTGTTACAGAACCATAAAGCCTCAGATTGTCAGGCAGTACATGGCAGTTCTGGTGGAATTTAATGCTCTTCCTATCAATTTCTCTGATAAACTTTCTGCTTACTGTTGTTAATTGTCTTAAACTATATATTAAGCACTGGCAGTAGGGGAAAGTCTGACTTAAAATGCAGACACCTCCCCCATTATTGCACTGCTGCTGCTTTATCATGGTTCAGTCAACTTGTGCTCTTCTGCTCTTTTTTCAGTCACTCTTGTGTAGTTTCTCAGTAGCTAAGTAGTTTCTTTATCCTGTCCTCTGGTTTCTATGTTTTATGATAGAGTTCCTGAGGCCCTGTGTCACTGACATGAAATGGGACTTTGGGACACTTGAATGCTTTCAGACTGGTCACTTTGTCTCTTTGTACCATGGCTGGGGGAAGGGTGGGATCGAGAACAGCTTTTAAGCAGGCTCTTGGCTTTTTTGCTCCTTGAAAATTCTCCCTTATGTTACAGTAGATCAACAAGGAATCTCAAGTGTTTGCTCAAATCTATAAAAAACCATGAAGTTCAATTTATTTTTTTCCTGGGTTAGTGTGGACTGGTGGATGCAGGGATAGGCCAGAGAAGTTCTATGGTATTTGAGCAGCTGGGCTTCCTGTGTTCTTCCAGTTCAAAAACTGAGAGACATCTGAACTCTCAAGTGCAATATAAGTAATGTTGTGCTACTTCATACATCACTGAAAATGTGTTGGAATCTAAGAAGTTTTGTTTACCTCTGGCTTTCACTGGTTGCTGAACACAAGGGTGAATTTGAGTGTTCATCTGTTTTCATGGTATCCTCAGGAAAGCCAAAGTTCTTAGGCAGTGGTATTAAATACAAATGTATCAGGCAAACACCACAATACAGTGTTTCACCATGAATGTATTTACAGGTTTACCTTTAAATGAATTTTTATTGCAGCTTTTTTGTTGTTGTTGTTTTTTGGGGTTTTTTTGTTTGATTTTTTTTTTTTTTTTTTTGGTAGCTGACCTTTATGGGTATAAATCGCACTGAAGAAACTGATGACTCTCAGGATGATCCAGGTGGCTTTTTACCTAGAGATGCCTGGAAGAAAATGGGAGAAGAAGCACTCAAGTACTTCAAAAGAGCACCTGTTTTTCACTACATGTAAGTTTCTTCCTGCTTTTCAGTACATGTAAGTTTCTCCAAGGAAGCAGTGTCTATTGCAGCTCAAGGTAATGGCCTTAACTGATTCCTGCCTTGAATTGAGCATAATTGGAAGTCACAGCAGGGTGTTCACAAGGTATGAGGCTGTCAACACACTGGAACAACTTTTGGGGCTGGTTCCTTGCAGAACTCTCTAAATGTGATGAAGCTTTATCTTTAGGTATCAGTCATCACTTTGCACTTCCTTGACATCATCCACTGCTCAGTATAAAGATTCCTAAGCATACAGTGTAAAACAGATTTGCATGTGTGTGCTTTTTGTGTTTTGGTTAGGCTGGGATCTTTCAAGTCTGAGCCTCCAGTACCAAAGCAACGGATTGAGAGGCAGAAGAAAGCTAGCAGAGGAAAAGCAGAACAGGCAATGCCTGCTCAGGTTTGTGAAGTGTTGTGTTTTTTAACCATTTGTACTGGCATAGTTATTACAAATGACAATGAATGTGTAGTGTTTGTGATATCCCAGCCGTAAGGGGAAGGAAGTATCCAAGATCCACAGATGCTTGTGCTGTGCTTATCTGCAGGAGGAGAACAAGCATGTTTGTCCCAGAAAAGTGCTGCCCTACCTTCATATGGTTATTTCTCCAACAGGTTCTATATCCTGTTGTTTCTCACAGTGTGTGATTACCTTGGTTGTTGTTATTGCCAACAATCCTTGGATGGCTCCAGAGCTGTCCAGCTGGAGTTGGGGCACACACATCAGCCCCTTTCCTTCTGAACTTCTGCTAAAGGATTCAGACTCCATTATTAGGCTTCTTGATTTGGTTTGGACTGCAGTATTTCACTGCGTGGAAGGAAATAGGATTTGCAGACCAATTTCACGTTCAGAAATAGGGTTTACAGACTGATTTTTCAAGTGATGAGCTTACTTGTTCTGTTGCCCGTTGCTTTGAAAGGAAACAAAACCCAAACTTCTTTACATTAGCGTGGTTTCCGTTTTTCTTTAGAGTGTTATACAGGGTGTGGCATTTGCACTGAAATGTGGTTAATGGCAGCAAGCTAATTAGCTCACATAACCATTGTTTCTTGTGCTTTCTGTTTCCTTATTATTCTTTGTGTCATTCACTGGCAGAAAAGCAAAGGTCTGGGAATTCTGGAAGAAGCTTACATCTGAAACTGCAGATATAATCCGTGTTGTTACAGGGAAGCTGAGGCTGTGATAATGCCAGGATATAGAGGCAAATGGTTGATTGCTGCCTTTTAAAAGGCAGCCTACTCAATCCAAATAGTGATAGAAAAGATTTGTTATAGTTTGTATTGGGAAGAAGAAGAGCTGGAGGGTTTGTGGATTCCAAATTATCATCTTCATTAACCTCACAGATTGTAGCACTGTGTAACCCAACTCCTCAGAGCTACTGAAAATTAAGTGTACATCTGTACAAAACATACAAACCGTGGCCTTTCAGATTGATATTGTAAGATGGGAATTAAAACCTAAAACTGCAAAGTTGTCTCATGTTTGCATAAGTGTGTTTGTTATGTTGCATGTAGGGAGAAAAATTCAACTTTTATGTTACACGTTCAAAGGAGGCCTGTTGGGGTCGAAGAAAGCCTTGAGCTAAGGCAGAAATCCCCCTGGTCAGGGTGAGAGAAATCTTACCTGCAAGGCCTTGTGGCAGCTCCCTGTGTAGATTAGTCTAGAAAGTTCTCTGTTCCCCTTGTGACCATTGGTTATGTTTTGCTGCAATAATTTGCATATTCCTAATCCTCTCTGCCAGTGGGCTCCCTGCCCTCAGACTCCGCCCTTATCCTACCCTATAGGAGTTACAGTAACCCCCTGACCCTGGCCCTTTTTGGTGCACCCCTTACTACATTGGGTTTGCTGTTTGTTGTTTTTAATAAAGTAGTTCTTTTTCGGGTCACCACATCATGCCCTCTCCCATTTATATCACCCCCAAAGGGACTTTGGCACCCGAAATCCTGTGGTGACACCCGGCCTTCCTATCCAAAGGGCCCAGTCACAGAGGGCCTTTGCATATTCTGGTAATTCAACAACAGTTATTTGAGGTGAATCTCTGTTTCTTTTTCCCAGTTAAAAAAAATGGAGGAGTCTCATCAAGAAGCTACAGAAAAAGAAGTAGAGAGGATCTTGGGAATACTGCAGACTCATTTTGAGGATGATCGTAAGTATGATTAAATTAAGCATTAACTGGAGAAAGTTATGTTCTGTGTCTTCTACAGTAGGGAGTGGTAAAACTACAGAGACAAAATGAGGTGAAGTCTGCAAGTAGAGATCTTTGTTGAAGCATGTATACCAACTAGGTTATTTTTTATGAATGCTAATCAGCTGCTGTTTGACTGCAAAGTAAATGTAAATCCTCTTTCCTGATTAAAGCCTGCCATTTGTAGATGGCAGTCAAGTAGTCAAATATATGGATCTTCGTGGGGGAAAGGATGGAAGAAAATAATATACTTTATAGAACATACGGTTTTTGCAGGCAACTGGGAATTCAGCATTGTAACTAAATTGATAAACATCCCTTTAGCTTTTGAAAAGTATACCAGCTCTCTTAAGTTTGTGTTTACATCTGTTAGCTCTGTGCATACCACTTGTTTGTTTGTTTGTTTGTTTGTTTTAACAAAGCCATTTTTGCATCCCCAGCTAATACACCCATTTACTTCTTTGATTTTGTCATTGATCCGAACTCGTTTGCACGCACTGTGGAAAACATGTTTCATGTGTCCTTCCTTATCAGGGTAAGGTGTGACATCTTTTTAAAATATCACTTTAGATACTAGAATTAGAAATACTGACCTGTTTTTTTTTTCTGGCTTTGATACTGAAGAATTAGGATTTAAATATGAGGAATAGTAATTTATTTTCTGTAAACAGTCTGTGATATTTTGGTAATTGAATAAAAAAGGAAACAGAGTTGACTGACTTTATTTTTTTGTACTGCAATCAATTTACCAACAAACCTAGTGATATTTTTGCAGTCAATATGTTTATCAAAAAAGATTCTGGCTCACATTTTAGATGTAGAAAAGTTCTCATAGAGTATTGAAGAGTTACTGAGGCTGTAGAAAACTATGTTAATGCAAGGTGTTACGTTATTTTTGAATCCATGGATTTGCAATTCAAAACTATGCTTAGTTTGTCTAATAAATAAAATTAATTCTGGAAAAGATGAATACTGACAAGGATATTTTGACTAATTCAGGTTTTATATTGGATAGAAATGTTATTATGAAGGGTTAGCTCAAGTATATTTAGAGAATAATGACAATTTTAATAAAGCAAAACTTTTATAATCCAGCAGTTACACACTGTGCTCTATGGACTGCCTTCTTTATGCATAAGTGCTGTATTAAACTGGTTGAAGATTCTTTATCAATGTATGTACCTGTTCTTGATTATGTAATAAGTAAAAATACGAAACTTCAGTGCATTATCCTAACTGGAAAGCTCTAAGTTATCAAACTTTAAATCTCACTGTTTAGGATGGTCTTGCAAGAATAAAGCTGGATGAAGATGAGTTGCCAGTAATAGGTAAAATCTAGCTTTAAAACACTCTGATTGGTTATTGTAACAACATTACATGTTAAGTGTTCACAAAGTTTTAGGTGTATTTTTAACTGGGGATATGCAGTGAATGTAATTGAAGGCAGGAAGAGATTTAGGAGAAGCTGAAAGGATAAAGTCTTTCAAACATTAATGTATGAAAAAAGACCGTGATGCTGATTTATACAAATGAATTCTATTACTAGAAATCAAAGGTTATTACCTTTCAAGTTATATTTTTGCTAATAAATACGTGAACATTGTTACACTTAGCTGAAGAAAGGTATTTCTGGGTGTAAGAACTTTCTTGTCTCAGAGTTGGGAACTGCTGCAGCTTCAAACAGTTGGAAGGGAAATTCCATTCTCCATATGAGTTTGGCTTTCATTGCCACAGGGTATCAATGGGGCTAGGACTTTGGTGGGATTCCATAAGGAATGAAATACTTAGGTCCTTCTGTAAAAAGTTAGTTCCTAAATTTTTAAGATGTGAGACTAAGGAAGTATCTCCAGTAGTATGTGTTACAGGCTGCTGACAGACACTGACTGGGTGGAACATGTAGGATTGATCTGACTTTTGTGATGCTTTTGTGTTCTGGTGGAAACTGACTTCACAAGTGTAAATCCTGAAAATGCTGTGTTTTGATCAGAGCCCACAAAACCCAGCGGTGGAGGGGAGGAGGAGAGCAGAGCTGGAGCACGGAACCAGGTCATCATAAGGCTGGACCAGAGAGAATGGAAGGTACCACGGAGAGCACTTCATACCTGGGAGCAGCTCTTTTTTATTTAAGCTTCTGAGAGCTGTTACCTGCTCTGGGGAGGGCAGGTGTTCAGCTGTAACGCTGCATTTGACCTTCTGGATGCCAGAACAATCACAGATCTAAGGGATGTTTGTAGCTGCAAGAAAAATGAGAATTGGGGTAGCGATTCCATCCTTGATTCCTGAAGCTTGGTCAGTTGAAGTGTTTTTAAGCTGTGCACTGACTTATCTTCACTGTCTTACACAAGGATTGGGTAAATGTGGAATCTGTTCCTTCCCTTCAGTACAAGACTTGTCTCTGGAGGAGAAGTTCTCCGTGCAATTTCCTCACTGTTTGTAATCAATCAAAAAGCAGTTTTGAGCACACATGCAGCTCTTTTGTCCCTCACTCAGACTGTGCAGGAGAAATGTAGTAATTTGAAATAGTGCTTTAGTATCAGAAACTTTATTGCTTGCTTCGTGGTAATTAAATTGAAATAGTTCAGCTCTGCTGACTGACACATTGCTGTCATCTCTAACCAGGACATCATAGAAACATTTGAGATCAGAGAAGCCATGATTCCCCCTCTTTCTCAGAGCACTGAAGAGGAAATGGAGACAGAGTAACTGTAATTCAAGTAAGTTCTTTTAACAAATCCAACTCAGTAAGTTCCTTATGCAGGTGGAAGAACTTCAGGGGAGCTACGGGTGACTTCCAAATGCAGAAGAACTGTAAGCAGGGTGACCCTAACATCTGGAATTGCTGTGTTCCTGTCCTCTTCATGAAACAATATGTACTCTAGCCTTGTATGCAATGATTACCTCAGAAAAAAATCCTTTATTTTTGAGTTTGATGTTCAGTTAAGTGATGAGTTATTTTTTGGAACTTTCTACTCAGAATGCAGTGTTGGAAAGAATCATAGCTTAGTTGTGTTTGGTTTCTTAACTACCTGACAGCTGATGTTGTTACTAAAGTAGTCTGAAGAAGGACTTAGAGGGAACCAGGCTGTTTTCCCTTCTGCCTTCTTCTTTCATAAAATTCTTTCAGTGATAGGGCTGAAGTCCTTACTGTCACAATTGTTTGGTCAGTTCCAGATCTTAATACATAATGTCTTAGAGTCTTCTCTCTTTTTTTTTTTTTCTTTCCCCTTAGGTGCCTTAAAGGAAATACCTCAAAACATTTGTCTCAACAGTTGTTTTATATGTCTATGTTGTTAAATGTTATATGTTGTATATGTTTATATGTATATGTTGTTAAAAAAAATTAAATTTATTTTTTTCTGGAACATCTCGATGCTTTATATGAGCTGCTTTGTTTAGAACCATGGAATGGGTCAGGTCAGAAGAGATCTTAAATATCATCCAGCTCCATGCCCTGCCATGGGCAGGGACACCTTCCACTATCCCAGGTTGCTCCAAACCCCATCCAGCCTGGTCTTGGACACTTCCAGGGACCCAGGGGCAGTCACAGCTGCTCTGGGCACCCTGAGGAGGTTTAGACTTGTGACAAGGTTATTTATGTATTACGGCTCAGTTTGCTGTTCATAGAAAGTTTACTGGCACTCATGAACTTAGTAAAAAGCAAACATTGTGTCCCTTCTTTCCTCCCTTGTCTCACCCCAGCAGCAGCAAGTGGAGTTCCCATGGTTAAACATCCCTGCTGGGATAATCTTTCTGTCCTACATGATTTGGGGTACTGCAGGAGAAATGATACTGCCCTGCTGTTCTTCCTGTTCTGGAAATAAAGCTTTGAGTTTGGAAATCTGTCTCAATTACAGATAGAAGTTCCTTTATTCCAAACTTCTCCTGTATTTGTTTGGGAACCCGGACCTTGAGCAGGCCAGCTCTATGGGGCCGCAACATTAATTTCATTAAAAGTCCGTGAAATTCTGTTCCATTCTCAGAAAAGGCTCTGTGGAAGAGCTCAGGATTTCTTCCATCCTTTTATCCTGCTGCAGCAGCTGAGGGATATACCATGCGCCCTGGAAGGCCTGTGTGTGCTGAGAAGCCGGTCACGCTGTGCGGGGACACGGTGCGAGGAGCGGCAGCGATGTCCCATCCCCGATCCGCCCGCGGGGGAGGCTGGGCCGGGCGCGGCGGCGGCGGCGGCTGGGCGGGGGCGCTGCGGAGCCGCCGGCGCCATGCCCGCCGCCGTGGTGGAGTACAAGGGACGGAAGGAGGGCTACAGCTGTGGCTACTGCGGCGGGGCGCGGGGCAAGGTGTCCGCGGGTGAGCGGGGCCGGGGGCCGGGGGCCGGGCCGGGTCGGGAGCTCCTCGGGCCGCGGCGCCGCCGCGCCGCCCGCGCGGAACATGGCGGCACCGCCGCTTCCTGTGCGCGCCGCCCGCGCGCCGCCCGCAGTAAAGATGGCGGCGGGCGCCGCTTCCGGGCGGCCCGGGGCGCTGACCTGAGGCGGGCGGGCGCCGCGGGGATGGCGGCGGGCGGCGGCTCCCCGAGCATCGTCGAGTTCTTCGGCGGGGAGGATGGCTACCGCTGCGGCTACTGCAGGAGCGATAACGGCAACCTCTCGCACGGTGCGGGCGGGGCGGGGCGGGGCGGGCCGGACGCCCGGGGCCGGCCGAGAAGCGGCGGCGGCGGGCGCGGGGCCGGGGAAGGGCGGCGGGGACGGGCGGCGGCTCGGCAGCAGCCCCCGCCCGCTCAGCCGGGAGCTCGGAACGGCTCCTATGGCCCGGTGCTTCCCGAAGGAATGTGACAGAACTAAGCAGCGATTTTGTGTTGATTTCCTTGTATATTTCTGGGGCAGTGGGAAGTGCAGAGGGGAGCTTAGCGCTGGTATGGTCAGGGAAATACGGTCGATTGCATGCCAGGGTTTGTGTTGGGCTTAGGGTTTTTACCCGATTGAAATCAGTAATTACGATATTTAAGAACATGTCAAATCCTTTGAGACATCTGTTCATAAGTGGCCGTTAGCTACTCAGATTTGCAGTAACCACAGAATCAGAATGGTTTGGGTTGAGAGGGACCTTAAATCCCATCCAGTGCCACCCCTGCCCTGGGCACGGACACCTTCCACTGTCCCAGGCTGCTCCGAGCCAAACCTGGCCTTGGGCACTGCCAGGCATCCAGGGACAGCCACAGCTTCTCGGGGAAGTCCATTCCAGTCCCTCACCACCCTCTGAAGGAGTAATTCCTTCCCAATATCCCATCCAGCCCTGCCCTCTGGCAGTGGGAGCCATTCCCTGTGTCCTGCCCCTCCATCCCTTGTCCCCAGTCCCTCTCCAGCTCTCCTGGAGCCTCTTCGGGCCCTGCCAGGGGCTCTGAGCTCTCCCTGGAGCTTTCTCCTCTCCAGGTGAACATTCCCAGCTCCCCCAGCCTGTCCCAGAGCAGAGGGCTGCAGCCAGTTCTGCAGAGCTTGTTGTGCTCTGAAGGCAAGCCACGGTCAGTCAAGTGTGTTGCTGTGTTATTTATTTCAGGTATGTGGGCACATTCGATGACAGTTCAAGATTACCAGGATCTCATAGACAGAGGATGGCGAAGGTACATTGAAAAATGAAATGCAAAGCCGTGTTGTCTGTTGAGATAAAAGTTAGAGTCCACATTTGAAATTTAGATCTATGGAAACACTTATATATCCATGAGTAATTTTGTCCAGTGGTCCGTGACCTTTTATAATGTGACATTGTCAAACAGGGAAATATTCAGTGATTTTAGAAGGAGAAAACGGTCAGCAAAGAACTGAAGAACTTCCTCTTTGACTCTTCATCATGAAATGTTTTGATGTGATTTTAATAAAAAAGCCTCTTCATTTCTTTTGTAGTATAAACAGCAAAAAAAGAAAAAATCAATGCATATTTATTATTCTTTTCAGAAGTGGCAAATATGTCTACAAACCTATCATGAATCAAACATGTTGTCCTCAATACACAATAAGGTAAGAAACTCAGAGTACACTTTTGTTATGGATTTGATCACTTCAAGTATGTTCCACCATTTGTGTTTACTGCTTGAAATACATCATCATTGAGAAGTTTATCTACTTTTAATGATATTTTGAACAGTAAATATATGCTCTTGGGTTTGTGCATGGGGACGTCAGCAGCTCTGGGATATTTTCCTCTAAGGAGCCTTGTCTGTAACCCACAAGCACTGCTTTAGCAGCCCAAATAAAAGGCTCACGCTTGTATTGCAGTAATTCTAGAGATACACATAAAAAAAGTGCCATAAGGACTGATGTAATTTTTATAAGTGGTTCTTTAACCTTTTCTTCCTGAAACAATCTTTCACAAATGAAATGTTCTTTTTTTCTTTTTAAGGTGCCAGGCTTTGCATTTTCAGGCTTCCAAGTCCCACAAGAAGGTGCTGAAGAAAATGTTGAAATTTATTTCCAAAGGAGATGTTTCCAAAGTGGCAAGTGAAGGTAAGAAACTCTGAGTGTTTGGAAACCAGTACTGATGCATGGAAGGAGGATTTAAATACCTGCCTGAGTGATCAAATAGCAAATGGGCTTTGAATTCTGTGTGTAGAGCCCTGGCTGGGCTGTGTCTTGAGCACTTCAGCAGCCCAGAAGCCAAATTGATGAGGTGGCTTGGGTTATTGAGGAAAATATTTCCTTACTTTTTCTGCAGACCAGCTTATTTTCCTGGGTGTGTCCTCACCTCTAGCTGGGTGCTGTAGAGGATTAGATGATGTTTTTACTTCTATCATGAAACTGATAATTTGGGGAGGACTAACTAGAGCATCTGGTGGCAGAGAAAAGGAAGGGCAACCAAAGAGGTTTTTTCCAGGTGATTGAATGGTCACCCTCCATTAATCCAGCACCAAACCCTTCATGGTGGTGAAACTTGAATTGGTTCTGAGTCATTACAATTTGCCTCTTTTGTGTCTGTGGTGTGCTGGGTTTGTTTGTTGTTATTTGTTTGAGGTTATAACATGAAGTAGTTGACTGTCCAATTTCAGTGGAGAAAATAAAACTGTTCTCATAAATGAGTTGATGTTCATAATTCGGGGTCATAAAGGAAACCTTGTTTTCAGACTGCTGCAATAGTCACTTTATCTGTGGGAAAACACTTGTGAAACTGGCAACCAGTTAATTTAATATTGGTTTTAATTGTGGAAAGTGTGAGCTATGGTTGTACAGAGAGAAATTCACTCAAGCAGGTTTTAATTATTGACAGAAGAGCCGATGGATTCCCATACAGAGGATGTGGCCACGTGTGATTTTCCATACAAAAGCGAGTCTCAGGTCAGTCAGTCTGAACTGACTCCCTTGGCTGTGGATCACACTGAGGGGGTGGAGAATGAAGATAAGGGCTCAGGAGAAACAAAAGAAGAGGGGAATGTGCAGAAGGTGGAATCGGATTCTGTTCAGATCTGTGCAGACAAAGACACACCGGTCCCTGCAGAGCCATCACATTCAGCTAAAGCTGTTCATGCACCACCTAAGCCAGGTAATTTCTGGTAGCAGTTGGAATATGCTGCCATCATTTCACATCTTCTTGAAATGCCTTCTTTTTATCTTGCTTAGTAAATTGATAATTGTTTGATTTTATTCCCTGTCCTCCTCCCAGTGTATGGGAATTACGTCATAAAAATTGAGAGGTGCTGGGTGTTACTTGTAATGTTGTAATTTCTATTTTGTTGTATTAAAAAGTTATATTTGTCTTTTTATCCTCACCTTAAGTAAGACTGAATCCTAGGATCTGAAAGGAGAGAGGGGAGATTCAGATTAGAATTTTTTTATGATGAGGGTGGGGAGGCCCTGGCACAGGTTGCCCAGAGAAACTGTTATTGCCAGAATAATTTAATTAAGGTAGAATTGCTGCCTGACACTTTGTGGCCCAGAGGCAGCCTTGTCTTACAGATCATTTTGTGTAGCCTCTCCTGGCAAATAAAGGGACTTTCCCTTTGTGGTTTACTGCTACATGGTAGGGAGCATCCTGGTGGAAACTTGTGGCGTTAGAATTTCTGCCTGTGTTGGGACATCCTGCTAATTCCTGATGTCACTCACCTGTTGCATGCTGTGCCAGTATTTAGGAGAACAAAGTACTTTTGTCTCTTTCTATAGCATGGCTGATTTCAAGTGAAATAATGTTTTTTCCTTAATAACCATTCATCCCTATTGGATCTGATTTTCACCAGCTTAATAAACAATTGTTGCATCTACATAAAAGGAAAATTTTCAGAAATGCTCCATCAGAGAATCAACAGTGTTACATAGAAATATTAGAGAATTGTTAAAACTGTGTTTTATATTTTGATCTTATACAAACCTTTACAGCCCTTATATAGTTTATTATTTATACAACTTCCATTGTGCAAATTCTCCAAGCTCTCTTGTTTTAAATAATAAATTAAATTTGGCCCGTGTAAACTTAGTATTGGAAAGACATGAAGTGGCTGTTGACAGCAGATGGCAGACTTGGGTAAAAAATAGGAGCTTTGGAAAAGGTGAGGTAAGGTCTTCAGTTAGGTTAAAAATAGCTTTGGGTCAAACTTGCAGATAAGTAACACTGTAGTGCATTTCAGAAAAAAAAAAAGATTTAATTTTACAGAGCAGAAATATTCATTAGTGTGCTTCTTTCTGGTGTTTATAAAGATAGAAGTGAATAATAAGAGCATCAGAAAGCTTATTTAATGGTTTTTTTTTTTTCAGGCTAGCTGGTGTCACAGGTCAAATTTAGTTTAAAATTTTCCAGATAGAAAGATGTTTAGTTTTTATCTTGGAAAATGTAGACTTAGTCAGTAATAAGATTGTTTAATTGCATTTTTATTCCTTTATAAACAAAACAGGTCATTGTCCTCTAGGAATAATGGTCTGTTTCTGCACAGTTTCAGATAGAAAAGAAGGTTTGCTTACATCTGTGTAGGCACTGTCGCTGCTTGCAGAAGTTTTTCCTGCTAATTTACAGCTTACAGAAGATACGAGACACGAAACAGATCCCAATACAGATGGGGTACTCGCTCTTGAAATACATCATGAGAGTTTTAAATAAACTCTTCCTCTGACTTGTTTGCCTGAGGACAGGTCACATAGTGTCTGTAATTCCCTCGTGTCTTTGGACTTGTGTTGGTTTGCAGCTCGCAGTTCTTGTGTTAGTGAGAAACAAATGGATTAAGGTGGGAAATAGTGCGTAGGTTTGACTTCTCTTTTTAGCAAATACCATATCACAGGTAGAGTTCTATAAATGGGTGATCTGTTAAAGATAGGAGCAAACTGCAAAAAGGGAATTTATTAATTAAAACAGACAATCTGAACACAGTTTTAAGCAAAGATGCAAACTCCTGTGGCCTTTTACTCTTCCATTACATGACCACAGTAACATTGGCAGCATTTCTGCATCCTGCCTTATGGATTCCAGGTGAGAAAAAAATAAATGCTTCATTTTGGGGTGCGTGTCTTTACAGGAGTCTGTGGTGTAGCCACGTGGGCTTTGAATGCTGAAGAACAATTCTCTGTGATTTTGTGGTTGTATTTCTGTCCTTCAGCATTTCAAGTTTTTTAACACACCCTTGGCTTTGGGGTGAAATGGTCAAGGTGATTGGAGATTAGAGTGCTGCAGTAAATAGCTGTGGAAGAGTCACTGCATTAGCATGGCATCACGTGTTGGTGGTTGTGAATGTGAAAGGCCATGGTGAGTTCAGACCACAGTCTGCAGGAAAAGGTGATTTTTAGCCATTGCTTTCCAGTGCTGAGGTAAGAGCTGCTCCTTTCTTGTCACATGTGGTGTTTTACTCTTTGCCTGTGCCCTTGTAGGGAAAGGGGCTGATCTGAGCAAGCCCCTGTGTCGGAAAGCAAAGGACATAAGGAGAGAGAGAAAACTACAGAAGCTCCTGCAGAACCAGATGGGCACAGCAGAAGGCTCTCAACTTCAAGGAGATCAAGCTTTACTCTTGCAAAACTCTAAATCTAAAACAAACCAGCCTAAAAACATTGAAGACTTTGTATTTGTCCCTCTACCTGATGATGCACGACACAAATTAGAGGTAATGTCTTGTTCACTGCTGCTGGAGGCAGATGAAGGAAAAATCTAGTTAAGGAGTTTTTGAAAAACTTAGGTCTGTATTTATGGTTTTATGGAGTAGTGATGGCTTAAATCTTGAAATATATGTGGTACTGAATGATCTATATTTATATAGATATAGATATGCGTCATAGGGGTGCATATCTATCTATATATATGTGTGTGTGTGTATGTATTTATATAAATTGCACAGTTATGGTGCAGCTACACTCTTTTTAACCACAGGAGGGTACTCTTGCACTGCAGTCAGTCCTAGCAGAGGCCAGTTCAGTTCCTAAAATAACTTGCAAATTAATTTCATACAGCGTGACTTGAAAATGAAAAACTTTGAATTAACCGAGTGTTAAATAATGAGAGAAATTCAGTATTTAGGTCTGCAGTATGTAAATACTTAAACTATCTAAGCTGGTGAAACTTGACAAGGAAGCAGTAACTTCATGAAATTAATCAGATAACAAGATATTTGCTCTATACAAGCATCATTGGTGTGTGTTGATGTCTTTGAAAGCTGTAGAAATGAGAGTAAAAAATTTGCTTAACACACAGTGGTTACCACTACATCTACGAGAGACAGTAATCTGGAAGGCTTTGGGGCTTTCTAACATTTGTTAATTATAAAAACCATTTTTCTTGTTATTTTTTCCATAAGCTGGAAAACTAACTAAATGTTTTCCTGATCAATTTCAATGATGGTACCAGAAATGAAAATATTTACTGACTAGAAGCACGAAATTGATCCATCTCCCAAACTCCTTCACATTTCCTGAGTTCTTTAACAGGAGCATGATGGCTTTGTCTGAGCATCTTCATTTAGAAGATGCAGGGAGAATTACAAAGATGAAAAAAGATTTGCTCTTTGTGAAAACAGAACCATTCTGAAAATTAGATAGCTTTTGAAATTAATATGACTTTAATTACTTTTGAAAAGAGAATACACTTCTGCCTATGTAGTAGCATTCTTTTGCTTAGGGAGCAATCATTTTTACTAAGAAGAATGTTTAATTTATAGATTATTTTTAGTATTATTTTTGTGTGTTTAATTGTGATGGTGTGAGACTGGTAACTCCTTATTACACTTAAGTCAATTGAATATGGAAACTCTGCTTCATCTTCCTCTTTCAATTTCAAAAATACCTCGAAATCCCCTTGGGATTATTGCCATAGAAACATGATTTTTGGATGAAGAGCAGAGATTTGAGTCTTCCAAGCCTTTCAAGTATTTTTTTAGTATAGTGTGAGACTATGAGAGAATATTTTAAGTAGCACAGAAAATCTCTTTAAAATTATGATCTGCATAGCTTCTGTTGGTATTATTTCTTGAAAATTGTATAGTTCTTCTCTAGGCATTTTAGTTAATTTGCAGTTTGAAAACCTCTGTTATTCAGGGTAAATATGAAAACCTTCAGTAGCATAAATTGAGCTGGAGAATTAGAAGACTATTGGCCAATGGTAATTAATTTGTGATGGCCCTTATGCAGGCAGGAGGGTAAAATTTCTCTGTGCTGTGATGTTTGTGTTCTGTATAAATGTACAGTTATTGCATGATCCTTTAATAATAAATGTGTTTAACTTCTTCTGAAGGTGAGGGTGGTGAGATCATCTCCACCAAGTTCACAGTTCAAAGCCACATTTCAGGAGTCTTACCAGGTCTATAAACGTTACCAGATGGTTATTCACAAGGACCCACCTGATAAACCAACCATAAATCAGGTCAGAAGGCCAATTTTCATTTTATGCAAAGCTTCCCCTCCATTTCACATGTCCTGCTTCTAGGAGAAGCAAATGTGGATTTTATATCCATTGGATATTCAGGAGCTTGTAAAATACTCTATCCAATAAAATCAACATCCTGAAAGTGCAAACTCTCGATACCTCTTTGTGAGTGCCACAGATATTTGGTTTTAGTTGCAGGCAGAAAAGGTACGGTTGCTGTTGGGTAAGAAATGGAGAGGATGAGGCTCTTGGAGACAGAGATGGGCCTTAAAAATACAAATCCCATAGAAACTAAATCCAGCTGGACACTCAGCCTGATAACTGGCCTCCTTGGCTTTGTTTTGAATGTTTCCATCAGAAGGATACAATGACCAGGGCCAAGATGTGAGCAAAAGTTTATCACACACACAGATTGTTGGTTTAAGGTT
This sequence comes from Hirundo rustica, assembly GCF_015227805.2. NCBI lineage: Eukaryota > Metazoa > Chordata > Aves > Passeriformes > Hirundinidae > Hirundo > Hirundo rustica. The sequence continues at coordinate 31,519,848 of NC_053457.1, read as the reverse complement.
CACCAGAGCGAAATAATTCTCTTCACTTCCAATTTAAGGCTTTAAAAAGCAATCTGTGCACTCCATCTAAATTTGCACATTGTTGCTGCTTGAATAGGTGAAGTGTAATGAAATCTGCAATGAATAGGTGGAGTGTAAGATGTGAGAACTGTCAGGTGTGTTACACCTCTATTCTAGAAGGAAAAAAATGCCATGAGTTTGGAGAAACAGTATATGTAGCAAGAACAATTGTTGAACCAGGGCAGTCGATGCCTGGTGCCATTAAAACTTGCCATTAAAAATAAAACATTTTAATAAGTCCTTGAGACTGTGCAATAAGAGTAAAATTTGTAGTTGGCTTGTTAGATATCAGTAAAAATAGGAAGTTGTCTTTATTATTATGTTTGAGACAGAAAACTGACTTCAGAGGCTTTGAAGTGGATAGGAGGAGATCTTTCACTAGCCTGACCTTCAGAAGCAGATGATCTGATGACATGCACTCAAACCAGAATGCTTGTATTTCCCTTGCTCTGAAGGTGAGGTTAGTACCTGTCTCCTTTGAGGACCCCCAGTTCAAAGCATCCTTCAACCAATCTGCCACTTTATTTGCCAAGTATCAGATGTCTGTTCACAAGGAGACACCTTCTGACTGTGGGGAGAACGAGGTACAGTTCACTGCATGCACCTTTCTGGAAACAGCTTCTTCAAATGCACATCTAAATGGTGGGAAATGCTGTCTCTTAGAGCTAACCTAAATATTAAATTATTGAAATGGCCATTTCTGAGGGTTTTTGATGGCAAAAACATCTTCTGCCTTGAAGTTCTTTGGTGTCTTTTACATGCTTCTTCCTAATTTTTCATGTTCTCACTTAATTTAACTGGTGAAGCTTTTAAAAATCTCAATTTTATTTCCATTCCATTGCTAAGCATGCTGCTCAACTGGAGCTCACTGTTACAGTGCAAAAATATCTCACCCTCTGATCCTGTGAGACTTGATGAGAATATGTTACATATGGATAAACCCTGCTCTTAAAAGGGTGTTTACAGAGGATAATCCTAATCTAATAAATTAAAAATAATTAAAAATGGCCACGGGGTTTTGAGCAAGCAGCAGTTCTCCATTTTTCTGGCAGGTGGCACAACCTCCTCATTAGCAGAATTAATGAAAATGCTACCTCAGATCCTTCTATCTGCTGCAGATGTGCAGCTTTATTATTGGTCAGCTAGTCAGGATTTTCTGTTCCTGAGAGTGAACTACCTGCAGCAGTGAAACCTTGTAAACTGGGGCTGTTTTCCAGGTAGAGTTGTAAAACCACATCATAATTTTTGGCTTTAGTTCAAAAGAGTGTAAGGGGAGCCTTTTTTTTTTTTTTTTTTTTTTTTTTTTTTTTTTTTTTTTTTTTTTTTTTTTTTTTTTGTGAGATGTCTGTAATGCTACTCTGGAAAGCCATAAAATCCATTTCACTTTGTTTAGTAAAATAATAGGTCTCATAACAGTAAGTAGTGGTCTCTGCCCTTTTTATAATTGCTGGCATAAGTGGGTTTAATTATAATAATGTAAAAATTGGAGGCATGCCAAGAGAGACTGAGCTATTTACCAGATTTGTACCAAGCATTACCTGGTCAGATTGGAAACTCGATTTTTCTGCAATGATGGAAAGATTTCAGCCTAGAAAGATGTGTTAGGGACAGTCAGATTTTCACCACCTGAAGGTGTGTACAGGCTGTCCTGGGAATTGCTGTTGAATAGGAAGGAGATGGATTTCTGTTCACTGCTAATAGTGTAGCTGATTTTTATCCTCTTTTTCCTTATTGCTTGCCATAGGGGATTCTCTACTTTGCCTTTATCTCCTCTCTTTGGCCTCATGTTTGTGCAGGCTTAGATAATTCCAGGAGAAACAGCTTTTCCCATGTTCCAGACTTGTGATGAAACTTTCCTTTCTCTGGAAGCATCACCACAATCTTCTGTTCCCCTTTCAGTGGCAAGAAGAGGATTGGGTGAGGTAGAAATACATTGTCTCTCTGCCAAATATGTTAATATTCTAGGAACAGTTTGAAGTACTTCCTTGCTCCTGGAATTAAAACCAATTTAGCTTGAAAGAGAAAAAAAAAATAAGATTGGTTTTTATCTTGGCATAAAAGCCACTATTTTCTGCATAGTCTTTTGAAATATTCATTATGCCATTTTTATCTTAGTTTGTCTGGTGTAAGTCGAATCTACCTTGGAAATCCTCTCACCCCTCTCAAGAACTTTTGATCACTTGCTGCAGGAATTCAGCTTCAAAATTGACCTGGTTCTCTCTGTGCTTTGGAGTGGAGTCAATTCCTGATGTTACACAAACTTCTTGGCACTTAAGAATGTTTATGTCAGCATGTTTGTATTGTATGGAATTGGTGTCCTGAGGAAAAAACATAGCAGGCAATTTTCTTGTTGAAGGTTTCTTTATAATACTTGCTCTTAAGTAGTGCTGGGGAAGAACTGATTTTTCAATTTTCCTCTGTGGGAGCACAAAACTTTATTAAGCTCCTGTGTAAATGTGTGGGCATCCACTGTTTGAGGAATATATATATATGTATATATATTCTTACTAGAGTTGTTGGAGAAAGTGAGATGAATTAGGGGGAACCTGAACAGATTGTGAAGTTAAAGTATAGTATAGTTAAAGTGAAGTTAAAGCTATGAACGAGTTAAGATAAAATAATGGAAAATAGGAAGATTGGTGTATCCCTGCCTGTTGGAGAAATTTATCCAAGGATGCTATTGAATTAGCCAAGTTCCTGAGCTGCTCATTTTTGGAAGCTATTGAAGCAACCTGCATTAATGTTTGCCCCATCCTTTGCATTTCTTCTGACATTTATGAAAATGCTTTATGTGAATCTTATCTCAGGTCCAGAATTTTGGCCACCATCTCCCATTCCCAGTATAACAGGGCTTTTTTTGGTTTTGTTGTTTTCTTTTTTGTTGGATTGTTTTTAAAGTAGTGGAAGATGTAATGATGCTTAGATTGAGGAGCTGTGTCTGTAACATACAGAACACCCACAAATGTAATCAATTGCAAGGATTTATTTGTTTGGGTGATTTCCTGGCTTAGTGGTGGTTATATTTATTTTGTGAAATGGTTCAAGCTATAAGGAAAAGAAATTGAAATCGTGAAATCTTGGAAAAACTGAGAAATGGACGCCTCTAATTAACAGAGATGAGAGCATCCTTATATTGAAAAAACTTTGGTTCCCTCTAGCATCAGTGGAAGATCAGTTGGAGCATAAATTATGGAGCTGATCAGCATGTCAAGAGTAAAATAATTATGCAGACAAATCATGTGGGTGAAGGTCTGTCCAGCTTTTTTTTTTTTGTTTTTCATAAGAAAAATAATAAATGCTAGTACAGCTTGGTTGTAATAATTCATGCACAGAGAAATAGATAAATATGGATTTGGAGTCTATTGTTTAAATTGAGTCACTTTTAATAGTCTTTGGTTATATTTCTGGGAAGAAATTTGTAGATTTATATATGTAAGGATGATCTGAGAATAAGAAGAATGTACTTGTGTCCAGTATAATCCCAAGGTTTGGCTCTTTGGATGATCCAATTCCATTGGATTTATGGAAGTTGTGTACTGGCTTGTCCGTGCTTTGCTAAGAGCAGTCCTTATCTGCAAATGTTTTAACTCTTGCTCAGCAGCAAAAATCCCTGTTTCTGGGTAAGAAATGCAGGTAGGGCCTTGAAGAATGCAAATCACCTGGAAGATGTGGTCCAGCTCTACCCCAGCTTCAGGATGATTTCTAAAGTACCTGGAGATAGATATTTCAGAACACTTTGGCACCTGAATCTCTTGTGTTTTAGATGAAGTGATATGACAGATGAAATGGTGCATATAGGTATGGAACTGTGGAAGTCTGGATCAAAAGTCAAAACTTTTTTTTTTGCCTTTTCATCAGAAGAAGGAAATTTCTTGATCCCAATATCAGTGGCTAATTTGGATAGAATAGAGGGCATCTTTAACAGTTTTTAATGATCTCATCAGAGGCTTCACATTTCTGACCCAGTGTCAGAATCCTCAAGTCTTTTTCCAGCAGTCTTTGTCTTTAAGAAACACAGCTGAAGTGTGACTGGAACAAGCTATGTGGCAGCTACACGAGCTAGAAAACATTTCCATAAAAGATCATAAAAATCCTGCAGTAGTTTCCAGAGAGAGCAAGAGTGAGCAGTTTATTGATGTTTAGACCTCCTGAAGCAAACGTTTTATTTAACTTCTCACAAGGGTTTCATAATGACAAACTTGTAGAAAAACAGTATCTGTCTGTTCCCTCTGTGAAAGTAGCTGGGCTCTCTCCTTGCTTTGGGCTTAGCTAAATATTTGTCTTGGAAGAAAAGAATTTCAGGACACACAAAAGATACACTGTTTGAAAAGGTGCAAAAAATTACTGAAATATGTAGAGTGAGGTTTTCCTTTCACCCCCCCCTCCCCCTTTTTTTTTTTTTCCTTTCCTTTTTTAAATTGCTTCCCAGGAATCCACTTGAACTAATAGAGCAAACTGAGTGAGAAGTCTGAGAAATGCCAAGGAGAACGTTCTGATCAGTTCTAATCAAACTTTTAGCTCTCTCTAACCTAGTTTCCTCTCTTATATTCCAGTGAGAGAATACTTAAAAATCAATAGCCTTTGTACATATTTTTAGCCTTCTATACAGCTTTTTTATACAGCTCCTGGAAGCAGAACATCTCACTGCAGTGAACTTGGATTTCACATCCTGGTAGCTCTGACTCAAAGACTTGAAGGAATATTTCTGTGACAGCCTAGTGCCTTTTGTGTGGCCCTTGTGACTTCAGTGCTGTGGATTCATGGATTTTTTTAATGAAATCTCTGTAAGACCAAAAAAAATTTAGGCATCCAGACAATTAAGTGACTTTTCCACAGTCATATCATTTTAGCTCAGATTTTTTTTTGCATCTCAGTTTATCTCATTTTTCCTGATTTCGCCACTGCATTTTCTATGTAAGTCCATAGAAATAAAATTAAATACTCTTCACTGTAAGACTGATAAACCTCCAGTATACTGAGAGGAGTTTTCTTCTGAGCAAGAAAGCCTCAGTGACTTTTGCCACTCCATAAAGGAATTGAAATTGTAACTGAAATGTAGCAGCAATTGTTTCATTAGCCCCAGTCTTGCAGTGAAAACTACATTTGGGATACACATTTAAACTTTAAAGCCTTCTTTCTTTTGTAAACTTCAAATCCTTCTTCCTAAGTTTTGAAGGCTCTTTCTTCACCTTCAGATCTGTGGATATCTCTGAAACTCTATTGTTTTAGCATGTCTGTATTTTTGTAAGCAATTGTTGAAGATGCCAAATAGCTACAAATGCTATATGCTACATTTTATGTGCCCTATTATTTATATGCTCTATGCTACATTACATATGCTATATTTCATATGCTACAAAACACCCCTGGGATAAGTCTTTGATTCCTCTGCTGAGCTCTAGTTTATTGCCCAGTTCAAGGCTGGTTTGGCACCATCTTTTCCTGTAAAAATGCAACATTTTTGTCCCATTTTCCTGATTTCTACAGAAAGAATTTTGGTCATTTTTCTTGGGTAGGGTTGTTAGCAGCTTCTCCTCACCTTATTAAAAGTCTGACTCATTTTAACTTTTTCACTGCACAGCTTTATGGTTAAGACTGATTCTAATCTGTTTTGGGTAAGGAAGATTGTTTCAGTTCAAATATGGCAGCGCAGAGGTGATGCACTGGATTTGCAGGTTTTATGATTTGTCATAATTTTTTTTTTTTATTTCACTATGAGCCTGCCACTTCTGTGAAAAATAAAGCAAAAAAAACCCCCTCATAACCAAACTCCTTGGTTTATTTTAATCCCATTCAGAGACTGGATTTAAAAAAACCTTTCTGCATCCCAAGGAAAAGGGCAAGTACTCAGTTTTCCTTGTCTGTGAATTGCAAATACAAGCAAACTCTTAATGCTGCCAAAGGGGAAATGATAAATGAATGCTTTTTGTGGAATATCTCAGATAATTGGTAACTCAGGACAGTTTCTGCTGGTGACAGCTGGAAGGTTTCCTGAGAAGGACGTGATGTCCTCCTGTGACCTCAGGAACCTTCCCTTCCAGAAATCCCTGAGCTGCCAGGTGAAACCCGCTCCTGGTTTAGCAGCTGAATCTCTTCCCCCATGTGTAAAATGGAGCAAGTGTTAACACTCTGCTTTATTACCTCTTTTTAAAGCTGTGCACGTGCTCTTACTCCAGCAAGAAGCTTTGGGTTGAACCCAACCTGCCTTTTATTTTTCTGCCTTTTTTTTTTTTTTTCCCCTCCCTTTGATTTCATTCTCAGTGATGTGTTTTTTCTTTTAGGTTTATTAATTATGTTTAAGCTTACTCCCTGTTGTTGAGATGATTCTTTCTGGCAGCTGTAATTAGTTTGCAGCAAAGTAAAAATGTTGAGGATTTCTTATATATTATAAAGCTTTTAAAAGTTTATGTAAATCAGTTGGTAATTAAAATTAGAAAAACATGGCTTTGTGAAGGGAATTCGAATTGTGCTTGTGTGACATACTGAGTTATTTTAAATGCAGTATCAACTTTTGGCTGTATTTCTTTCATGGTTTATTGGATAATTTTAAATTGTGTTCATAATAATTGTGCAGTGTTAGATGAGTTTGTTGATTTAGAAATTGAATCTAGTGGTTTCTTCTTTTTACATAAATGTACAGACTAGTTCAAGAAAATTATCCAACCTCTGAACCAGGTATCATCGGGTGAAATAATTTTCAACAAGACTTGCAGTGGGTTTTTTTTCCTTTGAGATTGTGATACAAATTCAGGTGCAGTTAAGAATTTTTTCCTAGTAGCTGTAGCAGCAGAAGTTATGCTTAGGTACACTTAAAAATTCCCTCTTCACCCTCAGAGCCAAAGGATTGGGCAGCAGGGCCTGGAGGATTGATAAAACTATTTGAAAAGTGTCGTGGGCTCAGATTTCTCACCATAGGATTTAGTTTGCACTATACAGCTAAAGTTACAGGTTAGGAACTATTGGGGGTCTTCTGAGTTGAAAATTAATAGCACATGGTTTATTTTTTCTGAAACCTGCACTTTCTAAAAGCACTGGCTGTAGGGATGGATGCACTCATAGCGTAGGAATTTGTAACTGTGTGTTTTTATTTCAGCCAAAAAACTGAATAATTCAAAATTTTAATTACCTTTTTTTTCCTTTAAATATTATTGGTGATTTTTTTCCTTATCCACAAAACCAATTCTACATTTTAATTAAGGTACCACAGTTGTTTTTTTTTCCGAACTCTAAGTAATTTAGAGTGACAGTGACTAGGTCTGACATGGTAAATTATACAAAATGCACAATGCCCTGCCTTCACCATCACAATGTAGAAATTCAGTGTTCTTCCATAAAGTCTGTGTCCAAAGGTTTCTCATCAATCCATAGATCAGCAGGACAAGATAACCAAGATGAGGCACCAGTGGATACTGCTGGCACTTTTTATTGTTGCCTGCTTTCCTCTCTTCCCCTTCCCTGGGAAAAATGGGATGGCTGACAAGCAATCACCCCATTTTCTTGTATTCCCCTTTAATTAATCTCAGAACTTAATGGAATTCTTGACAACAAAATCTTGACAGCAGTCAGGTTTTTGTCAGTGTCTATATGTATTCTTTTAATCTAACTTTTAATTTAAATTTCCTATTTACTATTGCTTTGCAGTGTGGGAACTGCTGACTTATTAAATCACCCAGCCATTACAAGAGGGAGAATTAAACTGTGTATTAAAGAAGTTATTTAACAAGGGAATGTTTGGGATTAAATACATACCAGAACTTTGCAACGTATTTAATGTGGACTCCACCAATAAGGAAGTATTTGTATCAAATAAGTAAATGATAGTGAGTAAATAAGTATTGTATTTTATTACACTGAGAATCCTGGACAAGCTCCAGATCATTAAAACATTGCCTTTTTGGGTAATTATTGGCAGCACATCATTTTATATTGAGTCAAAAATCCAGGTTTGAAATGCTTGCACTTTCAGGAGGTTGATTTTCTTTCCCCTTCCTCTTCTTTAAACTTAAAATGAGCTTGCTTTTAATTTTGAATGTAAATTAATTAATTTCTGCTAAGGGGTATGAGGGCCTCTCTTTGTTGATAAGGGAACAATGGTGATCAGTGGAACAGTGGGAAAAGACTCCCTGTTGCAAGAAGTCACAGAGGAGGATAATGTGTAATTTAAAATGAAGGACACAGAAACAGACCTGTATTACAGGCTGATAATTCTCCCACATCACATTTTTAAAGCCATCTCCTGTTTCATAGAAAAGCCAGTACTTTGCATAGTTAATTAATATAAGTTTGTACTTCTAAACAGAATGTGAGAGTTTAAGTGTTTAAATGCAATTTCCAGAAACAAAGTCTGATGATGCTTTTCAAAGACATGGATTTGAAAGAGTGTATTTGACTATTAATATATCCTACCACGTTGCTGATAGTTTTCTTTCTTTTTCTGCTTTGCATATTTGGGCTGTTTTCTTGGGCATGTGTTACTGCTGGATCCACCTCGATGCAGTTCACACGATTCCTCTGTGATTCCCCTCTGGAGGTACGTATTCATTCAGGGTGGGAGTTTTGAAATGAATGTATTTAGTTTATTTTGTGTAATGAATGTAGGAGTGTCCTCTATGCCATCACTAGAGGCGGTGAGGGTGACTGGCACGGAATTCCTGTCTTCACCAACTAGCAAGGACGACTCTGCTGTGTTTCCAAAGGAGCCTGAGGTTTCCTTTGCTGGGTAATAAGCTACCACTGAATTTCATAGCACTGCATTAAAAAGTAGAAGCACAAAAGGTCGTGTCTTTCATGGGGTTTGATTTATTTCTATGAAAAGAAAAGAATGTGTTACTAAATAACTTGCTAAACTTGTGTGTGACTACAACCTGAGGTAAAAGTTGAGGAGGGATGCTGTTCCTTCATTTCAAGTGAGCAAACTGCCATGGATTCCTTGCAGTGTCTTTCTTGTTAGTCTTAAAGAGCTCGGGACGGCGTGACTGTAATGAAATTGTCAGGTTATAGTAATTACCCTGGTAATTTGATCTGTCGCAGTTTGAGTGAATCCATGTGTGGAGAGTTTGTTGCTTTTCTCTGCTGAGTCCGCTGGCCTTTGCATTCCTGAAAGCTGAAGAGTAATAGAGCTCATTAGACTTTATAGGAAAAGGGCTTTTATCACCTCGTCAACTCGTGCAGCAGACTGCCATTATATTCTTAATTTTGTATGGCTACGTAGATGTTGATGCACACTGCCCTGCCAGGTTTATACCCGTATTGTTTCTTACAGACACTTTTTATTGACATTTCTAAGCTTGAATTAAATTTTGTGTGGCACCACTACAGATGTCTTCAATTAGATGAAGTTAAATAAAAGGGGTTATATATCAGAGGCCAAGGGATTCTTGAAATTCTTTATTCTGAAACAGTTGCCACAAGCAAATCTAGCAGTGTGTAGTCTGTTTACTCTTTTGAACAAAAATAATTTAAAGTAAAATTTAAATCTTACATGTTTTCAATTTGTAATTTTTGGAGTTTTTAATGTTATCATTAGCTGCAAATAGTATGAACAGCCAAACTCTTCCTGTCTTTTTTATTTCCTCATTTTATTATTCAGTTTAGTTTCTGTTTTGGCTATGGGCTCTGGCAGAAAAAATGCCTTAAAGAAAAGATACAATATGAAGTAGCAGAAAACTAGGCAGTTTTCTAGCAGTAAACAGCATAATGTAAAGTGAATTGTTTAAGGTGGGTTTTCTTTATTCATCCTTTCATTTTAGAGACCAAATAACCATTTGCCATTTTACCAGTTCACACAGGCGAATGTGGAATGGTGGGAATGGTTCGGCACAGCCAGAACACCGTGGGCTGGGACCTGGCTCTTGCCAGGGTGGGAGGATCCCTGGAAGAAAGTTCCAGGGGAAATCCTGACTGTTCAGGGTGTGATTCCTTGTTTTTGGTGCTCAGTGAGTGAGGGGGATGTCGTGGGCCAGTTGTGTCAGCATCACTGATGGTCATCTCAGTGTTTGTCCTGCCCAAGTTGCTCCATCTTGTCCTGGAAGAGCAGCTGGAAGGAGCCTCAGCACTCGGGTGCGCCATGGTGTTATGCAGTCGAGGGATAATTTTGTTGTATTATTTATTATTCTCTAATTGCTGCTTAAACTTTTTTTTTTTTTTTCATCTTGACTGATGTTAAGCATTAAACTGACAATTTTGTAAAACTGTTGTCAAAGTCACCTCTTTGAAAGAGCTGGTGATTTATGCCCATTGTTTTGGCTGTGTTAATTTTAAATACTTTGGTCCTTCTGGATTGATTCCAGGGCTAGTGTATAATTTTGGGTAGATAAGATAAGCTCTTTTTGGTGGGGCTTGCTCCCCTGATGTCACTGGTGTATTTTACATCACCCTTGACAAACACAGTCCCAGTGGAGATGTCAGTGGTGTGAAATGGAAAATGTTTCATATTCTAGACCTGTTGCAGGTCAAATTGCCTGGATAGTGCACAGGAAATCGAGTTAAAGGAGCCAAGTATTCATTGAGAAATGGGAGAAAATGTAATACTGACAAGCATTATAAAGGATTACATTGTATGAGAATTTTTGAAGGTGGAGAGAAATCTTACTCTTTTTAAAATGTTATTTGCTTAATGTAACAGAGATCCCTGACTGTTTTGCCTGAAATCAGTGCTGTGCTCATTATGTCTGTTCCAGAACATAGACTCTCTTATGTTCATGACATTTCACTGTAACTGCATTAGTGAAATAACTGCAGATTGTACTTTACCAAAAGTTTTAACTGATGTTAACGCTTCAGTTTGCAGAGGTCCAGTGACCAAATCCGTGTGCTGCTCTTTGGAGGTTTGGGGTCATACACAGGCACAGCATTTGTTTAACTTCAGAAGACTTTGCTTTCAGTGAAAATCTTTTCAATGGTGGCTTAGACTATCTTCTTTAACATTCACTAAATCCTATATGATGAATTTTTGACAAAGAAAGAAAAATCTGTTTTAACTGAAACTTCTTTAAGCAAGTCTGTATTCTATTACCAACCACATTTCCTCATGGCTTTGAGATGTTTCACTTTCCTGTTGCTGACTGCACTCTGAGAGGGGAACCTAACCTGTGCTGAGAAATCCTTAGAGAACATCTTTTACTTGACTGTGTCCCTGCTTAAAACTGTTACCGCTGACCATGTGATTTCTTTGGGCTCTGTTGAAAAGTTGATGGTACTGAACGAAACCATAACTGTTGGATAAGTGGGCTTTACCTGAACAAGAGAAACCCAGTTTAATATGCTATATCTGAGTTTCATGTTCTCACATACTGCAAATGTCTCACTACTCTCAAATGTTTCATCATTTCACATTTAGGGTATTCGTAGCTCCACAGTTGGTTTTATAGGTATATAACTATATAAAAATTCAAACATATTGTTATGTAGCCTTTATTTTGGTACTTGCTGGTTGAGCAAGCCAGTTGAAATGATTTTTGTTCACGTGATTGATGTCTTTTGACACATGTGGTACCAATTAGAGTAACTTCTCTTGCCTATCATCTCTTCAGTCTGGGCTACTGTATCAAAATACTTGATTAAACCCACCTTCTGCTGTCGTAATGCAAAACAGTTGGTAATAGCAGGCAATATTGTCAGATTTATTGAGTGAGAAGCAGTTTTCTGAAGACCTGGCAATGCAGTGAAAAACATGACTAGATGGATAATTAAGTTGAGCACAGTGGAATTCAGGATTAAAGTAAACTTGACGTGGGAGAAAATGGCGTGCCAGAATTGGTTGTGTAATACAGTTTAAATTAGGGAGATCATTTTCTTCTTAACTTCAAGCATCAGTTTCTGGCTCGAGGTGCTTTACCCCATCCAGAGTCAAACTTCAGTGCACACCCGAAACCACAGCACACAACAATAGCCAGTCCCTTGGTGTTCTTGCAGGATTTGCTCTGACGTGGGCTGACAAACAAGAGGTTCTGCAGATTTTGTTGCCACACAGTTTCAGGTCCTTGGATAAAAGATGTTTTGTTAGTTACAGAGAGTAAAAATCATATGAGGAATAAGCTGCTCAGGATTTTTTTATAAATGAAGTAAATCTGAAGTCCTCTGAAGTAAATTTAATGGTCCCTTTGAGGAACTCAGTTTCTGTGGGTAAAGTGCTTCCAGTGCTTGGGGATGTGGAGGAGGGAATCTGGGGGGTCCTTGCTGCGACAGGGAGTGTTGGAGGCACCAGGTTTGCATGTAATAATTCATTAATAGCTTGATGAATTGTGGTTTGTCCTGTCAGTTCCATAAGTGCTGGATGGCAGAAGCTATTTCAGATTCAAGTTTGGGATGCATGACACGTGGCTTATACCCACCGTGAGTACAGCGAAGGCCACAAAAGATCCAGTAACCAACATCGTTTTCCCTGCCTTTCAAACACCTTTTCTCCTTTTTCTAAATACAGATGGCCAGCAACATTTTTCACAGTACTTCCTTGCGCGTTGAAATTCTCATAAAAACTGTTTTCATACAAAGTCTGTCGGAGGAGTTAATCCCTTTCTTGTTGTTGCTTAGGCGGAGCACGCCCCAAACGGGCCGGAATGTGGCTATGGCTCCTTCCACCAGCAGTACTGGCTGGATGGGAAGATAATTGCTGTTGGTGTCATTGATATCCTGCCCTACTGTGTGTCCTCGGTCTATCTGTACTACGACCCAGACTTCTCTTTCTTATCTTTGGGAGTCTACTCTGCCTTACGGTAAGAGGACGTTTCTTGTTATCTGCTTGGACGGAACAGTAGGAATTGATACTTGTTTCTAAACGTGGGGTTTTATTTTTAGTCTGAATATACACTGGTAGCACTACCTTTAGCAAAGTACTTGTGGAGGGGTTGGTTGCCTTCCAAGTAAATTTTTAATTGCCATCCTTGACTAGGGATGCATCTTTCTAGTTAGCTAAATACTTTCACAGGTTAAAAAAACACGCAGAAACAAAATCCCTTGTTTTTATTGCCCCTGAAAATAATTTAATACTGCTTGGTTTCAGCAGGAGAAGCCCCTTTTTTTTTCTCTGAGTAGAAATAATTTTTCCTTTGACCTTTTTCTTAGCCCAGTCACCAAATGAAATTAATCACTTTTATAGTTTTATGCACATTGAGATCATAAATAACAGAGTACCTAAAAAGCGTTGTCTTCTGAATTAGTGCTCTCCTGCTGTACTAGCACTAAGTATATTTTTCAGGTATGTTAATCTCATTATCTTTCTCTTCAGAAAGCCTGATGGAGAGAGTAATCCTATGAATTTTAAAGCCTGAAATTAACTATCCAACATGGCCTTGCAAAACAGTAGGAATTGTGGGTATTGCATTTCACTGTGAATAAAACTTGTATGTGGAATTGCAAGTTACTGCTTTTCTTCCATAGGCAATTTTATGATTCCATTGTTACTATAAGTGAAAAAAAAAAACCCCACCAAACCCTAAATGAGTGGAAATACTTGTGTAACTCTGTTTTTTTTCTTACCTTTTTTACTTTGTTTATATGAAATGAGTTGGCCACAGACAAATGTGGTGCTCCCAGGGAGGTGCTCATGAAGCAGCTGGGTTGGAGCCTCATGCCAGACATGTCTATTTGCAAGTCTGAGAAGCTGTAGCATGAATCTTTTCACCTGTTGAGATTTGCACTGCACCCTGTCAGGTGCAAAGGGAGCCCTGGAATTGTGAGATCTTTCTCCAAGGCCTCCTGTTGAGAGGCTCCTTCTCAGCTCTTCTCAGTGCCAGCCTCCAGACTGAGTAAATGGCACGATTTGAACTGTGTGAAGCACAAACGCCACTTTTTGGAAACTTCTTGCCGCAATTAGTTCATAAACCTTTGCTATGAGTAATATACCACGTGCAGTTTAATATCTCAGAGGTCTAATCTGAATTTGATTGGATTTTGATTAGGATCTGACAATTTTATGGGATTAATCAGAATTAACAAATGTGGAAAAACATTGGAACTCCTATGACTTAAGAGTTGATTTTTTTTCTCTTAATGGTCTAGATTTTTAGAACTATTTCATTACAAATGTTAAATACTTGAAAATTGACTGGGTTTTGTCCTTGCAAGATGAACATATAAACTACTAAGTCCTCCTAAGAATTATTTTTTAGTTTTTGTACATATCACATTACTTTATGTAATAATAGACTGACATAATCCATGCTTACGAATTCTTTAAATGATTTTAAATTTTCTACATAATAAATTTAAAGCTCTGTCGCTGCACTGTGCGTGCATGGCTCAACTTGTGAAAAAGCAGCTTGTAAATTCTGCAGCATTTAAGGCAATAAAAATGAGTTCCCAACAGTCCTGGAGGGAGCCAACCTCGTTCTTCTTTCAAAAAGGGGGAAAAAACCATTGAGTTAGGGAGGACTTGGGAAGTTGCAAAGGAATCTGATACCTTCAAAGCTGTTGCCAATTTTACTCTGAGGAGTTTGGACTGCGTTGCTGTCACTTCCACTTCATGCCACTCTGAGAATTGCTGCTGCTGCTGAGTTGCAGAAAGGATGGGATTTGAGAATCTTTTGAAATATGTAGGTGTGTGAGTGGAGAATGAGGGGAGAAGAAGCTGCTTGGAAATGCCAGGCTTGCCAAAGGAATAAAAAAAATCAAGAAGTACTGAGTAATACTAATTTAATTTTAAGGGATAAATTGCCTCCAGGGTTTGTAGATGCTTCCTATATGAATGTACTCATATCTTGGATCAGAGAATAGATTGTGTTGGAAGAGACCTTTTAAATATCATCTCTTCCAACTCCAGCAGTGAACAGGGACATCTTCTTATCCCTTTGACACAGAAAGTGAGAACCAGCATCCATTTTTTATCAAATTTCTTACAGAAGCAATCTGCACAGATAGAAATGCTGCAAAAATGATCATTATGGAGGAAGCACTGGCTCGGTCTCTGCAGTAGCAGTGCTTTCCTTGTGCCAGTAAAATAAAAAGCAAACTTTTTTTTGGACTACACTGACATTTTTCTTTCACAATAAATGAGAAAGTCATGCAAACTAACATGGGATGGGTAAAAATACCTTTTGTTTCATAAAGGTGGATGTTTTTACATGCAAATTGCTGAAGCATAAATGATAGAACAAACGAGGCTTATCCTTGAAGCTTATTTTTCAAAAACACTCTGATGTTTTCCTGAGCCATGTTAACCAGTAGAATTCCAGAATACCAATAAGTTTCTGCAGAATTCTAATGTACACGAATATTGACAAGAATCATATTAAACAGAGGATCTTAGTCATTTTTATTTCAATTCAAATCAGGCAGTTGGCAGACCAAACACAGAAATGAAAGTGTTTTTAAGCCTGGCATGGTGTTGTGCATTTTGGTGATTTGTTTTTTAGGTTTCCAGGTAATAATTTTCAGTTTATTATGTTTGGAATTTTAAAAAACATTAGTTTGGAGTTCATGATCCTAATTTTTATTTTATAGAAGTCTAGTCCTTTATATAGATTAAAAGCCAGGTAGCTGTAAAATATTTCAATATGAAGAGGTAAAATGGCTTGAAGAATTGTATTCAAATGTAATTAGTCTTTTCTTTCCCCTCACAGGGAAATTGCTTTTACTAGACAGCTTCATGAAAAAGCTCCTGATCTCTGTTTTTATTACATGGGTTTCTACATTCATTCATGCCCGAAAATGAGATACAAGGTAAAGTGTGTTTTCACTTATTTCCTTAGTGTGCTGTTATTCGAAGCTTTTGACAGTGTTCATAGTAACATAATATTTCGTAATTGTCATTTTGGATTTTAATGTAGACTTTGTATGGTTAAATTTGAATGCTGGTTACTATTTAACTTGGCTTAGGGATTTTTTTTTTTTTTTTTCCAATTTAGCTGCATGTGCTATTTATTACATCTTGGCTTGAGAGAGGTTTTCAAGGCTGTCAGATAACAGTTGGTCATTTGGTTACCTGGCTATCTCGTGTTTACAGTATCTCTTCCAATACACTAAAATTCTCCCTTTTTTGAGGTTGGCAAATTTGTAACTTAGTGACTCCAGGCAGTGATAAGATATCTTCTTGGTCTTGGCTGGGTTTTACTCTTTATTTTTTGTTTGAGGCTGGGGACTTTCTCTGCCCATGAAGCCAGTGAGAAGTTTGGTGAGCAGAGATTTTGGGGCAGAGATTTTGGGGCAGAGCAGATTTTGAGGAGAGGATCAGGAGAATCCACAGAACATTTACAATAACCCCTGTTGGCTTCAGCTGTGTTCAGACCTCAGTGCTTTAGAGTGTCTCTGTTGTGGTTTTAGTTCTTGTGATTGTGGCACCTTTTCCCTTTAAACATATCACTATTTTTGGATATTATTATGATACAATTTCAGAGTACTGAACATTATTGCAATTTGCTGAACACTTACACATAATCATTTTTATCTGCTAATAATGTGGAAAGATAAAAAGTTCACAAAATCTAGAGAAAGAGGCAAAGTGTTTTCAGTTCCTCTTTTCCCCCTCTCAAAATGTGCTAAAAATCTGCAGTGTTTTCAGCTGCCTTTCAAATAGTGAGGCTCATTAAAGTGACGGTTGGGAAGGAATTTCATCTTGATTATGACCTACACTGCAGGTGACTGTGATGATTCAGTTTTCTGAAAAGAGCAAATCCCTCTTGTTTTGTTATTTTGTGTGTGTGTGTGTGTGTGTGTGTGTGTGTCCATGTCCCCTTTGCCAACTTGAATTTTCATGTCCATTTGCTGGCCAAACAAAGAGAATATTAAGTTTGGTGGAAGAAGATGGGTGAGTTGGAAAAAACTGCCTTCTGTCATCTGAATCATCTTTAAAGGCTGTCACATCACCAGCTTGAACCAAAGGTTTTGATTATTTCCTTTATTCTTTGGAGATATTTAAAAGTTTGGGGTGATTTGTTTATGTTGAGACACTGCAATTGAACATCCCTTGTCTCTTCTACAACCTGCATGGTTCAAGACTTGTAAAGATGTCATTTACCAGGGCACTCAAGAAACAAATCTGGCAATAATGGCAAAAAAATCCCATTTCTGAAAGATGTCATGGCTAAGAAACTTTGGGTTCAGCTGCTTGTAGTGCTTTACTAAAAAAAATGAACTTTGTGTACATGGATTAAATAAAGCTCACACATGAGGCATTGCATTAAAGGAACCACTCTACATTTGTATTATTTATTATAATGTTTTGTTGGGCCTGTGCTGCAATTTGAAAATGGTTGCATCAAGAATACAACACTCCCACAACACTTCTCGATTTCATTCTTAAATAATGGAAATTGATTAAAATGTAGTGGGAGGATTTTACTTTTTGTTTCCTTCACAAAAGCTCTTTTTCTTCCCTAGCTTAGAATTAATGACTATTTGATATGACTGTGATTTGGTAGAATATATATTTTAGTCTTCTAGAAACCTACATATGTCAATGTGTAAGGTAATTAAAGCTGGGACTGGGGAGGGTAAGAAGAAAACACACATAACTCTCTGCTGGGACAGCAATAATCTAATAAATGAATTGCAAGGGCCTTTATTCTGGTTTTTTAATTTTTTTTTCCTGGATGCATTTGTTTCAGAAGTAAGATAAAAGTAATGGAATTGAAAATCAGATTGACATTAATTCTGTAGTTCCACTTTTCCCTCTCTGAAATAGAACACCAGAACCAAATTATCAGCTTAAGCTCTGAAATGCACCTGGATGATGCTGCTGCTCTTGTGAAGTGATTGGGAGTGGTGAAGTAGGGTGGGGAAGTACTGACTTTGCAGATTAAGTAATTTCAGTAATGCCTGGTTGACTTAGAGGCATTTTGTGTCGAAGACTGCTTTATTGCAGTTTAATAGAGATGTTAGAGGCTCCCTTCCCTTAAGGACATTGCTGTGGAAGAGTGTCAGGCTGTGGGTGACTGATGCTAAACTGGTGTCAGGTAAGGAAATTGAATGCAGGAAAGAAAATTAAGGAGCTGGAAAGCTACCCATTGGGTTTCTAGCCTTTTTCATGTCAATTTCTTTGCAAATTCATTGTCCTGGGATGTTCAGAAATGGAGGCTGAGCACAGGAGCACTTCTCTGTATGAGAAGTGTCTTATGAGAGCACAGGCACTTATTTACAGTGAAGGCACAGGATTTGGGGAGTAGTTATTGGGAGTCAGTGTGAGCATTTCATCTGAAGGATTTTCTTTCCACAACTGGTACAATTTGGTATAGGAATGGGGTGTAATCCAGAGGAAGATTGGAGGCCTGATAGTCCTGGAAGCAGATCCTAGAGCTGGGATTCCTCTGGCACAGCAAGAGAATTGGAGAATTCTGGATTCTCAGGCAGGAAGATGAATGGTTAGAGTATCAACTAACCCATGGATCAGACATAATTACAGAGGTTTTTAAAATATAGCTCCCTTTTGACTCACTGTTCCCATTCCTTTTGTTCCCCAGCAGCCAACACTGATTGCAATGTGATTTTGGAACAGTGGAGTCCCAGTGAAATTACTTTAAGGTGGGGGAAAGGGACTCCTTTGCAATATTAGGATATCTTTTAGTTCCCAGCCTCTCTCAGATTTGTTCCCTTGTATGGGTTAATATTTACAAACTGGTAAAATAAAATCTACATTAAATTGAGACAAAAGGATTCCTGTAGTCCTGTTATGTTAATATGGAAAAATCCAGTGAAAAACCCTGAGCAATGGCTTTGTTCCATTTTTTTCTGGGTAGGTTAGGGTAATACAAGATTTGAATTGTTCTCTGAAGAAATTCACGACCTTATGGGAAACCTTCTCAGGCTCTGTTAGATGTGGTAGTTCTCACATTGGAAAATAGTCTCCTGGAATATTTTCCTGGAGTCATATGATGCAAAGTCTTTTTCCTAATGCATTTTGGAGTGTGTGATAAAGTTTTAAGCATAAGAGACTATTTTACTTGAAAATGAGGTTGGTCTCAGGGTTGCTTCTCATGTGTTTAAGTCCTGTCTGTGTTGTTGTTAATGTTTTCAGTTAAATGCAGCAATTTACAAGCAGATTTATGGAATTACAGAAATAAAAGCAGCACCATTAGCAAACAGCCGTATCAGAGAAATGCTTGAGAGGACCTTGGATTTTCTTTTGATATTCTGTCTGTTTTATCCTGCATCCTTCAAGTAAAAAAATTTCGCTCTGTGGCTTCATGTTACTAAATTCGTATTTTCTGATCACTTCTGAACTCTCTGCTCTTTCCATTGCAGTCCTTTGACACTGATTTTGAGTCTCGTGGTGAGTGACATTAAATAGATTTTGAGGTTGTGTTTCTGGTATAGATAATAAGTGTATTTGCTGCCTTGCATTGGCCATTTGGCCTCTGTTGACCGTAAGTCCCTTTCTCTTCTTGTGCTGGGAGGGATTTGATGGTGACATTTTCTACGCGAGTTTCCACAATTCTGGTTTTTGTGAGGCTTTTTCAGCTCCAATATTTGCATGCAAACCCTGCAGTTGGAGCATGGGTCAGCCCTTGTTTTGGTCAGGGATGTGCTTTCCCTGGAGGCCACCCCACTGATGCTGGTACATAACTCAGAGCACTTTGAAGTGCACAGCAGATTTAATGTCTTCGTGCTGTGCTATCTCTGTGTGCCATTTTAAGACCATTCTATGATGTGAAGAGGTGTTTTGACTGAAACCTTTATCCAGACTTGCATGCAGGCCAAAGTAAATGGAATTATTTCAAACAGTCTCCTTTGGTATCAAGTCATGGCCAGACTTCAGATAGATGGAATACTAGAAAGGGCTCTGAAATGTCAGAAGAGAAACAAAAGCCTGATTCAACTGTGATTAATCATTCTTAAACTAAATACCTCGGACTGACTGTGGTTGTAAGCGGTGCCCCTGGAATTTTATGGCACTTGAGAGCCAATTTCTTTGGCTGCTTTTAGGAATTTCAGCATCACTCCTCGTGCAGGAGTGAAATGCATCCAGTGGTAGCCTGCGTGTCCACATCCACAAGATCCGCAGGAGTCTGGCTCATCTTCCCCTGCCCAGACTCTTTCACCATGTCTCACGATGGAATTCAGTTAATGTTTTCAGTAAGCTCGGATTTGCTGTGTAAAGTGAAATTTGTGAGGGAAGGAGATTTAATGTGACGTGCCTTAATGTGATCCTCTGTGGTTTGCACATTTGCTAAATGTGTCACCAATTCCACACAAGAATAGCTGCTGTTTTTATACCTTTGTATGTCATCTTTTTATTCAGCTTCATTTTCGCATTGGTATTATTGCTATTTACCTTAAAATATGAAAATATTATTAGCTGGGAGTAGTTTGGAGGACTGGAGTTGCCCTGAAACTAGTGGCTTTTTCAGGATGAATTTTGTAAGTTTATAGGAATAAATCTGAATTGCAATTAGTACAAAACAACTTTTTATGTAAACAGGTCATAAGGAGTCAATGAAATATCCTGAAAAGTCAGTACTTATTATAGAGCGCCAAGCTGTTGCTTGCAGCACCGTTTGATAATAAAGAAGTGCCGTATCTGCATTATAAAACCATTATTTACTCTAACAAAGCAATAAAAGTTTCGACAACACAGTGGTTTTGGGTTTTTGGCAGGACTGTTAAAAACAAACAGCAAATAATAAAGACAAAAACATACAGTAGTAAAGTCCTGAGAATGCTAAGTTGCACAAGTGGGGAGGCAATCCCTGCTTTTGTGTGTGTCTTATTCACATCATTTTTATCCTCCTGCCTTCCTTCCTTCTGTTTCCTCCCTGGACTTCCCTGGGATCCTCCTCTGCATGAGCATCAGCAGCTAAAATTGAACATGGATTTCTTCAGCGCTCTGCCCTTACCCCAGCTGCTCCTTCTGACAGGTTGGGTTAGTGCCTGAGGAGAAAGACAACTCTGAATTCTACTGGAGCTTGGGCATTAAAACCCAAAGGGATTTTGAGAAGTCTTGTAGGGTGACCAAGACTTCCAAAAGGATTTTGCATGATGTACATGTGTTAAATGCTTCTGAAAATCAAGCTGCTTTAATGTTCCTTCAACATTTATCTGGTGCAAGAAGTCCTTATCTCTCTGTGTGTATTTTATCAAATGTGTTTTGACTAGGAGGGATGTCTGGTTTTTTGGATGTGAGAAGGCAGGTGCTGCATTCAGGATTGCAGAGTCCCTTAGAGCTTTTTTTAAAACCATTTTCCCTTTTGTTCTTCCTTCTATAAAAGCTTTTTCCTTTCACCTTTCCTTATCTGAAAGCCTGCACCAAATAAATGGAACTTACAGTGTTGGAATAAACAACTGTGAGAATGTGGGACAGAATGAAAACACCATGGGTGAAAAATTATTAGTTCTCTGGTTCTTGATGTCTTGCTAGTAATAAATATTTAAAACCTTTTCTGCTTTGCTTTTAACAGCTTCTTACAAAGTGTTTGAGGCCACTTTCTAGGGTTTTTTTTCTTCAAGACACTTGTATAGAGGTTGTGAAACCCACATTATTATGAGCATCAGCAAGCAGGAATAAAGAGATTCTCCATTCTGGATAGCAACAGCCATAACTGAATGCTGACAGGGGATTTCCACTGAAAATGTCATTATTTAAAGCAGAATATCAGTATCAGTGTTTATTTCCATGTTTTTGTAGCAGGTAAAGATAATGAATGCAATCATTCAATTGTTCTTTATTTTTTTTCTTAAGCTGTTGTTTTTTGCTATGTATAATTGGTAAATTATTAAGTTTTTCCTCAGTACAGGTGTTGTGGCTGTGCTGAATTTTACACAGCATTTTTCTGCAATCCCATTTTTCTTCTAGAAACAGATACAGACCCCATCCATGTCTTTTTGCTTCACTTTATTTCTCCTGCTAAAATATTTTTAATGGGGACTTACTTAAAGAAAGTAAGTCCCCATTAAAACTCAGTTTAAAAGTCAGTTAGAACTCCCTTGGGAGAGAAGTGAACATGTCCCTGGGGATTTATTTTTCCAGTGTTAGAAATGTTTATGTTCCTAATGTTAGAAATCCACATTTCTTTTTATTTGTTTATGGAGTTTAAGATGACTGAATTTTGTAGCAGAAATGAAGTGAAAATAATATTTATGTTTGATTGTATTATTTCTAGGCTTTTATCGGGGCAGATGATGCTTTCTGTAAGTCTCAGATGACCTCTGAAGTTAACAATTCTTTCTCATTATTGCACCTCGAGAAAATAAGCTTCATTTGGATCAAGCTATTTTCATGTGGTACTTAAAAAAACCAACAATATTCTGTATATTCAAGATTCCCAATCCAAATGTTGTGAAGAATAAACAGAAATATGATTAATGTGGCATTAACTACCTGCATTTTCACATCAGCAGGGATGTGTTCTGCACCTTTTACTTGTTACAGAAATCTTGTTAATTTGCGACAACTTCACTATATATATATTTTCTTTAATAAATGTGATTTTGCTAATTTGTGTAAGATTTAAGTCAGCTAAAATCCTACCTTAAAAGCCCAATAGTGAGAGGCACAGTTTGTTAAATTCTTGGTCAGTTCTGTGCTAGTGGCAGTTTTCAGACTTACTGGAGGTAACTTGCCTGGCTCTGTCAAAAGGAGCTGCTAAGAAGATTTATTCAGGATCATGTTAATAAACCTGAGGCAAACCATCTTCTGAGTGATGGTAGCTGGTGGAAATTTATCATTTCTAATTCATGACTCAGCTCATTTCTGACTTACACTAAATCTTAGTTGAAAGCTCATTTGAGGACTCCATGGCAACCTCTGGCAGTTAAAGTGAGAACTGTAAATTGTGAAATGCAGAAACGAAAGAGCTGTGGATTTTGTTTGGGTGGCTTTTTTTTTTTTTTTTTTTAAGGGAGAATAACATATTTCACAATTCATATGTCTTTAATTTTTTTTCTTCATGTGAGAAATGAGATCAAAATTCCCTTTTCAGAATTTTCCAATTATAGTTCTACAAATCCTTTTGTCCTTGCTAGTAAGTGTAAGAATTCATGGAATTAAGAGTATTTTTAAAGTTTCTATCAAGCAAATGAATTGATGTAGTGCTGCTTCACTTCAGTTTTGTTGATTTAATCATATTGGATGGTCCTCAAACACTACTTAACACCCTGTACTTCTGAATTTTGTCTTTGTAATTGTCTCTTTGTGAGAATTCCCAAAAGTGAGATAATTTGAATATTCAGAGATGGACACTGTGCAGTGCTGTGATGAAAAAGGTGGAAACATATTTATGAAGTTAATTCTCTTTGCTTTTCCTGACACAATCCTTATGTGAAGCTGTTCACAGCCAGGTCAGTTCAGATGTTGTACAAAATATTAAAGTTCTTGTGCCCTACAGAAAAGTCAAATCTGTCACCAAAGTCACTGAAAGTGTTTCATTTTATCTGTGCACCGCATTTATTGAAGATGGTGACAACTCAGAGTGTTGGCTCTCTCATTGAATTCCAAATCCAGCTGCTCTTATTTATGCTGTTTTGCTGATTATATTAGCTCTAATTAAGCAATATTGTCAAGTGGAATTTATTTGGTCTGAAAGCCTGGAGCTCCTGCTTTTCCTGGCTCTGCCATATTTCACTTGTGGCCTTTACAGTAGGAGGTGGCTGACAAGCCAGTTAATCTACACAAGAGATGTTTTCTCTCCAATTTTCCAGGAAAGGTTTAATGGGAGATATTTTAATGAGGCCTGGTTTAACTAAGACCTCATTAATTTTACAGAGGTATCACAGTACACTCCTGTGAAGTGTTACTGTAATCTAGATGATAATTCATTATTATGAATGATTGTTTTCTTTGTCTGAGTTTGTTTAGCTGCCGACTGTACCGAGTCTCCAAGTAAAAGTATAATTAATGAACAGAATATACTAATGAGGTTCTGTTATTTGTCCTCAAGCCTGTTGTTAAACACAGTCTAGTTTGCAAGAAGTTCAGCATCAGTGCTTGGATGGGAGGGTCCCAGAATCCTCTAGAGGTGAGTGATTTGGAGCCAGGAGGGAAAAGTGGAATCATGGATTGTGGAGTCCATCCCTTTACTGCAGTACAGGTTCAGTTCTTTTTGTGTTAACTTTTCAAACCTGTAGGATGTGAGCCGAGGGCCTCCCTTGATACACTCATGCACATCTCTGCCTTGGTGTGAGTATAGAAGAATATATATTCTTATATATTCTTGTTCTTCAGTGGTCATCCCACTGAAATTCTTTTTCTTAATGTCTCACCTAAGCTTTTCTTCCTAAAGAATAAGATTATTATTTCGTTGTTGTTGTGTTTAATTTTGTAGGGGTTTTTGCATCACCCTTCTTCTTAAACCTGATGGCTACCAACATGTCTCTTCATGGGCTTCTCTAAAAACCTCAATTACCAACCATCCACCAAAACCACCCCTCAATTCCTTTTTTTCTCCAAGTCTCATTTTTTAAGCTTTTTGTGTATATATATATATATTTAAATGCAGCCTGGAAGATTTTAATCAACCAATGTATTTTTGTCCTAGAGAATGGTGGCTAAAATTAGGCCTTCAGATGCCGAGGTCAGCTCCCAGCATTTGTTTCTATAACATGAATTACTGCCTTCATTGTGCTAAAGAAGATAGTATCCTCTGGAGGCAAGGAGAGAGGGTGGAAAGGAGGAGAAGGGAATTGTGCAACTACAAAGTTTTCAGAATGGGCTAAATTGGGATGTGGGCTGAGTTATTTTTAGTGTCAAGGTTCGTGACTATGTGGCTAAGAAAGAAAATGTGTCTATGCTGTTGAATTTCTCTGCTCTGCTGTCCATTCTGCTTTAGCTAAGTCTGTATTAAAACTTGCATTTTTCTTGCTTTCAGGAGAAATGCATTAAAATGAGTTGACAGGGCATAAAGGGTTTTACGGTTTCTCCTTCCAGTGCTTGTGGAGATCGGCTGGAAGAATTTTATCTTCCCTTACTGTAGTAAATTATTATTTATAGTATTACAGTAAATACCTGAAGTGGCAGCTCAAAGTAAGAAATGAACAATTAAAATCTAGAGCAAGGCTATGATAGTACTGGGTTGCAGATTATGGTGATTAATTGTCTTTTCACACCCATCCCTGGTAGGGGAGCACATTATTTTGTGTTACCCTGAGGTAACCACCATGGTTATATGGATGCAGGTAATTTAAAAACAGATTTGTATTCTCTTTAATTGGTATTAGAGACAGCATTTGAAGTTTGTGGAGTTTAGGAAGGCTCTTGGGTGGTGCTGAGTTTTCCCCAAAAATCCTTGAGGGCCCTGAGAGGCTGCACAGAGCAGGACCCCAAGCAGGAGGGTCAGTGGCGAATGAAATATTTTTGTTACAGCTTCTTTAAAGTTTTTTCTTAATCTAATTAACTCAGTTCCCAAAGGCTTTCAAAGGTTGCCTTATTGTGGAGACCTGGGAGCTTGATGAGTTGTTGTCTTTTTGAGTGCAAATTGAAAACAACAACAACAAAAATCGACAACCCCAAAGCCCCCCTTGGTGTCTTCGGAAACTGCCCTGAGGTTTCTGCTCGTCCTGTGAGAATTAACCACTGCCAAAAACTTTATTTTGTTTAGTTGTTCTCAGCTGAAGAACTGAGCTCTTTGAAAAGGAATGATTGAAACTGTTCAAAGTAGTTGTTTGCTGTGTTAGATGTGTTGGATAATTTGGGAATTCTTACCAGGAGGGTTTCAAGGGAGTAGAATTTTTAATAGCATAGGATACTGTTTGCTTCCTCCCCTTTTTCTTGTTCAGAATAAAAATGTTTTTACAGATAACACTGAGATGGGATGACAAAAAAAAAAAGGGTGTGAAAATGACTCCATTGTTAATTAATTGAAGAAGAATGGGTCTGTGGAGCAAAAGTACATAGGAGCCAAAATCTGTCTTTGTCCCAACACAAATGCACTGTTGTTCTGTGAATGGACAGAAGACAAGATGAGCTTTTTGTTCCACTGATCTATTGATTTTCTTTCTTTATTTAAGCTATTAGGGCTAGTGTTCTCAAGGGGTGCTTGGTGATAGTATAGGCAGCATATCCATGGTTTATTTAATAATATTTTTTCTCATGCTCTTTCCATTTTCGCCTTTGTGACTAAAATTGTGTGGCTTGTTGATTGCTTTTAACCGTCTTCCATTCAGGGGAAAGGGAGGAAGGTGGAGAGATGTTACAGTGTATTTTTAGAGGCAGAAATGTTTAGCAGCATTTTTGGCTGCTGTCCTTCAGATGTGCAGATCTCGATTGACTCAAACTGATTAAAGCTTTTGTCATTTCAACTTATATTGTGCCAATAAATATTGACAAAATGCATGCTAAGCATACAAGTGTTTATAACGCTTTGCTGTCTGTTTTAAGTGTGTTAAAAGTGCAGGGAAGTGCGTGAAGCTGCAAGATGTGCATGCACATGAGTACAGGCTGCAGCTTTATTGTTTTTAAAATAAAACAAGGTGATTGCCTGGGAAATTTTTAGTTCTTTTTAAGTCTGAAAAGGAGGGATTGTAAGCTGTTAAAATGGCAACAAAGCACTTGACTTCTATAAATGCAGTTTTAATTTAATACCCCCCTAATCCTATATTTGGGTGCATGTTTAATACATCCTTGAATTTCTGGGTTTTGGAATGATCAGGACTTACACAGCCTATAGTATAGTTACTAATTCCAGCCCATTTGCCTCCAAACTTGTTTTTTTAATGTGAAGGTGTTTATAAAGCAAAGTTTCCAAACATCTGGTATTAAGAGAAAACTGAAGTGTTGATGTTTCAGCTCAAAGAACTTTGGGGATACATAATGTTAAACAGTCTGCTAAACATGCAAGTGGACATTTGTGTACCTTAAATGGCAGAAATTCAGATGGAAGCATAATGGGGAACGTGTTCTGCCCAACTAAGAAAAGTGTTGGGCAGTTTTACAGGGCCATGATGGATGCAAAGCTGCACAAGGAATGACTGCTACCACTATAATCTCATTTTGTTCAGCTTTGTATGATAAAAATGAACTTACTTGACAAGAATTCTAGGATTAGAAGTTTAATATTTTGTTTGTAATTACGGAGACAGAGTTTAATAACATAAGGAGGAGTTTGAAAACAAGTCAATGTCAAAAAGAACATGTTGAAAGGATACAATTATTTTTACTGTATTGTGTCCTCAGGCAGTTATTATTTCCTGCAAAACAGCTTAACAAAACTTCAATACATCCCTATCCAGCCATGTTTTCAGTGTCTTATTCCTACTTTTGTTTAGTGGCCCTATTCTTTCATTAATTTCTTATATCTAGCATGATCTCATAGGGAATTTATTGAAGCCCTGGGGCTCTCTCAGTTCACTATTTTTTCTGACAACTAATGTAGCTACAGCCTGGTTTTCAGTTTGGAGTGTTAAGGAGAAAAAGAAAGGGAGAGGAGAACCAAATATATATCCTGGGCTCTGGGGAGACCTCAGAGCCCCCTCCAGTGCCTAAAGGGGCTCCGAGAGAGCTGGAGAGGAACTTTGGACAAGAGATGGAGTGAGAGGACACAGGGAATGGCTTCCCACTGCCAGAGGGCAGGGATAGA
Source organism: Hirundo rustica (assembly GCF_015227805.2). Taxonomy (NCBI): domain Eukaryota; kingdom Metazoa; phylum Chordata; class Aves; order Passeriformes; family Hirundinidae; genus Hirundo; species Hirundo rustica. The sequence goes on along the minus strand of NC_053457.1, from coordinate 31,492,351 downwards.
TGGGATATTGAGAAGGAATTCTGTACTGTGAGATGGCCCAGAGAAGCTGTGGCTGCCCCGTCCCTGGGAGTTCCAGGCCAGGTTGAACAAGGTTTGGAGCAGCCTGGGACAGTGGAAGATGTCCATGCCTGTGGCAGGTGGGTGGAATGAGCTGAGCTTTGAGGTCCTTTCCAACCCAAACCATTCCATGGCTCTGTGATTCCAGGATGATGGGAAGCTGGCAAGGGCTGTGGTGGCAGTTTGGATTTTGCTTCTTGCAGCGCTGGGGCTGTTGCCTCTCACAGATGTTTGGGCTGGAGGTGGATGTGGTCCCACTAACCTTCTTTCCCACTTTTCCAGTCTGGGACACCACGAGCCATCTCTCCTGGGGTGGCAAAACTGTCCTGTTGTTGCACCCCAGGCTTTTGTCTGTTCTGAGCCTGGTGCAGGGATGGCTTCAGCTCAGCCTGTGGTTGGAGCTCCACGTGCTGGGATGGTCCCAAGGTGGTCGGATGCTCTCCTGCTGAGAAGGGACTCCTGGGAGAACACAGGGCCTTTGTTTACAAATTCCCCTCTCCCAGCAAACAAAGCAGCCTTGTTTAACCAACGCTCCACAAACAAAATGGACCTAAAATTAGGATACTTGTTTCATGAATGAAAATTTACTATGAAAATAAACATTTTTAGGGACAATAGAAGAAACTTCTTTTAAAGCACACGTGTTTTGATGGTCTGGATTTTTTGTACAGATACTCCTTGATCCTTTGTGCAGATAGCTGTTGCTTTGGTTGCTGTTAAGGTTTAAGTTCTAACACATGGTTGGAACACTGGTAAAGCGAGCCTTTGTATTTATTTATTCAGTTTTTAATCCGCAGATGTAAGGGAGACAAGGGGGTTTAGATTTTTTGGCAGAGGTGCATTCTCTCCTTGTAATACAAATTGTAGACACTGAAAGACTGAGATTTATCACTTTTCCTCCTTCAGATTTTTTGTCTGAATAACATGTTTGTGTGTGCATTGAGGGCACATTATTATGAATTTCACAGCATTATTTAGTCAGGATCCTGCAAAAATGAAGGTTTTACTAATGAACTTTCCTGTGCTGTTGTCTCCCTTTGTCTTACAACTTTACTCTTTTTCTTCTATCCTAAAATTACTGTTATCATCTATTTGCCTGGATGTGCCACTGTTTTTGATGTTGTTTCTTCAGTGCTGGCCTACATGCATTTCAGTGTTGAATGACTAAAGATAAGTTACTTGGATTTTATTTAATTTTTCGTTGCTGGCCTTAAAAAAACTCGTCTAGTGTACCGTGTATTGGTAGAAAGCCTTGAAGTTAAAAATCTTGTACTGTTCCGAATTACTGACTTCAGAATATTATGTCTTGTTCTTAGATTTATGAAAGCAGCTAGAAATGAGAAAAGCTGGACTGACAGATTTTCAAGTGACCTTGTTTTTCAACATGATCTAATTGTGTAAAGTTTGAAAACCCCACATAGCATATCTTAATCTAAAGCCAACTTCATGCATCTGAATTCTTAATTAGGAGTCTATTTCAACTTGTGAATATCAGTGTTTCACAATTTGCAAAGCTGTCAATTAATCTGTTATTTATTATGTCTTGAAATATTCCACAGGCTGAGTCGGTAGCTGGGCATGAGAAGCATGAAACTATTTATTCAGTATAAGGCTACTCTCTCCCAGACTTCCTTGGGAAGGTCTTATTTTCTTGCCCTCGGAGTCTGGATGGATTTTTGGCAAGTTCTGTGTGGTTTTGGCTGGATTTTTTAAACCCTTTTGGAGGTTGAAGCAAGACTTTGAAAAGTCCAGGATGGGAATGGTGTTCCCAGTGGTGTGTGCTGGTCTGAGCAGTCACACAGGGACAGCTGATCCCTAAGGCTGAGCTGGAAAAGGGGCTCTGAGTGGAATAAAATTTGAGTTTTGGAGCTGGGAGAAGGGAAAGTTTGGGGCTCCAGGCAAAACTCTCTGAGGAGTCATTGGAGAGACACTGGGAGAGGCAGGGAGAGATTGGACACTGATGGAAAAAGCTTGGGAGTAAGCACAGAACACATCTCTGGAGACAGACATGCAGGCAGAGAAGAGTCAGAAATATCAAAAATCCAGAGAAGCTGGGCAGGGAGAAAAGCAGATTTCCATGTGCCCTGTTGGTGCACAGTTCTGGACAATTTCATCCAGGAGCTGGGAATGTGCAGTTGCAAGAGCAATGCATGTGTTGTGCATGGATAAAATGAGTAAATGGAGACTGCACAGATACCTGAAAAGTAAAAATATAGAATATACCTGCTTTCCTCTTGTGTTGTCCTTCAGATTTGTTGCTTGTTCTTGTGAGAAAAGTCAGGTTGGAGTTGAAGTGAGTCTTATGCCGCAAAATAATTTCTGGTTGTTATCAGAGAATATTAAGAAACTAACTTACATTGCTTCAATGTTTGGCACATTGTAACCACAGCCAATATTTTTATAAAATGAAAATAAAAGATTGTGCACCCTGCCCTCGCATGTATTTCTGTCATGCTGGTGCTTTAATTCTGTTGAATTTAAATTTTCTGCTTCCCCGCTGCGCAGTTGTACAGAAAAAAAAAATCTAAAACATGCTCGCTTTCATTTAAATTCTCTAAATTTAATTTTGTTTATCTATTTTTGCTATTAAGTAAACATTGTGTGTGGTGTTTTTACTTCGATAACTCCATAGCAGAAGCCCCTTTGACAGGGAATTAATTTAGTTTTCCTGTGGCATATGTCCATAAGCTACAGATGAAAGCTGTTCTTTTAGATGTGACTCCAGCTAGTGAGGCATTAATGAATGTTTAAAGCTATTTGATATCAGTGTGACAATTTTGTGCCTCTGAGGGGAAAGCGTGGGTATGATCTATTAGGCTGTGCATATTTTTCCTGTGATTATTTCACCTCACATTAAATATAAGAAAACAAATCTGAACGCTTAATTTCATACATTTAATTTAATGAACTCAAAAAATACTGTCAGTTTATGGCAGCCCTTCAAGAGAAGGATATGGGATCCACATGATTGAGACACTAATTTCTTTTTCTTGTTATTTTTTGGGGAATTTTTTTTTTCCTCTTCTTTTGCCTCCCCCAGCTGCCAAAATAAACTCCTTTTGAGATAGACCTGAGTCAACTGAGTTGCTGTGTCTCTAATGAAGCATTCTTCTTGAGGCCCCCGCTTGGGTTTTATCTTTTTTGTCATAGTTCTTTTTAATCTCCCTTTCCAAGTTTAATGCTAGGGTCTCCTTAAGAATTTCTGCTGCAGATTCAAAGTAAACCAGGTCCATTTCAGTAATCATATGATTTTTATTCCCCCTAACTCTTTGATTTTTGTGCGATAAAAAGGCAATTCATATTGCATTTTTTCTGTAATATACTTTAAAATATCAAGTTGTCGAAGAAGTTGGCTAAAATTCAAGAAAGCTAATAGCCTTCAAATGTACAAGCTTAACTCTTCTTTATTATTGTTTTCCACTTAAGTTTCTCAAACTGTGCTGCTTTTTTTTAGCATTCTTGAGTAGCCTCTCTACAGATAAGACAGATTCTGGCTTCCAGCTCCAGAGCAATCTGTGTGGTAGCATCTTTAATTAGCCTGTTCCCAACTGAATTTTAGATGGCAATTTCCAATAACTGTTAGCTGCCTTTTTGTATTTTATTTGCAGTCACAAAATAATTTTTTCCTGTAAAATGTTTTGAGCACACAACCCTTTGAGTTCATAGGGAATCTCAGTCTCTAAATGTGCACAAAGACACCTTGAATTAGAACAGTCCTTGGAATCTCAGTCTCGTGTGGATGTTGCTGTTCTGCCAGTTTAGTGTCACTGATCCTGAATATTAGTGCATGAGAGAGATAAAACAATATTTGAAACTATGGAAAGTATTCATATTCTTAATAATATTCTTAATATTCCAATATTCCTAATATTCTGGTGGCAGTCTCTGGAATTCCATCCAGTAGAGTTTTCCTGTAAGTGCCATCTCATAGCAGCCTCTTTTTTTTTTTGTGTACATCAAACACAAAGTTAATGTAACAACATTGAAAGCTAAAGTTTGTTTCAATAGTCTGTTTTAATAAAATGCCATTGTGTACTGCACGTATTAGAAGATATAAACAAGAAAAAAAAAAAGAGAGAGAAAGGAACCAAACCTTGGGAAATGTAAAGAAGGCAAAATAGACACATCATAGTTTGGTGATGTAAAATTATTTAGAAAATATGCTTTAAAAGGGCCCCTAACTTTATGTAAGCTCCATACTTGTTGTATTTCTCTTCGTTTCTTATTTTCAAGAGTTGTCTTCAAACTTGTCTGTGATTTGGATATTATTATTTCAGCTTTGGATCAACAGTCACCCTAGGGCATCCCAGAATCCATAAATTTGCTGTTGCTGTCATCAAAGGTCTGGAGCCAGGGTACAATAGCAGTGTCAGGGTAAATAATGCACTTTATTGGTCTTGAAGGGACCATTCTGTAATGTTTGTACTGTTGGCTGTGCAGTGTGAAACACCATCTCCAGGGAAAACTCAGGCTGAACTGTGACTGCTACTGAAATCTCAAGAATCACAAATATATATATATATATTTATGTGTATATATATATATATATATATATATACACACACATCTTTCTTACTGAGAGTAAGAGGAGTGGAGTGGGAATAGGCACAGATATTTAATGTCCTGTGTCTGAGTTAAGAAATGTTATTATACACTGGACACCAACTGGTTTGAGTAAATCTCAAGTGCGAACAACAGGAATATAAAAGACTGACCACTGCCCCTTGTAAATATTTAAATTAATTTTTCATAAATATTCATTTAAATATGCATGTTTCTTATCTAGTCATCCATTTTTTATGATGCAATTCCTGAACATACAGGTCTTCTTTTCTTCCTCTTTTGTGCAAGCCTTATCAGCAGATTTATTCCAGACATAGTGGCTTTGATCCTGTGGCTTTTAAGAGCGTGGCTTTAGTTGCTTAGAACAAAAGGAAGACTCTCACTTTACTGCTCTTTATAAACGAGAAAAGACAAACTCTTAGCAAGAAGTCTTGGAGGAGAGAGCAGGGCTTGAAAGTGGCTGTGAGAGGATGCCCAGAGCTGTGTCTTATCTTCAGCTCTGGGCAGTCGCATCCCAAGCTGATAAGGGAGATGATGCAGCAGCCCTCTCTGAGGCTCTCACCACGCTAATTACCGCTCACTTTTAAACTCGAAACCAGAATTATCTCGTTGATTAATACGGTGGTGTTAGGGAGGAGAACTGTTGGCGTGTGGGAGTGGATGTGCTTTATCTCAAGCAGCACTTTGTTGGCTTCTTGGGTCCCGTGGATGGTGTGCTCGAATATTAATGTGCCGCAGGTCGTAGCTTGGAGCTCAACATAAACACCCAGAGCCTCCCTTGGCACGTCCTACTCAGTGAGTGGAGGGAAGGATAGTATTGGCGTAAAAAAAGGAGGAAGAAAAGCTGCACAGATTTGGAGACTAAAGGGAAAAGGGAAAAAAAAAACCTCAAAACCTGTCCTAAAAGTTCCCTTTTTGCCTCAGTGTAAGGCAATTTTTTCTCTGGCAGCCCATGAGCCTTTTCAGACACCTGTTGGCTGTTTCCCAGTATCAAAAACAAGCTTGGAAGTGTTGGGTGTTTCAGATAATTTCTAGGAAAGAGGACAAGGGGAAAGCAGCTATTTGGAGTGTACACTAAGCCATGAGGATAGCAAAATCCAAACAGTTCAGGGGATTGCGAGGAATAGCACGTGTTGGGAAAACAAAGGAACAGTAGAAGTTTCTGAGGGTATTTTGAGGGGAAGTGAGTGTATTTCTTTAAAAGTACGTCTTTGCAGAGCACCTTAGGCAAATAAAGAGCTGAGATTTACCTTCAATCTCAGTGAAATTTAAGATAAACTTAATTTAATTCCACTTTTGTGGTGGGTTAGGGGCATGTAGGCAGTTAATGGCCAAATAATTACATGATAATTGTAGGATACTGAATGTGAAACTTGGCTGCCTTCCTTTTTGACGTTTACTTATCTTAATCTGTTTTACACTTACCTGAAATATTTTATTTACCTGAGGGACACTATGAAAACCTTCTGAAATGTCTTTTTTTCTTTATATTTAGTGAAGTACAGCCAAGTATGAATATATAGTCAATAATTGCAGGAAATTATTTTGTTTGACATGTAGAAACAAATGTCAGAAATATTTTCACTTTGGGTTTATTATCAGTTACTTCTCTTAGTACGTTACATGGACTTGGGAAATAAACAAAGAGGTGCAAGTTGGCAAATTATATACAAATTTGCTTTGGACAGTCAATTTAAACATCATTGAGGAACATTTAGAAAGACAGTTAAAAGTAATCGTGATGTAATTAAGTGATCTAGATGAATGTTGGAACTAGATGACCTTAAAGGTCCTTTCCAGCCCAAACCAGTCTATGATTCCATATTTCTGTTGGGAATATGACATTAAATTATATTTACATTTCACTTGTGGCAAACCAAAGAATATGGGAGAAGGTGGTTTTTGCTTTAGTTTCCATGTTTGAGGTGCCTTGGGAAGCACCTTACAGCTCCCTGGCTGCCTGCAAAATTCCCATTCCACGGATTTTGTGATGATGTAACTGAAAGAGAATGAACGCATCTTTCTGAAGAGCAAGGACTGGTGTTTCATGCACTCAAGTTCTGTGAGCTGCAAACTAAATTCTGGCTGTTATTAGGAACATCTTTTAGGGATTACAACACATTATTCTTTAATGAAACAGAAAGGTGGCTAAGCTCTCAGGAATGCAGCTCTGGGATCCTAAAAATGTGGATCCATAATTATTTCAAAGTTTGCAGCTTTGGACAAAATTGGCTTGTTTGATGCTGGCACTGGAGTTTCAGGCAGCCTGGTGAAATCCAACTGGTTAATTGAGTTACCCCGTGCTGTAACTCCTCTTTGGTTTATATTTTCTTGTAAACTCAGTACTTTTTGAAGATAAAGGTGAAGTCTTCAGCCATCTTTCCTGGATAAACGGAGCTGCTTGCTTCATTCTGTGCCTATTGCTTACAGGATTTTTGTTTGTTTAAAAAGATGTTTAAAACAGTGACTGCGAGGTGGGGGTGAATTTGTGGAGGCAGTTTTGGGGCGAGGGGGGGAGTTTGTTGTTTTTCTGCAGTATTTTAGGCCTTGCACAGCTGGAAGCACACAGGGTTTGAGATGTGCAGCTCTTTGTCCGGGCTGGCACAGCCGACCTGGGAGAACACAGCAGGTCAAGTTACCAGCCAAGGGCTCTCCTGGGGATCCTTACACTCTTATTTCTGTTTATGGAATGAAATCAGGGATCAGGGGTCTGCTGCAGCATTCTGCTGGGGGATTCCAGCAGGAATTATTGTCTTCCAGGGGAAAGGCTGAATGCTCCTGCGTGGACAGTGCTGCCCAGCTCTGATGGGTCGCTGTTGATAATTTGGGGTTGCTTTGTTTGCGTAGCCAGAGCACTTCTTTTTAGGCAGCTGGCTGGAAATGGAGATGAAGGCAGTCTTAATTCACTTTTAATAAAAGATCAATGGCTTTATTGTGAAAAAATAGAATACAGATGTAAACTGTACCTGATAAAAGAATTAAATGTGAGTTTAACCTTCCTATTTTGTTTTTTCAGTGCTACTGGTGCTTGACCTTCATTTTTGAGACTATTGTCTTTCTTGGTAGTTTTACATTTTAAGTTTTACTTAGACTACAAAAACAAACTCTGCTGGTGTTTTTCATCTCAAATGCTTACCAAATCCCTCAGATTTTGCAAAATATTTAAAAAGTAATCTCCAGACTAAAGTCTCATTAAAGCCTTTGCCCTTCCTGTGGAACAAAAGTTCAGAGAAGTTCTGGCTGATTGTAATTGGAAAACTGTAAAACAAAAACCATCATGGTATGAAGTATTAATTTAGGCTTGGAAGTCTCTCTGTAAAATTAATTTCCAGAAACTTCCAATTAAAATGCAGCATGTCTAATTGTATAAGGGAAAGCACTTTGAGGGCTCTGTCTTTTATATTATATAGAAGGAAAAATGCCACAAACATTGATAGATTAGTCAGATACTAATCTTTTGTGTGTTTATCTATTTTTTGTATCTTTAATCTGATTTGTACTTTTAATCTAATTTGTGCCTTTGTTATGCATTGGGTTGTTATGGTCGTTGAACACTGCAATTGAAATCGTTTCCCCCTGTGGCTCTTTCCCCTGTTTCAAAGAAGAAAAGCAAAATTGGGGAAAGGACAGCTTAACCAGGATGGTTAAAGGTATGGAATAGCTTTAAAGAATTTGTAAAGAATTTAATTCCCTTCAGTCTGATGGAGATGTCACAGAATGGTTTGGATTGGAGATCATCCAGTTCCATCCCCTGCCACAGGCAGGGACACTTTACTTTCCACCAGACTGGGGGCGGGGGTTATTTCCAAAAACATTTCAAAAAAGCAAATTTTTGTCTCTTGGATGTTTCTTGGCAAAATGTAGATGCAGAGAGAGAAATATGTGCAGTTGTTTTATATTGACAGAGTTCATTTCATCAGCAGGAGGTATTGGGTTTGAGAAGCTGAAACCTGAGACAAGTGCTTAGGGATGGTCTGTAAGGTGATACTTTTTGTTGAAAGTCTTGTAGTTAAATGTTCCCAAGATGGTTTGGACAACTTAAACAGTTCTACTGTTCAAGAGCTTGTATTTGATGAGATAAAAGAAAGCAAAAATGTTTTCTTACCATAGACAGAATCACTTCTGAAACGAATGCTGATTTAATCTGAAGCCAAAGAGAAATGATTTTCAAAATCAGTTTTGCAAATCTGATTAAGTTCTATTCTGATAAATCCCTCTGCAGCACTTCCTTTTAGGAGATCCCCTTTCTATTTTGGATTTATGTTGGGTGTATGCTGCAAATCAATATTAAGAATAAGATGGAATATAAATAGTATGCTCAGAGTCAATTTATTTGGATGATGTAATCATTTTAGAATGAGTAATGAAATTTGAACATTTTTCTTGAAGCACAGATGCTCATGAACATGAGGCAGAATCTGTGTGGGTTCTCAGGTTTAGGTGTTTTTGCAGTCCAGGAATAAAGGGAGAGAGGAAGAAGGTAGGAGGTGGATTTGTAGTGGTTTATTTTCAAATAAATAAATATATTGGTTTTAAATATAAGTAAATATGAGGTTTTAAGTGTTCCGAAGGAAGTAAATAAATTGAGGGTAAATGCTTATGGAAAGGGTGGGAGGAGGCAAAAGCCCTTAGAATTAATTTCATTTAATTTGATCAAGTCCTGTGGGTTCCCTTTTTAATCCTCTCAATGTAAGCACAGTGCAGATGCTGTTCATTGGGAACTCACCTGGGCACGTCCTGTGTTCCCCCTCCTCTCTGGAATGACTCATGGGATGTGGGTTTGACCAGCAGTGTAAATAAAACATCTTTACAGGAGAGCTCCCTTCCTTCTGGTGTGTTTGGAAACACTTCTGGGAAGGAAGGATATCAAAGAGAACCAAGGGCTCTTTCATTTTTGCCTCTGATTGCACTGGGTGTCCTGGGTCACTGATGTGTCATCCCCACAGCCTCCTGTGCCTTCTGGGAGGGCTCCTATTTATTAACAAGCTATTTATTAACAAGCTCCTAAATTTGGAGGTGAGAAAACATCTAAAGGAAGTCACCTCTAGAACTATTTTTTCCCTTTCCTCTCCAAATTATGGTATTTTGAAGCCCAAAATAAATATTGAATCTACAGTGATGGTTCAGAAAATCAATTTTTCCTGTTACTGTGCTGCTCAATGCTAAAGAAGGTTTTTCTAAATCATAACCAAACCAGTAATGCTTCAATGCAGTTAATTTTATCCATCCCATTTTATGATAGACTGTAATGTTACAGTAGTGAGTGGGAAATTTAGAATAGGGCTGCACAGTGATTTTCATGTGTGGGATTCACAAATGTGATAAATTTCAAGATGTGGGAGCAGGATCTGCTAGGGAAACTGAGTGCCTGGGCTGTCTTTTCTTAGAGCCATGAGTTAAACTCATGCTACTAGGAAAGATTAATTTGCCACTTGTATTTTCTGTGTTTTAGCAACAGCTCTGAAAGACAGTTCCTTGGCTATTTCTGCCTTCTTGGCCAGTTGAGAAAATGTCTTTAAATCAACAAGTAATTATGTTCTATTTTTTTTCAAATATGACTGAAAAGGCGTATTTTTTTCCCCAAGTCCTTAAACTGTTTCATCTGAGTAATGATGATTAAAAGTTCTTTAAGCACTACCTTCACATAGCTTTCAACTATTTCTGTTTAGAGAGCATAATGTTTCAAAGTGGTTTATTTAAAAATGTCACTTCCATTCTCTGGCTTTAGAGGATTTTCTTGGGCCTTGAGGTTTAAGTTTCTGAATGGAATTGGAGGAATATATGTTTTAATTGAATATAAAAATTTGCCTTTAATTAATAAAAAAAAACCAAACACCACACAAAAAAACACACACAAAACAAACAAAAAAACCCAAACAAACAAAAAAACCCCAGTAATAGTTACAAGTCAATCCTGGATGTTTTTCAGATGAGATAATCAGTCATACAGACCTTTCCAGAAATCTACCTCAGGTATCTGACAAGGCTCAGCATGAAGCTTGGGGATTTTATCTTTTTTTCACAGACACTGATGACTTTTTATCAGAGATACTTCTTGTATTTCCTACTCAACAATTTACTGTTGGTGGGGAATATTTTTAAAAAGTTAATTTTCCTTTAAATATCACGAAGAGTTGAACAGCAAGAGTATAAAAAGAATTGGGAATTTCTGGTTGTCACGGCAATTTTGTGCTGTCCCTTCCCAGGCCTTGCTCAACCTCATGGAAGGCTTCTTTGCCTTTTTTTCAGAGCAGATACTGGGCAGTAAATTGACTTCATTTCAAGATTATAATCTTAATTATCCATTTAATGTAATCGGTGTGAAGAACTCTTAATGGCATCAACTGCAGGGTGACTTCTGATAATGCGCAGTCTTTTTAATTTGCCCAAATTTTTAATTTGTACACTTAAACTTTTTCATTCTTTTTCCTGTATGGCTGTTTTTCAAGCTGAGATGTGTAACGAATTTGCAAGTTAAAAATTAATTTGCTGTTGCCACCATATGGCTCTGAATGTTGAGAGTGTATGGATTGCATGAGTAATGGCTCAAAGATAGAATTTTGACTTAAGTTATAGGCCGCTGAATAATCTTATTTTAAATCAAATGAAGATCTGATTAGGGGAGGTTATTAGTGCTGAGGTGGTGATTTTCTTTGTAGCTGGGGGGAAAATAATTAAGGCTGTGTAGTTTCTGGGAATGTCTGCAAAGAATATCTTCTTAATAAATCAACCAAAAAAATAGTAGAATTTCACTAATCATTACCTGTAAGCTAATCCAGGAAAAGCTCCATGAATTAAAGTGTTACTATTTAAGTAGCAATGAACGAAATGCTCCATCACTAATGTAATAAAAATAGCGTCCTGCTTACTGTTCAGCGGGGTTTTTCTATTAGATTTTTTTTTTCTTTTTTTTCTCCATTATTTGCTAGAATTACCAACACTTGAGATGAGCTGCTTTTGGAAGTGCTGAGTTTTTTAGTGTCGGCCCCAGCTCAGCAGAACTCCAGAGGATAATTTAAATGCAGAGTTCCAGTAAGCAAAGCCAAAACTTTCCTAGTTCATCTTGGATATCGTGGAAGTGTGTTATGTTAATTTTACATTTTCATCACGTGCCAAGGTTGAGTTTGTGCTCCTGAGATGGTGCTGAAATGCCTAAAGCCTGTGATTTCACTGAGCACTCATTTGGTGGAGATTAGATTAAAAACTATTCCTTGCTCTTTGGAAAATCAAGTTGTAGCCAGAGTTCTTGTGCAACCGATATGACTGCTCTCTTTTTGGTTTTTTTGTTAATTTTTTTTTTCATCTTTTCCCCTTGCCAGGGTCAGTACAGGCCCTCAGACCTGCTGTGTCCAGAGACCTACGTGTGGACACCCATTGAGCAATGCCTGCCCCTGCTCGAGCACTCCAAATACTCCCGCTTCAACCAGGATGGAAACGCAGGTGAGGCCACAAGGAATGAAATATCTCGAATTTGTCTGTGTGTTTCCAATGTCTGCTGCTGGAGCAGCATGGAAATCTTACCTGTAAAGGATGGAAAGTGTGCAATTCACAGCTCCTGCAGCAAACATTAGTAAATAGAGAATTTTATCTTTTAAGCAATGCACATTTTAGGTACATTCTGTCCTGTAGACTCTAAGTAGTTCAAAATTAACACATATTGCTGCCTTTCAGATTGTTTTCAAATTATATTTGCTGTTCTGGGCATGAACAAAACGAATAAAATAATTGTTCCACCCTTACATTCCCATTGGATGAATGCATAAAGGAATTAAACTGGAATCAATACAGGAAGGTGGAAAGACTGAAGAAGCTTAAAAGGCATCTGGTGCTTTTGCTAAGAAACAGAGTGGCAGATTTAGTTGAACAATCAATTAAACAGTGAGTTTAACAGTCGGTGGATGTGAAGAACACAATAAACAGCAGAAGCACCTTAAACATCTTGATGTAATGTGACATAGTTTTACATATTGTTTAAAGTAGGTACTTAGTGATTTACCAGCATTGGCATGTTGAAATTGTTACTGACCAGAGCACAATACAGTGATGCTACTGTAAAACAAGGCAATCAAATGGAAAAAAATGCACAAATTTGCTTTAGATACTGACTCTGGGCCAATGGCGGGCCCCAAGGGAGCTGTTAGACCATGCTTGGTGTGGTGCTTGGGGGAAAAGGGAATAACTTAACTTTTGTTATTAATTGCAACTTGTTGCATATCCTGGTTTTGAAGTTTTCTTTCTCCTATGAGTAGCAATTGAATGTGGCTGTGATATATTCTGAGATTTGTGGCGTTATTCAGCTCAAGAGTGTGTAACACTGTGGTCTGTTTCTAGACACCAAAACACATATTTATCTGTCTGAGTCTCATAGTCTTCAGCAGCTATGTCTTTCTTTTTATGTTTTTTCTTTCTACTCTTTTTTACTTTTTTTTTTTCTGTTTGATCCTTTTACTTTTTACTGTAGTTTAGTAGGATTCCCTAGGCAATTAACTGCTCAAAGTGCAGGGTGTAGATAAATTAAAGGAATTTGAAAAGACTGCTTAAGCAGGACTGTGAAGTTCTGGAAATGCTGTTGAGTTCCTTGCTTTTCCTCACACACTGCCTGTTTGTTGCTCTACAGGAATATTAATAATGATAAGAACTACTATAGCAAGATTCAAACAAACCCATCATTGTTAGATTGGTGAGGGGAAATTGGAAAAAAAATTGCCAAAGTAGGAGGAGGAAGGGAATGATTTTGGAGGCCAGTGGTGTTTGGGATGCTTTTGGTCCTCAGAAAGGAGAGAGTGCTAAACTGGAGCCTGTGAAGGTGTTAAACCTCATGCAAGCAGAGGGGCAGCATCTTGTGGATGGTGTGAAATCCCTGTGGCATAGCAGGCATTTGGAAACCACAGAAAACAAAGCTCTGCATCGTTATCAGCACAGAAGACCTCGCTCCAGACACTGCTAGAGCTGTGACTCGTGTCCTGTGGTTTAAGGAAATTAAAACATAGCTGCACGTTGGGATGCTCTGGGCCTGCTGGGAGCTCGTAGGCGCTGGGGGTTTGGGTTGCTGCTCGGAGGAAGCCATTTCTCACCAGTGAAATCAGTTCCCTTCCTCATTCTTTACTCTCTCCAGCAGTCACTAACGCAGGTTTAATGAAGTTACAGTGAATTTTAAGAGGAGCAGTACAAATGATGGTGGGTTTTCTTCCTCTTGAATCAGCTTTCTGTGGCACTGTCCGTAATTATGTTGGTTAAGTAGGGTGTGATTTATCAGGAGTGGGACTTCCAGCATTGGATCCAAGGGCAATAACCAGATCCAGTAAACCCCTGGGAGAAATGGTGTGACACTCATTGCTGCCTAGGGCAGTGAAGCAGGCACTGGCAAGGGTCATCTTCTATTGCTGTCTGTAATGCCAGAAAATTTGGGAAATACCATTTTATGCTAATTTGTTCATAATTAGTATGGGACATAATTCATGTGTTCAACATTTTACTGAATTTTTGAATGTGTTTTCCCTCCTTTAAAAAAAAAATCATAAAAATTTAGGTAATAAATTTACCAATTGCAGGTTCAGGAGAGTGTGTTATGTGCTTTGATCTTTCAAGCCTCTATAATATGAAAAGGATTTCTGAGCATTCATACACATTACATTGCACAGCTCTTTCCTAAATAAGATTTTTTTTACTTTTCTGGAAAAGGTACTCATGTGGCTGCTTTTTTTTAAAAAAAAAAAACCATAAGAAAATATTGATTTATATAACTCATGCCTTGGAACAGATTATTTTTGTTGTCTGTTCACTTTGAAAAATTTAGAAGACCTGGCATCATCTTATAAATGAGAGAGATTTATGAAGATTCTGATATTAATAACCAGTGACCAGGCATTTATTTAGAACTAAGTAGTTTGTGAGGTGGTGCACTGATAGAAGGTTTGGATACTGATGCAGTCTGGAAATTGAGATAGTGCTGAACTTCATTTAACAGCCATTAGCTGTAAGTACAGATGGAGATATGCTAAAGAAAGAAGTAGTTAATTAAAAGGTTGCTCTGCAGTCAATGACTTTGATAGCATGTCAAACTGAGGAGCAGAAGTAAGTCATTATAGCATTTGCTGAAATATTCCTGGGCACACCCATTGACTTCCTCCCAAAACTGCTCCTAAGGGTTTTACTTCATTGGTGTCTTCCCTAACAGCTTTACCTGTGAAACAAGAGCAGTGTGGAAAGAACTATAAATCATTTATTTGGTATCCTGGCAACATTTTTGTCCTTCCACTTTCCGTTTTCTAGACTGACTCAGTGTCATGTTTTCTCTCTTTCTCATATCTGTTGAGATTGTCAGTTTGTTGCTCCTGGGAGAAGTCTGTGAAAAATATCTCCACGAAGTAAAAAAATCTACTTTTGGGATGGTAATTCCATTAGTGGAAAACTTCAAATCTTTCTTTCCATCAGTGCTGGACTGTCAAGACATTTAAAAAGCCACTTCAGATGAGGGCAGATCCAGTCCCAGTCTGAGAGTGGTGGCTTCAAAGCCTTCATAGTTACATGACTGTGTCACATAACGGGGGCTGTACTTGGGTGAACATGGGGCTGTTACCCAGGTGAAAAAGCTTTATCCAAATTTTTAGGCGTGGCCCACAGCAATCCCAGTGGTGGAAGCTGCTTCCCACCCTCCTGTGTCTGCTGAAGCTGTGTGAGCAGAGCTTTGAGAGCTGCACTTCAAAAGGACTTCAGCGCTTTTTCTGTCTTAACCATTTTGCTTGCTGAAGTTGATAAATTGGCTAAGCTGATACACATCTGTTCAGCTTCCTGCAGATCTAATAATAGAGTGAAATCAAAATGGCACTGAACGGAATACATTAATTAAAATGAAAGTATTTTCTTCAGCACATTAAAAAAAAACCAAAAAAAATTCACATAACAAAGGCATAGCACAGGCTCCTTTGCCTTTGTGTGTTCTTGGAGACAAGACTGCTCCAGAGGATATGGTTAACACAAACCATGATGGATGCAAAAGGGTTGGGGTAAAGGGAGAGAGAGAGAGGCACTTCTGGGTTTCCTGGTCAATTATAGTAGTAGACTAAATTATATTCTATTAATAGACTAAATAGTATTAGACTGAACTGACCTTTTTGTAAACATCACAGTGAAGGAGAGTTTCAAAGAGAGGGATCTAAGGAAGTTTCTTAGCTGTCTTTCAGAGTTCATGGAGAAATCTTTTGCCGTGTGAGAGTTGTAGAAGAAATTGAGCATCTGGAGACACAGAGCAGTTTCCTTCAAAACATAAATTTTTCTGGGGTAGGATCCTGTAGTGAGAGGTAGAACTTAGATTGCTGCCTGCAGGTGCTAGGAATGAAGATGGAGTGAAGCAGAGTGAGGGAAGCTTCAGAAGTGAGGATCTCTGATGTGATCAGGGTGTGGGTAGCTGGCAGAGACATGGACAGAAGACGGGAAGAATTTTGTAGTAGTTCATGGAGGTAGAGCAATGAGGGCTCGACAAGAGCAAGAAAAAAGTGATGGTAGGATTCAAACTCGAGCACGTTGATAGATACTTGTAGAGGTGAATAAGGGAGGCTGTTATGTGGATTCACCCTCTAAAAAGATTACAAAGCCAAATGATCCAGCAGCCACTTTCCACTCCTTGCTGCAGACCAGACTTTGCATCTGCCACCTCTGCACAGCAGTAAAATCTGCTCTCCTCTTCCAGCAGAGTGGAAGCCCTTAGAAGAACTCTGGCTTTAGGCTGTTTCCAGCTGGTGTGAGCCAAAGTGACGATAGGCAGTGGAATCCAGAGGAGAGGCTTTGTTCTGTGCTTTGCCGTGATCAGGAGCTGGGCAAGGCTGTGGCTGCACAAAGGAAAGATATTGACTTCCAAAAAGCCTTTGAAACTGCCTCGTGTTCACGTGCAAGCCTTTAACCATCAGAATAAGACAAAACTTAAAGCCAAACCAGCACTAAAATCAGTGCCTGAGCTCCCCTTCTCAGGAAAAACTCCTGGAGCACCACACAAAGCTTTGGAGAGGTCAGAAAATCCTCACTTCACACTCACAAGAATCACTCTATAGAAAACCCGTTCCATGTAATATCCTAGAGTTCATGGCGCATTGCTCATTTCTGAGTTGCTGAACTAAAGGAAATTACTTCAGATTTCCAGTCTTTCTCTGTACTAATCTTATAACTTTTATTACATGTTTTTACCAGATTTTTAAAGCTGAAAAAGCTGTTTCTTTAGAAATACATCTTTCTATGTATTTTATTCTATTCTGCTGCTCATAGTAAGCTAGAGTAGTAAAATGGAAATAAAAATCCCAGTATTTAACAACTTTTGAATCCTCTCAGTAATGATTGCATCATGTATCTTAATGCTTCTTGCAAGCAACTGTGTTATTAGTTCTAGTAAATAAAACTTAAATAAAACCAGAAATCTGCAGGCAGTTATACAAACTGTTTATTTTAAATATATGTTTTTGTGCATAAAGCTTCCACTAGAAAAAGAATTTGTCACAACTATTTCAATAACTATAATTTCTAGTGTTGTGTTTTTAAAACATTTTATTTTATGTACAATTTTAGTGCAGTTTGTTATCGAAGAGTATTTCAAACACATTTTATATTTACTATGTATGTGAACATAAATATTGTGTTCACTTGTGTACACAAGTTTTGTTGACTTTTTTTCCCCATCCAGTACAGAGACTGTTTAATTTTACAAGATATTTAAAAATTTTTATATATTAACGTGATGCTGGTCTTGTTCCTTCTCTTAACAGAAAAGCCACGATCACATATTTGTGTCCTGAAAGTGAACTGTGGTTGCCATTTGGTCACGTCTCAGAGTTCAGGTCCCTGGCAAAGGGCTGTATCCATGTAGGTTGGATGTAGGCAGAGGGATTAATGCAAAGACAGGAGATGTTAATGTTTAGAAGGGTGGTGTGATGCACAGTAATGTTTACAAGGCTAAACGCACCGAACTTCTCGAGTCGATGAAAATGTGGTCGCAAAGCAATCACAGATGGAAAACATTAAACCAATTGTTTAGAGCTCTGCAATCATCTGATTTGGGAGAAATTGCTGCTTTGCTCTAAAACAACTGCTGCTTATAATTTTTTTTTTTTTTTTTTAAATAGTGTTATGTACTTCAGAGAGTTGGGAAACAGTTTAAATAGACTGATAGATCACAAGCTAAAGTCTTCTAAAGAAGTAACTTTCCACTGTTATCACAGCTATAGGTAATAAATTTGAATTCTGTAACCAAGAAAAAGAGAGAGATCCCAGTTCTTTCTAGCAGTTTCTCTAGAACAGACACATCTTACGAGTTTCTGTTTCTAATTAAGTTAATGAACACTTGGAGCCATCAGAATGCATCTTTCTAAATCCAGTGTGATCCTTGAGTGTTCAAGATGTTTAAGAAAGGAAGATAATGCCAATAAGGTGTAGCCAGGCACATTTTTTCCCTCACTTTTTGCTATGTTTGGATTAAATTGAAATGACTTGGCATGGGGTTTTAGCCTCACATGCAGTGCTTCTGTAATACAAAGGAAATGTTCTCCTAATTTGTGGGTCCTAAGCAACTGCCATGGCATAAATTGGTGTGAAAGTTAGACAATGCAAACTTTAATAAATATTTGTGATTTTAAAGTTTGGATTTATTGCTATTCTAAATAGATCTGCTTTTAACGTAAATGTAGCAGAGCAAATCAGTGCCCCTCAAGCAGCACAATTGTCTGACTTCCTGTGTGGTTCATGAAACCTTTAACTTGGGCTGCAAAATTCTCAAAAATGTGTTAATCCAAGATGACCATCACAGAGATTGTGAAACAAATGGATGCATTTTAAAATTACCTTTTTTTTTTTGGGCTTTCCTTGAAAAATAAAGAAATCTTGGCATATTTCACTTTGCATTGAAAAGATGATTCTTAGATGGATTTCTGCTCAAGATACTCTTGCACCTTTTGAACATTGTGATGTTTGATTTTCCAGCAGAATAATTCTGCTTTTTTTTATTTGGGTGAAGATTCAGGGGAATATGGGGAAGGACAAGGACTGCCAAATCCTGTAGAAATTGTTTTCCATACGCAGAAGGTGTTAGGAGCACAAGAGCAGGAATTAAAAGTTAATAATGCGGGACAGGCAGAGCGATCGTGCAGATTTATTTCGTGCTGAGGACAATGAGCGTGTGGGACTGGTTTCCAAATGTGATAAAAGTTAACAGCTGTAATTAGGCCCAGGCACAGAGCAGCCATGGAAGGGACACCACAGGCATGTGCTGAGCCACACTCCAACATCCACCAGGGAAACCTGTGCCAGGGTCAGACCTTCTGGAATGATCCTCATTCACTCCCTGCTCTGGTGACATCATCCCAGCCCCTCACGTGGAATGTAATTGGTTCCATGTTTTAATTAAT
Organism: Hirundo rustica; assembly: GCF_015227805.2. Taxonomy (NCBI): domain Eukaryota; kingdom Metazoa; phylum Chordata; class Aves; order Passeriformes; family Hirundinidae; genus Hirundo; species Hirundo rustica. The sequence goes on along the minus strand of NC_053457.1, from coordinate 31,473,344 downwards.
TTAGCCAGCAAATTGACTGCTGTAATCTGATTTATTTAGCTGATAAGCTACTGCCAATTGCTTCAATTTTTCCTATTTCATGGAAGTGTTTGCATTTGTAATTCTCCGTTTGACTCTCATCTCTGGGTTTTTTTCCTCCTCACATATCAGTCTTAATGAGGACTTTGCCTTTCTTTTTGAAAGATCCTCTTGCTGCTTTCTGCCACGTTCACTTCTGTGCAGTTCAAATATTTTAATTAATAGTATTTAACTCTTCTGTTTGTTCAGATTTTTTCCATTTTCTTCCCATTGTTTTGGAGCTGTAACTCCTTAAAGCATAATCTCTAACTTTTGTCTTTTGTGCTGGCTTTTCATAGAACAGTATCGTGGAATGGTCTGGGTTGGAAAGGGCTGTAAATCCCACCCAGTGCCACCCCTGCCGTGGCAGGAACACCTTCCACTGTCCCAGGCTGCTCCAAGCCCCATCCTGCCCTTGGACACTTCCAGGGATCCAGAGGCAGCCACAGCTGCTCTGGGCACCCTGTGCCAGGGCCTCACCTCCCTCACAGAAGAGAATTCCTTCCCAATATCCCGTCTACATCCACCCCTCCTGCAGCTTTAAGCCATTCCTCCCTGTCCTATCATCCCAACCATGGTCACCATCCCTAATCTTTCCCATTTAAGATGCATTACTATTCTCAACCATTCATTCACAGATTTAATAGTGTTTGATGTTCTTTCCCACAGAGTCACGTTTGATTATGTTCTTGAGATGACAGGTCCCTTGCTAAAGTCTCTGCAAAGATATCTGAGCAGTTTTCATTCCCTTCTAGCCAGTGACAGAGTTGTTTCATGTGCTGTTTCCAAGTGCCTGTTAGAGTTTGACTGTGATTTCCCCTTCTGTCTCTGAAGAGAAATGAATAACTCAAAATGCAGAACATTCCTGTGTCCTTCTAAATAACTTGGATACTTCAAGGAACAGAAAAGCTCCACTAACAAAGGTTCTGAGAAGTGTGGAGGACACACATCTGGTGCAGCAGAAAGTTTGGTCGGGTTCCCTGGTGCTGACTCAAAGCAAATACAACTCCCAGAGTCAGAGCTGGACATTGGAAATGCCTGTGAGGTCCATCAAAAATGGGCCAGGCCATGAATGACCCTGTCAAGCTTTGACTTTGCTAGTTCTGATCTGCAAAGCTGCCTTGTGCGGGCTGCTGAGGGAGCTGCAGTCAGGAAACCTGGGTTAGGAAGAGCATGCACAGGACTGAGGGAATCACAGGAATGTGAGAACATTCACAGTGCCCCTGCCTTCAAAACAGGGCTGTACCTGCTGTGGTCCTGCTTCGGGCCCTTGTCTGCCCAGTGCACTTCAGCTGAAGGCTGGAAGTTGATTAGATAACCAAAAAGTTTGGTTAAAAGAGGAAAAAAACCCAACAAAAACAACCCAAAGTACCCTGGGTGTGCTGCTAGTATTCATCATTGGCAGTTCACATTCTCATTTCTCCTATTTGAAGTCATCAAGAACAGTGCTAAAGATTCAACTTCTTTTGTAGTGACTACTTCATTTTGTCCTCTGGAAAAACATCTAAAAGTTAAAAAAGTTATCTTTGTCAGCTTGCCATTGACTAGATTATATTCCTTTTTTGTTGTCGTTGTCACAGTATCTTGACTTTAGAGGCACTGCGTGCTGTTTTCAGATGGGAAGCGTTCAGTTACATTTAACTAACATTTTTCCAGGTACTACTAGGTTTTTTTGCACTGCATTCCTAAAAAGCAAATCCTTGGAGGAATATTAGTGTCAGTCCTCGGTAGGACAAGAGGAAACAGCACCAAGTTGTACCAAGGGGGGTTTAAGTTGGATATTAGAAGAAGTTTCTTCATGGAAAGGGTTGTCCAGTCCTGGAACAGCTGCCCAGGGCGGTGTTGGTGCCACAATCCCTGGAGGGTTTTAAAAGCTGTGTGGATGTGGCACTTGGGGACATGGATTAGTGGCTTTGGCGGTGCTGGGTTAATGGATGGACTTGATGGTCCAGGAGGGCTTTTCCAACCTGAATGATTCTATCATTCTATTATTTAAATCTTGCCCTTCAGTAGATGTTTTCCAGTCACCTTTTTTTCAGGATAATATATTGAGGTAGGCTAGAATGATTGTATTATATGAGAGCTCCTCAAATAAGCTGAGGATTTTATGCATCTTGTTTTGTGTGCATCTCCTTTCAAGCGTGTCCGGTTGGATTTCCGTCCTGGGCGGCGCGGGCAGGGATTGTTTCCAGGTAAGGCAGAAGCCGTGAATCCCAGCTGAGGCCCCGAGCTGCTGCGAGTTGCTGCATTGACAGGAAACGTTTTCCGCTGGCCCCTGCTCATGTTTACCCCAGGAATAACGGGAGTCCCAGCACAATGAGTTATTGTTTCTGCGGCACAGCGGGGCGAGCGCGTGGAGCGCGGCGTGGAGCTCCACGTCGTAAACCGGTTGTAGGAGCTCAGGCACAAAGCCCAAAAGTTTGGGGTGGAAGATGCCTTCAGGATTTCCCCTCGTTGCAGCTTCCACTTTAAGGATCCCTATACCTGTAAAATTAATTCCCCTGTTTTAAGCATCATTGGTAGCGTTTTGATAAAGGTGCATTTTTCCACTTACAAATGTGTTCCCTCTGAACAGTGGTTTCAAAAGTTCCTATTTTTTGTTAGAGTAACTGCAGAGATTTGGCTGATTGAGAATATCCTGAGCATTTTACTGTACTTCCTTTGTGACTTGTGCTTCCTGGTTTTAATTAAGAATTCTTTTCATTGAATTTTTGTGTGTTGTTGTTTATGCTTCATTTTAACTGTACTCTTATTTTGGTTTGAGTTAGTATTTTTGTACCCCAAGGCATAGGATTATTTAATATTCCTTAATGTATGAGTCTAGTTTGAAAGAGGCAATATGAGAAAAAGCACATTTCATCTCACTGTTTTATATAAATATGAATATTAATGGGTATTGCTGATTGGCCCTTTTGTTTTCGAGGATGACATCCTATATTTGCTGGTGAACAAAAGAAATTATGCTTTAAATTGGGTAAGAAATTAGCTTAAATTCAAAGGACAGAAAGGTTTGGCTTCTGACTGGTGGAATAATTTTCAATTTTCAGTAATTAATATCTCCTATGTTTCAGTCATAGAATTTGAAAAGTTAATGTGTTTCTTCCTTTTGCAGTTTCTTTGTTTTAAAATCATTGATCATTAACTGTGACAAGGTCATGTAAACCAGATGTAGCTTTTCTTTAAAAAAAAAAAAAAAATTCAGCAAGGCTGTACTGTTTCTCATATAAATTGACATCACCATAGTGTAACCAGCAAGGGATGGTGCTTGTTTTCTTCATTTTTACACCTAGTTTGAAAGCTTGAGTATCGTGAAACTTTTAATCTCCCTGTAAATTGAATTTTTAATTTTTTTTTCTTTGATTATAAAAATGGGAACATTCTGTTCATCTTTAAAAACCATGCAAATCCTAAGGGCTTCAAAATTAAGAAACCACAAACAATAAGAAACAAAATTGAAACCCCAGCACATCCATGGGCTGGAAATGCAGCAGCTGTCAAGTGTTTATCTTCATACATTTTGTTCTGTGGATTTAATGCTTAGAGGTAGAAATAATTCTTTTGAGATTCCATTTTTAAGCAAAAAGGAAATTTAATGTAGAGTGTGTTTCCTTCAATGTCTGCTTTCAAAGTGAATCGGAGGTTTCAGTTAATGACACAGGTTTAAATATTTTAAATTTTGAATTAGGCTTGGTTCTTTGCCTTTTCCTTTCTTTCACTGTTTTATCCTTCTGTGATGGGGAAAAAATTCAGGTTCTCTGTGTAGTATGGATGCAGAATTACAAAGTGATGATGGCCAAATACTTTCATTATTCCAGGGAGTTGAAGGACCATTTAAAGGAAATTAAACTTAGGATCAGAAGCAGAATCATTTCAGAGTTTAGCAGGAGTACCACATTTCTTTCTGTGGGTTAGAAATGCCAGTCCTTAGTTAGGTTTCTTACTAACTTTGAGTCCATTCTGTACAGAAAATATAAGAAATATTTTCCTGTGACTAACATGGGTTGTTTTGGAAATTGGCAGTTGTCCTTTCTCCTGTTTAGAAAACAGGAAAGTCAATAAACTTGTCACTTTACTTTTAATAATTTCTTCACTTGTTTTCCTGTAAGTGGAAAAAAGCACTTTAAAGGAAAGTTAGATTGCTTCCATCCCTAGATGAAAAAATTAAAACATGTCATGTTTGTGAGGAGTGTGTCCAAGGGGAGGAGGTGCCATGGCTCTAAAGAGGAGCGGCACAGGATGCTGCAGCTCAGGCTGCCCCTCCACATCACTGTGGACCAAAACCAGCTTGGCCCAACTCAGCCACCACCAAAAAGCTGATTTAGTAATAATTTTCTGCAGAAACTTTGAACCATCACCCTTTTTTCAGACTCTCAGGCTCTTTCAGGGCTCACTCTCCACTCCAAGTCTCCCTTGTCCAGCCTTGCACGTGCTTACCCAGCTTTCTGACCAGATGGAGCTGGTTTTCACTTCAGCTTATGTTAGGGAGTAATAATAAAGGTTAATGCATGTGAAGAATAAACATTTTTGGATGTGGGCTACCCCAGGTAATGTTAGAAAAATGCTAATCCACCCCTGAGCTGGAAGAAGAAGATCCCGACCATGAAATTCTGGATTTCTTTGAAAAGCACACTGCTGTCCAGCTTTCTATTGCTGTGAATAAAGAAGGTGAAATCACTCCTCCTTATTTCATGCTGATACTTCAGCAGGAATGCTTATCAGCGTTTGAAAATGATTTTTTTGTTTGAGAGGGAGCTAGGAGGTTTAGGGGAAAGTTGGTTTGGGTCGCGCAAAGAAATAAGGACTGGATTGTACAGGAGCTTCTCTAGCTTCCTGCTCCTCACGTTCTTCCTCATCCCTGGGGTGTGGGAGCCTTTTTTTGGGGTGAGTGCAGGCTGAGGTGCCTTTGAGCACTTTAGGTGAAGGTGGATGTGTGAGCTGGGTCAGGAGCTCAGGGCAGTGCCTGCCAAGACATCCCATTGCATGGAGAGGCTTTGGATGGCTCCTGCTGCTCACTTTGTTTTCTGCTGGTACTTAGCAGCGTATCTGATAGGCTTGGTGCTTTCAGAAAGGAAATCCTCCATATGTGGATTCCATTTAGCAGTGGTGTGGGGCTGGGAACAGAACATTTTAACACCTCTCTGCAGTCATGGTGGGGTCACAGTGCAAGGTTGAATTAGAAGTGAAATCTCTTCTATATTCAAATTTCAATAGGCAACTGCAGCATAAATAATTCTCTGCTTTAGGGGTGTGGGGGAGAAAAGGAAGAAGTGACAAGAATTTTCTCAACAAGAATTTTAGCTCTGACACTTACAGGATAATATTTCTGTTTTCAGTTCACTGCTGCAAGTTGCCCAGTTTCCTAAAATTACAGGAACTTTCAATCTACATAATTGATTGCTCTGTATTTTGTGTATACAGACCATACAGACTATATTGATAGATGGAACTGAATTAAGGGATGAAACCTTGTATATTTTTTATGTCAAAATGCAGCGTGTCTTCTGTAGACTACAATAAATCAACAGCTCAGGAGGTGAAAAATGAGAAAGTGTGAGGAGGAAAAAATAAGCACTTTTTAAAAACTTCTTAGTGGTAACAGTACTGCATTCAGTAATTTCAGTAATGACTAAAATTGCCCTAATATACTGTTCCACTATCTGATCAGCCAGGGTCGTTCCAGAAAGGGAAGTCATTAAGTAAAATTTCTTCACTAAAGCTTGGAAATAAAACAATGCTTTTTTCTTATTTTCAGCAAGGAACTTTTTAAAATAATGCACTTGGTCTCATTTTGAATTGTGATTGCTGCTGTATCCCAGCATCAGCCACACAGGGAAGTCCTGTTAGAATTCAATTGGCATCATCTTGAATAGAAAGCAAATTTCACCATGTGCCACTCGACAGGAGCAGATATTTAATTTTTCTTATTGGGAGAGTAACTTCTTTGTTAAAGTGTGCCAGAGCCCAATCTGCTTTTATTTTCCATTAAATTACCTTAAATTTATTCTGCTTATATTTAAATAGTGTTTAAAGGGAATAGTTTCCTGAATTCCCATGATGTTGCCTCCAGACCAGCAGCAACTGAAAGGTGGCCGAGTTTTGACTTTCAGATTTGTTCTGATGGTGACACAAGTTCCTATTTGCCATCTCTAAAAGCTTAACTATGTACCTGAGGTTATTTTAATTTATACTTGACATCTCAGCAAAAGGTTTCTTTTACAGATGGAGTTTAAATTACACACATTTAAGTACTTTTGCAGTACTTTTATTTTTGTTATTAAAGCTTTGATTTTGAGGGGAGTCAGTGGAAGAACAGGTAATCATTGTAGAAATTTGGAATGTTATTTTTCATTGCGAGGAGGCAACGAGTAAAAGTGGAGGAAAGGCACAAATGCTGAGCAGCAAGAGCAGAGTTCAGCTGAGCCAGAAAGGCTGCAGTGAAGCCAAAGGTACAGTAGCTTTAGTCTCTCAAAGAAATCCAACCTGGGGCCAGCAGCGCTGCAAGCCAGAAGATGAACTCAGCCACACTATCAGGCTGTGGGAGTATCTGAAATCAATGAGTGTCAGACAGTGAGTAGGGAACAGCTCTAAAGTGCTTTTGGCACAGAGCTGTGAGGGCTCAGCTTGGCCTAAATCCGTCTCAGGGCACAGACTGGGAGTCAGTCTAGAGGTGTGGTAAATATAAACTTTCCAATTTGAGAAGTTAAAATAACTTTACACTTGTGTCACCTCCAGAAGCTAAACTTGCAGATTTTTTCCTTGGTGAACTCTCAGGAAGGAGGAGGATGTAACAGAAGAGGCAGAAGGGCTGGTAGTAAAGCCAGCCTATTGGGATATCAGGGAAGTGTTGGCCACACATCAAAAACCTGATGGATTTCAAAGAGGGAGAGAAAAAAAAGCCATAAAGTGTTTTTGACTTGGTGTTTATCTAAAGTAATTGCCAACAATAATTAGTGGGGAGCACAATCTTAGCAAGTACTGCTCAGATTTTCTTCCTTCAAACCATGTTTTCCCAGTTAAGTCTTAAGAAACACGTTGTGCTTTCATGTCAGGAATCAAAACACAGATAAAAGTAATGAAGTCATTCCAAACTTGGTAAAGCAGCCTTCATTGAGTTTCACATACTAAATTCAGGCAATCAGCAGAAAAAAGTTGAGAGGCCATTTCTGTGGATGAACAGGGGCAGGATCTTCAGAATGTCTTGCACAGAGAAAAGTTTCATGGCCTCCTTTAAAACATTAAGAAGCATTAATTAAAAGCAGAAAGAAGGTCCAAAAGGAAGTCTTTGCATAGTTCGTGTCCCAAAATACTGGCATTCCAGTAAGCATCTCTATTATTACTGGAATTTATATGGTTTCTATTCTCAAACTCATGTTTCAGATTCAGGGCTGACTCTTCTTTGTGACATTTTGAACCTGAAGTTTAGAAAAGTCCAAGATTTCTTATCCCACTATTTTGTAATAATTTTACTAATTTATCCTGCAGTGGCCTCGGATGTGTGGCACGTTTTCTGAGTTTCTTTAAAGCGTTTTCTAGCACTGTAGTGCAGATTTTTCTGACACATAGCAGCCATATAACATTATGGTTCAGCAGTAGGAGTGTCAATGGGATTCATAAAAATAAGGAAGTTTTAACTTGTTCAACGACACTCTTATGTGGCTGATTCTGGATAAATTAAGTCACAAGGGGTCTGTATGTGAAGGAAATAAGGTTTAACTGTGGCCTGTGTGTCTTTGAAGAGGAACTGTGTTGTACCCACCCTGGGAGTGCTTGCACTGCTCATCCTGTTGATCTGCAGAGCTCTGAGTGACTTAAGTAAGGACGAGTAACCCCTAGAATGAAACTCAGAAACCAGGAAAACTGAGGAAAAAACAGACTGGGGCTGGAGGGCCAGGGAGTTTCACCTGGGAAGATGGTTTATTGCCTGACGCTTACCTGAGGAAACATCCTGGAGGCTTCTTGCTGGTTTTAATACATTTGTCCCCGCTGGTCTGGTGGGTTTTGGAAGGGGTTCTGTAAAGACAAGTCTCTCCTGGTCAGTTCTGTTTGAGTCTTTCCCAGATAAAGTTTGACTTTTGGCTCTGGGAGCACGAAATGAATGTGAATTTTAAAATACAGCAGTAGAGGTGTTTTCAGAAATGCCATCCATCGCCATGAGAAACGTGGGATGCACGATTTACCTTTCCACACATTGCAGACACAGTTCCTGGGCAGGCTGGGTTTTGTTCCCAGCCATGATTCAGGAACGCTCTGCAGCTCAGCTCAGCTTTCATCTGCAGATGACTTTTCTCACTTCATGTGGTTTTCATTAGGCATATTGAAGTTAGAGGCATCAATTAGGGTGACGTGGACACCATAAATAACGGGTTTGTGTGTTGTCTGCTTGCCTCTGCAGTCGATGAAGGTCGCCTGAAGGAGCTGGGCAGGGTGAAGGTGCTCCACAAGAGAACCGTGATGCCTTACAGCGTGTACAAGAAGAGGAGGAAGGGGCCGAGTGACGAGGCCAGCGTGCAGCAGTATGCGAGCCTGGTGGGACAGACCTGTTCAGAGAGGATGCTGCTGTTCAGGAGCTGAAAGCCCGTGAGATGGCCCCTGTTTCAATGGCCCCACATTTCATTGCACTGCCCCCGGGTGCGCTGTCCCATAGTCGTGTGCTGGTGTGCCCACTGAGATAGGCTGAAACACAGGTACATAGCCAGGCTTGTGTCGATACGTGGTACTGTGCGTAAAGGTCACCTCCAGTGAATCTTACAGTACAGCAAGGCTTCAGCAATATCAGTTTAGAAAAAACAACGCTTGCAGTATATTTTAATTAAGTAGTTCTAGCCTTTCTATGCATTATGAATAATTAAGTATCTAAGCGAAATGAAAACCAGGTGTCTTTTTTCTTTCTTCTTCTTTTTTTTTTTTCTTTTTTTCTTTTTCGTTTTGTTTTGGTTTTTTTGGTAGAGACAAAGGTTGACTGAATCTAGATTAAGAATCATTAAATTACAGATGTTTTCAAATAGCACCTTGGCTATCTGTTGTTAAAAATTGCTGTGAAATTTGTGCTCACGTTTGTATGCTCCTAAAATCTTGCAAGAGAACTGAAACATGCTCTTACTTTCCGGCATGATACAATTTTATTCCAGCAGTACATTTGAAAAACAGGAAGAAATTATTTTCACTGCACACTCTTCATTTGTTTCAAGCAGTAAGTCGGTGTCAGAGGTCCTAGCAAGTGGAGGAGTTGGTGGTGGGTTCTCAGTGGCAGGGGATGATGCAGTGCTTTGGAAAACTTTCCCCTTCAGAGAAGAAGCAGAACAGTTGCACTATAAATATACCAAAGATATGCAGCCAAGTGGCACAGTGGTTTTTGGTATAAGCCTTATCCTTTGTCTAACGAGAGTGGGTGTTTCAATGCACATGGCTAATGGGAAATAGAGCTCGGGAGGTTTATCCTGCAGCTCTCAGTGCACATTTCAGAACTATGCTAACAAACACAAGATATAAGGTACCACTGCTGGGTTTTGTTGCAGGTGCTTTTTTTTTTCCTGCAGAATAGTACAGGAAAACTTAAATACCATATTCCAGCTTTTTTACTGACTGTTTTGTTTCTGGTGCAGCAGCTCACGGGCTAACATCCTTAATGACATTTTAGTAAATACTTCTGTTGGAAACACAGGAAGTTGTGATCCTTTGTGAAAGCACTTTATTATCTCATCTATAGACGTTGTCTATGTCCCTATTAAGTCATATAAGTTGGAGGAATTTGGGGAAATAACGCTGTTGTATAATTCAGTAATGTATTACAACACTGTAACACTACCAATGCATTTGTGTTTCTTATCTTCTTGGATAACAGGGCCTGGTATTTACCTTGAATCAACTTGGAGTTTCCTGTTAGCCTTTGAACAAAGATTCTTATTCAAGGATTTGTGGGTGGTTTTCCCCCAGAAAGGAAACAAATTCAGTTTTACCCTCTGAGGGTTACATCTCCTATCATTCATGGATTCATTGATTTCATTTTAAACACTTGGCCAATATTATTAATCATTAGTTTTTATGTGGAGCAGACGTAAGAACTCGGGGAATCAAGTGCAATGCAGATTTAACTTTGTTTTTCCATATCTATTTGATACGAAATTAGTGTATATTGTAATGTTATTGACAGTACAGCTTCAATAGCAACTTTAAAAAGCCATTTTGTGTTTTATTAATTGGGCTGCATGGTATTGATCTGCCCCCAGCCTGCAGCAGAAATGGTCATTCACGTCAGCATCATATCTGGTGTGTGTTTATCTGTTGCCTGGTACTGAGAAGTTTCTTTGCACTGTACCTTCTGGTTTGTCCATGCCTTACCTCAGCCTCCTGCCATGGGGAGAACCACTGAATAACCCTCATGAAGAGTATTGTGAAGAATTCCTTTCTGTGGAGAAAATACTCACACCACTCTGTCAAACAGTTCTCTGCCTGCACAGCGTGCTGGAAAGTGGTGATGCCCATATGGCTTGCGACCAAAATAAATGAGAAAACCTTTTTATGTGATATAAAATCAGTTAACAGGCACTGAGGAATTTCACTATGAATTGCAATACCTTGAAGGTTATCAAAGCCATTTAATGACAGCCTCGCTGAGCTCCTGGAGAAGTTAAAAGTTTTTGTTAAATTTCAAGGGAGCAGACTTAATGTCCCCACTGAGAGTTCCTGGAGAGCTCCGTCTCTTTGTGTCTGTATTTGTTACTGATATGCCTTGGATTAGGCTTTTATCTGATGCTCCGTTTCTCTTGGGGAGCTTTTAAGGACTGCAGTTAAAGGAAAGTGATAGAAGTACAAACCTGAAAACGGAGCACAGCTTGAGGCTGTCCTTAGTGTGAGCACTGGAGGTAAATGACCATTTCCTGTGAGTCTGAAATGGTGCTTTCACTTTCTGACCTCCACTGGGACTGCAGCACCACGGCAGACTGGGCTCCTGGCTCGTACTCAACTCAAATATGGATTTATATTAAAAAGCAAAACCAGGCGACACTGAGATTAACTCGAAAACTGAGTTCATCTCCTGTGGTTTGCTGAGATCTGACTCACTCTGGTGTTATTTTAGGAGGAAACTGGTGCAGTATTTTTGAGGACTGATACCTCTATCCCTGTTTTTGGAAGGGGGACAGAGGCTGAGGATGAAGTTCTGTAAATTTTGCCTGTGACTTCAGTGGAGCTGAAAATTCACCACTATTGCAATATTATTTAATATATTGTCATTGACGATTATTGAATTTAGAGATATTTAACTTAGCACAAACTATTTTATAAAAGGTTTTTTGTGTAACTGGTTTGTGAGAGTCAATCTCCTATGTAAGGTTGCCTTGTTCTGTCATCTGTTGATAAATGAGCATAAAATGGTGGTAAGAAAATGCAGAGTTGTGAGCAGTGCTAAAAAATGCTATTTTTTGTATGAATTGGAAAGAAATGGGAAGCTTACACATGTCCAGCATCAACACGTGTCAGTAAATTCAAGAACCTGCATGTTGTTTGTAATTGCTTTTTAGCAGGCCTGTTTGACTTGCAAGTGTAGAAAATAAAGTTATTTCCAGTCTCTGTGAATTATCATAAGAAATAAGAGCTCTGAATGTGATTTCTGCGTTAATTTGTAGGAAATTCATTATCCTGGAGAGTGACCAAGTGTCCAGTGAACAGCAAAATTAAAGAATCCATCAAAGGGTAGCAGTGATTAGAAGGGGAACCTGCAAATTTAAAATCATGTTCAAAACACATGACCTGTTTTGGAACTAAGGTTTAGTTCCAGCTGGGCAGATTAATGAAGAGATTGCATGAAATATAATTGATACTACTTTTCTGAATAGACTAAAATAAAGAGACTTTTCACAAATGGAGACTAGACAGGACTAGCTATTTATTTGAGTTCAGCTTGGTTGAACAAAAACCTGTCTCTGAATTAAGGAGCCAAACCAGCAACGCAGAAATTTGGGTTGTGTGCATAAAGATAACCAAACATTGCATCATTTTCTCACTGGATGAGGCAGAATTCCTGGTAATTCTGGATTCCTGAACAAGACTTTTCTCAAAGCCCAGCACCCAGAACAGCTTGAAATGTTGGTGGGACATTTTCTGTTCCATTGCTCCTGTGGAGTCTACATCCATCAATCTTTTGGAAGATCTGTGAATTTCATTGCCAGGTGATCACTCTGAAGCTCCAGCCTGATCAATCACGTTTCTGAATTCCTTCTCATCCTGGTTGTCCCAGCTAATCCTCCAGACATGTGTTATGTGCTGTCCTGATCACACTCTCCATCTCCACTCAAGCCTTCATGTCTCTCCTTGCTCCTTTTGTCCCAGCTCTGCTTCAGGAAGAATCTGCATTTGGAAGGGTGGAGGCAATTTCAGGGCAGATGTCATCACTTTCCAGGGAATCATCAGCGTTTCCCAAAGCACTGTAGCCACATCTTTTACCAATATATTTATAAAGCTGCACCTTCAATCTCACAGACTGAGTGTAAAACACTGAATTACTTGTGCACTTGCCAGATGATTTGGGGTTTTTTGAGTTAGTCCAAGTGGTGGATCATAGGAGCAGGTGTACAATAGTAATTCATGCTAAATGTAGCTAATTGTGGTCAGTGGGTTTCTAAATAAAAGTGTTCTAGAAATTTATCTGCTATATGCATTTTATAGTACATTTAAAGCTCATCTCATGAGAGCTTTGTTTTCTAACAGCATTAAAATAAGAATGGAAATTAATTCAGTTGACATATAAACCTAAGTACAGCATGTATTAATGCTCTCTATGTTAATACAGAACAATCTTAACTCTGAAAATGGCCTTACTGCTCATCTCAGACAAGTAGCAGCTCAGAAGCTTTCTGGCTGTGCTCTTTCTGGTTATGTTTTACTGTTTTGATGTTTATTCATTTCCTTATTATAACTATTCCCATCAGATTTTTTGTGCTTCCCATCAGTTATTTCCACTTCACTTTTGACACACAATACATGTGTCTGCCAAAAGTCCTGCTGGGAGAGTGCTATCAGGACAAAAGAAAGTGTTGGAAAGTCTGTTAAGTAGTGAGAAGAGAGAAGAGTCCACAGGGACAGTCAGTCTGCAACCTTTGTGCTGCAGAAAAAGCAGGATTTATTTATAATTTAGTCCACCACGGGCTTAAATAAATGTGTCAGATTTCATTCATTTCCCTTTGTCTGTGACATCTGATTGTCGTTGTCCAGGATGAATCAATGGGCCATTGTGGAATAGAAAAATAAATGAAGAGCAGATCACTGCATTTGTGGCAGAAAGCTTGAGTTAAGGAATGAAATCACATGAATTCTGTTGGAATTCTCACTCCAAGTCTGCACAGGGGCAGGAAAGTGAAGGCTGGATGGGACTTCCAAGAAGTGTTTGTTGCTTCTCCCGTCTCCTCCGGGCTGGAGCAGAGCAAGGACACATCCACCACCCCGAGAGGATCCCTCCCTGTGTGCACTCATCTCTAACAAAACTCCTTGGGCTGATTCTGTGCAGTAAACAGTGAAGTATTGAAAGTTTTTCATACCCTCTATCTAATTTTCATCCTTTTGGTTGCAGGTGACCCTGCTTTGGTTGGTCCTGCCCGTACAGGGCCATCACTGAGGTTCCTCTTTGCAGCACCACCAGACCTTTTCGGGGGCTGTTGCCAACTCAACCTGCTGTGGTGTTTTTTCTAAACTTAAAAATCCCAATTACCTTTCCAAAAATTGTGTTTTAAAGATAATTTATTGAGCTTGCTTAAGTACTGTCCCACCGATCCACTTTTTTAGTGTTTGGCCCTAGTGCCAGCTTCTCCAGTAATCAAAGCAATGATAATTTCAGTGTATTACACTGGCAAATACATGTTACTTTTTCCAAATCATAATCAGTATTCTAACTGATTTTTCTATTTAACACCGACCCCTCTTCGCTATTTATTTACCACACTTCAGTAAAATATGGTGGAGATCCAACCCTCACTGTCCCAGCAAACAGAATTTTTCTCTCCTTATGTGCTCTGAACCTGCAACCACCAGATGGCATTTCCAGCCTGTGCAGGTCGTTGTAGCATTAAAGTTATTTCTTGTCTGAGTATCCAAATGTTCTGAGTCTCTTTTATTAACATCTCACTCTCAGTTTAATTTTTTACTCCGCTTTTAATTGGGGTCTATCAGAAAAAAAAAATTAAAATTGTCAGGTGGGATTGACAAAGTTCAGTGTTTTTTTTAGTTGAATGAAGCACAGATCTGCTAAAAATCAGGATTAAAAGCTGTTTCAAGACAAATAATCTTGATTTTTATAACACTGAATTTATAAGATATTTTATATTACCAGTAAATTACTGAAATCAAGATTAATAGAACAATTACAGGGGGGTCAGCTGGCAGATTTATCTGTCCCCAAATGCTTTTGGTGCTGCTCCTTTCCATGTTCCAACCAAACCATGTGCAGCTGGAGCATTCATAATTTCTAATGTGCATTGTTTGTCTGCTCTCTCCATATCCCTCTTTCATTCTTAAACTTCTTTTGATACCAAGATTTCTTTCTCACCTGTGCAGGAGTGAAATGATGTCAAAATAAGGTTTCTAATACTGGAAGAAGAGGTCAGAAGACTGCAACACTTCATTGCCAGGGGCACTGCAACACGTTTGTTTTGTGACTTTATTTGTCTCTGCTGCTCAAGGTGAAAGCAAAGACACATCAGCTGAAAAAGCAAGGTTCCCAATTATAAATTAATTATTAGTTCTCATACAAATGCAGTGTTGCAGTGCCCAGAGACCTGGAGGAGGCCTGGCTGCAGCAGCTGCTGCGTGTGTCCTCAAATTGAGATTGTCCTTGTCCCTGAAATTTTTGCAGTCCATAAAATCCCAGTTGTGTTGAACATTCCCCTTCCTAAGCTGACTGTGGTAAAGGGAGTGAAAAACTGCTTTTCCTGGGCTCAAAGCCCCATCCAGGCTGGCCTTGGATCATTCCTGACACCTCAAATCAACCCAGGTGATCTTCTCAAACCTTGTGTTCAGGAAATTTTCATCCTGAATTCATCCAGTTCACTGGGATGGAGATATTCCAGGAATCCAGTGCAGCATGATGAAAGTGGAGCTTCTGCATCTTCTTTGTGTCAGATTTTAATACATTAAATCTATGTTTTTCTTTTATTAACATCTCACTCTGAGTTTCATTAGTTTAATTATTGCCTTGTATTGTAAAATAAAAGTAGTTAGTATTTACACTGTGGGGGAAAAGCAGAACAATTAAATAGAAAAAATGAGATGAGAAAATTAGAAATGGACATCCCTGAAAAGACAGAACTCTCCTAAAACCCTCCAATCAATCCAAAGGAATGAAGTTGTCAAAATACACCTCCCATTTGCAGAGAGAAATGCATTTTGTATGCCTGAAGATCCTGATGCTTTTGAGCAGCTGCTTCTCCATCCACGCTTCCTCTGTGTTTCTTTTTCGTTGCTGTGCCCTTGGTTTTACTGCTGCACACACGAGCATCTTTCAGTTCTTTAGACTTCTTAGAAAGGGAGACATTTATCTGTGCCAGGAGTTCAGGAGCACGTTCAGCCAAGTGCTGTGTGCTGTTCATCGTTGCCTTGCAGAGTGACCTGGGAGAGCAGGAACACGTTGACATTTACAGTGGATAATCTATTGATTCGTGGGACAAAACAAAGGCAATCAGCAGGAGGGCTGTAATTGTTTCATTAAGCCCCATGAGCAGCACTCTTGTACATTGATCCAAAATGCCTGGGAGCTGCAGCTTCTCAATGTCATGACTCTCCCCACGGGCACCTTATTTTTTAATTTGCTGGTTCTTGAGAGCGCTTTGAAGTCTCCCAACGTCCCAGTGTCACTGAACCGCTCTCCCTGAGTGTCACCCTGTGCCAGGTAAGAGATTAAAATCCAGGCTGCTGGGTGGGAGTGGTTTTCCTCTCCTTCTCTAATTGTCGAGGCCTTTAGAAGTGACTCGACTTTTCTTAAAAGTGAGGTCAGGGAAGTCAAATACTCCCATATCTGGCCTTCACCAAGCTCCTCATGAACGGACTCCACTGAGCATGTTCACTGTTTCTTACTCTGCATCAAGCAGAAGTGAAATCGTGGCTTTGAAAGCCAGCAGTCCGTCCTCGTTAGAAGCCCTGCAGTCACTGGTGATGTGTAGAAATAGCTGGGTATTTAATAAAAAAGTTCAATTCTGACATTAATAGTTGGATATTTAATAAGAAGTGTGACAAACGAAGAAAGCAGTTCCCCAATTCCAGCCAACATCTGGGATTCTTCCCAAACCTCTCTGTACCAATGTTCATTATTGCATTTTATAGTAAGTAAAATCAGGTTTACAATCTCCTGAACCTTCTGGTGGTACTAAAAATACAGCTAATAATTGTCTATACATCTTGTTTTTATTGGAAATAAAAATCCTCTGGATCGAGACATAGCCACATACTATAGCCAAACTGTAAACACTTGTCCTCCAAAAAAATGTTGAAGTTAGGGTGGAACATGAATATATAAGCTCAATGGTTTGTCTTAATTTGTGTTACCTCAGACATCACGGGCTCAATAGAAAAACCACATTTCTTGTGATTTCACCCCTTTCTGAGAGTTTTCACCTGTGCCTTGTCCCTTTTCCTGCTGCACACCTGCACTGGGCCCTTTGGTGTGTCAGGTCCATCCAGATCTCGTGCTTGGCCCACTGCTCAACAATTCCACCTATGGAAATGTGTGTGGAAAGATGGTATCTGGCCATTGGATGCATTATCTGAGATTTCACAATGTTCTCACCGAGTTAATCCTCCTGTTTTTCAAGGACTGTAGTAGCAAGGAGGGCCATAAATTACCTGCAGCGTTGTTTTTGTTGTTAAATCGAACTAAGAAAAATGGAAGGCTTTTTATGTGCCAACTATTTACTTAGCCGCCTGCAGTTCTGTGCAAGTCTCCTGTTTTGGGTGATGAGGGTTTTTCACAGTTAATGTGGTTGTGTTTGAAACAGAAAATGGTAAAATCTGGAGCTGTTTGAGTTGGTACAAACCCTTCACCAAGTTTCTGATGATTCCAATGTTTGTAGATTGGAATATTTTACACACATGTTCCAACTTTGCATTCACAACATTTGTTAAACCAACAAGCCTGTAGCAGACACGAGAGCTACCATCAGGAAACTTGTTTGACAGTTTGAACAGGCAGCATCTGTGTTTCCTACATTTCATAGTACACAAAAAAGAACGAGGATTGCCCATAGCTCAATTAATTCAAGATGTTGTCGCATGGTGGAACTCTGTTTTGGAGATCTTTAAAAAAAAAAAAAATCTAATTGAAAAAAGGGATTTTGCCCTCATATTTGGCTGAGTTTCATCAATATCACCTCCTCAGTGGAATAGTACTGAGACAGTTGGCTTGAATTTGAAGAATTACGATAAATTGGTGGCCATCAGGGCTGTCCTCCAGTGCTTCCAGCTACATCTCTGTTAGAAGCAAATTTGGGATTTTCAAATTTCAAAGCAGTGTAAGAGATCTGAATTGGGGGCCACTTAAGCTTCTTTTTTAAAAAACACTGAAGCTGTCACCATTATCAACAAAAGGAGCAGTTGCCTTGCAGGGCTTGGGCTCAGCAGAACACATAAACAGATGCTTAAGGCAAAGCTCACGAGGAATGTTTTGATGAGGTGGACTCCGCGAGAGCCAGGACACCACAGTGTGGTCCAGCCTTGCGTCCAGAGGACGTAAAACATTACAACATTTTGGTTATAATTAAAAGGACCGTGTTCTGGCATCTGCTTCCAGATCTGCGTTGCTGCGAAGGACTAATATAACATAAAACTAATATAAAATTTGCTCTTCTGTGACAAAGTGCCTTCAACTCGCCTAAAAATTGGCTGGATGGGAGAAGTGGGAACATTTTCCCAGAAGCCGTAATCGCGGATCGAGTTGCGATAGCAGTGTCGAATGATATCTGAGCCCGTGATTTCATCTGTTGGCTGCAGCGGGGCTCTTTGCAGGGTAGGAGATCATTCCACGTGTTGTGTCTGAGCCTCTGGCTCTTGCCTCTGGTGACACGAGGTACTTCTGCCTACACGAGCAGGTTTCACTCGGGCTCAGCTGTGCCATGGCTGCAATGGCTGGTGAATTAGGCCACAAATAAAACCGGTGTTGTGTCAGTGAATTTACTCAGAAATCCTTCCCCACGCATCTTTCTGCCTTTTTGAACATGCGGCGAAAGTCATGCACACATACTTGAAAATTTATGTGTTGATCTGAGTATTATCTCTGGGGAGGACTCCTTGGGTCAGTCAAAGTGAATTAAAACCAAATGTGTCTGTTTTTCATGTTTACTCTTTCCATAAACACAGCACATATGCAGTGTGCAGCTGCTTTCCTGAAAAGTTTTTCTTGCCCTGCTGTTTGGGGGAATCTGTGCTCTGAGAGCATATTCTATTGATAGTGCTCTAGAAGGAAGAAGTGATGCTGGACCACTTCACAAATCATTTATCAAACTGGAGGAATTCCAGTAAGGTGAGATGGAGTTGGGGCTAAGGCAGTCAGTACAGAGAGCATCTCAGTAAATAAAAGTAGCAGAAGCCAATGTCTTTCCCCTCTGCTTAGATCAACTCCAGACAAAACAAGATTGAAAGGTACAGATGGTTCCTTGGGGGAAGATTATCATTTATTCTTATTGATTAGGGCTCTCAGGCTGTGACCTCAAGCACTCCTTGCAGTTCCTGCTCCCTGCTTTGTTCTCTCCTCACTGCTGGAGTTTGCTCTGACGAAGCAGCTTGGATTCCCCTTTGGCAGGGAAGGCTCCTCAGGGCTCTGCTGATGCTCCATTTTGCTGTGCTCAGGCCAAGCCTGACACCAGGAATGTGCTGAGCCACTTAATCCTTCAGATGCACCATTCCTCCTCCTCCTGAAAAAACAGGGGATGATATTTAATCAGCCCCGCCAGGAACTCTGACATCCTCAGGCAAGGACATGGAGGGGCTGGAGCATGTCCAGAGAAGGGAACGGAGCTGGGGAAGGGTCTGGAGCCCCAAGAGGGGCTGAGGGAGCTGGAACAGGGCTCAGACTGGAGAAAAGAAGGCTCAGTGGGGGACTTTGGGGCTCTGCACAAGTCCCTGACAGGAGGGGACAGCTGGGGGGGTCGGGCTCTGCTCCCAGGGAGCAGGGACAGGAGGAGAGGGAACAGCCTCAAGATCAACCAGAGGAGGTTTAGATTGGATTTTAGGAAAAAAAACTCTTCACAGGAAGGGTTGTCCAACTCTGGCATAGCTGCCCAGGACAGTGGTGGAGTGACCATTCCTGCAGGGATTTGAAAGCCCTGTG
This sequence comes from Hirundo rustica, assembly GCF_015227805.2. NCBI lineage: Eukaryota > Metazoa > Chordata > Aves > Passeriformes > Hirundinidae > Hirundo > Hirundo rustica. Next base: position 31,453,984 of record NC_053457.1, on the reverse strand, counting down.
GATGTGGTACTTGGGGTCATGAGTTTGTGGTGGCCTTGGCAGTGCTGGGTTGATTGATGGACTCGATGATCCAAAAGGGCTTTTCCAACCTTAGTGATTCTGTGATTCCATGGAGGGAGTGTCAGTGCGAAGAACCACTGTGGGTGCTGCAGGGTGGGGTAAAGCCCATCAAGGAGCTGCTCTGTCAAGGAAATGACAGAAAAGGTGAAGCTCCAGGACAAGTGGCAAGAGAATTCTTATGAATGAAAAACACGGTTGAGTGGAAATGTTTGGATAACAGGGAGCTGGACCAGCTGACCTCTGAAAGTTCTCCCCACCTCAATTATTCTCCAGTTCTATGACTGATAGTCTGAGATGGACTCCTCCTGTCCCATCCCTGGCTGTGAGCTGAAGGGGAACACGTGATGGGAGCCACCAGCCTGGGGGAAGAGCACGTAGTGAAACCCTTTGCTGGTTGAATAGGCTTGCAGAATGTCAACCAATTTCCCCAGCAGCCAGGACCTTTTGGACTCATTCTACATCCTTTTATTGCCGTTGCCATAGTGAAAGACACTAATTCACCTTTGTGGGAAACTTAATAAAAATCAGTCCATGGATCATTAGAAATGCTTGTGGTGAATTTTAGAGACGGGCTTTTCACAATCTGCTAATCCACTGGCTGAAGAGTTGGTTATCCCATTCTCTTGTGTGGGATCTTTACAGGGCACGGAGTTGCTGCACTGGCTTTGACTGCAGTCGTCTGGAAATGGGCAAAAAGAGGCTCACAGCTACTGTGTGGTTTAATTTAAATGCCAGAATTACCTTGGGGGTGACTGCTTGCTCTTCGGAGAATGGAGCTGCCTGGGAAACCCCTGCAAAGTACTGAGAGCACTAAACCGGGCTGGCAGGAATCAGAAATTGTCATTTAGGGGCTGAGTTAGAGGGGCTGTTCCACAGACACTGAGGATGTGTTTGGGCTGTTGGGAGAGTCAACAGCGTGGCAGATTGTGTAGAGCCAGATTTCGAGTGACACCCAGGGCCAGTCTACCCGGGGTTACAAAGACAAAACACATTCAGCTCCCCCTGCAAGGACTGCTTTTGGTTTGGAGGTGTGTGGGTGCTGACTGTAAAGCCTTGTTTTCCAGTGTTCTCTGAAAAGGCAGGAGGCAGGCAAGGGGCAGAGACAAATGGGTGTGAGCGCTGGGATGTTTGCTCGGTAGGGTTTTTCCGGCGTTCAGGAACATTCGCTCAGTGCCGGTTTTGCTCGCAAACCGAGCGTTTCTCACATCCAGACTCACGCAGCGGCTCCATCACCCGCAGCCAGGCTCGGATCCCTGCTCAGAGGCTCTTCCTGCCCCCACAAACCCCCAAACCCGAGCGTGGCAGGGGATCCCCCTGGCACGGGGCAGCTGAGCTGCGGCCAGTCCCCGGCCCTCGGCGGGATCCCTGCATTGTGCTGGGGATGGATTGTGCTCTCAATGGGATTAGCCCGGGGAAGGGGCGAAAGGCTGTGGGAAAACCTGCCTGTGTCATATTTCCCCCTCGCCACCGTTGCCTGTCGCAGCTGAGCGTCGCCACCCGGCCCACAATGGGGTTAAAAAAGTTAAGGGAGACTGTTGTGGTTGCTGGATTTTTCTGAATTATGTATTCATGGATCTGCATAATGGCCTTTCAGACGGGGTATTGTTGTTGGAAGCACAATCTGGGAACTGTGGAAGGGGGAGAGAGGGATGGAGAAGCACAGAGGGTGAAAAACGTGGAAAACTTAAGACTTAATCAAAGGAGGGTGACAAATTGTATGAAATGAGATTTTCTCCCCTGCTCACACTGTCCCGACGGGACAAGTTTTCACTTGGAGATGCTGACTCCTCTGCCAGCCGAATAATGCTTGTGTTTTCTCTCTTGGCTGAGCTCTGAGAGCCCAGAGACGGAATGCAGCAGAGCTGTAAATGCGGATCCCTGCTCTGCTCATCCCTGCTCGCCCAGGTACTTCTGGATTTTCCTGTCTCTAGCACAGGTGTGATGAGCAATGGGAGCTTCCCTGGTTTGCTTAATGCCAGGCTGCAGCCATCAGCCATCCAGGAGAGGAAGAGGTATTTGGAAAGGGATGAGGATGGGAAGCAGCCAAGGGAGCAGGATCATTGTCCACTTTTAGGAGACCCCCAACACAGAGCTCCCAATGCAGCCTTAGTGACACAATCCCTTTTTATCCACAGTGATGGGCAGGAGCAGTGAGAGGAACCCTCTTTCCTTCTTCCTTAATGGACACAACACAACACTGGGCTCCAAACACATTTTCTTGTGAGCAAAAATTATTTTTTTCTATTATTTCCCTCCTCTCCCCCCCCCCCCCCCCCCAGATTATATAGGAAATATAACAGAAAAAAATATTTTCTTCCCCAAAGAGTCCATTCCAAAATGCGAGGGACTCTAACCATGCTGTAGTAGACCCTCCTCAAAGCCTTCAAGACCCTTGTTCAGCGTGCCAAATGTGCTCCTCGACTGGGAGAACACATCCCCTTTATTCCACAGCGCTGCAAAAGTGAAGAATTTCCTTTCTGCTCCAAGTCGATCTCTACAATCTGCAGGAATGTGCCCAAATAAACTCGCTGATTTGGCACGGCCAGCATAAAATTCATTAGTAAAACATACATTACAATGTCCCAAATCAGCTCGATGTGGCCTGTGCTGCTGCTGAACAAACGTGCACATTGTCAGCTGTGACAGCCTCTGGAATTTGGCCCAAAGCTGCAGTGGCTTAAAGCACGGGGATTTTCCATAGCATCTATTTTTAGTAATTATATAGAGCCTGCTTAGAGTAATACCTGGACTCCTCTTGATGTTCAATGTATTTATTCTCCCTGTGAGGTCTGCAGGAATGAACACAAGCCAGTTCAGCCGTGCTGTGGCTCTTTTTCTGCTGAATAGCTGGAAACTGGGGAAGTTTATGCCTCTTCACAGGGGAGGCCCAGCCACGAAGCACAACAAGCTCGAGGCCTTTTAATGCATTAGGTGCAATTAAAGGTATTTCCAGAAATGTCAGGTGGCCACCTGCTATTGCTAGAGTGTGGACAATATGTTTTTCTCACTTCTTGTATTTTTCTTGACATTTTGTGTGTAAAATACCACAGTTCTGTAGATATAAACACAGTCCTTTTTACATGACAACGCTGTTTGCATTTCCCAGGACTTAAGAGCCGAGGAAGGAGATGCACTTGCTTTGAATGAGTTGTAAAGGGACTTTTTGGAAATGGATCAAAAGTGATTTTTTTGTTGTTCTTTATTCTCTCCTGGAGAACTGGCTGTGCTGGGTTGCCCAGTTTACTTGGTGGGCCTTGCTGCCATCATGTAGCTCTGTGGAGTCCCTAAAGCCAATTGAAAACACCCCTAGGTATTGCCCTTGGAAATACACGCTGTAATTCCACCCCTGCTTCTTCCTCCTGATACCCAAATCCTCCTGGTTTCTTTTTCCTTGTTAATGCATTGCTTGTGGGACCCCGGTGGCCAGACCTGTGTTCCCTGTAGGACACTGACCTCAGCTGCCCTCAGTGCCACCCCTGTGCCACAAGGATGCTGTAATCACACTTAGGCCTGAGCAGGGCACACAATCGCCCCTCTTTGCCCTGGATTCCCTTTGGCACCTGGAATAAACCTTGCTGGAACTCGATCTCATGCAAAGGGCCTTCTTGCCTCTCTCTTGCTGAGCCAGCCTCGTGGCGTGTGTGGCTGGGAGAGCTCGATTGCTTGCTCCAAGCAGCTTTTCCACTGGAAAGGTGGATTGGGGCCTAGGCAGAGGCTCCGCTCCTAAAAGACACACTGTTACATAGCTCCACTCTCCGAGGAGCTCCAGCTCACCCTGTGTCTCCTAACTCCTTCCTTCTGTGCCACCTGGGCTGGCTTTCTCTCTGCTGTCCCCGGTGCCATCTTTTGGCCAGCCCTGACTGGTTTTTGTGGGTCGGTGCCTGTCCCCTGTGACTCATGTTCCAGCTGGTTCCCCTGTGCCATTGAGCGCACGAAGCTCCATCCCAACAAACAGGTTTTTCCTGGGGCTGCGTTTTTCAAAGCTGCCCAGACTCGCCCTCCTGTCAGCTGTGGTGTCCTTTGCACATCCACTTTCTCCTTCTTACGTGCCTGGCCAGCAGGCAAATCCTCTGGCTGCCCTCAGGAGTGAGTGGTGCCTCTGCATCACGGCCTCAGCGCTCTCCGCTACTGAGCTTGCTGTAAAATCCCTCAAATGACATCTGGGCTTGTTGAGCTGCTCCCTCCTCGTGCTTCTCATGGTGCTCAGTGAACTTTGGCCCATTCCAGGGTAAGCTTTACTGTCCTATTTCTCAGTGAGAAGTGCTGTTGGGCTGCCTGGATCCCCCTGAGATGTGCAAATAGGTGGCCAGTCCCTGGCTGGTTATGTGTCATCCTCTCCCTTCTCTCCCAGCCTCTGGAAAAGGCTCCCTGAGCACATCCCTGTTTTCCTCCTCTGCTCCCACAGCCTTGGATCTCTTGTTTGCTTTGGCTGCAACCCACGTGTTTTCTCCACCTGGGACCAGCCTGTCTCTCCTTGCTGGTGCTTCCCCCTCCTTTCCTTGTCCCCAGCACTCTGTGGCTGCCTTGGCTGTGCCCTGGAGCTGCTGCTCAGTGCTGTTCCCCTGGAGCTTTTGGGGCCAGTGAGCTCACTGTGAGGCACCTCCAGGGCAGGCACCTTGGTGTCTGCTCAGTTCTGGCACTGCAGCTCTGCCCAGCAGAGTCACCTCTCTCTTCAGTGCTGGTTTCACTGTGAAATGATGCTCCAAGGGCTGGAACCCCTCTGCTCTGGGAGAGCTGGGAGTGCTCACCTGGAGAAGAGAAGGCTGCAAGGAGAGCTCAGGCCCCTTCCAGGGCCTAAAGGGGCTCCAGGAGAGATGGAGAAGGACTGGGGACAAGGGATGGAGGGACAGGACACAGGGAATGGCTTCTACTGCCAGAGGGTCAGACAGGATATTGGGAAAAAATTTCTTGGTTGTGAGGGTGGGGAGGCCCTGGCATGGGGTGTCCAGAGCAGCTGTGGCTGTCCCTGGATCCCTGGCAGTGTCAGGCTGGACACTGGGTCTTGGAGCAGCCTGGGACAGTGGAAGGTGTCCCTGTCATGGCAGGGGATGGCACTGGATGGGATTTAAGGTCCCTTCCAGTCCAAACCAGTCCATGATTCATTCTACGACATGGCTCTGACAGTCCTTCACCCACCCCTTGCTCCAACTCTGGAAATTTCTGCTGGAATATGATGCTCATGCTCCCTCCCTGTCCATCCCACAAACCTCTACTTCATCTCCCCACACTTTGTTCCCACTGATGGCTGCTGGCCCTCGCTCCTGCTGCGTCACCCAGCTGCCACTGCAGTGCAGAGGCTTTGCTCTCAGCCTGGGACAGTTTCTCTCAAAAATGTCCTCTGTTGAAGACAATTTGTTCCTGTGTCCTACCAGTGCTCCCACCTCTGTCTGGCAAAATGTTCTGTCTTCCAAATTAAACACAGAGCCCCAGCGAATTTTGCTCTGCAGTGCAAGTATGCATCCCTTTTTTTCTTCCTGATTTTTCTGTAGGATGTGTGAAAAGAGTGAAATCTCCACAGCTTCTTTCTGTTTGAGATTGCAGAAGTCCCTGAACACTTTTATTAGGTGTTCTAGAGCTCATTAATCCTGGCAGTAGCACATCATCCACTTCTTTTCTCTTTTCCCTTGTGAGATAGAAAGAAATTTTACTTTCCTTTTCTCCTCTTTATTTCTCTCCTGGTAAGCTGTGAAGTCAGACTCTGTTCTTGCTTCCATTGCTTGCACAAGTGTTTTTACTCAGGAAACTCCAGTTCCTTGGCAGTCTGAGTCCACGTGGCTGAGTCCAAACTTGTTTTCTTTATGGGATGCAGTAGTTAGAGCCTTTGCTACCCTTGTGTGTCTGTGACCTCTCAGACATGGCACAGATGGGAGAGGATAGCCCACGTTCCCAGAGCAGACACGCTGGCTCACAGGAGAGCCAGGGCTCCAACACACCATCCAAGTTCTCTGTGTCAGCAGGGATTTGGGAACAAGCCTCACCTCTGCTCCTGAGCTCCTGCAGGAGCGGTGCAATTCATCTCAGCATGGTCTGCACTGAGGCGTTTCACCGATTCCTATGGCTTTGCCTTTGCTGTGGGATAAAAGAGTGTGAGGAATGAGCTGCAGTACCTCAGCTGCTGGGGAGTGGGCAATCATGCACTGGAGTACAGAGAGATGTCCTGCTCCATCAGCCCTGGGGGATGTCCTCATCCATCTGCCCTGGGGGATGTCCTGCTCCATCAATCCAGAGGGATGTCCTGCTCCATCATTCCAGAGGGATGTCCTGCTCCATCAGCCCTGTGGGATGTCCTGCTCCACCATTCCAGTGGCATGTCCTGATCCATCATTCCAGTGGCATGTCCTGCTCCAGCCAGTGTCACCACTGTGAGCAGCAGCTGAGGAGTTTGGCCATTACGTGACCACTGTGGCCAACTCACTCATGGGAGGTGCTTCAGGTCCCTCCAGGGCAGGGACTCTGCTTTACCAGAGGCTTGTGCAGCCCCCTGGGGGGACAGGCTCAGCTGCAGCCCTCAGACGATGGTTTGAGTCCATAACTGCAACACCTGTACCCAGGTAGAGCAGCCTAAGGGATGCCCCGGTGAATCCTCATTACCGATTCCCACTGGAGGTGTTAAGGACAGATGATGAGGCATTGTGTTCTTCAAAGACTGCTTTGAATTATTCTCCTCCGTTTTCCTTTCTATGGACAGACCCCCTAATCCTCTGGAGATCACAATCAGTGTGAACAAAGAGTTCCAGGTTTTCTGGAAAACACTTAGGATTTACTGCTGTGAGATGATTAACATTCTTGAAGTAATTTTAAATTAAATGAAGGAAACCACAGCATCTAACTGTAGCATTTCCAAGTAATTTTGGTAATGGAATATCATGTCTAGATGTCTGTGACATGTTTGATTTCTTTTAGGCTGGGTTTCTAATTTTATTTAACCAATGCATGAAGCCTTACAGTCAGAGGCCTGAGATGTGCACTTTTGGAAAAGTGTGAATACCTCCTTGGCAATACTTGAGAGGAAAAAATTAGGTAGGTTGTAGGGCATAGGCCAACAAGCCTGTCACTATGGATGTAGAAAATGAGGTCATAAAGAATTATTTTTCTGCTGTTTTTAAACAGATTGATGGATAAAATGTCATGCAGAAGAGCAAGTTGGTTTTGTAATCTCTATTTCCTGTTTATTGACTATTGAACCACTCATATATAAATGATTTAAGGGAAGAAAGGAAAAATGAAATGGGAAAAATGTGTTAACAGGAAAAAATATGTAAAGATACTGCATTTGCAGTGATTTTTCTAGGCACTGTTCTCACAGACAATGTGCTTTGTTTGAATGTCATGGTACATACATGAAATTATTGAATGCTGCATGCATTTCTGGCATGCAATAGCATATGAATCAAGTAGTCTAACTGCATTGATTTAAATTTAGGTTGTGCTGCTCCTGAATGACAGTACTAACACAAATTTTGCATTGCAACTGCTTTGGAAAGCAGTACTTGATCGCTCTTGACTGAAAAAAACCCTGGGTTCCATTGGAAAAGCAATGCTTCAAAGAAAGTGGCCCTTTTCCCAAGAGGTTATAAAGAATTTATTGTATTAAAATGCAATGTGGGATTTTATTCAAATTCATAGGTCAGGAAGCTGGAACATGTTTGTGAAGCAAAGTTTTTTTCACACAGTTACACGCTTGCATCACTGCATGGCCCTGGGTCTGGTATATAAGGAGTGGAGATGCTTCTTAAGACCCTGCTTTAAAATGGAATGTTGAGAGTTAATGTATAAACCCACTGGGATCTAGATAAGACTCTGGGGATCTTCAATAATGGAGAAAATGAGGTGGACAGGAAAAGTAAACACTTGCTCCTTTAAGAGTGCTAATGTACCTTTAAAATCCAAACTCTACAATCCTTATAGAATTGAACAATTTTTTATTTTTTTTTTTCTCCTGCTAAGTGTATTAGCTCTTTCTGTATAAGCAGCTTTGCTTGGTGTTGACTTAAAGCCACCTCAGGGGTTTGGCACCTGAGATTCTCCCCTGGGTTTCGATGGACACTCCAAGAGCAGCTCTGCTCCAGGAGAGCAGGATGAGCTGGACATGCATCCTCTGCCACCTCACAGCTCCATTTTCCTCATCCTTCACAGCCATCCTGTCCCACAGCCACCAATTTAAGATGACCTTAACGAGTTCTCAAGAGTTACCTGATTCCCAGAGGTGTTTTTTGTAACTGTTTTCCCTCAGTTCCCGCCCCATGAGGATGCTTTCACTGCAGAGGGGTGATTGTCACAGCCTGGTTTTCTGTCCTGACTTGTAAACAGATTCAGGTGTTTTTTTTTAAAGCCAATAGTGCAGATGCAGGCAGTTTAAAAAAAAAAAAAAAAAAGAAAAAAGTTAACGGGACATTTCATGAGCTGTGCAGTGAGAACTGACTTTGTTAGAGAAATGCTTTAGAAAGGAGAGCTGCAACATCGAGTGTTCCATGGCATGCAGCGCAAATTCACTCAACTTTGTATGCCTGGGCAGATGGAACTCTGTGGATCTGACTGTAAATCTGATCTTACACTGAGGCACATTCACACTCGTCCTCGTGGTTCAGAGCAGGATTTGGGAAAGCAGGCAGTGGTTGGGAAGGAATGGGATTTGCACTCCTAAATCAGTCAGACACTTTAATTTTTTTTTTTTATTTTTTTTTATTTTATTTTTTTTTTTTTTTTTTTTTTTTAATCAGACTCAAATCAGGCCAAAATCAGGTTACCTCACCTGTCCAGTTTTTCCTCCCAAATACTGTACTTACCCTAAGCCTGAGTTTGGCCGCTTTGTAGGTGGCATAATCCTAATTTTCGTGTTACATCTTCCTACCTAAGGCCTCACCTGCCCTGTGATGCCACATCACACTTGGGCTTGAGAAGTAACTTATAAAACCACGTTGTGGAAGCTGGCAAAAAATCCCATGCATTTCCCTCCCCTTATTCCTTGCTCCATTCCCCTCTATTCCTTTCCTTTAATGTGAAACCTGGCCCTACATCTTCCTTAAACACCATTCTGGAAAACACTGTGGTGTCTAGGAAAGCTTCAGGATTTGCTGACATTCCTCTAATCCTTTGTATTACAGCTTTTGAAGGTGGGAAGGGTCACAGGTAGTTTGTTTTCTTCTTGGAGACGTTAATAAGACTGGATGCAAAAAAAAGAAGTGAATTTTAGAGCGGACGTGTTTTTCAGTTAATTGAAGACATTGTTTCAGGGTAAGTTCTTAACTGCTGCTTTAAAAGTAAGCCAAAACCTGTCCAAATGGTAATTGAATAATGCCTAAGAGAGCCGCTGGATAGAAATAACAATTTAATCAGACCTGATGGCCGCGCAGAACTGCCCGAATTCCTCTCGGGACTTTTCATCTCCTTGCAGCCGGGTCCCCACGATCCCCGCAGATTCAGTATTTGCAAACTGAACCAGCAGCAACAGGTTTTTCTCATGACCTCTGGTGCAGCCTCCCCCCGCACGGGCTCTTGTGCCTCGGCATCTGCGAGCGGCCCCGGCTGCCGCACAAAGGGCTCGGCGCTTCTGCCCCTCCGCCTTTCACCCCGGTGCCTAGGAATGGAAATGCCACCGCACGTCCCCGCATTCCAGTGACACCGAATGCCTCCTTTGCTCCCCTGTTCAGCGAGGGTTTAATTGCCCCGGCAATCAAAAGCGGGATATCCCCCAGTTATCGTCCTCCTCCTCCGCAAAAAGCAGCCAAGGGATGCGAGCCAAGGGATCCAGGCACCCGCAGGAGGATGGAAGTGTCTAAATGCAGGCAGAAGGGGACAGGGGAAGAAAGGAAACTGGCAGGGGCAAGAAGGTGTTAAAGTATTTTTTTTTTTTTTGTTTTTTTTTTTTTTTTTTTTTTGTTTTTTATGTGCACCTCCACCTGTGAATGTCTACAGAATCTTTCCTGCCCTGGAGCACGGCGCTTTTCAGGAGCACGAGAGGCAGATACACCCAGCCGCCCCTGACACGGGGTTTGTGCCCTTCCATCCCCAGAAAAACGGGTGATCTTTAAGGCCCTTTCCAAACAAAACCATTCTATGATGCTCTGCGCAGCACTGCGGCTTTAATGGTGCTTTAGCAGGGTTTTATGCGAGGTGCCCACTCCCTAAAAATATTGCTTCTCTCCACCTCCTGCAGCTTCTGCTGTTTGCCAGTAATAAAGAACTGCTTGATGAACAAATCAGGTCAAATCCAAACCATGCTAAGAACTGGGATTTTGGGGAAAAACTTTTGCGAAAGACTGCTGTAGCTTTGTTGAGCACAATCTTACAGAAAAACAAACTTGATTTTTTTTTCATCAAAAGGCAGGAATGCTACCCACCCTGAAAATTCAAACTCTCAAAATTCTACCTTGTTTCTTCCTCTTCACCCCCTTTTCTGCCTGGATTTCTTTTGTACTGGTTTTATACACCTACTATAAGATGAAGCTCTGTTTTGTTTGTTTCTGGTAAGGTTTTTCTACTGGGGGGAAAAAAAAAAAAAAAAAAAGATGACTGCATTCCTTTAGTATGAGAAACTCCCAGGGTGTTTGCAAAGACTTTTCCCTTCCAGCTTTGCTGCAATGGAGATCTCAGACAGAAATGCTGATTTAAAAAGTTTGGCATCTCATGGAGGAGTCAGGAAACTTTTTAGGCTGATTATAGAGATATGTCTTCAAAGGAAATCAGGAATTCAGGGAAGACTTCACTGGGGCTGCACATCAAGGTGAAGAATGCATTTGAATTAGTAAATGATGAGGAAATTATTCAAACTCCCTAGAGGTCGCCTAGATAGGACAGTCTGGGGAAAAAAAAATTTAAAAATGGCAGTGACTTGAAACCATTCCAGAGAGTCTTCCAGACATGAAAATTGACTTCTGCTCACATCCTGCATCCAAACCCTGTCCAGGATGCCTTGGAAATGCTTTGCCTGGAGGATGCCACCGACTCTCCAGGGAATTGGCAAAGAGCAAGGATAGCTGAGTAGACCCCAAAAAGTGATAACTTGTGCCATGATGTGGCTGGGGCTCCCAAAATTTTTAGGTCAGCCCAAGTAAGTCTCAATTTTGACTCTGTGCCTTCGTTATTTTTATGATTCTTCTCACCCAGCCTTGCTGTGCCACAACAGCTCTGAGCTACAGCTTCTCTGAGCAACAGCTCCTGAGTTTCTTTTGGGTGTGTGGATTAAAAAAAAAAGAAGCCTGTGCAAAAGCTGCATCTTCAGGCTGCAGTCCTGGGAGTTCTTAATCATGTTAAATGCATGAAGAGTGTCCTTTAGGGAGATGCTGATATTTCTGTGCTGCAGGTTAAGCCCAGGCACAAAGATATTCAGTGTTAGGGCTCCTGGTGATGTTCTTGTACACATATGCCAGTGTGGCAATTTCAAGTGGCTGTCTGTAAACTGAAAGATGAAAAGTGAAGAAAATGGGGAGAGACAGAAGTGTTTTCAAGTTCCTCTCAGATGGAGGGGAGCACGAGGAGACAGGACTTTTTTGAAGGCTGTTTAAGCAGCTGGAAAAAATGCCATTTGTCAGAGAGTTTCGATAGTCTAGTCTAGACAAGACGAGTGCCTGCTTCCAAATCCTGACAAATTATTGTGTGCTGCAACTTGGAAATACAATTCCGATCCTGACAGAGATTTCTGTCACATCAGGGTCAGTACACACGTATGCAGTAGCACACGCACCCACAGAGGGAAGATTCTATTTGTTTTACCTTGTGGATTTATCCTCACGGTTTATGAGGTGACTGTCAGTCACCAGGGCCACAAATGTAGCAGGATGTTTGCAGATGCCCAATTCAAGCTGGTGGAAAGCCTTTTTTCCCCCCTGGACACTAGCTAAAAACCCCGCTATCATTCAGGGCTGGATTATTGCAGGGGTGAGCTGGGACTGTTCACTGGGCTGTGTGAACAGACAAGTGTAGTGGAGATCACCTTCATAAAGCTGATCAAAGACAAATTTAAATAATCTTTCTGGTGGGGTTTTGGTATTTTTTTTCCTCTCTCCTTTTGCAGTGTTGGATGCCCCTGCCCCTTGTCCCCCCTCCTCAGGATGAGGAGAGTGTGATGTTCCAGAAGGCTCTACTTCACTGGGACACAGCCCTGGCTAACCAAACCCTCCTACCAATACATCATAATTTATCAGATCATCAGCATCCAATGCCTGCACTAAAGAACCTGATCCCATTTACCTCTGAGCGTAAGAATCGTCTGTTTATTGTCTCAGAAAAAGGACTTGCATGCTTTTATAGCTGTAATAAAGCACAGTTTCATTGTCTGCAACGGGTTGTGGCCCTTCCTCCTACCTGTGGCTGAGAAGATTGGGATTTTCAGCTCCAGCATTCCCTGTTGCTGTCTCTCAGAGTGTTGTGAGCTGCTCCATTAAAAGCTCTTCCCCCTCCACTCTCCCTGAATGTGGCGTTTCAGGACAGATTTTCCCTGCTAGGGTTGCTCCTCATTATTGGTCTTTGCACTTCCAGCATCTGGGAGCAGCGTACGGAGCAGATGTTCCTATAACTTATTTATATTTAGGGAAAGCCTGGTGTAGGTTGTGCAGGGCTGAATTTCCCTCTGCATGGCTGTTTCCCTGATGTGTCAGCACAGGGTTTTCAGAGCTTTAGTGTTTCCTGTAGTAAAGACTCGATTCACTGTTGTGTCGTGCCATGAATCCCCTGGTAGCCCCTGAAATGGTATTTTTAGTTTCAAACAAGGGTTCTGATGCTCTGCGAGGCTCAGGAAACTTCAATTTCTCTTTCCCCTAACATTTCTTTATATCTTTGTCTTTTGGATCTTTTTCTGCTCATGGGAGACCAAGGTCAATACTCTTCAAAATAAAATTGGATGGCATAATTACTGTTCCGGCTCAGTTAAGAGCTTGAATGTTTCCATATTAATGTCTGTCATTCTCTTCTTCTAAATGACAGTGCTTCTGACTGGGAGCTGCCAAGAACAGTTTGAACATTAAAGATGCATGAGTAAAAAACACAGTATTTTGTTAAGCCAGTCCATTTGAATGTCTTAGAAATATGTGTCCATATCACATCAAAACTGCCAGCAATGGCAGGGCTTTTCCTTTGCAGAAAGGGGGCCTTGTAAATGGTTGTATTCATTGGAGTTAAAATTAGCTTTCTGTGGTGTTGACTTGCAGCCAGCTTTTCCCACAGGGCAATTTATTTAAGGAAAAAAATAAGCCTTAAAATAGTAATGTACATATGACATATTCTGTGAACTCGGGAGTCCACTTGGACTGAAGCTTTCTTTGTATTCCTTTCATCCGTGGTGCCTTAAAGGACCAACATGGCAGTAAACAAATGTCCCTTAAAAATGCACAGATAATGCAACATTTCCCTCCAGTTTGAGCTCATATAGGTGTCTTCTATGGGGCTGTAGAGAAAGGGAATGAAATTCTTCCTTGAACCATTGATCCGGGAGAGTTTCCCCAGTACTTTGGACCATGAAGGTACCCTTTGTTCTCCCACTACATTGCTTGGAGTCAGAAATTAAAACAGGGTTCAGAGGGGCGTCGCTGTATTTTCTTTAAGAGAAAATAGTAAGCTCTGTGAATTGAGCAGAACTTAGGTGCATCACTGAGCAGGTGAGCTGCAATTTGTGTTGCACACTGTGGCATCCTGGCTTGGTCCCCTCCAGAGGCACAAGTGCCATGTCCCATGGAGCTGCCCGCTTGGGTGACAGCGAGTTTTCTTCCTGCCTTTTGGCCAGGGTAAGAAATAAATCTTGGCTTTTGTCCCAGGAAGGCATTATTCAGTTCCCCCTCTCTCTTCTGCTCTGTCCTGGCACAGCTCCACGATGCCCTGGAGTGAGGGCTCAGGAACACGGGGTCTTCCATAAGGAGTCAGTGTGAAACCTCTTATGGGAAACAAAGCTTCCCTGATTCAATTAAATATAGGAAGGGAGAGGTGGTGTTGGCTTTCACAGGGAATTAGGATCCACTTACTGAGCCCTCGACCCTCTGGTGTGCCAAGGGGTTCTTCATGCAGGTCACAGGTGGATGCTTATTTTGATTTCTCTTGGAAAGGTCTTTGTGGATATTGATGGAAAAAGTGACTTATGGTTCAGGCGTTATTTTCATATGGATAATTTGTCCATCCCACTGAGCATTTTGAGGGGCTGAAATACCAGCTCTTGTATCTTTTGGCAGTATCTGCTTAGTGCAAAATTTACTATCCTCCAAAGCTTTCTACTCACTATCAGTCCCAGATGGTGTTGCTGTACCTGCAGAGCAATTACAAGTAAAAGGAGCCTCCACATATGCACATTTTGTTATTTGATTTTGTGGGGAGTAAAATGTATCAAATAAGGGTAGGTCCCAACTCTTGGGTTTTTTTTTGTTTCTCCTCACATTCTTGTCTGATTCCCTGCTACAGCAGGTTTCCCTGAGCGAAGTGCAGCCTAGGTGGAGCCTTAAAGATGATCATAAATCAACCCAGATACAATGGTTCTGCTTCTGACACCTCCTGTAAGCCCCTTGTGAATTCCACTGGGTTAATTTGCAATGTGCTATAGCTTAAAAACCAAATTCCGCATTTGGAGGGCAACGTTGCTCAAGAGTTATTCACAAAGACCAGTCACCCAGAAAAAAAACACACATCAAAGGAAAATCTTTGCACAGGACCTATGTTAGTATCAATTATAAAGAGAATGCATGATTTTTTTTTTTTTTTATCAAGGAAACTTCATGAACTTCATGAGGGCATGGGAAGGCTGTACAAGCAGCTGCAGTGCCAAATCTCCTTCCAGGAATGGTCGTGATCATGAGGATAGAAATACAGTAAGAGATGTCTTCTGACCTCTGGTATCTCTTTGGCTCAGGCAAAATACTTCAGTTCTCTACCTCCCATCTCTTTATATTTTATTAGCATCCTATTAAAGGGAGACAAGAAGCAGGAGACACAGCATGTTTTGTTTCTCAGCGTGCAAACCCCTCCTTACCTAAGAGATTTGTGTTTGTCTGGTAGACTACACCTAAATTCTGTTTGTTTTGTTTGAGCCTCTAAAGCCAGGTAGCCAAGGAGGAACACAGATTGTGTGTATGAAGGTGTACAGAAGGAGTAGGATCAACAAATGAAGATGCAATGGGTGTCCCTTACAAAGCTACGGAAATCTGTGATTGTTCTGTCCTGTCAGATTTTGCCCAGGCTTTGAAGAGTTCGCTCCAGAAAATGAACTTCTCTACTTCTCATTGAATTCAATTAATGGCAGTGAATAAATATGAACCCATGAATAAAGCTTTGTCCACTCCTTTATTTTTAAAGCTTTGTCTATGGCAAGGTCTCTGTGTTTTGAGTTGAGAAAACTAACCACTCTGCCTCTTTTTTTTAATTTTTTTTCCTGCAGGGTATGACAGCTAAACTAACATTTCTGCCTGCCAGCATCTCTTGGAGCGTGAAATGAATCAAGGGCAAGAAAGAATAGCAGAAAGTCTGAAAAGCAAGATTTTTAGGTGTGTAGAAAGACCTGTTTCTGTTTGCCTTTACTCAAGGCTCATGGGGAGGGCTCTGAAAGCTCCCCCTTCCCTGTTTGCTTTGGCAACGTTTAGCAGGAAAGTTGTGGAGCATCTCCCACCAGGCTCGGACTCCCTCTGGGTAGCGGGGGGGCTTGAGGGGAGAAAATTTGGAGATGCTGGATTTAGCCAGCCGGTTGACTTTTAATTTTTATTATTTTTTTCACCTATTGGTTGAAGAAAATGGAGTTTGATCCGGTCCTTGGGCCAGGGCTGGATGTCAGCCTGGCTGGGTGGGAGCAGGGCTGGAGCCTGCGTGGCGGCCGTGTCTCCTCTCCTGGCACTTCCAGCAGAGGCAGAAAAGCCTTTCCCTCGCACACACAACCCCCTGCCTCCCCGGTGCCAGTAAAAATAAGAGAACGCCATGGCTTGAATAGCAGACCTCCCTCAAAATAACTCTGTGGTCGTGAGCTGAGGGCAGAAATGGTTCCTTCTCCGCAGCACATGTGAGATAAATGGTTTGCGTGATTACTTCTTCCCCTTTCCCCCGTTTTTAAAAGAGGGTTCAGATTTTTGAGCGGTTTCCTTCAAGGAAGTGCATGAGAGCTATTAAATACATATTTCTCTTGGAAATATCACCAGAGCCTTCTTTCCCTTGCACTGCAGAAAAGAAGTATATTAAAATATTTTCACTGAGGGGAACTTCATCGTAGTGTTTTATTGGGTCATTTCGCTCAGTCTTATCTCTATTCTTTGTCACTTTTAGATGAAGTGATTCCTCTGGCAACAAATAATTTCTCCTAATCACACAACCCAGCCTGGGAATTTCCCTGATTTACTCGACAACACACTTCGGCAGATGGAGGAATAGGGAAAACTGAGGAATGCTGAGGCGCTTTTGCTCACTCCCACTTTCTGGCACCCGAGATTAAAGTTCTTTTTCTCACCACGAACCCCTGACCCCTTCCCTTTCTGGTAGCTCAGCATCCTCTAGATGGCCCTTAGGCACAGCTTACGTAGGATGTGTGCAGGGAGAGCAAGAATGGAGCTTCCTGCTGTGAAGGTCTTATGGATTCTGTGAAACCCCAGCGAGACTGGGGGAAATCTGCATCATAATGCGGTGTTTGGGGCAGGTCTGTGCGCTGAGCGGGCGCACAAAAGGTAACGGAAACCAAATGTGTCAGGCATCATCTTTCTAATCCAATGTGGGGCTGTTTAATCTCTTTCAAAAGATGTCTTAAGGACTCCCAGCGTCTTCATTGAGCGCTGGGCTTTCAGCGCTGCCCTTATGGGGGCTGGGCTGTGGGGTGCTGGGGCTCTGAGTGCTCCACATCCCCCGGGCTGAGGCTTAATTAACACGTAGAGGCTTCAGCCCGGGCAGGAGGGCATGGCAGTGGGTCTGGAGGAAGCGCCTGTAATCCTATAAACAGCTCCTTGAGGGGCAGGAGGAGAGAACTGGGGATTCACGCTCTTCTTGTCTCCAACAGGAGGAATAGGAAAGCCCTGAGATGTAACTCAGGGCGGGAAAATGCCAGCTCATTCCAGCTTCTGAACTACTCCACCTGGATGCTCCTGTGCTTCCACGGCCATTTCATCTTTGCCTAGCCTCCTGCAGGCCTCAGTCCCCAAGTTCTAGACTCAAAATTCAGCTCCTGCTTTCTCCCCATGCAAATGTCATTCTCCTAAGGCGGCTCTGGAAAGCTGAATGCTGTGGGAACCTGGAGCAGTGCTCGGAGTTGGTGTGCAGGGGAAATCTGTGCTGAATATTAATAAAGTCTTATGGCCCCAAAAGCTGTAGCTCCACTGCTTCATGGAGTTTGTTATGTTATCATGGAATCATGGGATGGTTTGGGTTGGAAAGGACATTTTAAAAGTCACCTTGTTCCACCCCTGCCATGGGCAGGGACACCTTCAACTATCCCAGATTACTCCAAGCCCCGATGTCCAACCTGGCCTTGGACACTTCCAGGGATGGGGCAGCTTCTGTGGGCAATCTCAAGTTTTCTTAAATGTTGTGTAATGTTGGAACAGGGAGAAAAATTTGGTTTCTTGTAAAACTTAACGTGCCATTAAACACACAGTAAAGTAAGAGTAATATGCCAGGAAGAAAATGGATGCATTGAGCAAGAAAATAATGGATGAGAAATGGAGAATTGGTACAGGCTGAACTTTTATCAATATTGATCTTTGCCTGATTGTGTAGTTGCACAATAGTAACTCCTGGCTGCTTTGGTCTGCATAAAGCATGAAAGGAGAGCATCAGCATAAGGACCACAGGGGCAGGTAATGAGAACATGAGCAAATCAAGTGGTTTTTTTTCTTATTAGTACTCATAGATCATCTTTATTGCAAAGTTCTGAGTGAGCTTAGGAAGAAAATCTGAATACTTAAAGTGTTAAAAATCAGGAAACAAGAGAGCATTCAGAGAAACGCACACAGTGAGCTGTGTTCTGTACACAGAGCTGGCTGCACTGGTTGTGACTCAGGTGAGCTACACTGTGACTGTGTAAAATTCTGTTGGCTTTGCAAAGACACAAAACAAAGGGAGAGGTAGGAGAAAAAATGCAGAATCCCTTTCTTTTAATCCGCCTTCCAATGTTTGCCTAAGCTACAGAGTAACAACAAAAGAGCAGTGTGCATTTATGAACTGAACACCAAAACTTGTACTTAAATGTCTGTGGAAAGAGGAAAAGCCTAACACCTGTGCAACCAAGCTGTCTGTCCTCATTGGCACTGGCATCTCCAGCTTTCCAAACTGCTGCCTGATAGGTTTTCAGCTGTTCCTGGGACAGATGAGCTGAGTTTTTCCAGGATACTCATCACCACCACCGCTCCATGCACAGAAAGTGTCATTTCAGGTGGTCACAGCACAACACGCTGGAAGGATTTCGGGGATGTCAGTCACCCTGTGGGCCTTGGTCTTCCAAAAACCCAGCTGGAGCCATAAGTTAGCTCTTAAAGTGTTGCTCAGGGTGATGTTGTGGTGGTGGATGCACCAGGAATGCCCAGCTGGAAGAGACTGAAGCTGTTCCTGTCTGAACCAGTTTGTCAATAAGGCCATATATCAACAGCTATTTACAGATTGACATCCTGGGGCAAATTCTGGATTTTATGTTGTCAATGCACTGGCACCGGTCTTCACCACTCGAGGGCAGAGGCCCCAGGGTTTCTTAGCAGGGTTTTTAATTACCTTAATATATTCTTAGTTGATGACAGGCGACTGCAGTACACAACATATTGCCCTTCTATAGCTCCTCTGGCATTTTCTGGTGGTATTGTGGTTGGAACTGGTGGAAAGGATTCAGTTGCAAAACAAAATGTGAAAATACATTGAATATTTTTTTAAAAAATTCCAGACTTCCATGAAAATGTAGCTATCTCTTCATTTATTTGTTTTAAATAGCTCTTTCATGCATTGGGACAAAGGGACATTGTATTAATCGTGAAGTGTGAAATGTTTTTCTTGTTTGCTTGGGACAACAACTGGGAATACATGGGTTTGCCTATTCAGGCTTTTATTGTTATGGCAACATTTTTTTTTCACAAAGTATTTGAAAGCCAGTGCTATGAAAGGAATAAAGTTGGCTATAAAGCTGGAGGAGTTTCATGCTTTTGTTTTAAGCTGGTGTGTGTGAGCTTTGTCAAAATTGTGAGTCTTTCATCCGTGGTGTCTGCCTGATTCAAGGGTTCTTTTCTTGTTCAAATATCCTTTAGTAAAACCCATTTGACTGAAAGGCTGTGCAAACACGAGCTGGCTATGATAAGAGTTCTACATGAAATCTTTAACATGCTTTGTCAGCATGAGGTTTTTTCAGCTGTGGTGCCCTAGTAAATATTCCCCCCCCCCCCAAACTAAGCTCATTTTCTTGAAGTGCATTTCTCATTTAGTTGCTGTAATTTTGTGATGGATTTATGACAATTAGCCTTTATGCCTTAGGTGAAATGTTAATCCACTCTGGATTAGAAAAATAGTGCCTTACTTCAGTAGTTACTTGAAAAACAGTGCCTTAGTCCAGGCTGTGCTACTAAAACAAGCAGCACCAGAACAATCAGGTCCCAGCCGTGCCTGAGTTTGCACTGGATCTATTTTCTGTGCTTCTCTTTTGTAAATGAGCTGCCTGTCCAGCTTTCTTTAGCACCACTAAAAGGCATCGTAAGGAAGCTCATCCTGTGACTTTGCTAGAGGAGGATACATTAGTAGCTTAATCCAAATCAAAATGCATGATTTTTCTTTCAAATGTGATGGTCACATGTGAGCACATCACAGCATGGGCAGGAGCTGAAGACAGGAGGGTTCATCTGAACCCTGTCCCAGCTCTCTAACATCCAAGAGTTCGTGAAAAAAGAGCTGTTTTTTCTCTAATAAACTGTTCATATCATGCACCACTCAACCTATTTTCTCTATCTGGTTTGGTTCTGAAAGGGTTTATAGGAGGAACGAGGAGCAAAACTTGTATTTGAAGAACTCTTTGTTTCACTGCTCATTCCTGTGTTGCTGTTTTAAAGTCTGAGCTTTTCCAGCTCCTATTCATCCCTGCTCACCTTTGCTTTTCTTGGTAAAAGTCTACATTGGCACAGAGCTCTTAGACAGGAAAAATGGAGACATTTTACCACATGCCTCTGCTAAGCACAACTAATAACGCTCTGGATATTTTCCACTCCACCCAAGCTCCATAATTGTTCACCGTATGAAATGAAGTTAATTCTGTGTAATGTTTTGATGAGTAATTTTAATCAGGGCTGTGAAGAAACTGCTCTCAGGTCTGGAAAGGTAAGTGCTTCCTGTAGTAAACAAACCTTGTGGTTTTAGCATTTCACTTAATTTGGTTTTTCAGATGACAGAACACGTTACTTCTCCTTCCCTATGGTCTCCAAGGCTTAGGAGCAATTTCGTAGCCCAAGTTAATTTGTTCCTCCCTTAAACCAGTTAAAGGGGAGAGAGAAAATGCAGTTTTCACCTTTTCCTTTGACAAGGAAAGTCTTGGCCTCGACTTCTTTGCTTTCACCTGTCCTTCAAACAGCAAGAGCGTGATTCTGCTGAGATGGCCCCTGACAATGAGCAGCTTCTTTGCAGGGTGGCCACTGGACCAGTGTCCTGTTGGAACAGCACAAGGGAAATTGGTGAGTGTGAAGGGATCTGACACATTTCAGCACATGGCAGCGACTGCAGGCACCTGGAGCCAAACAGATGCGCCAAGGAAATCTCCTGACTTGTGGCAGGATGAATTTGGTCTCTGGGTCTTAATCTTTATTGCATGTCTTAAGCTCCTGGATGCTTTCAAGGCTCCTAATACAGAAGGTTTGCTCCAGTCTAACCTTTGAAAACAGAAAGAAGATGCAAAAAGAGTGGTAAAAACACCTTTTTTGCATTGTACTGCACAAGGAGTTGTCTGTATTTGGGATGGAAGAGCCTGATCTGATTCTTGGGTTGTCCCAGACAATCTGTGGCTAAAAAGGCCAAGGTACTTCACTGTCCAAAGTACAAAACAAAAATTCAAAACTGAAATTTTCAGCTGCTATGTATGTTATCCACAGGCCAGTTAACTATATCATAACTTTTGCAAGAATATATAAAGGAAAATGAATCCCTAGATTGGCTGGCTGTTTATTTATCATAGCAATCTTACACTTTCAAACTCCCTCTCCCTGCATGCTCCTGTGTGCTGCCAGGCAATGGATCACTGTGGATAGATCATGCATTTGTGTGAACAGCCAACACTGGTCACAATCTGCTCTTGGGAGCAGATTTCCTGAGAAAATGGGAATGCTTGTCAGTCAGGAATTTACATTTAAAAAATGCCCTCCGATATTTCCATGTGATTCCTTGGTTTTATGAATTTTCCGTTCATAATCTTGTTTCTCCAGAATGTTTCCAGCAAGGAAGCACAAACAGGGAAGCCGTGGTCATTTTAATATATATGTAAATAGTGGTGTGATGCAGAGGATATTAACATCTAGCACTACTCTACCCTTTGCTATTGGTAAGCACCATTTCACACTGCAGTTGGAAGTTTAAAGTAATGGTCCCATGAGCTATCCTGTCTCCCTCTTTTATTAAATTCTTTGTCATGGATTTGTCCTTTGCCAAACACATCACCTGCTCTTTCAGAACTGAGAATCTCCAGATGTTAATTTTTTACTAAAGCAGATCCAATGCTCCCCCTGAAAAATACCACGGCAAACAAAAGATGCATGCTGTTACAGAAATGACAGGCTTCTTTTCTTGGCAGGTATTCAGCAGGCTGAGAGTGCAGGGAGTGCCTGCTGAAGTTCACGGTTCCTGAAGTGCAAGAAATGTCTTTTAACTCCACACTGCAGCAAACAGGGGCGTGCAGCTTTCGCTGCTCTGCAGCATCTGTGGTGCAGGCTCTACCCTGATGAGGGCAATGGGTGAGAAGACATCCTACCCCTCTCGACAGACAGTTCTAGAAAGTATTGCATTACATTTCCTCAAGCCTTAAGTGTATTTCAGCCTTCATTTGCTAAGAAAGCTTTTAAAGGGCTTCAGCTTAAAGCACTTCTCTGTAGCAATCATTGTCCCCATTTGTGCAGCATCTGCCCCGTGGTGATGACCTGGCTGTTGCATCTCCCTCCATTTGGGAGGGAGGATCCCACTGCTCCTCTTTCACAGAGAAGATCTAAAAAGCAGAATTAAATGCCTTGTGCAGTGTCTCAATGGGGCAGAGATGAATTCTGAAAATCTGAAATTCTATGACCCTCACCAGCATCGTAATTCCTTTCCCTTGTTCCAAAGGTTTCTGCTAAATAAGCCCAAATGGACAGCATCACCTGGGAGAGAGTGCAGTTGTTTCTGTTTGGCCCAGGAAATATTCCTGCCTGCTTGGGGAAGGTTTCCCAAAGGATTGCTGCCCATGCAGTGCTGGGTAGGGATTTATGTCACATCCAGAGAACTTGCCAAATGTTCACCACGAGAACTTGGGATTTGGAGATTGCAAAAAGAGCGACTGGTCTGAAAGGGAGCCCAAGGCACGAACGCTGCCAAGGTGAGTTGTGTGTACAACATGTATTTAACAGAAGCGTAAAATATTGATTTTCTGTGGCCTGGATGATTTCACAAATCATTTTGGTACTGTATTTTTTTCCCTAAGCTGTTTAAGGAAATACTGCATATCCATTTTAAAAAAAACCTAAACTCTTGTAGCTCAGCCTCTCCTTGTCCTTTACTGCAGAAACACACCTGAGTTGTATCCACCTCCTCTCACAAGCATTGTCCAATACTGCCCTTCCCTGGGTGTTAACCTGATTTATTTGTTGCTCCTTGAAAGACTGGTTTCTTCATTCAACCCATGTCTTTTATCACCAGCTTTCTCCTTGGCTCTCGTGATAACTCAGTTACAGCAAAACAGAGGATTTGATAATATTTTAAAAATATTTTAATATATTGAGTTTTTAAACATTTAATATCTCAGCTTCTATTTCCTGCAGACAGAACAGGTTTTGATTCCGGCTGCAGTGAGGGGTTTTAGGTTTGGTGAACATTGGGGATGGACAGAAGTGAACCCTTTTATCTTCTTTCCCTTTGTAAGTAACCTTCAGAGCCAATCTGGCTGGAGGACATAAGTCTGGCTGCTTCCTTTCTGTGCAGAGACACTGGATCAGCACCTGTGACACACAGTTAGGGATGGATTCCACATCTTGCAGCTCTCCCTCCCCTGCTGACACGGGGACAGAACAGATTGTCAGCTTCTGCTGCAGCCATCTAATAACCCACCATCTGCTTTCCCTTTTTAATTTAGACACGAGCAATAGACCTGAATCAAAACCCGCGGTTCCAGACCCCGTGAGGATTGCTAGGAATTCTACTGAGTTTAATAATTAAATAAACAACAACAAAGAAGTAAGTTCTTTAATCTCTCAGCAGAAATCCACGGAGCTGTGCACGTGCCTGCAGACTCATTACCTCATTCACTCCAGCCCCCGCGCTGTCGGGGCTCGTTTCTTGTCACATCTCAAGTCTCTACCAACATTTCTGCAGGGCAGGGACCGTGTGTGTTTGTCTGGTCATGTATCTGTGGGAATAACGTGAAGTACTAATGGTATTAACAGCAAGTGAGAAAGGCAGTTTGGAAACCAGAGTTAATTTTGAAATTTGGCTCTTCAGCTCACCGTGAGTAACCAGGCAGAAAGCAGGGAGAAAGAAGAAACCTGTCATTAAATGTAATTAAAAGTAGGATTTGGAATGAGAATTGTCATCCGAGTCATAATGGCCGTCAAGGAAAAGGCCAGTGAAATCATCAGCCGTGGGCCAGCTCAGTGTCAATGTGGCCACCAGGACACCTCCTTCCCTTTGGGCTACAAGCAAAGGTGGTGTGACCCTGTGGGCACGGCACAGGCCCAGTGAGGGATGTGGCACAGGGCTTGGGAACAAAAGGAGGAGAGGCGGTGTTGGGCTGCAGCGATGCCTTTGGAGCCTGGTGTGGGATAAATCCATCCTGCCAGGGGGAGGCAGTGACTCAGAGGGACCACTCCTCCTCCCGATTCCTGTCCTGACGTGGTTCTCTCCCCACTGCCTCAGTCACCACCTTCTCCTCTCCAGCTCTGATGATGCATTCCCAGCCTGCTGGCAGCCCAGGAGAGGCGTCTACCTGGAAAACTAAAGGAGCATTGATATAAGAGAATAATATTATCAGAATGCAGGATTTGAGGGTGAGGCTTTCCAGGGGCTGTCTCAAGCTCCTGAGGATTGAAGAGTCATCAGGATTAAACTCTAAAAAGGAGCTAGTTCCCAAAAGACCTTTGTCTGATGTGGTGATGTCAATAAGAGAAAGAGAAAAGGGAAAAGTCTGTTCTCCTGGTGTTTGTCACTTGGAGACAAAAATAGCTGCCCATGGCAGGGGTCTGGAATTGGATGGGCTTTAATGTTCCAACCAATCCAAACCACTCTGTGGTTCTGTGAATATATGAGGGCTTCATTGGTGGTGTCAGAGGGTTGGAAAACATTCATGGAGTGCACTGGTGACTCTCTCCACAAGGGAGGCAGTGACTGGGCCAGTCCTTTGCTCCCCAAACTTTGAGTATTTCCTGACCGTGCTGGGTCTGTGGCACCCCGCTTTTGTCGTTCTGTTTCAATTCTGGGGAGCCAAATGCCACCTTGGATTTTCAGCAGCACCTCAGACAGTCCCCAGCAATGGAGCAGACCTTGCAGAGGACAGTGTCGCGTGCATGGCTGCAGGGACCTCTGCCAGGTGCTCCCAATCTCCTTGGGAGAGCACAGGGCTGGAGCCATGGAGTTCCCATGGAGTGGAGCCAGGTTACAGGGATGGAGCACAGCTGGATTTGCTGCAGTGGAAGCTGCTGCTGGGAGAGGTCTGGTGGAGCTGCATGGCTGGCTGCTGGCAAAGAGGAGAGAGATGTTTCCTCTCATTTTGGCAGAACAAATAGTGTGATCTGCTTTGGTTTCCCCTGACGTGGTGAACAAGCTGACAGCACTCGCCCAGCATGAGTGCCAGCAAAGGAGGGGAGACGAGCAGCAGAGCTGCTGAGAGTCACAAGGATGTTATCTGGGACTGGGGCAGGCTTCTCTCTTGGTTTTACTTGTGTTTTAAAACTGGATGTGGCCTTGGAGTTGGTTAGAGAGAGCTTCTACCTTCCTCCAGCCCTGCCCATGGGACAGTGTCTGAGCTGCTGAGTTAAGGAACCATTGCCATCCCAGAGCCTGTGGTGTTATCCCCTCCCAGGAAAACAAGCATGTGGCTCTCTGCAGGGTGAGAGAGCATCTGAGCACTGCATCCAGGCCTGGACCTCTGAATGGAAAGACTGAGCACTGAGAAAGGCTCCTCACAGCTTTCTGCCCAGAAGCTGAGTCTCCTCTGCCAACCTTCAGCTGTGCCCAGCCCTCTCAGAATGTCGTCCAAAGCCATCCTGCTTCCTGCTCCTCACTGCAAGGAGCTCAGGATCACGATTAGGATAGGTGGGTGTTGTCCTGGCCCAGTTTTGGAAAGGCTGGTAAACAGGAGTTCAGCACTGAAAATACCTGCTATGGAGATGACCCTTCAGAGCTCACCCAGTGTGAAGGAAACAGCTTTTATTTGAGTCTCCCAGGCCAGAAAAAAAAAAGTGATTCAATAGTTTTTTTTTAAAAAATGTTTCAGCTTCTGTCTGACTGTTGCAACCTTCCTGTTATTTGCTGCATCACTGTTCATCCTCGTTGGGGAGGGACAGGGAGGGCAGCCCCGCTGTTTAATCACTTGCCTTCACTGCTCACTTGTGGTTAATTCCTGCTCCTCAGCACTGGCAAGTGGAATGCAGTAGTGCTGCTTTGCATTACCGCCCTGGAGCTGAGAACCAGGCCAATATCATCAAAATTCAAGGCATTCCTTTCCCAAATCCACTTTACATGGAAAAATACCCTTAACTCTCTCTAGCCCCGAATACCAAGCTTGAGGGCCTCTTCACCTGCCAATGATGCTGGGCAAGCTTTCAGCCCAGATAAATCACAGGCAGCTTGGGGAATGGGTGGAGGCTCTCCTTTCACCACTTGAAAGGCATCTTTTAAAAGCTGCTTGGAATTCAGCCTTTAATTTTGCACCCACAGATTTGAGCCTGTAATCAGATGTGAGCTGGGATCTGCAGATCTCATCTGCTGCAGCACCAACAGCAGCTCTTGCTCGCTGCCTGCCCAATCCAAGAGAACAGTTAGGTAATTAAAGGTCTGAACGTGTTTAGCTTTTTCTCACCACTAGTTATGGGCAGAGCATTAAAAGGCTTTGGGTCCTCTGCACAAATCCTGGGTGAGCAGGTTCCAGCAGATTCCTCCTTACCTCCTGGTCATTCCTTTGGGGTCTCCAAGTGCTCCCTGTGGCTTTCCCATTTATCACAAGCTGTTTACCTAAATTAAGTTCTCTGATATGCTGCTCCAAATGAATTAATCATTACTATAATTGTTGTTATTATCATTATACAAAACCCCTAAGCACGCACACTTCCAAAAATGAGACTTCATTTAGTGAGGATTCTTTAGAAATGTATTTATTTTATTTCAGGAAAATTTTGTATGCACCATCCATGGCTCGGGGCTGTGCCTGTGGGCAGCCAGAGTCCCAATATTGCTTCCAGGGGAATATTGCTCCACACAGCCCAGCAGAAAATTGTTATTTTTACTGGCATTTGTGCTGCAGCAGAGTTTGGAAGAGGGCATGGAGGAGCTTTATGGCATGGTCTGCTTGTTCTTGTTGTCACTGGTGGAAAAAAAACAAAAACAAAACCAGATAAATTTTAAAACGGCAGCCTCAGTTCTCTGCATAACAACGGGGGAAATGCTGCTCTGCTCTGCTGCCTTACCTGAAATGTCACTGCATATAATGAAGAAAAAGTCAGGGAACTAAAATGAAAAAAATAATTTACTTTTTTTTCTTTCCTAAATGTATGTAATAAGTATGGAAGGAGAAGGTATATTTTTGCTGGGTTACTCCTTGAAGAAATCACTGATATTTGTGTTCACTGCTGGATCCCATCATATTAGATGTACTTCATTCACAGAATGATGGATTTAACTCTTAGAACAAAGTGCAATGGAGCAAAATGTTCAGACTTTGAAGTATGTGACTCTCACAAGGGTTGTCTTATTTTGTTAAGAAAAAATTAAGTCTCTTCACAGAAGCACCTGATGCTTCATGAAGCTTTGGATGTCCTCTCCCCTGTGGGACTGTGATCTCGGATTCCCAGCTGGAAGTGAATATTGTCTGGGGGTGATCCCAGTGCTAAACACGCCAACCACGGCTGGTGGCAGGAAACTTCCCCAGAGAAGCCAACCCATGTCAGGAAAGCATCACTTTCAGTCAGGCACAGGAGAGGAGATGCATTTTGCTCCGGGGCTGTGCTCTCAGCAATGGTTCTCAGTCTAGATCATGATCAATGCTGTGTCCAGTCTAAAAATTCAGATTTTTTTTAATATAACTGGGCATTGAGCTTGTTTGTTTGTTTGTTTGTTTGTTTGTTTCCTGACTCATTTGAAGGTATCAGACAAAGCCTTTTTCCTCCCCTGGAAAAACTGTAAATCTTGTAATCTTGTATCATGATTCTATCTTGGTACGCTTCTGGTTCTCCTCTCCATCTTGCCCTTCATTCTGGAACCTGCATCATGTGCACATTTGTATTTTTGTGTCTTGACATTAATTTTCTTCTTTCCATCCTTTTGCTTTCATTACCTTGCCTTGTTGCAGTTTCAAACCTGTGGGGCAGAGGTTTTACTTCTACAAAAACACCCCCACGGTGATAAGCAAACCCCGGTGCAGAAGGTACGTTGTGTATTCCCGTGGGCTGCTGGTCTGTTCACAGGGAAAAGTTCTTTTTTTTGCAGATGAATGCAGAGCATGGAAGTGGAGTGGAATTTGTATTTCACAGGATCATTTATGTTGGAAAAGGCCTCGCTAAACGCCATATAATATTTATTCCACATTTTCTGGCCCGAACCACTAAGCAACGTTGCTGCGGGCTGTTACCTCTCCCAGCAGTGGATGTGGTGGGGGGGTTTGTGAGGCTGTGCAGGCTCCTTCAAGATGCAAGACCCTGTCTTAGGAACATCCTGGTTTATTATTTATTTAAAGGAGATTTTCATGACACTGCAATTTCTAACCCAGCATGGCGGGACCGTAAAATAATAGTGGGTCTGTTTGGGAGGACGTGTTTTATTTGGCACATTTTGGGGAAGAGCAGCACAAAGGAAGAAAATAAAGTTGCAATGTTTATGGCAGCTGGGCTCTCTGTCCATTGGTAACCACTCACCACAAATAACTGCTTGCTGCTGCCCACACGTGATATTTTAAGGCTCGAGCTCTTAAAAAGGAGCTCTTAAACATCAGCAATATTTAGTGCCGTGCAGCCTCCTGGCCACACATAATGACTGCAGTGTTTTTTATGAAAATGAAACTCATCACATTCTGGGCTTTGCTTTAAGACCTCACATCAATCACTCAACCCCAAGCCGTGCCTCACACCTTTTCAATTCCCAGAGTCTCGCTCTTTCCGTTACCTTGCTCTTAATGTCCCCCTTTCCTGCCTTCTGCCTCGCTGCCTGCTCCTTGAGGAAATATCCCCTCCCTGAAGCTGTTTCCTGAACAATCCTCCTACTGATCTGGAGGAGAGAGGAAAACCTGATCAATTAGAGCACAGTTATTGACTGTTACAATAAAAACAAACATAAGTAGTACAGAGATCAAACAGCAGGTAATGTAAGTGAAGGAAAAAAATATTTTTGGCCACCACAAAATTAATGGTGGGACTCACTTCCACAGTATATTCTGATGGACAGAAATAGAAATTGGTTTTTAAAATTAACTAAGAAAATGAATGAAGGCTGGACTAATCACTTGTTATGAAATGCAATGACTCAGGTGAAAAAAGCTGCTGAGAAAACTCCCAGGCAGTTGGTAGGAGCTGGGAGGACCAGGAATCCAGTGCTGCTCCCGTGGGACGTGGGATGGATCTGACTCAACCACTCTTACGTGCTTTTCAATGATGCCACCCGTCAGGCATGACTGAAAAAAACAATTACAAATCATAATTACAACTGCTACAGATTGCATAAATGCAGTTAATTCAAGGTATGGATTTGCCTTACTTATGAAATGACGCAGTTCTTCAACCTTTTCATCTCTCACTTTCTTCCTTTCTTTCTTTCTGCCTAATACTATTTTTCTCCTGCTCTGGTAATGGTAGGTTTTGTTCTGCCTCTCCTCAGGGCTATGCCTGTGGCTTTCTGTCTGTAAAGTTGTCTCATGCAACTAAAAGCAAAGCAATTTATTCACTTGCTTTTGCTTTCTCCCATTCCTTGACAGCCCCAAATACACTGTCTCTCCCTTGCCCCTTAGGCCTGTCTTCTCTACACATTGGACAATGCAGAAAATCTTTCCACCAAGCAGGAAATGTTGGTGGGACCTTTCCGAAGTGCTTGGTTCCTTATCACAGACCCTCATGGTGAAACTGGGGCTCAACCAGCATTGAGGTCACTGCTGAGCGTCTGAAAACTCTTCCCACCTCTCTGTTTTAACTCGAACCCCCACCCTCAGTGGTTTTGGATTAGGGTTTTGTCCTGGGATCACTGAATGACACGGTGTGACGTGAGAATATGTACTGCAACCAGAGCACAGCGCTGTTGGTTGGCTTAGCATCACTGTATCTCTTGTGGCTGGGGCAGTGCAGGATGCAGCAGCTGGATTCCTAGCCCTGAGACAGCGCCTTCCTCTCTAAGGTTATGATATCATGAAGGAAATGCAAGACAAGCCGGGCTTCAGCACCCTCCTTTATCTGTTCCCTCCCCAGCCGAGGTGCTGGTGCACAGAGACACTGCTGAGCTTTGTCTGGTGCCCTGCCGAGGATGCTGGGCAGCGGGACAATGCCCAGTGCCACAAGTCACCAGCTGTCCCACAGCAAATGCACCCACAGTAAACAACCAGGGACAATGGGGACTCTGCAGAGGGGGAGTGGGCTTGTACCAGGGCTGGTGACTGTACCTGAAGTGACAAAGGGGCAATTCAGCCCTTTGGGACGGCGGCACGGCGCGGAGGGAGCGAGTGAGGGGAGGTTAGCAAGGCTTGGCTTATGCAGGCTGGCACATGATAGATAGCATTATTGGTTCTGTCATTTGATGCCTGGTGAAGAATGCAGAAAGTGCGTGCTTTTAGCTAGCTAAGTTAGCATATGATGTTGGTAAAGGTTATTTTATGGCGTTTTCTGCTCCGCTCCCTTTTTCTGTCCCCTGCAGTCTGGTGCAAGACCACTCTACTCCTTTCATCTGATATTCCTGGTTATCAGGTGGCCCCAGGATGGTGGAATTCCTGCCACACCAGCATCAGTGCTGGCCCAGTTAACAGTTAACTGCCCAGGGATCAAGACACCCAGAAATTTTCAGGGTGGCTCACCTTGGGCAGGCTTTGAAAGTATCAAAGACTGAATGCCTAGCCTAAAGCATCCAGAAAGAGAAAGGGTAGCTCACACCTGAGGAAAAAATGGTCAGATGAGGATTTACACTCCGAGGGACTGGATAGCTCTGCACAGCACACAGTGAGAAACCCAGCAATAGGCACCTGGGCTTGAAGATGTTGGTTCGTGCTCTCCATGACACACTTTGTGAAAACAAAATCCAAGTGTAAATAGTAGGAGATAAAGATTTTTTTTTTTTTTTTTAATGGCCCTTTGCAATGAAGAAATGGAGCTGGGCAAGCAAACAAGCAAAGGCAGCTGAGAGAATGAAGGTCCCATAACTCACAGTGCATTTGTTTACTTACTTTGGCATGAGATGCAGGTGTGAGCTTGGTCTTTGTTCCTTTCTGCAGGCTGGAAGGGAGCCTGCCTGCTCCTTGCCATGCAGGTAGGATAACTAGCACCAAAGAATATTCTTTACCCACCTTTTTAATGAAGGGACACATGCCTTTTGGAAAAAAAGAAGTCCAAGGACCAGCTAAAGTTGAATAAATAAAACCTGCAAACTGTTTCACGCAAGGCTCTAAGGATGGTTTTCATTTATTCACCTTACCTCCCCCTGAAATAACCT
The DNA here is from genome assembly GCF_015227805.2 of Hirundo rustica. Classification (NCBI taxonomy): domain Eukaryota; kingdom Metazoa; phylum Chordata; class Aves; order Passeriformes; family Hirundinidae; genus Hirundo; species Hirundo rustica. The sequence continues at coordinate 31,422,955 of NC_053457.1, read as the reverse complement.
AAACTGAATGTTCATGGATTACTCTCCCCCAGTTTTGCTTCCTGGCATAGATCTTTGCACATTTTCACCTCTCAGGTGTTGCAAATCCCCGCGGGCTCCCCCTGAGTGCAGACTCTGTACACGCTCACTTCTTGGTTCTGTTAGCCTTTTGTATTTTAAACTTTGTAAGGATTTTTTTTTTCCATATGCACTTTTTGATTTTAGACCCTTTTAGTGCGAGTTTAATGGAATCACAGAGAATTTGGGAGAGGCCAAAGTGTAAGAGCAGTAGTGAGGGAGGCTGTGTGAGCCCAGGTCAGAGCTGCTGGATACAGAACAACCGTTTTTGGGGAATAGTGGTCACATCCAGCCTTAGGAAAGGGAGCTGAGTTCTCAGAACTAAATGCAGCTGTGGGGAAGCCCCTCCTGGAGCTCCAAGTGGAGGAAGTGTAAGTGCAGCAGCAGGAGGCAGGCACCCAGGTCAACACCTTTCCTGTGGGATGGAAAACAGGGAGAAAAGCAGCACTTGGGGAAAGTTACCTGGGTGGACTGACAGCATTATCTTGTGTGTGAGAGGCTGGAGAGCAGGGAGAGGAGGAGAGGGAGAAGGAGGAAGAAGAGCAGGCAGCTGCTCTGTGGATGCTCCATGTATTTGGCTAATGATGGTAATAAAACAGGATTGGCTGCTGGCCCTGGATTGATGGCCATGGCAATTGCCAGACACTCTGCTTCCCTTCTGTGAGTAAAGGAAGGTGGCTGCATGTGGGAGTTACTTTTAAAAGCTCATTAGCTGGGTGTTAAGTCTCATCAAACAGTTAACATCTCAAACAAGTACAACCCGGGTATAATTGAGGCCTCTCCAAGTTTGTTTGCCCCATTAATACCTGCCACTATCAATTATTTCATTCCTCTTCAGGTGTTTGAATGCTTGTTTCAAACTGGGCCTTACATGGATTTGTTTGTTTGTTTCTGACCAGAAGATGTGTTTTCTGCTCTATGAACCCTGTAATCTGAAGGTAAAGAATTAACTGGGAGATGATGAGGATGGTGAGCTTTGAACTGATGCTGCAAAATCCATGGGAAATTTCTAGGCAGAGGGCAAGCCCAGATTTGAGAAGATTGGGGTTTGGAGGACGTGGTTTGGGTCTCCAAGATGTGCCAAGGAGTTCCCACCAAAGCAAACGGAGCCTGAGTCATGCAGGAGACTTCTGCTCGTGTTTATTCCAGCAACGGGAGAACCATAGCAGCAGGAAAACAAACTTTGGGAGAGAGGACAGATAAATGAGACATTTCTGGGCAGCGGGAGTGGGAGTGAGTTCCACAGGGATGCCAGGGGGGAGGGACAATCGCCTGCCCTGGAGCACTGGGGGAGTGCAAGAGGGGTGAATTGTCCCTGCCAGGCTGATAAGGAGAATAATAACCAGGAAAAATCTTTATTACTGCTGACCCAAACATTTTTGCCATTTCTTACCTCGGAATATTTGCTTTTATTGCTGTTGATTCTCTTTTTTTTTTTTCTGGCTGCTGTGTCTCTGCTGAAAGTTTTGTGGCACAGATGGGTCCCTGGTGATTTCTGTGTATGTCCTCCAGGACAGCTATTTAAATTTTCCATTTTTTTTCAAGTGACACCTGTTGTATGTGGGTATTAATTGGAGAGGGCAATAAAGTGGGCTGGCAGGCGAAAGCCCTCTTGATCTCCCTGCGCTGATCTTTAATGCCTTTAAGCATGGAGAATCAAAATAATTAATTAAGGTGGCATTTCTGTGGTCAAAGGGAGAGCTTTGCTTTGGCTCCCAGCTCCCCACAGCTGCTCAGCTGCCACGTGAGCAGGCATTTCTGTGCAGTGCATATGTGGCACTCTGAAGAGGGGTTTATTTTGGAAACTGCTAATGGCTTCGTTTGCACATTTATTCCCTTTGCTGAGAGAGGCTGCAGACTGTTGCTGTGATCTTTCGTGTTTCTGTGATAGGGAGCTGCTTTGGAAGGAAGCAGGTCTGATGCTTTGGGCATCCAGGGGCCAGTGGAAAACCCTCCAATCCATCTAGGCAGAGGGAGGCAGGATGCTGACTGCAGCTGGAATCCACAGGCTGGGTAATGTTTGCTAGGGTAAATATTTGGAATGTAGGCGTAGGAATTTAGAAGGAAAGAGGTTAATGTATGTAATTCTTCAAGGCGCTGGGCTTGCTGGTTTTGAGAGTCCAGTTCTGGAGGCATCTCCTGCCATGCCAGAGCTGCTTCCAGTTTATTTTCTGCAGAGCAGAGGGATGCACATGGGGGGGAATGTGCCTTCCTCCCATCTTCAGTCAGGAGCCCTGCAAAGCTGTCAGACACAGCTGAAAAGCGGCTTTTGGTTCCTAGAAATGGCAAACCACCCCTGGAGACAGAGCAGCAGCATTCTCAGTGTTCCTCTATCTCCAGACCATCTCTTAAATATAGCTGCAAAATAATTCAAATTTAAATGTTAATTTTTATATTAGAAGCAAACTATAAATTTTTCTTGCTCTTTATTTTTTGTCACTAGAGCTGCAAACAACAAGGCACGTCATAATGCCTTTATAAATTAACCCCCCTAAAAGTGGCTCTAATTTACTTTCAAGTTTTGGTAATATTGGTTTCCATATATGTTCCCAGTTTCTAGCAGTAAAAAAAAGTCTACTTACATGAATCATAATTTATGAAAGGGAAAACTGAATTATGAAGACATCCATGGTGAAAGTACAACACGCTTTTTTAAAATTATTATTCTTGGTTAAATAAGTAGCTTGGAACTGGTCATTTAAAGAAGAAAAACAATGCTGGTTGCTTTTTCAGTGGCCCTTTCAGATTGTGTATGCAATAATATATAAAATGAGGCATATTTCCATAGCTGCCATTCTGGAGTGAACAAAGCTTGTTATTAGCTTGTCTAGCCTGGTTTGTTTGATTTGAACTTCAGTCAGGGGATGAGTGCATGCTTGACATTTCTTCTGCACTAAAATGTCTAAAGCAATGCCAGCCTGGGCTCCATTGTGGGAAACGAGTAAAATCCATGCAGTATGTTCATGAGCAACAATTCTGACTTTTAATATACTTACGAAATGTATATAACCTCTTTTGGCTGCTTGTGCAGCCAAATGTTTTTGATGTTTAAACAAAAATAAAACAACTTAGTGTAGGTTTTTTTAGATATGGAAAAAGTACCAGCGAAATCCATATTTGTTTTATGTGGCTGAGCCTGTTTATATTGCCCATGCTGAGGATTATATGCCCTTAAACAGGAGAGGAATCCTGTCTACAGCGGTTGTGGGGAGCCTTTATTACAAAAGATGACACAGAAAAAGTGAAGAAATTTCTTAATGAGCATGTTAATAATGAGACTAGAAGACAGAGCTGAGATTTTAGCTCAGTTCCTTGGACCCTGGAAGTACTTTAAGTACATCCCTGACCTGATCCCTGTTGAGCAAATAAAGTGACTATACCTTTGAGGTTATTAGTTTCGATGGGGCTTACACGTGTGTTCAATAACTATGTACAATAAAAGCTCTGCTGAATTCAGGCTCCAGGTTTGCTTTTCAGGTCAAGAACATTGGCACTTGTCCAGCTTGTCCTGAGAGGTACAGATAAAACCACTGTGGGTGTTCAAAGTAGTGTTCTCCAGGCTTAAAAATGTGAAAGAAATAGACAAAGTGTGTTTCTTCCTCTTGGATTCCCTGGAGATGTCTCATTTGGCTGATGGCTTGTCATCAATGCCATCATCAGATAACCTCAGAATTAAAGCATCATTAAGGTTGGAAAAAGCCTCCAAGGTCAGTGAGCCCAATATTAACTGAGCATGGCCAAGGCCACCACTGACCCATGTCCCCATGTGCCGCATCCACACCTTTAACTCTTCCAGGGACGATGAGTCCTCCACTGCCCTGAGCAGACTGTACCAATGCTTGACCAGCCTTTAGAAAAGAAACTTTTCCTAATATCTAATCTAAACTCCTCTGGCACAACTTAAGACCATTTCTTCTTGTCCTGTTGTTTGTTAACTGGGAGAAGAGACTGATCCCCAGTGATACTCATCACTTTAGATACTGCTATGCAAGCTCCAGGCATCTCTTTTAATTTATGGCATTATTTATGACTCTCTAAGTATGCCCAAACCTTCTTTTTTTTTTTTTTTTTTTTTTTTTCCTTTTTTTTACTTTTTTTTCCTTTTTTTTTTTTTTGCCACAGCAGTTCATTAACCTGAAGGCTATATAAATGGCAGTGAGTATGACCAGAAATCAGTGTGCAGATGTGGCCTCTGCCACACACCTTCATTCTGGCTCTGCTGGAACCCTGTCAGGGCTCATTCCCACAAGTTATGTCTGAACAGGAGGCATCCAGGCTCTGCTGTTTTCCAGCAGCAGCAGCAGGAAACAGTTTTCGAGTCCCTCCTTTGGGTTTGTGCCACCCAAACATGGATATTTTTTTTTTTTTTTTTTTTTTTGGTAAATACAGCATGCATGCAGCCTGCTTGACCTCAGTAAATACTGTGTGAGCATGAGTGTAAACTTGAGGCTAGCGCACAGTTGGTGACTTGGAGAGGCTGCTCTGGCAGCAGGGACCTGCCATCAATCACTGCTTTTAGGGTGTCAGCCCTTGCAAGCAGAGCAGGCTCTGTTAGTCAGGAAAAACTCCAGATGAGGAGGAGCTTACTGGTGACAAAGCAGCATTGCTGTGTGATGTAATTCACCTGTGGCACTGTAGTAAGTGCAAAATAACTACAAAACCCATACCTTTCCCCAAATTAGTCACTGTTGGTTTTTTTTCCTAGTGGCTAGCAGGTATCACTTGAATCTTCCTGACTAGATTGAGCCCCAAATAGTTCCAAACTATTCCCCTGGTCAGTTTGTTATGGACAAGAGACTGAACTCCAATCACAAACTGTCAATTTGTGTTTCCTTCATGAAATCCCTACTTTGGGATGTCCATGAGGTCTTTAAACTCTCTGTCTCCAAATCTTCATATAAAGGTCAAGGTTGGCACCTGGTAGTGGTTTTCTTTAACACTTCACATCAGATAGTGAAACTAGCATTTTACTATTTATTGTTTTGCTCTTTGGGGGAAACTTGATTTTTTTTTTCTTTTTTTCTGAAGGTTAACCCAGTCACCCAAACCAGACATTATTGTGATAGTTCCTGTCAGAACATTTTCAGTAGTTGCCCAGTGGTGTTAAAGATGGAGATGAAGCAAGACAATATGGCTCCAATGAAGCTAATTGGAAAAATTCCCATGAACTTCAGCAGAATCAGTATTTAAGCCCTGCTATTGTACAGTTAAGAAAAGCTACATGAAAGAGAAGTCTTTTAAAAAAAATTATTAGAGAACAGTTATGATCTCGCATGTCAAATGTATTTAATTAGAAGAATTTTTCCAGTATCTCTAGAGATTTAGGGACATGCAGTGGGACCTTTTCTGTTTGGAAAATACTTTGCCCATTGTGGGCACTAGGAGAGGAAAAAAAATCAAAATAATCTGTATCCAATTGCATTTAGAAATGTAATACAATGGGATAGGGCTGAGACCCACAGGGAAGCAGTGGCAGCACTCCCACTGACCTTAATGGGAGCTGGACCACGTCCCACACGGCCTCAGAGACATTTGTGGGGGGAAAAAAGTCTACTGCAAAGCTGAAAGATGAGACCGAAGAAACGCATGGATTTCAAAACTCTGTGGCTCAAGTGGGGCCGGAGCCAGAACCTGCTGAAGCAAACACAGAGTCAACGGTCAGGCAGGCTTGGTTTGACTCGTTCTGTTGGCTCCTTTGTTTTGCAGAAAGTTTCCTCAGTTTGTTTGTTCCCACTCTTAGAAAATACCTGTTCGTCAGCAGATAATGCACGTTAGCAACTCCTCTGTGTAACTGATACACTGGGTTTTATCCAAAATCACAGCGTATTTTCCCTAACGAAGTCCAGCAGGAGCTGGTGACCTCCTCTCTCAGCGGTCCCGCTCCCAGAGGGGGATGTCTCCCATGGGATCACCGGTGGGCAAGGGCTGGGAAAAGGCTGGCAAAAAAGGGTCTTACAGTGGTGGAGTCTCTGTTGCTGCCAGTTGAGGCAGCCAATGGTGGAAGAAATGCTGCTGCTGTCTCACTGGCTTTGAAGACAGCAGAAAAATGATGAGGAGGTAAAAATTTTCAGAGGTAAAATATTTTCTGGGTTTGAAACGTAGCTGAGGAAAGGCTTAATGGTGAAAAGGCATTTCCTTCATGTAGAGGAAAAGGAACACCCAAAGGACTGCAGAAAGGGAATGAAAATACCTCCAAGAGGGCCAGCAAAAGCCAGAGAGCTCCCAAGGTGCCGTTGCTTCCTTGCCGTTTTGTGAACTTATGGAAAGAGGTCTCCAGCATGGCTCAGTTCACAGCAATCGTTTCTGATGTATAAATGTGGGGAGCTAAAGACAGCTCAAACACAAAGCCTCTCCTGGATACCAGGACAAGTTTTGCTCTGTGTCTCTCCAAGTGCATCAGTTCTCCAAGTTGCATGCAAAAGTTTCCAAGTTCCAGAACTTCCAGCAAAACAGGGCTCACCAACACCAGTTTTGTAGGGAATTAGGAGGGTCCTCACCCCCAAAGAGCTCTCAGAGAGACAAACACAGAGGAGGAGCCCAGCTCCTGAGCAAAGGGCTGCCTGTGCTTCCAGAGGAACTTGCTAGAAGCCACAATGCATCTTGGAAGGAGCGGGGATCATATTTCAGCCCTGGATTTTAGGCACACGTTGTGACAGCCCGCGGCAGACATGCCAGGAACTTCATTCCCTAAATCACATTTCTTGCAAAGGAGGCCTCTGTGCTCAGTAGTAGTAGCATTTGTTTCTTCTTTTTCTTGGCTGCTTTGCTTGGAAGTAGTGTAAAGACTTAACCCTGGTGAGAAGGACCTGCAGAGAAATAATGGAGTATGTGAGAGCTCCGGCTTTTGCCTTGTTAAATGAAACTTGGTCTATATAAACACCCTTGAAAAAACCCACTGGTAATGCTGCAAACATGGGATTCAGCAGCGGGCTGTTTTCATTTAGCCTCTTGGCAGCATTTTTAACAAGAATATGTTTTTTTGCGACTTTCAAACCAGACACATCATCTTGGATGAACTATAATGGTAATAAAAGCATTGCAAATATCTTTATTTCTAACCCAGGTTTTGCTGGAAACATCTTACTGCTTGAAGGAGAAATAGAGCCTTCATGTACTGAGTGTAAATTGCTTAGAATTGAGCATGTAAGTCTTTACATACACCCCAGCTCTACTCTTAGTGCTCTTTGGTCGGCTCAGTATCACCCCTCTTATTAAGGGTGGCTTTTACTTTCATCCAGCTGTGCTGCAGAAACTTCAGAAGCTGCTGACCCGATGTACTTTGCCTTTTCCCTCTGAAGTGTGTGATGTGTTTAATGCAGGAGTGTTTTGTATACACAAAGGCTATCATCGCCCCAAATTACCTGTTTGTAGACAAATGTTTCCTCAGTCAGTCGCTGAGGGTGAGGAAGATCTCTGCTGTCAGGTAAGGAGAGGCCTCAGTCTGGAGCAAGGTCTGCTTTGAACAGTTCTGAATGAATATTTTGCAGAGAAATGTAAGTAGGGAGACATGGTGTTCAGCTTGATTATAGTGGTGACCCTAAAAAATGTAAAAAATGCTAGTGGAGATAGTAATCACAAGAAGGGTTTAATTAGCAAAGCACCCACTGATTTGTAGAGCAGACATGAGCAGTCTTCAATTCAAAGGCACTTCAATTCAAAGTTCCTGCTTCTACCTGAGATGCTGAACCCCATCATCACCTCATCATAACCTTGTGCAGTCCTCTGTGTATCCACTGTCAGCCGAAGGTTAGGCAGGAATTTTCCCTCACTACCATCTAGAAAGTTACTCCAGCATCTCTCTCAGTAGCTCAAAACATTCTAACTTCCACGTGTTCTGCATTTTCTTGCCATTGCCAGCTGGTAAAGTCTGGCATAACTGTCGCTGTTAATCCTGAGCAGCACAACTCTATTCGTTGTACCAGTGAATTCAGTCTGTTTTATTACTCTTGTCCTGATCCCATTCTCCCTGAATAGACATTCCCATCTTCCTGTGTTTGACAGTCCTTTCCGGTCTTAGGCTATCAACAAAATTCAACGTGCTCCTATTTCCTGTGCCAAAAATATTAATGAAAATATCTATACAATATTACTATTAAGCTAATTATCCAATAATTCAGAGTCTGGGAACTCTCCTGTTCAACTCTATGCTAATGTCCCTCCTTTCAGTTTGAGATGACACCCCCAGCTTCCCTAAGGTTTTTCCTTCTGGCTTTCTGCTGAGAGAGTTGTTGGAAATGCTGAGCTCTGCCCATTCTTCTGCTCAAAAGTTGGGTGAAGACCAAAAAGCACATTTCTTTTAAAATGTACTGGTCATAGAATCACAGAATGGTTTGGGTTGGAAGGGACCTTAAAGCTCATCCCCTTCCACCCCCTGCCATGGGCAGGGACACTTTCTACTATCTCAGGTTGCTCCATCCAACCTGGCTTGGAACTCACAGGGATGAGACAGCCACGGCTTCTCTGGGCACCCTGTGCCAGGGCCTCCCCACCCTCACAGTAAATAATTTCTTCCTAATATCTCATCTAAACCTGCCTTCTGTCAATTTGAAGCCATTCCCTCTCGTCTTGTCACTACATGCCCTTGTAAAAAGAAAACAAAAAAACCAAAAACACGAAACCAGCAGAAGTCTTGAAGCTGGGGCTGTCTCTGAGCCAAAACACATCTTAGTAATAAAGAGCCGAGTGAGAAAATTAATTGTGCCTTCTACAAAATCACTGGGTTTATAAGAATCACAGGTAATGGGATGTTTATCACCAGGAGCCCTCAGTACCTCATTGCTTGGACTGAACCATTCATGCTGCCCATGAAGGTATAGATTTAGTGTGTTGTCACACAGCTCTTTACCAGCGCAGTTTAATTCCTTGAAGACGTGGCTCTTCACCAAGGAGGTTCCCCTGCTTTGCAGCAGCGCTTCCTCTGGGAACGCTGATCGCAGCTTAGAATCACCACCAGTGACCACGGCAGAAATTATCGCCTCCGAACACGTTCAGCACGTGGAAAACCAGAGCCCCTGCTGCTCCCAGGGGTTTGCTCTTTCTCCTCCGTCCTCCTTCACCCGGAGAAGTGCCCACCAGCGAACCGCAGCCGCTGAGGGCTGTTTGAGCCTCACCAGAGGAAAGAGCAGCACCGCCGTGGTGCGGGTCGTTCTTCCAGCCTGTTGGTGCTCCAGGAGGCAGGCAGGGAGCTAACTCTGAGCTCTGCCACGGCTTGGAGCTGCACACCAGCCTCTGAGGAGGAGCACGGCCCACGCGCCGGAGCCGTCAAGCCGCAACAGGCCGGAGCCAGGGCGGCACTCCCGGCACGGCCCGGCCGCGGCCGTGGTGCTCCTCCTGCAGCCTCCAAAGGCCCCTGGAAAATAACAATCAGGGGCTGCGTTGTTTGCCTTCAACCCTCCCGTGCCGAACGCAGCAGAAATTCCCTGCGCTGGGCGGTGCAGGCAGGCGCGGCTCGCGGTGCGTGCTCCTGCTGGTTCGTGGCTCCGCAGCCCAGGGGTTTTTGCACTTCGGGGTTGTGGGGACAGCAGCAGCCGTGCCGTGCCATGCCATGGTGCTTCAGGTTTGTGTTGATATTGCCGTTTCATGGATTGCAGAATGTGCTGAGTTGGAAGGGACACATCAGGACCATCAAATCCAACTGATGGCCCTGTACAGGACATCCCAACCATCCCACCCTGTGTCCAAGAGTATTGTCCAAACGCTTCCTGAGCTCCATCAGGCTTGGCGCTCTGACCAGTTCCCAACCACCTTCTGGCTGAAAAACCTGTTATTGATACCCAACCTAAACCTAAACCTTTCCATAAATATATAATTTTAATGGCGTTTGATGCAGCACCGTCCCTGCCATTGGTGCATGCTGAAAGCACAACTGACCATGTTTTTATTTTTTTTTTTTCAAATGTTTAATTGGCCTAAATAAAAGATTGGATAACTGGCATTGATTCAGATTACTGAAGAAATTCCTATAAATGTAGCCAATTTACACAGCTTACCGGCCATTGTGTGCAGGCTCTCCCTGAGAGTGCGTGCATCACCCCATGCTTCTCTGTGTGACAAACCATTAGTGCAAAAGGGTTCTGGTGTGGGGAAAGGGCTCTTTAATGAAGCAAAATTATAATGAGGTTTTGTGGCTGAAAGCTGAAGCTGAAGAATTCAGACCAGTAATAAGGTGTGCATTCTTGGCCACTGGAGAATTTAATATCTGAAACAATTTGCCCAGGGATATGACGAATTCTCTCTTTGAAAACTTAAATTGAGATGGGGTTATTTTTTTCTAAACAATCTGGTTCAACCAGAAGTTATGGTCTTAATGCTGGAGGTTCTGGTAACAAGTACCTGACCCAGGCGATGCAGGGGTTCAGACGAGATGCTGCAAGTCTCCCCTTGGGCAAATTAAAATGTTTTAAATGCTGTACTAAAGCACTGCCTACCTTCATGCTTTAAGTCTTAATCTCTCCTGCAAGAAGAAGTGGGGGAAAAGTGAGAACAAATGGCATTTTCTGAATTTTTCTGTGATGTACTTTTATTTCTGTATCTATTCCTACAATAACTTCTCACTGACATTAAATATAACTTGGCTTAAAGGGAATTGTCTCACCTTCAGAGAGCCTCCTGATCCTTTTTCTTGTCCTGGGGAATGGGTTACTGCTTGCCTGATGGAACGCCAGTGCTAAGGGATAATTCACCAGGAAATACCCCAGGCCAAGCAATGAACTGCACAGCAGCCCTCTTTCTACTCATTTTCCTGCAAAAACAATCCTTGTGTGCTTAGATATTTAAGGAATGCAAAATACAGTGGTGGTAGTGACTTTTGGAGTTACTAAGTATATTTTTCTTCTCTTCCCTTCATGTAGAGGGGAATTTTACAAAAGCCCCTATGGTGGGCAGGGCACAGACCTCCCTGGCTGGAGCAGGATTTCTCCTTCTCCTCCTGGCCTCTTGTAGAGGATCTGAACTGCAGTGACATCCAAACCACTGCTACCTGCCCAAGTGGCTCCTGAACCCATGAGGCCCTGCAGATGAGCTGGGGAGAGTATGGGCATGAAAATTTCTACATCCCTGGGAATACCTGGGCTGGCAGGAGTTGTCAGGGCTGTCACCACAGCAGTGCTGAACAGCCAGCAACAGGCTTGTGATGAGAAGGGAAAAAACAGGCAAGTAAGAAGAGGACCTTTGATACAATCCTGTGGAAACCAACCCTCCCACCCAAAAGTACCCTACAAACTCTTCCAGCATTGTACAAATCTACCAAATTAACCCAGTGTTTGTGATCTAGATGAACCCCTGTACTCGTTTCAGCTGTTTCTGTACAAGGACGTCGAAGGAAAATGAAGATAAAGGCCTGTATGTGAGGTCTACTTGACTTTTCTCTGTCTCTATGATAGTGGTGAATGAACGTCTACAGGAATGCCAAACTTAATTGTGTTGTCTGTGAATAATAAGTCTTCTCTTAATACTCTGGAATTAGTAGGTAAACAAGAAAGTGTTTTTTGGGGACATAGATGTAGTGATTGCAGTATTTCCCTTGATTTTACACTTAGATTTATTCAGTCAGTGAGTTTGATGAGCCCTCAGCCCACATCCCCACAGTGACATCAGTCAGACTCCCTCTCTCGTGTTTTAGGAACTCATTCCAATAGATGTTGTTAGTTTTTTTAACCTGTGAGCAAAGCAGGGTTAGAGAAGAACTGAAATACCAATTTACTTCATGTGAAAAGCAGGCAGTGTCCAAGAGATAAAATACTGGAAAATTATTCTTTCATTTGTCAGCATGCTAAAGCCAGGATCCATCATTTTGCCTGTGCTAAAATATTCTTCATTGTGTACAACACAACTTCACAGATTTTTGCTTTTTCAACCTTACTGCCCAGTAGTTACTGAAACGAACAGGAGAATTCATGCTTTCATTTAGAACGTTGCTCACTTTGGAGAAACAAATTTATTTACCAGCGAGAATATTGCTTTTTGAAGCAAAACCAATACTTTGCTGAAGAGTGTTTTGGGGAAAACTGCATATGTTTACCTCCCTGTGTTTACTGAAAATAGACAGAAAAATCTTCCTTACAGAGGTTCTCTTTGCTGGTGAGGCACAGACCTGAAAAGCTCTGGTGGGGTGAGAGCTGGCAGCTGTGAAAGTTCTTCTGTTCTTCTGCCTTCGTGGCTCTCATCAGCAGAGATACACAGGGTGGCAATTTAAGATTGTAACTCACCAGGAGAGTGGGGATAATACCCTCTGGATAGGCAAGGAGATGAGATTTATACAGGGAATTTCAAAGCCTGCAACTGAGGACTACCTGTAGGTAAATTTTGCTGGGTAGATGTTTCTTTATTGGCCTGAGACACAAACAACTTTACAATGCTTTGTGTTCGGCCAGTTAATTATTTAATGGAACAAACAGTTAATCTTCAGCCCCAGCCTTGACTCTGGCCCTGCTCTTCAAGCTTGTATTCACTCCAGAGCAAATGTTCCTGCTGACAAATTCACAGTGATTTTTCATGTTGTTGGCATGGTCTGGCACATTTCTTCAAGGAAAATAAATCTTGTTATCAAATAGGGAATATTCACCTAAGGAGGAACTGAGTAAAGGTTGGCTATTGGTTCTTTGGGTGTACCTTCCTTCAGGGGAAGAAACTCATCCTTCTGTTTAACTCTTGAAAGATGTTATTGACTTTAAATAGAAAGAAAAAACATTGAGAGCACACCGCAATCTCCTGACAAATATGTAAAATCCTGTCTATTTGTATTCACAGAGCAGAGCTAGAACCAAACAGTGAATAGAGACCATCAGTAAACTTCCAGTGGATGAGGCAATGTGCCGTGGCCCAGAATGGATGGGGATGAGATTTTTAGCAGGGCTGGAGTGAGCAGACAAGGGCGGGTGGTTTTAAACTAAAACAAGGTTGATATAAGGAAGATTTTTTTTGACAACGAGTGTGTGAAGCACTGGTACAGTGAAACTGATCCCTCCCTATAAGTGTTCAAGGCCAGGTTGGTTGGGGATGGAGCAACCTGGTCTAGTGGAAGCTGTCCCTACTCATGGTTGGGGTTTGGAATGAAATTGTCCCTTCCAACCCAAACTATTGTAGGACTCTGCAATTCTATAAAGAAGAAAGGAAGATGTGGCCCTGGGGTGCTCTGTAGCAATAATTAATTCAATAATAAATTTCTAGGACTGGGCAGGCATATAACTGAGCCTTACCCCAGCACAATGACACACCGGATGGAAAACTGCTCTAAGGGAGATTTGTCATATGGAAGTGGTACCCAGCCCTCACAAGGAAATCATTTCTACTGCTTATCTACAAGCTCCTCTGCGATGCTGGGTGAACCGAAGTCAAATATTGCACTTTAAAAGACAATTACGTGTCTTTCACTTCCTCAAGTCCCTCTAAAGCCAAATAGTGCTATCTAATCTAAACCACCCCAGCTCTTCTCCATCCCCTCAGACACATGCTGTGCATTACATTTCTGCAGAAATCCACTGCAGTCTGCTCCAGCAATCCCTTTGAAGTCCTTGGAAGCTTATCTGTACTCCAGCAAGCAAGGGTGTGTCTCCCGGACAGCTTGCGGGCGACCATAAACCAGAAATTTATCCCAGAGGCCACAGGTGGCTCTCTGGGGATTTTTTTTCTTTTTCTCTGAGTATAAAGGAATCTCCAGAAGTTCCCCAAAAATAAAGGCCTTCTGAGGCTGCCAGTGCTGCTGAGGAAGATGGTGTGGGCATGGCCCACCAGGACTTAAACAAAAACCTTCAAGAGAGCACTGAAAATGGTCACAGCTGCCTTGTGACAAAGCTGAGCAGGCAAAAACAAAGTGGGGTTGGCAGGAGGCATCTGCCTGTCTCCCCTGTAAATCCCCAGCAAATCCTCCAGGTGCACCCACCAGCATCAGGTCCATTCCCATTCTCCAGAGGGTATCTGCACCACACTCCCCCTGCCTCATCACCATTCTCATACCCCTTTCCTAGTAACCACAAATACTTTGTCTAAAAAAAAAAAAAAAAAGCTGGAAAATAGTTTTAGTGCCACAGGAGAAAAGAACAAACAACAACAACAACAACAAAATCTGACATTAATCCTGAGATGAAAATGGTTGAGCAAGTATTTATGTTGATTTAGGGCTGTTCTTGTTACATTTTTGAAACTACTGAGGTTATCTTGTAATCCATCTGAATTGCAGCTTGCGGCATTTCGAGCTAATTTTCAATTGTGCTGCATTTAACTATTCTTTACCTCCTTCTGCCCCCCAGTATTTGTGGAGAAACATTCATCAGGCTTAGGAAACCTAAGCCTATAACCTCTGAGGGGTCTCTGCATCAGAAAATGGAGACAGAGCATTTCTTAAAAAGACAAAATTCGGGGTCTGATGAGATTTTGGACTCTGTTGAGAGGCAACATTTTTGCAGGGCTGGGTTTTGGCAGGAGGAGGGTTCGCTGAGCAGCTCCCTTTCTGTTTATTTTCTGAATGTTTTGAGTGAATGCACGTCTCTATAGATGTTTAGAGAGCAGCAGCACTAGAGATGAGGTTTATTTATTCACAAGATATGTATCGTGCAAACAGCTGGGCACTGCTTCTCCTCACTGCTCCGGCGATGAGATTCAGCTCCCAGCCCACAGATCCCACAGGGAGAGGCAGCACAGCCCCCCAGGAGTGGGGTCTGCAGTGCCTGGAGCCTCCAGCATCAGCCCCTTGGGCTTTTCCCTCCCTGGAGCTGGAGCTCTGTGCTGCAGGCTGGAAAGGAGGAGGAAAACTGGGCATGACCCAGCCCTCACAGAGTGCCCAGAGATGCTGTGGCTGCCCCATCCCTGAAGTGTTCAAGGGTTTGGAGCAACCTGAGACAGTGGAAGTTGCCCATGGCAGGGGAACTTGGACTGGGTGACCTTTAAAGGTTCTTTCAACTCAAACCATTCCATGCTTCTAACATGGATATGAGGATTTTGGAAGGCTTTTTCCCCTCTGGTGAAATTAATTCCCTTCTCCCACCATTCTGTCTGTTGACAGTAGAGCTCCAAATGGGTGGCAAATTTGTCAGAGTTTTGGATGCAAGGGCATTAGAAGCTGTTTTCTGCTGAGCCAGTTTGGGGATCTTCTCAGCATCCAAGAAAAGGAAGCCTCAGCACTAAACCCAGCATTTAACATATCCAGGGACTGATTTTCCTGGAGTACAAAGCAACTAGATGTCTCAAAGCACACTCTTAAGCATGATTTTCCTCTGGGATCTTTTGCATGTTGCTCCCTGAGAAAAGTGGGGGTTAACTCCATTTTCCACACACCTCTGGAAAACACTCCTGGTCTGCTCCTTACCCCTTAAACCATCAGAAACCCGGAGATTCAAGGCAGGAATGAAGAAAGAAAAGAAACCTTGTATTTCCCCATCATGTCCTGGCTCCAGGACGGTTTTAGTGAGAGAACCATATGAGCACCTTCCTTTTCAACTTCTTTTTCCTTTTGTCTCTTCTCTTGACCCCTGGGCACCCCTGTGGCATGGAAAGAGACCCATTGCTTGTAGTTGCTCCTGCCTGTTTGTTTGCAGAGACGGGGTTAAACCTGTATTATTTCTTATCTGTAAATGAGGGTTTTTTTTTTTCCTGTTGAACACAATTAAAAATGCAGTTCCTTTGCTTTTAGCTCGATTTTTCACCACTTGTTCCTCCTTCCCCCCCACCCTTGGTTGTACTCTGGCGATCACAGCAGTTTCTGTTTAAAATGTTTCAGTTTCTCTGTTTTCCAGAATTAACCAGGAGCTTGTTGCTACATGTGGAGCAGGGCGGGACTGCTGCTGCCTTCCTTTTTTTTTTTTTTTTTTTTCTTTTTTTCTTTTTTCCCCGCAGAAAGTAGATTGCTGATTGTAAGGCTTCAGGGAATAAAATTTACAGGAGAGAAATTGCCTTGTATGTTTTCAAGGCAGAGCTACCTCGCTGGCTAACTCATAATTTCACTCTTTGCCTGCCATGAAAAACTCTTTTAGAGCTAATGCTTTCTGTAAATCCATGATCAGTGTTTCTCCAGTTCCTCACTCCTTACCTCTCTTTTCTCGTCCTCTGTGGCCAAAACTGAATTTGTTGCTTTCAGATGTGTTGTCGAATTGCTCTGATTTGCATGTAACAAGGCTGAATATTCCAGTAAAAATCTGGAGCCCCCTTTAAAAAAAAAAAAAAAAAAAAATCTCCTTTTTAAAAGAGATTTTTTGAGATTATCATTTGTCACCAACCAACACTATGGCCCTTTTCAAAGGCCCTGCAAAATTTTGGGACCCATCCAGCTCAGGAAGGTAGGGAGAGGCCATTTGTCATGAAACCCCCGTGGAGGACACCCGTGGGACGGGGCTGGGTCTACAAGGCTCTCTTTGGCAAACCAAAGGAAGGCCAGGATTAAAAAGCGGCAAAACCATTGCTGCACATCCTCACGGACCTGCTGTATTCCTCCCACTAGAGGACAGCAGCCGGGCTACGCAGCCACCAGGAGCATTTCACAGCAGAAGCAAGAATAAAACAGCCCTACCCCTCCTGCAGAAACTTGTTCCTTTCTAGTGGTTTTCACATAATGAATCCCGGTGAATATTTAACTAAGTCTCCCCTGTAATCAAGTTTCTGGCCTCTTTTCTTGTACCCACAGTGCAAAACGTTTCCTGACCCTTTGAGTTCAGCAGCCCTGGGAGACTCCAGCAGGATCTCTGCTCAATTGGCATCAGGAAAGCAGCATGAGGGTTGTTGGGGTTTTCTCATCCAGCGATCACCAATGCAACCTTTGCTATCCTTTAAGAAATGGGATCTGACCCCAACTTGGCTATCTAAATCAAAAGCAGTTCTTTTCTTCAAGCCCTGAAATATGGCTGTGTGTTTATACATATATGAATATTCATTCATGAGCATGTGAATATTCAGTAATGCAAGTCTGGGTTTCATGCAAAACAAGCTTCCCTGCAACCCTTTATTTAAAACAGAAAAGGATGAAGGGGAAAAGGGTGTTTCTGGGTCTGTGGGAGCAGAGAAAAAGGACAGTTTGGGTCTGTGTGTGGGAAACCTCTCTGTGACTTCGGTTTAAGGAACACCCCCTGCCTATATCAAATTGTCTTCGGACTTTATCTGCCTGACCATTACCTCTCCATCCCATTTTGAAGGACTTGCAGCTTGTGAACGTGGTTACAGAGTTAACAAATGAGGGCTGTTAAACCTGGATGAGTCTCTGTTTATGTGGAGTCTTTCTTGGGCAGATCACTGGCTTCTCTCCAAGGCAATCCAGTGTCTCAAGTGAAATCGTGGGTACCACAATCACCCGGCAAAGTGGAGGAGGAGGTCATCTTACAGGAGCTGATAAAAGGCATGGCTTTCACTGAGAGAGACACATAAAGGAAGAAGCAAATTCCTGTGAAAACTCTGGTAGGAGATAGGGAAGGGAGATGATGTGCAAAGGATGAGGAGAGGAGAAAGAACATTAACTGCCTGGAGAGTGCTGTCTTGAAAGATGTTTGAGGGTTAGGGAGAACGAGGCAGGGAAATAGTTGTAGGCATTTAGTGCTTTGTTACCCAAGGTGGGAAGTAGAAGAATTATTTTTGTTTTATATTTTTAACTGCTACAGAGTGACTGTGCCTGCTTGTGCCTGCACCCGGCGAACTGGAACCGCAGAGTTTGGCACTGCAGCAGAGGGTTTGGGAAGCAGGAGGGATCTGTTGGGATTTGCTGCTGTGGGACAGCTGGGTCAGAAAGTACAGAGTGACCACACCGTGGGTCCCTGCCTCCCAGTTTCCTGCTCCTTCCAGGATTTAAACTGTAACACGAACCCTGGTGTAAGGCTGGCTTCGCACCTCCTGCTCTGAGGCTGTGCCTGGAAGTCGGAGCACCTCTGCTGAACCCTGCGGTGTCACCAGAGAGGAATCCGATCTGATGTAACACTGCAGGGGAAGCTGCCACAAGCACCAGCTGGTCCAGTGAGACACGGTGGAACAAACCAGCGGGTATTGATCAGCTGCACGCAGAAACGAGAAGTGCTTGGGCCAGCAAGCAAAATACACCCAAGTTCTGTAACGGGAGGAGAAATTTTCTTTGCAGCCTTTGTCTTCTCGTTTTTACAAGTCTGGCTCTGCCTTGTCGTGCCCTGCTCAGCACTCAGGAGTTTATTCACAGGGTTTCTCTGCATTATGCTTTAAAGAAACTTTAAAGTCACTGCTAAAAGACTTTCTCCAATGGAAGAAAGTGCTTTCCACTCTTTTAGAAACGATACTGTTCCCCCCAAGAGCCAGGGGTGCTCTACCAGGACAGCGTGTGACAAATTCTTTATGAGGGAATACATAATAAATTGAGGATTTTATTTTATTTTGATTATTTAGTATTCAATATTTGCATTATGGAAGTGCCTGGAGGTTCCAGCTGAGATCAGTGTCCTATTGTTCTAAGCCATGCATAAAAACATGGTCAGAGATGAGGAGCTTACCATCTAAACAGATAAACTGGATAAAGGGTAGGAGACAGGAAGCATCTATTATTCTCATTTCAGAGCTGGAGACCTTGGACACAGACATATTAAGTGCCTTTCCCAAGAAAACCAATGGAGAAGGGCAGAAATCATCGAACATCCAGGATCCCAGTGTAATACACTGCTCAAAGCACACCACATTTCCTGTTTAAATCTATCTTGCAACACTGTAATGAAAACAACAAATATTTGTTTGGAATATTTTCCTTAAGACACACAAAATGAGAGGAGCAGCAGAAAGGTTACATGGCTACAAGGCATAACAATCCGAGGGGAGTGCTGATACTCAAATGCCATTACAAGACATTGACACAACAGCAGTGAAAATAAGCTTTTTTTTTCCTCGGCTGGTTGGCCTCACTGCCTGAAGAAGTATTTTCTAGAATATTCAGCTGTTCATAATGCAGAGGAAGATCAAAAATTGATAGGTAAAAGCAATTAATTTGCCCCTTTCTCTTAACCAAAATGAGGTTTTCTTGTTTGATAAACATCCAGTAAAACAATCCCTTGATGGGCCATAAACTGCAGCGCCCCCCACTTCCCATACGCATTTTGCTGCAAAAGAACTTGGTAGCTCACCTGGTTCACACTTTCATGGATAATTATTGGATCTATTGGCATTAAAATAATTATTTGTTATCTCAGTTCTTCAGTTTAGCAGCATCTTGAAGTAATACCTGGTGAGAACTTGTGGTGGAAGCCTCTCTGTATTAGCTTTATTTTAGCATGGGGTTATTTTTGTATGAAATGACTTTTCCCTAAGACACTGAAAAATCTGTAGAGCTTGTCTTTGAAGAAGAAAATATTTTCAGAAGTGAGTTCCTATGATTTGTTCTTTGGTACCCTAAAAAAAAAAAGGTTGGAAAGAGAACCATAAACACTTTGCAAACCAGGTAAATATTTTAGCTGCCAAAGTTTGGGGTTAGACACTTGGCTTTGGAAGAACTTTAAAGGGAAAAAAAACAAATAAAAAAAAATCTTAGACAAGCATTTAATTATATCTAGCATGGGCAGGAGACATTTTTTGGATGGGAAAGTTGGAATAACAGGGAAGAATTGTTGATTCCCATTGTCTCTCGTGGAGAAAACCCTCGGTGATGCGTGTGGTTGAATTTGGACCTAGAGGGTTTCTCCCCATAGACCTCTAAGACTTGAATGTGTGGGCTTTCGTTTTCTTTCAGTCTTTTCCCTAACTTAACTCCCTGTATTTTATTCCTATTTTCATCAGATGGCATGTTAGCAGGTCCTGCACCTGGAGAACAGATCAGTGCTGCAGAACTTGCTTCCCCGGGGTACCCGTGGCCTCCCTCGCCATCTGTCTGCACCGTGCCAGGAGCCGGGGCTGCTTCCTCCCTGGAATTCCATGCGGGAGCCGGTTCCCGTGGAGCCCTGGCTGCTCTGGTATCTCCAGCACTTAAAAGAAATGTCAGAGAGTCTGCAAGGATCAGAACTGAGAGCGCTGAAGCTCTGTGCTGTGCCTTTTTCCGAGGTGACTTTTCCCACATTATTCGGAGGTGTTGGTTGCCCATCTCACCCCATCCCTCCGCAGATACGAGCTGTTTGTCACCTGCTGAACCTTCTGCCTTCATCCTTTCGAGGTGGGCTTTTATGGGTGAGCTGGGCTTTTATGGGTGAGCTGGGCTTTTATGGATGAGCTGGGCTTTTGTGGGTGAGCTGGGCTTTTATGGGTGAGCTGGGCTTTTATGGATGAGCTGGGCTTTTGTGGGTGAGCTGGGCTCTGCTGGGTCCAGCCCAGGAGCAGCCTGAAGTCAGGCACATCCTCACCTTACCCCGCCAGGTAAAAGAGATGTCGGGCGGGGATTAATCCGTCTCCTCACCTCTTCGTGCCCCTCGCTGGGGATTTGGCCGAGCCCAGCTGTGCCCTCGCTGCAGCTGGAGCAGGGCTTGGACCTGTTGAACATTAACTGCATCCCTGCCTGCGTGCAGAGGGGAGGACCGGAGCTCGGCTGACAGCAGCGACAAAGAGCTGGCAGGGCTGAAAGATTCAATTTAACTTTCTTTCTCCTCCCCCGCTTCCATATGCGAGGGCACACAGCGCTGTTCCTGCTTTTGAAACTTGCGGGGCAAAGGAGCATTGGTGTCCTCATTTTCCTTCCTCCCTATTGATGTATCATTGCCAGGATGAAAAAGGACGTCTCAAGAGCTTTTGAAAAAATGGGTGACTACTCAAGACATTTTATAAAGGAGGAAGAATGGGAGAGAAAATAGGACTCGGTAGGGGGTAGAAGGAGCCTGAATGTGTGCCTTGTCTGTCTATTCTTTCGCTTGAAACCTGGAGCTGTTGTTCCTATTTCAGTTCAAACTGTCACCTTTAGTTCATGATGGCTTTACTGCCCTTGCTCCTGAACCTCAACAGATTGGGGCTTATTTACCTATTCACACTCTGCTGTGGAACCTCATTAATAGGCTTATTAGCCACACCATTCACGTGCAGGAGGGCTCACAGAAAAGATCCCAGCCACTTTGAGAGGAGGAGGAAAAAACTGTAAAGAGATTATGCTCTCATTCAGCAGCCTAACTGCTGTGAAAGGCTCCCTGGGCCCACTGAGATCTCTTGAAGCCTAAATATGATGACAGAATTGATCTCCCCCCCCCCCCCCCCCCACCCCTTTAATTCCAAACATGCTTCTGCTTTTCTCAGATTGAGGAGCTGGGCTGTTGTGGGCCACTTTAGGAGAATGTGGCTCATTTAAGAGAAAAGGCTGCTATTGATAGACTGCTATCTTTTCATCCCCCAAAAGAATAAATTCTGACAAGTGCTTCCAGACCTTGGAAATAGGTGTTCTGATTTGTCATTTTTAGTGGAATGCTTCCTTTTCTTTCAGAGTATGCAAAGATATCGATGAATGGGGAAAGGTATTGCAGCTTCCTGTGCCGGACAATAATTTATGTGAGAATGTGTTAACAATGTTTTCAATGGGCGATGGACATGCCCTGTGCTGGGAAAATTGGATCTTGACTGTGACATCTCAGCTTCTCAATTAGAACATTCAGATGTCTGTTGCTTTAGGAACAACAACAACAACAACAACAAAATTTACTAAACCTGTGTTTCCAGTCAATTTCAAATTTGTCTGCCGTCCCTCATAAAGACTGAGGTAGTGGTGGGAAAATACGTGCTACAGCAAACTCATTTCCAAGTTTTTGGTGTCGAGGTGTGTGTAAATAGAGTTACACTATGTGTGGCCTCAGTCCTTGAAAACCCCCTTGATCAATACCACGCACAGCATATAGAATGTACAGTAGAGCTTAAATAAAGTAACATTAAATTGATCAACACTGATTAAATTTGAGGCAACCACCACTTATTGATTTTGTTGTCAAGCTGACTCTACACAAGCAAGCATTACACAGATTCCATATTCAAAACCTTTTAGTTGATGGTATCTAAAGCAAATGTTTTATTAAGCAAGGATCAGGCCGAGCTATACTGAATTCTGAATACCCATGTTATGCAGTCTTAAATCCGTGTGTCCAAACGAAATGCTGTTTGCGTAACTTTTCGATAACTTTTCCCATTTGGAAAAGTATACACCTACAGGTATTGAAAGTGCACTCAGACCAATTCACGGGGCAGAGTTGGAAAGTTCAGGCTTTGAACTGAGAGGCTCCTGAGGGTGATATTTTGGAGCGGGTGTTATCCAACCATCCTCTCTAGATGGAACCGGCCACAGCCCAGCCATGGCTTCTGAGCCAGAAACCCTTCAGGAGGGCTTTCGGGGGCCGCTGCCGAGCTGGTACCATTTCTGTGCGAGGACGCAGATGCTGCCCCGCGCCGCAGTGGCGGTGCCGCAGCCCAGGCTCCTCCGCGGCGGCGGTACTCGCCGCGCTCCCCATCTTTCATTCCAACCCGCTGGAAAACTTTTCAGCGGAGCACCCGTCCGGGAGCCGAGCGGGGCTGCTCCCCTGCAGCCCTGGGATGAGCTGTCCCGCTCCCCCGGGCAGGCAGCGCCCGGAGCGGGGCTCCCCCGCTCCCCTCCTGCCCCTCTCCGGGGACATCCGCGACCCTCGGGCGAGGTGGGGGCTGCCGGCTCCGCACCCCGGAGGGCCGGGCGGGGGAAGGGGCTCGGCGGCGATTGGCAGAGCCCGGCAGCGCCGTCCAGGAAACGGCTCGGGTTGCAACGGGGGGAGTGACCGGGGGAGGAGGAAGGAGCCGGAGGAGTGCGCCGAAAGGGGGAAAGGGGGGGGAGAGAAAACCCACCTCCCACCCGAGGGGGCTGTCGGCGTGACAAAGCTGCGGCGGCTCGGGGCGGGCGGCTGGATGGAGCGGAGCGGGACCCGCGGCGCGCTGCTCGGCGATGCCCGCGCGGGGGAGGAGGCAGCTGGCGCCGGGCACGGCGGGCTCGCCCCTCTGAGGCGGTAGCCGCTGCGGCCGAGCCAGGGCACGGCACGGCACGGCACGGCACGGGGCGCCGGGCCGGCTCCTGCCTCGCCTCGCCGCCCTCCTGCCTGCCCCGGGCGCGTCCCGCGGGGGATGCGCGGCTCTGCGCCGCTGCGGGCTCGCCAGCCGGGGCCGCCCGCGCAGTGACCGCGGCCGCTGTGACGGGAGTTTCGCCCCGTCCCGGCAGCCGCCGCTCGGCACCGCGCCCCAGCCCGAGAGCCGCCGCGGAGCGCAGCGGAGCCCGCCCGGCGCTGTCGCCGCAGGTAAAGGCAGCGGGCGGGCCGGGGGAAGGGGCGGCCCCGGGGAGGCGGCGGGGCTGGGCTGGGCTGGGCTGGGGGTCCCGCCGCGCTCTGTGAGCGCCCCAGCGCTCCGCGGGGCTCGGGGGTGTCCCGGCGCGGGGCTCGGGGGTGTGCCGGCGGGGCTCGGGGGTGTCCCGGGCGGGCTGTGCCCCTGTGCCCGTGCGGGGCTCCGTTCTGCTCCGCGGTCGCCGCTGCGGTGCCCGAGCAGCACCGCTGTTACCCTGCCTTTCCCGCATCCCCGTGGGTGTCTTTGGGGATGGTTCCTGCGGTGACAGCAGCACGGGCTCGGGAAGTGGGGGCTCGGTCCCGGAGGAGCGGCCCCTCCTCGGTACCGGCCCGGGGTGGGAGCCCGGTCCTGCCCCGCGGCACAACCGCCCCGTCTGAGATAAGCGGGGAAGAGAAATCGTCAATGAAATATAGATTTAAATGCAAAACGGCCCCTTCAAACCGGGACCCATTATGCGTTTGGTGTGAAACGCTATCAACATTTAAAACTTCATTGTCTCCTTTGTACCAAATCCCTGTAAATCTTCCACTAGCCTTTTCTCATTTTCATCTGAAAAGCCTGTTTGGGCTGAATAGCAGCAATCAGCAGCCTCTGGACTTCTCCCGCTCTCTGGAATGTCAATTAAAATGCAGATTTTTTTTTTTTTTTTTGCCCCCTCCCCGATCTCTTGGTGGCAAAAGACTTGAGAAAAACAGGATAGTCCTGGAAAGCAAATGAAAGAAGTTCAAACAATGAAAAAGTACTGAAAGCAGCCAGCCGGTTCCCATTAGTCCTCCAGAATTAATGTTTAATAGCTGTGATGCTCAGATTTGCTTGGAGATTGAACTCTGCTGAAAAGTCTTTTTAAATATGTATGTGTATATATATTTTTATAGACAGATGTGTATGTCTGCGTTTTCTGTCTGTACAGAATTCCTCTGTCAGTGGAATTGTGTATATAAAACGGTTAGCTTTAAAGCTTCATCTACCTGGATTTTTCTGACGAAGCTCCTGGGCTTTTAGAGCGCTTGAGGTTTCTTTGTGGAGGGAAGATCCATATTTCACTCAGATTTTGCTATTCCCCGCCTAATTGAGAAAGATGCTGAAAAGTTATACAGTGAGCAGTGTATTGATTTGGTTAACATACTCTGCAGATCGTACTGTCCCTGGGGAGTGATAAACATCTTATAAACAACAATGCAAGTAGATTAAAAAGAACACTGAGCATTGAATTTAATTAATGCCACTGCTGAACAAGTACTACTTGTTTGTGTGTGCGAGTGTGTTTAAACTGAAGTACAGCTTGGAGGAATTTGGTTGGGCTCCCAAACCAGTCTGCTTTCCCATGCTTGTCAGTTTGGCAAAGAAAATTTGGGCAGGTATGTGACGAGGTGAAAATTGACTTGATGAGCGAGTGGCAAGGAGAGCCATCAATCACTGGGGGCTGACAACTCCTCCCCAAAGTGTAGGCTGAGAAGAGAGACAGAGTTCCCTTTCAAGGGGAAAAATAAACACTACGTGTGGCTTTCACTGAGTCTGAGACTCCAGGAGGGATTATGGTATTGTAGTCAGGAAGCCAGAATTGTGGAGGCCAAAAAGCATGCTGGGGCTGTGTTCCAAACATTGAGATAGAGGTACATAATTATCCAGCGCAGGAGGTCTTTCCAGGGACTCGTCCCCCAGCAACTGTGGCAATTAAACTATGAAAAGAATTTGGTTTCGTTTCGTCTTCCGCTGGACTCCGCTTCTTTTGGGAGAGGGCAATCCTTGAAGCCTGCTTGCTGTCCTGGCGGTAAAGAGTGCCTTGGCTCCATGGATGGGTGCAGAGCTGTGATTTTTGCGCTGTTGCACCTTCGCAAGCCAGGATTTTGGGTTTGCTGCTGCCCTGTGGATGAAGAATCCCTTCTTTCTGCCGGCAGATGTTGAGGTGCAGGAGCCAACAAAAACCTTCAGGTGAGGAGACGTGTGGCCAAGTAGCCTTGTGCCGCGCTTCGGGGTTTAGGATGAGGATAGGAGCCACAAATGTGCTCTCAGTGGCGTTTAGTGTAGTCTGAAAACCTGAAACTGCAGGAATGTCAGTGGGATTAATGCTCTTGGAGTCTGAAATGCGTGCTGGCGTTCCGGTATGTTTTCTTTCTGCAGAACCATGATAGGATTTTGCATTTATCAACATAGACTTTAATCGGAGTTTACAGGATGATTTTTGGAAATTCAATCAGCATTACATCCAGGCTGTTAATTAGGGGTTTCTACCCACTTTACAGCTGGATAAACTGAGCTGCAGGGCTGTGGCTGCCAGACAGTGAGGTGGGCATGGGTGGCGGTGTCCGGGGGGATTTGCTCCGGTCCTGCTCCAGACACAAACCAGGCTCTCTTCAGCTCTGCACCTGCTCTCTGCTTATTTAGAGAAGGGCTGGGAAAGCTCTTTGCAAATGTTTGTGCAGTGGTCTGGTGGTGTTTTCGCTGGAAATTTAATGGTAGTTGCTAGCTTGTGGTGTGGGATGCTCGAGCCAGGCTGGAATCTCTACAGGAGGGACAGGGCTTTGAGGTGATACCAATGAAGTTGAAAAAAAGCTTGCCCTGGAGTAGCAGGGATTCACCTGGGATGCCATGTATTGTTTTCCTAAAGTGAATTATTTTTGTCATCCAAAGCCTGTTTCTACAGACTCCAGAAGTTATTGTGTATAGTACCCAAGATAAAAGATGCCTCAATAGCATTTGTGAAGTCTGGCTAACAAAAATCAGAATCAACTTTTTAAATGGTTGGCTTTATAAAAGGAGAGACTGTCCCTATTTCTGCATGCTGAGGTACCACAATGACGAGGAGTTTGGAGAAGTTTGACTTTATCTACTTTACCTCCACTACCTCCACACTCCCTTTTTTTTTGCTTGTTTCTTTTTAGATTTTCAAGTGTTGAGGGCAGGAGGGAAAAAGAGGCTTTGTGTTATTTTTTCCCCTTCCAGACAAGTGCTCTCCAAATTTCAGTTGTGTTTCATCACATCTAAGATGAATCATTGACCAGATTAGAACAATTGCTGCAGTTACTTGTTTTATCCATTTACTGGGGGTTTTACCGTCTTTTATTTCTGAAGCGGAAAATCGGGTCTAATTTTCTGCTTGAGCTGTTAAATCACCCTGCGAGGAGGATGCTCTTCTGACCCTCACCTGGGATCTCAGTGTGGAGGCAACAGGGTCCCCTGAAGGGAGTGCTAGTTCCTTAGGTGCCACGTCTCTGTCAGACCATGCCTGGATTACCACTTAACTCCATCCATTTAAATTTGTTTTATTGTGAATAAAATAGACTTTTTTTTTTTTCCCCCACCTCTGAAAAATATATCTCAATAAGCATCATTGGGAGACTGAGAAAAGAAAAGTTTGTGCACGCAGCTTGGCATGTATAGATGGAAAGTGATGCTGAGCGCGTGTCCTGTGAAACTGCAGTCTATACCATATTTTATGCAGATTTTAATTGCTTGTGATGCAGTGTAGCAAACCAAAATCACTGCAAAGACTTGAGCCTTTCACTTGTCCAGGACTCGAGGGGTTCCAGAAAACATTAAACTGAGTCAGAAGAAGGTACATCCATTGGGGGAGCTGGAAGTCCTGAGTTGAAATAGTCTTACAGATTTTTCCAAGCCTAAGGAGTATAATTTTCAACTGTTTTTCTTGTGGAAAATTACTGAATTCCTGCAAATTCATCTGGCTGCAGAACTGCCTAGGTGAAGGAATGAAAAACAAAGCAAACTTACATAAACCTTCAAACAATAACAAGAATATAATTTGTATAATTGTGGTAATTTTGCAGCATTACAGGTTATGTGCCTGCACATGTGTGTGCCTCTCGTTTTTGAAATCCTGTATGTTTTTCTGTCAGTAAAATAGCTCTCAATATGTGCTGAGAAGTGATTTTGTGAAAACAAGGAGGACTTGGTTACGCCTCAGGTGATGATGGAAACTGCTAACAGAAGATGAAAAGTCACTCACTTTTCACATATTCTTGAAGCTGGAAAACTATTTTTCCCCTCCTCCCCTCCCTCTCACCTCGGTTCTGTTTGAGGCTTTCTGAAGGTTTTTGGTTTGTTTGGAGATGTTTTTGCTGACAGTGTCCAATCTCTCTCCTCCCCGCAGCAGCAGCCGTCGTTCCAAGGGAGGAGGCATTACCCTGGCCGAAGGCACGACTTTCTCTCCATGCTTCTCTAGAGGTGTTCAGATGGGATTAAAGTCCACATGGAGATATGGAAATGGACCAGGAATTTACTCTAAAAAGATGGTCAGCTGGGATTCGGGTTGCCTTATCTGCCTGGTGGTGGTCACCATGGCTGGACTTTGCCTGGCTCGACCTTCATTTAATTTAGTTGTTGAAGACACCACGGTGGAACCCGAAGGTAAATCACACTCGAATACTTAATTCCTTAAAAGAAGTTGGTTTTAAATGCTTGGACGTCTGAAATAGAAGTCAACATCTTTCCTTGTGCTCTGGTAAATCTAAGGCAAGTAACAGATCAATCCTGGAGAGTTACGGTTCCTGACTTTCCCTGCTCTTGCCTGGGCTGTGTTTGTACAAGCGTGCGTTTGTTTATTCTTGTGCAAGCCAGTGGTGTCAGTGATTTCACTTGGGACTGTCATCACGTTGTATAATCAAAGTGTACAGATGAAAGTTTTCAGGAATGGGTCTTTAAGGAAACCAGTCTGTGGCACTTTTGTGCTGTAATGTGTTGCTGTCTCAAGGAACGAAGCGGATGAGTGGCTGCTGCTTTTTGGGGTTGTCTTAACCTGAGGAGCCCAGAGAAAAATGAGTCTCAGTAGTTTTTATTTGTGAATGTTCAGTTTTGCCAGGCGCTCTGCAAAAATGCTATTGCAGCTTTGTTGGTGTTTTTACTCAGGGCAAACTTGCCTGTTGCCGTTAATATCCAAGCACAATCGGTGGTGCAGTGTCTGAAGACAGTGTCTTTCACAAGTTCTGAAGGTGTAAATGTTGAGATCTCAATGGAGGGGCTGTAGTTTATTGCTGTGAGAGCGAAGGCCAGTCTTAGACCTTCACTCTGGAAGAGGTGTTTTGATAAAATCTCCTATTTTGAGGCAGAACCTGTTGGTATGTTCTTCTAGGTTTGTCTGTTCCTCAAGCTCTCCGTTTCTTTGGAGAACTCAGGAGGGGGCTGCTTTTCTATTGTTGCGAGCTGATTGTATTGAAGAATGATTTTACTGTGCTGTGCTGGATCATTCCTGCTCCCTGAGCATCTGGGGGAGGAAGTGAGGCTTCTTTCATAAGGTTGTATCTGTCTTTTGGAGGAGAGTGATCACTGTTCTAATAACTCAGCTGTCAAGCTGATCTAATAGTCCACAGAGCATTTCTGACCTGGCAAGCTTGCTGCAGAGAGTTTGGCCTTGACACGTTCTACTACTCATGTCCATGGATGCAGCTTCGTTTTTATTTAATAATTCTTCAAGCAAAATTTTTTTTGTTTCTATCCACTGCCTCTAAAAATAGATGTCACCAGCTAGCGCATTTTTAGAATCCGCTCCAAGTACATTTTTATTGATGGCAGGGGATGAACTATTTAGAGATGATGAGCCCTCTTCCCTCGCAAGCATTCCTGACAAAAAATTCTAAAAGAATAGCATTATTGTCATCTGTCAGCCAGAGAGATTGTTGATAGCAAAAATGTTTGGGTTTTTTTTTTTTTTTTTCTTTTGAAGGTAACCTGAGATTTAAAAAAAAAAAAAAAAGCCCAGCTCTTTGTTGCCACTTACTGTATGATTTGTTAATTGAACATCTGGTGCCTTTTTGGCTTTTCAGGGGAATGACAAAATCATGAATAATTCTGGTTTCAGACTAGCTTGGTAGTGAGGTCCCCTAGTTTTAGGGTTAAGTCAGAAAGAATGTGATTGAAGATTGGTGAAGTGTTTTATTGGAAGAAGAGTAATATTTTTTGAATGGTGACTGATAATTTTTCAACTTTTCAGGGAAAGAATAATTGTTTTTTATTTTGGAAAGCACAGTTTGAGAATATATTGTCTCTTACACACTGAATATGTAGGGTGTGGAATGTGGGTTTTATCAAAGAGTAAATTGTTAAAAAAGGTTTCAAACTTCTTTCCTGGACAGGAATGTTACTGATGTGAAACAAGTTTAGATGTGAGAATCTAAATCATTACCAGAAACAAGAAAAAAATATCAGAAAACGCTTATAAGTTAATGGCATAATAAGAGCTTTTATGCTGCAGAATACAGGGAATTGTGTGGGATTTATATCTGAGATTTAGGAAATAAAACCTCCTTTATGTATTTCATTAAACCCTTTGATAAGGAAAAAAAAAATAAAACACAAAACCAAGCTTCTACACAATCACCTTCTCTATCACTGCCACCCACAAGCTCTCCAAGCCCAAACCAAAAAAACCTTTCAAAAGATCTCTTCAAAGGCAAAGCAGACTTCTTTTTTAATTTCGTAAATGCCAAAACATTTTGGGCAGAGCTAACTCGGCGGGGGTCAGGTGCTCTAATAATGTAAATTTTCAGTGGGTCTGCTGACTTGCAGTCATTAGAGCTATGACATTTCACGCCAGCTGAGGAGGTCGGCAGGGCCATGACCTTTGGTGACACTTGCTGATCTGTTCATGGACATGCCCCGAATTGTCTGAATTTAGTTATTTATTTTCAATACAAGGTGCTTGGATTGTTGTTGTTTATTGCCTTAGTGACTCAGACTATAGGAAAAGCTGTAGGCAACGTCAGTAGAGATTGAGATTGTTCCTTTGGTTGTAACAGAGAGAATACCTTCTCTCAGCTGTACGTAACTTTGGGGACGTTTGCAGTCATTGCCTTCAGAGTGTCTGGCTATGTATAAAAAATGCTAAAGTGTGTGCTTTAGTTCAAGCAGTGTTTATCTAACAGGGTGATCGGCTGCATGGATGTATGTAAGATGTCATGCATTAAGGTGCTGTGCTTTTTTTGGCTGTTCTCAGCCCGTCTTGAGTAAATAAATATCCATGTCCCTCCATGACCATCGGATGTTACTCTGGTCCCTTTGAAGGTCTTTACACTGAAAATGGCATCTTGATGCGTTGTGAGAGATAATGTTGGTGCTGGTGTTGTGGGTGCTCTCTGAGGATCCAGAGTGTGGTGGGTCCCAGCTGTGGTGCTTTATTCCCCAGCAGTGATGGCGAAACCCGAGGATGTTACGCTGTGGGACTTCTGTGGGGACTGTCAGCTCTCAAGTTATATCTCACATCGAGTGTTTACGTGCATGTTTTTTGTCCTAGGGAGCAGAAAGATTTTTTCTGCTTTTAAATATTTAGAAATAAGCCTCCCCCAGCGTGTACAAAGGCACCATTCTCTCAGGCCGTGTGTGCCCAGGCCTTTGATGATGGCCAGCGTTTCACAAGGGCTCTGACCGCACACATGGGTTGAAGGGTTACTTTGTGAGCTGAATAATTAGTTTAGACATATATTTGATAAATAGTGAGCTCTCCCTTGACCTCTCCTTGCCCAGGCTGTGTGGTATCATCCTGCTGGGTAGCTAATTTGGTTCTCTTACCCACAGCCTTGACACCGTCCTTGGAGCACCCACTCGGCGGCCCTGAGAACGCACTTCAGTTCTTTTAATTTAGGTCAAATTTCAAAGGATTAATTTCGGCTTTCCACAGGGGACAGCCTATTTCTGTGTCCTGTGGAAAACAGTAGTTCAGAATGGTCCTACATTTGGGAGGCTCCCAGGAGCAGCAGGGAAGGGGAGAGACCCTTTAAGAGGGGTGACATGTGGATGTGAGTAACAAGTTTTTCTTTGGGGTTTCATCAGTCATAGCCACTTGCTGACACTCAACAACATCCAAAAATAAGTATGTTCAGCACAGTACCTTCCTTTCTGCAAAAATGTCGAGTCACATGAGCAAGGTGCCTTCAATCTTTGTAAAAACGTTGGCAGCGCCTAAAGATTAATGTCACCTGTGGTCACGGCAGTCAGCACTGTCCACTTGGAGATCCTTCTTTAGCCGCTGTGACCTGCCTGGGGTCAGCGTGTGGGATTTTCTGAGGTGTTCCAGTGTGTGGAGGAGGGATGCTGAGGTGGTGGCATGTCCCCTGTCCCACTCCCCATCCTGGGGTGTCCCCATGGATCCTCTCCAGCCAGTGCCACCCTGCCCAGAAGTCACAGGGCTGGAGGCACCCTGCACATCCATCATTTTCCTGGGACAGAGGTGGCATGGAAGCACCAGAAGGCTGCTTCTAGTTTAGTAGGAAAAAGTAAAGCAAGTTGTTCACCCATGGGTCCCTTTTGACTTTTGTTTTGGCTTCTCCTTTTTTTAAATGAGAACAGCTGCTTTGATATCTGCAAGTTAAATTAAGAATTCAAACCGATTGGTTAAACCAGAATCGGCTTTATCTTTTTTCATTCATTTTCCTTTTAATTTTATTTCCAGGAAGGGCAATTATTAAAGCCCATTATGGAGGAATGTGACATCCCCACAGCTTCGGGTGAGGGCTGGATGCCCTTTCAGGGATCCGGTTCAGTAAGCTGTTTGGCCCAGTACAGGATTTGCTAGCTGAGGTTCTGGGGGATTGGACAAGCAGCCAGATTAAATCAGTCTAAATGTGCCCATTCCGTGTTTAAAACCTGCAGCCCTTTAGCAGGGGCATGGTCTTGAGCTTCAAACTAATTGGACGTGGGTAGGGTTGTTATTTACAGTCCGTGTTGATGAGACACTGGGAGTTGGTAGTCTCTCAGTGTGGCTACTCTTTTGCAAAGTAGCAGAAATAATTGCATGTTTTAGGCTTATCTGCCATACTGTTGAAGCTTTTTGAAGGGGTTATGATAGTTATTAACTTTTAGGAATTTGATTCCTTTAGTGAGGGTTTTTTTTTTTTTTTTTTTTTTTTTGTTTTGTTTTTGGTTTTTTTTGAGCCAGAAGATTTTCAAAGATGCTGAATTGTGAGGTTTTTTAAATGTATTTATTTTTTTAAAACCACTTGTATAGATAAAACCCCAAACCAGCGGCTGACTCCAATGAATGCATAGTTTCCTGATGTTAAAATAGTTCTTCCTTGGCAGGGAAATAGCAACAAATTTCAGGCCATAGCAACTTTTTTTTATGGGCAAGTTTGAAACCTCTGAAAGCAGAATTTACAATGAAAATGCTGACATCTCCAGTTATGCAAGGCTGTGTACGCATGAGACGATGGACTATTGTGGTATTTCAATAATACCCATAGCGCAGCTCTTAATGAGCTTATTTCTATATCCAGCTTCACTGGAAATGATCTTTAAATGGCTTTAAACAAAAACATTCCGACATTAGTGCTTTCTTAAAATGAGCGTTTAGTTTAGGATCAGATGGGTATGCTAGAAAAAGATTTAATTATGCTTTTTTCTGTCGCTTATGAAGAAAATTTCCTTATTGGAAGTGTCACATTTTTTAAGTGTTAAGCATTTTGAGACTCTTCGAGATTGTGAAGCTTTAGGGTGAAAGAGACTTTTCTTCGAAGCAGAGCTCCTGAGCAGTTTAAATCTTGCGTTTTTAAAAGAACCATCACCCACTTGGGCAAGTTATGTCTTGTCTGTGTGTAATAGCACACCTGGTTTGATAAGAGGAGAAAATTTATTTCAGTGTAGTTAAAGAAGTGTAAAATTCAGGCTGAAAAGGGACCGTGAATCCCCAGCTGGTCAAGTGGGAGCATCTTCTGCAGAGGACACTGGTTTGTGTTAGTGGTGGCGGTGGGAAACGGGGCAATATTTGGTTTGGCACAGAGCCTGCCAGTGTAAAATCATCCTCTGAGCAATTTGGGGACTGATTTAGAACTCAGACCTTTGAGTTTAGGCTCAGCACGTTGCAGTGTGTGTTTGCAGTGGGTTTTTTTTTTTTTTCAGGGAGATTTGGCACAGCATGCTCCCCAAATCACAGATGCCGTCTTGCAGTACCAGGGACTAAACTGACTTTTAAGCTGATTGAAAGAGAAGTTGGAGCAACTGAGCGACTTTGGAGCGACTTTGTAAGAGTCAGATCTTAAATAAGGACCAGATTTGCAGGAGTGCAGCAGCCAACAGCTCCTGTTATAATTACGAAACGTGTGCTGGGAGTGCCAGGGCTGTTCTGGAAGTTTGGCCCTCTGGGTTTCAATCGGAGCTGGGAGCGTCAGCAGAGCTGCCTTGGCATTTGCTCCTTGGGGACTGTGCTTCCCAGGACAGTTGCAAAACAAGAGATTCTGTAAGAGGAGTAGATTTTTTTTTTTTAATATCTGGATTTTTTTTTTTTTTTTTTTTTTTAACTTTCAAAACCAGCTTATAATTCATAAACCGATTATGTATGTCTCCAGATTGTCCTTTCCCATCTCTTAGTTATCACTGGTGGTTTCTTTGTTTTGTTTTGTTTTCCAAAGAACCTCTTTTTTTTTTTGGATTTGTTTTTCCTTGACTTCTGAGTATCAGAGCACCTGCTACTGGGGTGTGTGCTGTGGGCTTCATTTTCTGCTGGTTCAGGTTTTTGTGGCTCTTGTCACCACACAAATGCCATTTTCCATATCAAAGAAAGGGACAGAAAGTTGAATTCTACGGTGCTGCTTTGTTCACTTGCTGTGCTATTATTATTTTAATTGTATTTTTAAAGTGGCTGTAAGCGAAAGCATTCGGTGAACCCCAGTGAAGCTGAGGAGTTGAGACCTGACCTACTTTCATTCCCCTCCTCACACGTTGCAGGTTGTGTGTAATTATTGCTTTTCCTTCCCCACAAAAGAACTGGCTCATCAGTTTGGGACATTCACCGTGTCAAGCAAAGCCACAAGAACTGGGAAGAAGGGAAAATTCCTTTGTGCCAAGGAAATGGCTTGCATTTGTGAGGGTTTACTGGAAAGGGAAATATGTTGAGGGACAGGAAGGGAATAAAATGAGCATGAGAGGCTGGTTGAGGATGAGAAAATCATAGTTTGGTTGTATTTGAATTTTTTTCCCCCTCCTCTTAGCTTTTCTATTTTGAATAGAGTTTTGTTGCATGGAAGGAAAAGATTTTTGTGACACCTCAGGTTTTCTCCCAGGGGACTTGTGGCTGTTTCTGAGTGGGGTTTGGAGTGGGATGCTGGGGCTGGGGATGCCTTGGTGGGCTGCAGGATATTCAGTTGTTGTTGGATGGACAGAAATTGATCAGAACACCCGATAAGAACTTAGTTTTTAAACTGTAGTAAAAAGTTGAGGGGTAGAAAACCTCGGCAAGTTTCATGCTAGGCTTCCTTTAGGATGGTCTGTGTGGAGAGGTGAGCTGCTGGCAGGACCTGCTGCTGGGCAGGAGCAGAACCTGCTCTGTCTTGGGGAGACTGGACTTGCAAGTTTGGAAAGCTCAGTGTCTCAGTGTTGCAATACTTAATTTGTTTCAAGGAAAGTAATACCACTTCTAATCCTGAATGCCACCCGACAGTTCTTGAAAATAATTTTAAACACCCAGTTCAAATTTTGAGTACTTCTTGAGCATGGTTCTGTTAAACATTGTTTATTCATGAAAAAACAGTGCTGCTGAGATAACTGCAGTATTGAAGTGCCCAGATTTCCCTGGTATTGTTTACTCAGCAGGGTAGCACAGGTATTTCAGCCGTGCAGGATTAACATGGAGTCTCTCTAGTAAATCTGCAGTGAACCACAGCTCAGTAATAGCTCTTCTAGCAATTCAGAAGCATTTGAACCCTCTTCCATTAGCATGGCAAAGTGCCCAGGAGCCGCTGGTGCCGTCAGGAGTGACGGAGGTGTCTGGAAGGTGAAGTGAAGCATTGTGTGAGTGGTGGTGTGCCACCTGGAAGGGCAGGTCGCCAGCCTGGCTTTTCACTTCAGGGCTTGTGCTGCTCTTTCGTTGTCCCCACTGGAGATTGTCCTCTGTCTGGAGCTGGAATTAAACGAGCTATGATGCCTCTTGCCTAAATATTGCTCTCGGTTGAAAGGGAGCCTGGTATGCCTTGAGGCTTTGAAGTGTTTGGAGACTATCCCGTGGTTTGTATCCGTGTGAGTTGTGGATGGGACTCTCAAAAGTGCTGAGAGGATGTTTTGGGGATGTTGTTTCCAGTGGCTGTTTTCAAATCCCACTTTAGGAAGTGGGGGGAGATGAATTTCAGGGGAACAGGCAAGATGAGACTTCCAGACGAGCTGCTAAAATTAAGAGGATTTGTATAGTCAAGTAAAAATGGGACCGTGTACAAAAGAAACAACTGCTGACTTGCTTGTAGGGAATCTGAATAGATGTTCTCTGCCTCCAGAACTAACACTGCAACATTGAATTGTGCAATTTTTAACCTCCCATTTGTAATTTATTTCTTTTGCACGTTGAGCAGTAATAGTCTTAAGTATGGCCTTTGGCAAACCTGGAAGAAAAAGGTTCTGTTTTTGTGTTTGGATCTATGCTACGTTCTATCCAGGTTTTATATTGCTCTTGAAATACAAATAAAGAACCTGAAAAAGAGCTAGAGATTGGAATAGATGGCAGAAAATTCTAAACCCAAGAAAAACCTTTTGCAACCAAATATACGTGCTTGTACGCTTTCCCAAGGCTGTATATCTTATTATGGAGCCTTTCCCAAACAAACTTTAAGGCTGGGTTGAACAACAGGAGCTGGTTTAATTGCTCTGCCACTTGGTTACGTGCAGAATTCAGTCAGGGAGATTTGAAGTTCTGCTCTTGCTGAAAGAAGAAACAATGAGAAAATGTTCCTAGTTTCGAATTCTGCTTTTTTAGAAAGAGAAGATTAATTTTTTTTTTTTCAGCTTTTCATTTGAGGTTCTGGCAAAACGTGATTAATTTCCCCTTTGTATTGTATAATAGATTACATGAGAAGACTCTTCTGTAATGAGTTGGAAGAGCAGTTAATTATTTTTGAGATTGTGTTACACGTGTGTTAGGTTTGTTGTACTCCTCAGTTCACTTAGCAGAGACACTCTCACTCTGTAACTTTAGGCGGATGGTGGAGTTTATGACTTGAACAGAAGCGGTCAAGATTTGGTGCCTGGAACCAAACATTCACATCCTGAAGGTGGCCTTTAGTTTCTCATCAAACTGATGAAATTACAAAAGGCAGCACAATAATTTTAGGGGGTTTGGTGTGGCTTCCCAAGCCTGGCAGTGCTCTTTCCCTCTGTGATTGCCAAGTCTTGGTGCAGAAGCCATCCATCCTGGTGCTTTCCTGTTCTCGCCCTATCTGGAGATCAGTCCTCTGGTGCTGGTGTATAAAGAACTCTTCATCCCGCAAGGAGCAGACCGTGAGGAATGGGGACAAACAGGAAGAAAGTGGCAGAGCAGTTCCCAGCAGCAGGAGGTGGCCTCGCTGGTCTCTCTGCTGTTTACTTTGAACTTGGCATGCTCTGAGTCTTCCCTGGCCTGGCTTCCAGCAGCACAAAGCACACGGCCAAGCCCAGGAGCATGTGATGCTTGGCGTTCTTGACGCAGGTTGCGTGGTTGTGCAGCCGTAACTCAACAATCACGTCTATAAACACAGGTAGGAGCAATCAGGCTACGAGCTGTAGGAATTTTTAATCTCTGCACGAAGCCTAGACAAGTATAATTTCTTTCTCTTTGGGAATGAGTCTTTCCTTAACCACGGGGTGAGTGACACACACCCACCCAACCGCTTGGCAGCCATCAAAGCCCTGATGAAACTTGTCATGTCCCTCACGCCGTGTCAGCCAAGATAGCAGGGGACCATCCTCACGGGGTTTGGTCCCCCTGCTCTCCTCTGCTGGGTGAGATGGGGCCTGGCTGGCTGCTGCCTGGGGACTGTTACCTGCTGCCAAGGAGTATGACCCAAGACAGATGGGATATAATCGCATGGGGATAATTTTTGGGTGCCTACGCAGAGACATTTTTTTTTCTTGTCCAAGGATTCCGGCAAGTGGCAAAACGCTTTGTTGCTCGCCAGAATTTTTTATTTTTCTAAGCGTTCAAAGCTTAGGAAACCCAAGATATAGTGCAGTGTAATATTTTCCCTTACCCATGATGACATTGGCAAGTTATTGCAATTGGAGGAGATTCACTTTTTTTAGATAGTTTTATTATATGTAGCACTCAATAGGAGTTGACATGGTGTGGAGGTCCAAGCTCCAGCAGGTCAGTGTGGCTGGAAGCTCCACACTTGCTGGAGCACCAGCCATGTATGATGTGGCGACTTTATTTTGCAAATGTTAATTTCCAGGGCAAGAGGATTATTCCTGTTCCTTACGTAAATTTTTTTTATTTTTTTTAATTTTTTTGGGGGGGTCTGGTTTTGTCTCTTTACCCGTCAGATGATTTTGTGCTTATTCTATAAGGATAACAATGCTAACGAACATGCCAGGAAAATCTTATTTTGAAGAATCTGGCACTTTGTTTTGTGAAAGTCTATCAAATAGAGCAGCCCAGGAGATTGTGCTAAAGGAGCAAGACTTAGAATCTGCCACATATTTATGTTTGTCACTATCAAGTTACCACATTATCAACTCTTTCAAGCTTTGTGTTTGAAGCTTTTCTACTAAGCCCAGATATTTTCAATCAGATTTGAGCAATTAATGTTTTTAGATGGGGGGAAATGATTCGTGCTCTTTAGAGTCTTGCTCAGGGACAAGGGATTTAGAAAGAAATAAACTGTGTTTTAAATTTATGGGAGGAACTGTAGCAATTTGGAAAGGAAAGTGTTTTATCAGAACAGAGACTTCCTGATGGTGCCTGGCGGAGGCAGAGCTAGGCAGAGCTGGCAGCTGGCTGACAGCAACAGTACAAATGGGACAGCAGGAATCCAGTGGCTTTGGAGCAGCTGATGGATGAATTGCAAACACTCTTTTGTGCCCCTTTGTCTGAGGAGCCTTTGTTTTGCTGTTGGCTAAAGGGAGATGGTCACCATGGCCAGGAATGACTCTCTGCCTTCTTAAACTGGTGGCCGTGTCTTTTGCAGGCTGATTTTGTCATCCATTGTCAGAAGAGGACATGAGATAATCTTAATATTGTTCTGCCAACTTAAATTAAGGGAGAATCCCATCATCTTTTCCCTGAGAGGTGGGAGGGAAGGCTGCACACCTGACTGGTGATACCTTGGGCTGCCTCCTGGAGAGAGCCTAAAGCCTTGGGCTTGACCTGCAAAGTCATGAGACCCATTTGCCATCCCCATTCCATGTTGTTCATCCAGTGTGGTGTTGCTGGACTTCCCTCAGTGACAGGAAAGCCATGAGGAGGGGTAGGAGCAGCAGCAGCGCTGGTGGTGCTTGGCAGCCTGATGTTCCCTGTGGGGACATTCAGTTTTGCAATGAACCTCTTGGATTCTTGACAGGTCAGGTCTGTTGACCCTTCTGGGCACACTGTGGTGAGAGTTTAGTTATTTACTAAAGTCTTTTGAAGTGAAAGTGGCTTGATGGGGTCTGAGGCTTTTGTGTTCTGGAGAGTTGTGTGAGAGTCTTTGCTGGGGTTAGCTATTAGCTGATTGTTTCATTATTTGGCTCTGTAACTAAGTAACTAAATGACTTGAGACCTAAGATAAGCAGCTTTTTGTTAATATTTTATTAGATGGAGACAAATAATAATAATGATAATAATTTGAAACCTAAGGAAGTATAAATCTCTCAGTGACCAAATCTGGAACAGAAACATGATTTGGAATACAATTGCGTATCTCAAGAATCTGAAATAGAGCAGTCAGAGTGTCCCCAGTCCTCTATTGTGGTCACGGCTTTTATACAAACAGTCTTTGCTCCACTTGATGACTGGATGGCATAAACCATGCTGTGAGGCTCTATGAGCAGGCAGAGAAAAAGTTCACAGCTGTTTATTTAACAGCAGCTTGGTTTTCCATGGCAGTATTGTTCAACAGCTCCACCTATAAAGTTTAAATACGTTGTGTGCACCGCTATTACAAATAAGGATGTAGCTGAGAGCAAAAAATAGCAGAAGCAGTGTCCCCTATCCTGCAGTGTTTAAGGACACCCAGAGTCATTCTGCACATGCCTTTGTTGCATGTTTGGTGTTCTAAGAGGTGACAGACAGGTGGAATTCACGTCAGGTGGTGCACCTTTGCAGGAGGAACCAATGCCACAGTTACAGGATTCACAGGATTTGCTTAAAAAAGAATCTTGTGCTTCCTTAGAATCAAGGAATGGTTTGGCTTGGAAGAGACCTTTAAATGTCATCTTGTCTAACCTCCCTGCAATGAGCTGGGACATCTTCAGCCAGGCCAGACTGCTCACAGCCCTGTCCAGCCTGGCCTTAAATGTTTCCAGGGATGGGGCATCCATCGCGTCTCTGGGCAAACCTGTGCCAGTGCCACCCTCATTGTAAAAACTTCTATCTACTGTGACAAACCCAGCAAAGGGCTGGCTCACAGGCCTCTGGTGATGGCTGAGGATACAGTTCCAAGGCAGAGCTCCCAAGAGGGCTGGAGGAGCTGGATGTGATCAAGCCTTGCCTGGGGAGCAAGGAAAGAATCCTGCTGTCAGCCACAGGGGAGCCATTGGTTCGATGGTACAGCATGGACATGAGTTCAAAATTTGTCCCTGAATTTCAGAGCAGCGCAAAAATCCATGTGTAGTGTCCCAGGGAGAGTTAACTTTGCAGCACAGGTTGTTTATGTGCTGATGGGAATTTCTGAACAGTTCGAACTGGTTGATTTTTCGCAGTGAAGCTGTTGGGCGGATTCATGCCTCAGAATCCCACCTGTTCTCTGTTTGCTTTTGGGCACCATTTCAAACCCACACTGGAAAAAAGTTTATAGGCAAACATTATAAAAAGTGACAGTCTTAAGTGCTGCTACATTCTAGTTTGGCAACACAAAGGCTTACCTGAAATAACTCAAAATTTCCAAACATGACTTCATTATATCATGACAACACTTTGCTGCATCTCCCCTGACACTCAAGAGAAAAAAAAATGGAAGAGGATAATATATACCAAATGCTATTACCTACTTGAAACTTGTTTTTCTTTAGTGTGCTAGTGATTTTCTTTGTAAAAGGATTTTTTTTTTTTTAATTGTAATTTTGAAATAAATTACTGTTCTCAAGTTTGGATTTGGATTTGTGTTGAAAGACTCAGTGCAAAGTTAGGGTTAGTAGTTTTCAAAGAGATGAAATCAGGGATGTGATGTTAAAAAATTATTTTCATTTTAATTTCCTTTTAATTGTGTGTGGGCTCATCCTGTGAGTTTCCTGGCACTGTTCGGCAGAAGGCTCTAATGCACTTAAAGAAGGGCTGATGGATCATCACCCAAGGTGGCTTTTAAAAAAGTTTAAAGAAAGACATTTTTAGACTCCGGTACATTGTTGGCACAGTGTAAACTCTGTAAAAGAAGTTTTCATTGCAGATAGAGCAAAGAATCCTTACTAACTCCAAAGTAAATTAGGTAGCTGGCTTCAGGTACCTTTTTTATTTGACAGTGAAATCTAATTAAAAAAAATCTCAAGCAGACTCAAACACACTCATTACTGTGATGAAATATATGTAGAAAGGAGCCCATGCTCCTTCAGAAATTTGATTTCTAAGAGCGTAATGTAACACTCAGTGAAACACCTGCATTGCAGATCTGTGGGTTCGTGACTGTATCAGCAAGACTGAATTAGTTTATAAGGGGTATAAATCTGTATTGGAGCCTGTCCTAGACTCTTGAGATGGAACTCTGCACGCTAGAAAGTTTAGAGACCTTGTTGTAAAATCCAAATCCAAGAAGCTTTACAGTCTCCGTAACTGGTCATGTTGGGATGGGTTTTATGTGCCGCCTTGGTGTGATGTGTGTGCCAAATCTGTTCTTTGAGAAAATGCGTTTGCCCTAATGAAAAAGGCAGGAGAAGCTTTGATAGGGCACATTCCTATAATGACAGGATTTCAGGGTGAGTGGGAGAGAAATTTGGTCTCCAAGTCCATCAGTAGAACCTGATATCCAAAGACACGAGTCCCCCACCGTGCTGGCCCCTTCTGGTGCTCCTAGA
Organism: Hirundo rustica; assembly: GCF_015227805.2. Classification (NCBI taxonomy): domain Eukaryota; kingdom Metazoa; phylum Chordata; class Aves; order Passeriformes; family Hirundinidae; genus Hirundo; species Hirundo rustica. The sequence goes on along the minus strand of NC_053457.1, from coordinate 31,381,837 downwards.
ATCATATTTCAAGTTGGAAGGGACCCATGGGGACCATCAAGTCCAACTCCCTGCTCCTTGCACAAAACTCAGCTACTGACAGAACTCCAGCATTTCCAGACTCCCATCTACAGACGTGGTGCTTGCTTCAGGCAAGCGCCCTGTTGAAAGGGTGATACTAAAAATGACAACCCAAGGATGAGGAACATTGGTTTCAGGGTTTTGGCATTCTTTGAAGGAAGCGTGGACATCAAAGAGTCACCTTTTAGTAGTCCCTCAGAGTCCCAAGCAGACAGAGAGGTGTTTTATCTATTCCTGGGTGCACAGTTGGTGCCTGTGCAGGGCAGGACGTGTCCGGGGTGCTCGGAGAGCAGCTGTCTCTGCACTCTGACCCTCCCCATCAGCAAACAGAAGATGCCTCTGTGCTTCTTGCCTTTATTTACCATTCCTGCCACCCTTGCTGAGGCCCTTGGGAGAGGGATGGCGTGGTGGGAGGGAGAAACCAGCTCCAGAAGCAGTGCCTGTATGTGGGACAGCCTGAGTTGGTTGTAGGTATGCTGAGCCTTCGCGCTCCACTGCGGAGACAGTCTGGAGTGCCTGGAGCTGCAGTTCCTTTACCCCTGCTGAGAGCTGGCCCTGCAAGGGAGGGATGAAGCTCTGGTAACTATAGGCAGATGTAGTTTCCCAAGGATGTTTTTTTGGAAAAAGGCTGTGGTTTGATGTTCTTGTTACTGGGTTACAGAAGGGAGCTGACTGATGAGCCATTTCATTCTGAACTTCTGAGCGTACTTTGACTTTGAAAGCTTCGCTTGTGCTCCTGGGTTTCTGCTGTATTCCACTTGGGAGAGGTTGAGAAACAGGTAACAAAACAAAAAAAGAAATTAAAGGAAAAAGTTACTGTCATGGAGAGAAGTGCTGGTAGTGTAGAAGGCAAATGTAGAGGCTTTGTGATGGGCACAGGATAAAAAATAAAAGGCATAATATATGCTGTGTATAGGAACTCATGTTTATTAGCTTAGCAAGTGAAGGGGTGTTTGGGCATTCTTTTCTTTCAAAACAACACTTCCCAGGTTTTAAAAATTAAACAGCAACTTATAATAAAATCAGGTGGGGAAAGATAATAATTCATTTGAATTGTGGACCCGGATGCTAAGATAGAAAACAGAATTTGCCTTTTGAACCCCTCCTGATCCTACAAGCCCTTTGAAGCCTCCAGGTTCTGCAACGCTCATTGTCCCCTGCTGTCTGTGACTGATGAGAAGAGTCATGTGTTGGTGTGGCACTGGGGACAAGGGATGTGCCAAGACACTGATCAATAGTGCCTGAGCTTTACTTGTGGTGAGCTTCTTGAAAATAACCCGCATGTGGTTCAGATTTACAACACCGCATACTGGGCTAATCTGGATGAAACCTCTTTTTTTTGTTGTTTTTTTTTTTTTAATTGAACGTAACTTGATTTCCGCGGATGAAAAAAGGGCCTTCACTGACCTGTGTTGGAAATTCTCTCCTTTCCCTTCTCTTTCTTCTATTTTTTCCTCCTTTCCTTCCACCTTCGCAGAGCCGCCAACCAAATACCAAATCTCTCAGCCAGATGTTTACTCAGCACTTCCAGGAGAGCCGCTTGAGTTGCGCTGTCAATTGAGAGACGCCGTCATGATCAGTTGGACTAAGGATGGGCTCCCTTTGGGGCCCGACAATAGGACAGTCATTATTGGGGAGTACTTACAAATTAAGGATGCCACGGCCAGAGATTCGGGCCTCTATGCTTGCACTGCTGTTAGGACCCTAGACAGTGATACTCTGTACTTCATTGTAAATGTTACAGGTGAGTGAGTCAAACACAGGTTTTTGCATGCAGAAGCTGTAAAATGTGATGTTAAGACTCGTTATGACCTAGTGTGAGACGGTCCACTTGGGCACAGCAAGTTAAGTTAGTTCTGTAGCCGTTTTGGGGATTTTTCTCCTTGTCCTGACCCTGAAATGGGTTCAGTTTATATCTGCTCTTTTTTGCTCTATGGGCTCTACGGTCATTAACAGCTGCTGTAGAGCTCTCTGTTTTATGCCACTCTGACAGAATTAAATTAGACAGCTGTGATGATGATAAAGCCAGTAGAATGAATACAGGTTTTCCCCCCCCCTGCATCAGAAGAGTAAAATGTGTGATCTACATCCTTCAAGTTTAGAGAGGAATTGTTCCGGAGATGCTCAGTTCTGTTCAACTGCATTTCTTTAACAGAAGTTAAAATATTAAGTGGAAAGAGATTTTTGCAATTAGCAAACTCCCTTGGGAATCTTTGTAGCACTTCAAGAAGGACTATTGGCTAGTTTTGTTACAGTTTTACGTGGAAATAGCACATTTTGTGGCTGGATTTTCTTTTTCTCTAACTTCTGCACGACTAACATAAACACTTGTTCTCCTTGATGTACTCCACAGTCTAAAACATGTAGCTTTTCAATTTATTTGTCTGTAAAAAAAAAAAAAAATAGGCTGGTTTAAAGACTTGGCTGTTTTTAATGTGCAGATGCTCTTTCCTCTGGGGATGATGAAGACGACAATGATGGGTCCGAGGACTTTGTGAATGACAGCAACCAGATGAGTAAGTAGCAGCGAACTGCCAGAAGCCACTAGCAAGATCCACGTGGAAAATTATGCCCCATCTTTTGCACTCCTGTCTTCAGAGCTTCTTGATTGTTAACTGCATGTACTGTCAAATAGTGGTGTCTTTGTCTTCCTCTGTTTTCTGCTTCACGTAGCTCGTAACTTGGAAAAGAAAAACAAAAATAAACTAATATTCTTTTGAACGTGCTTTTCTGGTCTGTACTTTCTTTTTTTCCCTTCTTCTTTACATTTCTGCAGTTTCCTTTCTCCCTGATTCGAAGTTCAGTCTTTGTCTGGTTTAGACTCTCACAGATGAACTAACTTTTCCTGAACCTGAACAGAAATTCAACGGAAGAAACAAAGATCCAGCTCATTTTGTTAAAAGGTGGTATGAAAACTTTAAAAAAAAAAAGTTGTAACGAGGAAAATCCTTCAAGGCCTAACCTCAGCAGAAATCTCCCCAGGGAGAATGAATTTGGAGACAATGAGGTTCTTTTGTCTGCAAAGGACCTTATGGTTTGTTGCAAAGATGGCAATTCGGTGCTAAACCCACATTTTATGTTACTTATGCATGATGAAAATGGGCTGAAAGAGTTCTTAAACCCATCTGAACGCGTTAAACTTCATACCCTTTAGAGAATTCATAAAGCTATTAATAAGCTCTAAATAGAGCACTCTTAGACAAAGGGAAAAAAAAAAGTATATAAAATTCATATTGGCTGCTTATGCCGCTGTTCAGTGTTGCAAATCCCCCTCGGTGACTGGTGGTTTGCTATCGCTGGTGCCTGGTTAAGTCAATAACACAGGGTGCACAGAAACCCTCTTGGGGAGATGTCAGCAAGTGGCACCCACAGTGGGCAGGGAGTGTATTTGCTGCTCAGCCTGCTCAGGAGCTGGCAGCTGCACTGCAGCTTGGAACACTTGTTCAGGTGATAAAGTAGGAGCCTTTCGGCTCCCCTGGTTAGTGCCTTTTGTGTGCCGCTGCCCCCGGCCTGAAGCTGTGAAACGTTAGATGCTATTTAAAGTGATGTAAGTTCCTAGCTGCCTGTTTGGCCTCTGCCATCTGTTAATGTGATTAACCCTGGGCTGGTGCATAGGTGCCTCTGGAAGGGGCTGAGATCAGGCGGCTGGAGGCTGCCCCGAGAGAGGAATGCGGTGGTAAAGGGAGTTGGAGAGCTTGGAAAAGGGACACTGCTTTTAAAAGAGGTTGTCTAGGCAAAACCCACCAATCCAGGCAGAGTTAATCGTGCCCTGAAATGGAGCCATGGTTAGAAATTCCTTTTAGGAAACATTTCCAGTGTTTGCTCTACCTTAAAGCTTTACTGGCGTTGGTCAGAAAAGAGCTTGCGTTATTTTCGGTGACAATTGTACTTCTGATCTGCAGTGGTGGCTTTGGTGATCCATTGTGAGCATAAATGGCTTTTGGAATATGTAAAGGACCTGCTGTCAAGGCAGCTGTGCTCTGTAATGGCCTCGGAAGGATTCCTGCCCTTCCAGCGACAGGGAGCAGTGCCCAGTGGTTGCGCTAATGACGTTCTTGTAAAACGAGCTATCATTTTAAGCTACTGTTAATCAATCTTGATTGGGGAGCTGGTGAAAGGCCCTTGACAGTGTCCATCTGCTGGGACAGGGGTGTGTGCTGCAGCAGGGGCCAGGCACGCTTTCCCTGCTCTCAGTGAAAGATGCTTCTCAAGCGCCAGCGTTTAAATGTCGCGGATGGCGGGGAAAGCGCAGCCCTGGAGATGGAAGGGAGGGAACGGCAAGAAAACAGATTTGGGCCTGAGCAGAGCGTTCCACAGGCACCTCCTTGTTGGATTGCTCTTTAGAAGGTGCCCACTGTCTGCTGAGGGAGCATCACAGCCTCCCCAGTGTCTGAGCTGGAAGCGGAACAATGACTGAAGGGTCGCGGTACCGTGTCCCTCCAAGTATTCTGTGTTCATTGAGAAGTTGCATGATAGTAACTCCTGTGAGTTAGTACGAGGCTGCTGAAAGAGGGTTGTGATCTGAGATATGTGTGAAAGTCAGGGGCGGGACTTGGTGTGGTGTGCTTTGTGCCTTGTAAGCCTTCTTTTCCTCTTCCGAATTTTCTATCGCGCTCAAGATGCCACATCTAATTGAAGATGCAGCGTTCCAAGGCAGGTGGAAGAGTGAACCGGGAGCTGTGTCTTCCCTGTGTGTGCTGTGGGGCAGGCAGTGGCACACAATGGCCAAATGCCCTTTACCTTCCTTGCCTGTGGGATGTCGAGCCTGGGGAAGCCCACGACCTCACAAGAGTCCCTGGCTTTTACAGAAGTCAATTCTAAGTGTTTCCTCAATCATGGTTTGAGCTTTGCAGATCTCAAATGATTTAACTGATAATTTACATACAAATTACAGCTGTGATCATTAAGGATAAGCAATGGAAATTGGCCTGGTTATGCCTTTACTGATGGAAACAAAAGGCCATAGTCTTCAAAGGTTGTTGCTTTTTGATGAAACAATTCTGATAAAGTCCAGCTGTCTTGGCATGTTAATTATGATGAGATGAGGCAGGAAATGGCTGTAGTGCCTTCAACAGGAAGCTGAACCTTGGCATTCTCATTCCTGCATACTTAAAACTAAAACAAACCTTTTAGAGCTGTCTTGTTTACACTGCTAAGTATTCTTTTAAGCTGTCTTATTTTCTTTGCCTCTGTTGCAAATACATATTTCAGAGGCCAGGGTTTCCAAATGCAGGTGAGGAGGCTGTTGAGGAAATCTAGTGTAATTTTCGAGGCTGCCCAGAAAATACAATTGCTCTTAAGTCAGTGGAGGCTGTAGGTGATTCTGTAGATGTGAGGAGCAGCTCCTCCTTGGGAGGGAGGGCACTGGTGTGTGCCCATGTGCGTTTGACCACTGGCCCTGTGTGTATTTTTCAGTAGGGCACGCAGAGCAGATTTCACTCTGCGTTTGCTGTCCCTTTAGCTTGACAGATACTTTAACTGTCTGAAAAAACACGGTGGTAGATTTGTTCCACACTGCATCCTGAATAGCTTTTTATTACTTCCAGCTTTTGTTGAAGGGATTAGTGCTCGTGGGGAAGGTGCAGGATTGGTTCCACTGCAAGAGTCCCCTTTCTCCACAAAATGGCTTTGAGTTTTCCCTTTTTAGTTACCCTAAAGATGGGCCTTAGCTTGGTTCTTGGAGGGGCATCTCCAAGGACTTGCTTTTACAAACTTAGGTGGTGATCGTCATTCTGGCAGCAGTGGAAAAGACATTGCTGGCACTTACTGCCTTGTCCTCATTCTGATTTTGAGAGGTAGCCCTGATTTGAGGGATTTCTATAATCCTGACCTGATGCTGGCAAGGCAGTAGATGTTGTGGTGATTGCAGTCACGTCCACCAACTCATTTATTCTGTAGATCTCTGAGTAGCCCTGAAGATGCTGCTGCTCTGCCTTGAATTCTGGTCAGGCAACTGGAAGCTTTATGACTTTTTTTTCTTATCGCCCTTTAAACAATTTCTTCTGGGGCAAGCAATGGTAAATTGGCACCGAGAACAAAAAGTATCTAAATGTAATCCACATGCCTTTCCTTTCATGCCTTGAAGAGTTTCAGAAAGGATGAAACAAGGTTCAAATTCATCAAATCCTGTAGAGTGGAAACCCACTCAGGGGAGCAGCAAAAATTGGATGCTGCCTAGAAGTGTTTTTTAATTAAAGGTCAAATACAATAGTACTGAAAACCTTGGAGGGGTTTGATGTGGTCACTTATGGCACTCTACTGCCTGCTTGAGGTGCTTGTCAGGCAGGCTTGGAGTTGACTACTTTTGTATTTCTTTGCATTAGATAAGTCCAAATGAAAACTGAAGAGTCCTGAAGTGAAGTGGTCCCCCGGGCTTCCTAATTTCAATTTCACATGCAGGAGATTTGGCTGATTAGATGTAATGTCCGTGCAGTGTGGGTCAGCAGGATATTTTCTTCACTAATGAGAACTCTAAAAGCAATCAGGAATTCCCACCCGTTCCCCTGCTGCTCGTTGCTGCTCCGTGCTGGAGTCTGCCCTGTGGTTACTGTGAACTTTGAGCAGTGGTGCCACCTTCTTCCACCCGTCCTGGCAGCAGTGATGGGATGTGATGGGCATGGCCCGTGAGAGCAGTCGGCACCTGGTGGTATCTACTCATTAACTACACTCATTATCGGTTTTAGTGGAGCTCGGCGTTTGTCCTCTCAAGACAAATAGGAGCACTAAAAGGTGTTTTAGGTTATGATGATTTACTCTATAAAGAAGAATGCTGTGTGTCGATCAGATCAATCACTGGGTGAAAGCACAGTTTGAGGGCAAGTGTGATGGTTTGTGGATGTTGCTGCCTTTTCCTCTTTTCCTTGAGCATGCTGAAGTGCTGCCAATAGTGAAACATGTAGGATGTCTTGGAGCGTTTTCAGATGGTGTTTTCCATATGTGATGTCTGCATGTTTTTCTCCAAGCTGAGCTATAATCTAGGAGCACTGCAGGTTATGCTGAGGGTTGTGTGAGGGAAAGCTTTCCAAACTGACCTTTCTCCCGTTTGTCCCCTGCTGTGGGTCAAACCTGAGCCACTTCTCTTCATTCCTGCATTACTGTTCTGCACCCACCTCTGTCCGAGCTTTTCCTCTGTGCATTTGTTGTGTCGGAGCTTTTCCAGGAGCCATATTGTTGATGGAAAGGATAGTTATTTTCAAGAAAACCAGAAGATGGGCTGCGCTACAACGCAGTACAAACCTGGCTGCGTGAAGCAGCTTCGTTTGGTGGGCTGCTGATGGCTGCATCCAACCTGACCGACTCCAGCGCCCTGGTCCCAGTCTGCAGCCTGATGGGAGCTTCCCAGAGCTTGTTCCTTCCAGCCCGTGGGCTGCAGGGCAGCTGTGCCATGGGTGAGCTCGTGGCTCAGAGGCTGTGCCTGCCGGTGGCTGCAGGCGAGCTCTTTGTACGTGTGAGAAAGGTTCACGTGGTGGATGTGAGGAGAAGTGACCGTGCTGGCTGCAGAGCTGCTGGGTTGGCAGTACCCATTTGGAGGCTAAAGGAAGCACTCTGCTCTGGCTGGGATGCTGATACTACTGGTTTGGATGGTTGATTGTCTTTGACCTGCCCCAGTTTGCTTTATGAGTAGGGTCCGGCAGTGGTTGCCTTGTGGAAGACTTTTTAGCAGTCCAGGGAAAACAGCTTTTTAATCCCTCAGTACCAGCATGTAATTCTGCCTTTGCCTGGTGTACTTGTAATGTAATTTGGCCTTTTCGTGTAGCAGTTAATTCCTCTGGTTGGCTTTGTTTAAAGTCTTCTGTTGTTTTAATGTGATCCTGCTTTTAGCAAATAATGTTAACAGTGATTTTCCTTGCATCCCTAATTCGCTTTGGTCTGCATAACAATTTCTTACTGTTGCAGTTAAATTTTCAATAGTTACTTGATTTTCTATTTTGATTACATGCACAAATTTGCTTTGCTTTTCTACTTCATTAATTTTAACGCTAATTGCCACTTCGGGCAAAAAAAAAAAACCCAAACACTTATCGTTCATAGCATCATTATAGGAGTTGCTTTTAGAATGTTTTCTTTATCCTGAGAGAGACTTTGTTAAAGGATTTATTCCTGTATTTTCTGCCCAGCTGTATTTTTATTTAGAGAGGGGGGTAGCAGGATTTCTGAGTTTGCACTGATTGTAAGAACTGCTATAAATATTTGAGGAACGGAAGAGTTTATTTATAGTGGAGTGTTGGCCTGCTAATGAAGGAAATGAAACAGGGCTGAGAGAAATGGAGTTATTTTTCTGGACCCCTCTAGTCCTAAGAATTCCACGCTAATCTGATTTGCTTCAGGAAAACTCCATTGTAAAAGAAATTAATGTTTCCTACTATTAAATAGATCTTGAATCTTTAACTTTAAAAAAAAAAACTATTATGGTGAGACGACTGAAGCAATGGCATCAGGACCTTGAGAAATGTAGATGAAGTGGTGCAAGGATCCAGATGGGATAACCTTGTCTTTGGGTCTGTGTATCCAAGTTTACTTCTGTGAGGGTAAAAATACGTGATGGGTGGTTGTAAATTTTTGTTCTGCTGTGTTTCCTCTACTGGTACATGACAAATACACTTCTCGTGCTGTTCATGTGGGCACAGGCTGGGCCAGGGCATGGCAAGGAGTGAGAGAGAGCCAGGAAAGCCATGTTGGGGTCTGGGAAAAGTGATCACCTCAGAAAATGTGGGTTGAGAGAGAGACACTCGCATTTCATGCCATGTTTTTGGATGTCACTGACCCTTTGGACTTCAAGAGGCTCATTGGTGTGGGAAACCCCTCCGAAATGATAAATGTTTTTTGCTCATTTACTCATTTGGTTTCCCCTGCTTGGGTTAAGATTTCAGAGATTTGTTCCATTTGTAAAATACATTTCAGTGGTTTGTTTCTGTGGCAGTAACAGCACAGTTCACCTTGGCACCACACGCACTCAGGTTTTAGTGTGCTGTCAGACAGGTGGGTGCTTTTTTTCTGCTTCTCACAGAAGGGGAAAGAGGAAGGCTGATGCTTCCAAATATCTCCTGTCTTGGTCTGTCTGGCTTCACAGCTGAGGGCCAAAAATTCTGATCTGGAACCATCACAGTAACTCAGCTCGAGGTCAAAAGTGTCTGATGAAAACCCAGTCCCTGTGTCTTGACGTACTCCAAGCAAAGGTTGTCTGTGGGTAATTATTGGGATTTTGTTGCAAATTAAATACCCACACCAGCAAAACCTTGGCTGACACTTGCAGCACACGCTCTCCCGTCGTGCGCTTCTTAAACCGTGCTTAAAGCGGGTTTGCGCGGCTCCTCGCGCCGGTGGAAGGGGCTGGAGATGGGGCTCAGTTTCCAGGCGCTGACGTTTCTGGATGTGTCCCTTCGGAACAGGGGCGCCTTACTGGACGCACACGGACAAAATGGAGAAGAGGCTCCACGCCGTGCCGGCCGCCAACACCGTCAAGTTCCGCTGCCCGGCCATGGGGAACCCAACGCCGACCATGCGCTGGCTGAAAAACGGGAAGGAGTTCAAGCAGGAGCATCGCATTGGCGGGTACAAGGTAAGGGCTCACGCTGGCGTTTTGTGATTTTTCTTCTTGACCAAAGCTGTAAAAAAAAACCAAAAACCCCAAAAGCGACCAACCCAAAGCCAGCCCTCCTCCCCCTCAAAAAAACCAAAACCAAGAACCCACCGAAAGCTCGCTGAAGTCAACAGAAAATCTTTTAATGGCCTTGCATCAAACGTGGAAGCAAAAAGAAGTGGTTGTTTTCTTCTGGGCAAGGGTGGGTGGTTTCTTTGGTGGTTACTGAGCACTAATTCTATATATATATATATATTTTTTTTTTTTTTTTTTCCTGAAATTCAAGCTTCTAGCCTAGCAGTGCAGCTGAGGATTATTTATAGTGACATTTGGAAAACTAAAGACTGACTTAGCAAAGCAGATTAGGACTGTTTTGCTCTGTTCAGTTTTGGCTGCTTTGTTAAAAACGTGACCATCCGCTTTGGTGAGTGGAAGGCAGTTTAATAAAGGAAGCCTTGGAAGTCAAAAGTTATTATTTTCTATAGAGTTTATGGCCTGTGAAACTGAAATGGGAAGAAGAATTTGAGGGAAAGTAACAGCGATTACTTGGAAGGGTTTGTTTGAATTTTAAATAGCTTCAGATTAGATGTCTTTTTCTGAGCTGGTGGTTACTGATTAAGAGGGAGTTTTAGGGAGGCCAGCTCTCTCTGTGTGTTAGTGCACGGACCTTTAACCTCGCGGTATCTGCCTAGGTCAGGTCAGGAGTCAGGATTCGGTCATCTGATCCCTCTTCTCCAAGGAACTGGGAATGCGTGACTTTGGTGGCAAATTGCTGTTCAAGCGTCGCCGTTTCTGACTTCCCCTCGCCTCTCCTTTGGGTCTTCTCTCAGTGGTTTCCTCACGTCCCTGACCCCTCGGCAGTTCCTCCCCAAAGAGGAGAAGTTTCTGAGGCGGTCACCTCGAGTCAGGGCTGGAATCCTGAGCTGCTCCCAGCAGTTTGTAGTGGTGCTTAGACACAAGTTAGCTGTCTTTGCTAGACAGAGCTCAATTCTGAGTCCTGAGGCTGCCCCCCGGTCCTGCACCACTGCCTTGCCCCCATGGTTGCAGTGTTTTTGGGGGCTGCCTTGGTTTGTGAGCTGTCGATTCAGGTCCTGCTCGGTGCAAAAAAGTCTGTTTTCCAGTGCAGAGGAGGACAAGCCTCAGTCTCTTTTCCTCTCTTAGCTGGATTTACTGTAGAAAGTGTCAATTTTTCCAGCATTTGTGTTAGCAGAGAGCAGAGCCCAGAAAGTCTCCCCGCATGAGCACTAATTATCTAAGTAGACTTTTCCATCTATGTTTGCTTACACCATAAATTTCTGTTGCTTATGAGTGTACACCTGGCAACACCTTCTGCCTTTCATAACGCTGTGGAGTGTTAACGAATTGGCTCCAATTCAGTGGGTTTTGCCCTTCTCAGTGCTTTTTTAAAAACAAAAAGACCTGTCAATTAAGGAAAAAAAACCCCACTAAAAAACAACCAAACTAATCCTGTCTTGGAAAATAATAGTAACTGTTCTGGTAGTAACCAGGCTGTTATTTTGAACACTTTGCATCTGATGAAGGGGAAATGAAGAAATCACTCTTGAAGACCATGAAGGAAAATGTGTGTCTAGGGAGGCAGGATGGAGATACCTGGTGCCTGCTTTGGGAAGGGGATCTTTGGTGGGGTAAATCAGCTCGTGTGGGACTCGGTGCTGGCACTGCTGGTCTGTGTTAGGGACCTGGGTGAGATCATTTAGAGCTGTGCCCGTTAAGTGGCACAAATTAAACTTTCGGTCATGTGTATTAAACACATGCAATTTCCTAGGTATGTATGTGCTCTGGGAAGGAACCACAGGTGCCTGTTCCTAAAGCCAGCTGGATACGTGAAGTCTATACCTCTAATTCTAAATCATAACTTCTTATATCTCTAGTCCAAAAGAAAAAAAAAAGAAGGCGCATAGCTGAGGATTTCAGACTTTCTTGTTGCTCAGAAAGACATTAAATTTTAAATTATCTTGTAGGATCTACTGACCATTGTCAAATCTACCAAATCCATGTATCTTCTATATTCTGTCAATTTGAATGATCATCTTTGAAGATGGAAGTTTGTTCCCAGTGGATGGGCGTTAAAGAGTGAGGACTCCAGAGCTTTTGGAACCTGTGCCCTCATCTTCTTAGAGGTGCAAGATGAAGTCACTGTGGGATTAAGCAAAATTATACTAGAATAGAGAGAGAATTGCAATTTCCTGACACCACTATTGCAGTGAACTTTGAATGAAGGAATCCTCAGGAGGGACTGAGTCTGTCAGTGTTGGTCTGTGTTCAGCCAGGTCTCACAGCAGCTCATGATAAATCCTGCAGCTTAGCTTGTTGTGAATCTGGGTGTTGCTGGAGGTGTTCGCAATACTTAGGGGTGGAATAGCTGGAACCAAACCTGGCCTTATCTGACAGAAGAGACAATCATCCCCTGAAGCCTTAAGGGACAAAGGGAAGGGAAAGAAAATGTAAAGTTTCCCAGTAATCCTTCAGCCACCTCCTTCCTGCTAAGAGCTGAGAAATCCCTTGGTGTATTGGTTTTATCTAAATCAGATAGTGGCCTGTAGCACTTTGTCCCTGGGACTGGGGAATGTCTTGAGTCAATTTGCACCCAGGCAGGCTAGCAGGAGGGTGTATGTGCTGGCCAAGATAGCTTCCAGGGCGGAATTCCTGCACTGTGACTAATTCTGGGTGGTGAATTTCAAAATTGATCCTTTTATGATCTTTCAAGATATACCCAACCTCCTTAAAATAAAGAGAACAGGATCAGTTATTGAGTATCTAAATCCTTTTTACTCTGATTTTTTGAAGTGATGATAACTCTTGTTTGTGCCTTTAGAGGCATTTTATGTTTTCTTTGAGTTGATAATCTAAATCCTCTCTGAGACCACGGGAGCCTTTTCTTTCCTGTACACCACCCAGAAAGCAAATGCACTTCTATCAGCTGTTACTGTTTAAGCATTAACACATGGGTGTTTTCACCTATGCATTAGGATAAGCTTCACCGCTGCAGTTGTCTTAAACACATTTAAATTCAGCCAGGTAAATACAGAGTAAGAAAATTTCTGATTATAGGAGCAACTGCACAAGCCTGTGGCCTCTGCCAGGGGTGTTCAGTACTTGTTCTCTTTGAGCAGTACCTCTGTACTGCTGTCTGAACTGTGCTGGTTTCCTGGAGAGTTGTGTTTTGGTTTCTAATCCTTCTTTCCTTTGAAATTAGTTTAAAATGATCCATTTTTAGCTGAGTGACAATTCTTCATGACATTGTCTCTTCAGTGAAGACACACACTTTAAGACTGAACAGAACTGTCCACTGTTCTTTATGGGATATTCCAGGAGCAAAAATAAAAAATTCCTATGAAAAATTCCTTGCCCTATCCCAGTTCTCTGATCAATATTTCTTGGCATTTTGATTCCAGTTTGTTTCCCACCTCCAAGCTATTACTTAAGGATGCAGTTTGTATGCATTTGATATTGACAGTTCAGATAAAAATTGAACCTTTTGGAGAGATTATTTAGAAGAATGGTTAAAAACTTGATGGAGAAGATTCCGCCCCCCCCAAAAAAAAAAGCTGTCAGTAATTTGCTAGAAGCGTCCATAACTAGTCAGAAAAAACCCCTGTACTAAGGGATGTTGCATTTCATTTTAAAAAAGCCACATTACCAAAGCCTGTGTTTCAAGCTGTGTGGGTGCAGGGATGTGGCTGGACTGTTGCACGTCTGCAAATGAAATGTTGAATTTGGGAATCCTCAGTGAGGGAAGAGGCTGCTCATCCCCAGCAAAGGGGCTTTTCCCTGGACTTTGCAATGCTGCACTTGTAGCCACAAAGCGCTAAGCCAAGTCTCGTTGGATCCAGATCCCTGACATAAATCCTGTTGTCTGACAATGTGTCATAACTGCTTTGGACCTCTACAACAGTTGTTTAGCTTAAACCAAAGTGGCTTAAGCTGTTGTTTTGTTTTAAAGATTTTATCTCTGTCCGTGGAGTTACAAGAAGGGAAATTGCACGAATACTTTTTAATGTTGCCATCCAGTATATCCACTTGTGGCTGTAAGTTAGTTATGTTTTCTTATTGAACATAAACAATTTCTTGTGTTTTCCTGTCAGATTAATTACCTGCAGCTTGTTTGCAATTTTTGTTTGTTTTAACTTTTGTAGAGCTGTGATCTCTTCTTCCTGTTTTACAGTAAGATTGGTGAAAAGCTCTTGCTCTGATTCCGAGAAGTGTGTTTTAACTTGTAATGGCAGAAAGTTCAGGCCACTTTGACCAAGTGTCCTTCAAAATAAATCACAAAGAGATAAAATACTCAAAGTATGTAGCTGTTGTGTTTGTTATTTACCAACAGTTTATGACAGTGGTTCTTCCTGACCCAAGTTTTGACTTTCAGAGTTGCTTAGCAGAACAAGATGCTAAAATAACACTGATAAGCTCTTTCTAGCTCTATAAACTTGTTCCTTAGCTCTTCACAGTGTGAAGAAAAATCAAGATTTTTTTTGATGAAATCAATATAACTGTTTGACCATCAACACGAGGGGCTGAGGAGAGAAGCCTTAAGTTTGGGCTGGAGATTTTGAGGCTGTGTCACACATTTCTCTGATGTTGGCTTAGCATCTTCTCTTCTCCTGCTGCTGGAATCTTGCCCACACTTTCTTTGCTTTTCAAAGCCCACATTGCCAGTCATTAGCTAATATTATTAGTCCACAGCTGAGCAATAATAGACATATCCAGCTATTGAGATAATTACTAGCTGGGGGAGCTAGGAGAGCCAGGAGCTGCCTATAGAGGGAACTTCTTTTCCAAGCTTTGAACTGAAGGAATTTTTACCTCCAACGAATGCTCTTGGCACTGGGTTGTGGCCCTGTGCAGCTTTTCCTGCTGGATAAGGACCTACAAAATAGTCAGACACGATGCAGGATTTCATAGCTATAGTTGTAATGGTGTTTTAAGAATGTATGGTTACTGGAAGCATCGCTGAATGGGCCATAAATTTTTCTGGTGTGCAGCACTGAATTACTGCTTTCCATTTGGCTGATTAAAATGACTGTACCAGATTGTGTTTTATTCCATTTGCTGAAATATGTACTTTGCAGTTGAAGAATTGTACGTTGCAGCTACAGAGAATGTTAAGCTTTCTGAGCGCTTTGTCAAAAATGTAATGCTAAAACAAGGAATTAGTCCACAGCCAGCAAAAGGTCATTTTGGGAGCCAACTTCTGATGCAGGAAATGTGTGTATGTACCGGATGGCTCTCTATGATTACAGTTCTGGGCTGGATCCTATTTTCTGTGAGACCAATGCCAGCGCTGCTTTGGGGTTCAAATGGGAACAGAATCAGTACCTTTAATAAACTCTGCCTGAGAAGGATTCTGTGAGATAAATGTATATCCTTACGTTCTGTTTCCATGAGAATTTTTTTTTTTCAGGCATTTTTCACGAGGCAGCACGATTCTAGGATTCATTTCTTTCTTGAGGTACCCCAGAGCAGCAAGAGGCCTGGGGGAGGAACCCCAACATCACCCCTCAGTTTCTCTAAAGCATGAGCTGTGTAATTGAGCTTTTAGGAAGGATGGAGACTTAGATGTTAGGGGATCACATCCCTCCTGTGCTGCTGATGGGTAGTTATTACCAGGTGGCTGTTTGGAGACAGGTGGGGGATATCCTGAGGGTGTGCATTCACTTTAGAGTGGATTGAAAGGTAAAGTCCTGTTAAGACAACTGCCGCTAATTGGTGCCATCCTGCTCAGCCTGGGAGGACTGAGTGTGCACTGACATCTGCAGTGCTTGGAGCAGGGGCCAGCTAAATTTATAGCAGAAGGTGTGAAAGCTTTCACTGCTGCAGCCGTGCTGGAGCGAGCATAAATCATTTCAGTGTCCAGAACTGTCAAAGGAGCACAGAAGAGGCTTTCAGCTGTGCATTACACAAGGCTAATTATTCAGGCAAGAGTTCTTTTGGAAGGGGAGAGGGTAGAGCTTGGCTTGAGACGATGCCAACCTCTCTGGTTCCATCCCCCAGGTCCGTAACCAGCACTGGAGCCTCATCATGGAGAGCGTGGTGCCGTCGGACAAGGGGAACTACACGTGCATAGTGGAGAACCAGTACGGGTCCATCAACCACACCTACCACCTCGATGTGGTTGGTAAGTGAAGCTGTCACGGGCAGGACAATGTGCTTTCACTAATGACTTTCTCTATTCAAGCGTTTAGAACCGAGCTGATGCGTTCCGCGTTTATTTTGGAGATGATTTCACAGCTCTCTAAAGATAAGATTTCACTGCACAGCCAATTGCTTCATAACTTTTATGCGTTCCTCTGTCTCACTCGTGTCTGTAGGATTAATCTACCCCTGCCTTGGCAAAAAATATAATATCCATGTGTAATATCCACCCACAAGTCTGCCGTAACGACCAAATAATAAGTGCTGATGTAATTTTAATCATTAGTATTGCAATTTAATTATTACTTGTACAATTGCACTAACGCAGGCTTTAATAACTGCAGTTATGAAAACTGTCGAGCAATCCTTTAGAGTCCTGTTATTGTAGCTGAAATGATTTTTTCTTTTTTTTAATGCAAAACTAGATATTGGCTTTGCAGCCAGAGCAGATCTGGAGCTTCAGGAAAGGCAGTTTGCATTCACGGCGTTCTAACAGAGATCTGACTGGAGCCTGTTGGGTGGGCTCTGAGCAGTCTCCCAAACACAGATGATAAAAATCCTGAAGAAGTGTTTTACCTGAGGAGAAATTCTAAACAGATGTGTGAATTTTGAAGGAGTAGCAAAGCTGTGATTACGCAGGACTATTAAACACAGGCTTAATGATGTTATCTTATTAATACCCAGATCCCGTTGACTTTAATAAGGCTTACAGATATTTATTAAGTGGTTAGCTGAATTAGAGCTTGAAATCTCAGGAACAATTTCTGTTCACCTCTAGTCTTGCTGATTAGCCCAGATGGGTGTGAGCAATTTTATTGACTCTGAAGGCATTGCTGTCCAAAATAACCAGTGGGGCTTTTCTTACAGGACCTTTAGGGATCTGAGCCATGGTTTTTGAAGTATGTCTTGAATGTGAGGTGATCTGAGCATTACAGGCTCTGTGAATAGAACTTTTGATCAATAGCTATTGAAAGCAAAAATTAATTTGATTATTGTATGCTATTTTTGCCTGGTGGCCCAACTCCATAAATTCTTTGCAGAATGTCTTACTGTAAGTGTGGGCTTATACGACTTAAACGGTGGCAAAACGTTCCTCTCCCTAATTCTTGATTGGTTTTATGTGAGTGAAAATATATCCCTTGCATTGTTTTGGATGGTCTCTAAAAGCAGAGTCTTGTTCTGTCTGCGACCACCTAAATCTGCGGAAACACCCAAACCCAAGAGAAAAAAATGCCAGCTTCTTGGGTGGCACGAGAGGAAAACATCCCCTGTGGAAATGCCGAGAAGAGCTAGCCTTTGTGGAGCAGAGCAGGAGAAAGATGACTTTGTGGTGAGGATGCCATCAGCCTAAAGCCCCACCACCAGCCCTTGTACTTTTAATTCTCCAGACGAGCCACCCAGCTCACCTGCACTTGAGTTTGGGCAGCCAGCCCTGAAAGCGCTGAGGGTTTTCACAGCCTTGGCAACATTTTGTCACAGAGCGAGCTCTGGGTATGCTTGAGGTGAGCTGGGTGGCTGGCAAAGCCATTTTTGTTTGAACACTTGTTTAAACAGAGTTTATGGAGGGTGCAGCAGCAACGGCTGCCGGGGCTGGTTGTCGGTGGCCGTGCTCTGCGTGGTGTGGTTCTCTGCTGGCCGCCTCACCCAGGGCTCAGGCTGCCTGCAGGGGCTTGCCTGACTCAAAAACCTTTCCTTGCTGAAGTGAAACCGGTGAAAAATTCCCCTTCTCTACCCCCTCTTCGTTTTCCTGTCCCAGCCTGGCGTGTTTCGTGTTGACCATAAATTTCTCCACCGTTTTTTTTTTCCCCCCCAAGCGAACGTGTTCGTGGATGGTGTGGTCACTTGAGCAAATATTTGTCAGAAGCCCTCTCACCTCCTCTCCTGCTTTGAGGCTTTTGAATGTCTTGCATTGAGGAATATTTTGCAGAAGTTTATTTTTCCTGGCAGTAAATTATAGCGACCTGCATGAATGAATGGAATGGGAGTAAGGATTATGTCATTTATTTAAATGTCTAGTCCTTTCCTATAGAGAGGCAGGAAAGTAAATAACGAGGTTTTCAAAAGTGATGAGAGGTTTGGGATGCTGGGTACCTGGCTGACGGCACCCAGAGGACCCTGCTGGTGTCCTCTAAGACAGGACATGAAACCAGAAGTCCAAAAATTACCTTCTCAAGTCACGACCTGTGCTTTGGAGTCCTGCGTACTTACTAATTTTACCACTCTTTCTTTTTTTTTTAAATTTCATTTCATTTGATGAGTTCAAGGGTATAATTGTGAGTCTCTTTGAAGAGTTGTGCATGGGAGTGTGCACCTTGGGTTGAGTTTAGTGTGAATCTCTCAAGAGATTGGGATTTTAACCTTAAGGGGGGTTGATGTTGGAGTGCTCAGCCATTCCTGTGTGGCTGGAGGCTTGCAGTAATTGTGGAGCATAAAATTGCTGAAGCAGTAAATTAAGGCTGGCCAGAAGGGGAAACTCTGACAGTTTTTCTAGTGGAGACAGTTCTACAGAGTTAACTTTATGCCCTTTTTTCTGTTTTCATATGAATTTTCAGTTCCCACAGGGTTGTGGAGAGTTATGAATGTTTGTTTAGAGGCAATTGCGTACGTAGACCGCATCTTACAAACTTCAGGTCGTAATTTTAGGTCAGGTTCTGTGTAGAAAACTGTCAGTTGAAAGCCTCTGAAATTACTTTTCCTATATGGTTTAACTGGTTCCAGAGCTGATTAAGTGTAAGTAACAGCAAATGGTATTAAACATGGTAACATATTACACTAACATGAGCATCTGACTATATGGTGTAATGTAGAGAACCCTCTGATTATGTCACAGAGTTGGGAGGTATCCCAGCAAAAATCGTGCCAAATAGTGACACAATGCTAGTTAGGAATATGCCAATAACTTTCCAAACCTTGAACTCTTTTGACAATTAAAAGCCTGGAGCCAGCAGGGCTGAGAAGTTTTCAGTCAGAATGTAGGTGTGAAGTATTCTCATTTTTACCTTGTAATTACTTGCAAGATCTTTTAAGAGTCAGCTCAGATGGTCTTGTTCAACTTTACAGACCTGGCAAAACCCTTGCACATTTTTGTTTTTTTTACAGTGGGAGTAGAAAATACAGAAGGAAAAAAAAAAGCAGCAAGTCATTGGCAGCCTCTTTATTGCACAGGATACTTATGCACAGTGACTGTGTTAGCCCATTCAAGCTGGCCAGGATGTTCTGTGTTGGACAAAGTTATTCTCTGAATGTTTGGGATACCCCAATCAATGGACTTTTCCTTCCTTCTCCATTTATTTCCAGGTGGGGGTTGAAGCAGGGCTTTGCTCAGGGACTCAGATACTTTAGGTTGCAGTAGTGGCAAATGGTGGTGATCCAAAACTCCACCAGGATGCTGTGAAAGGGGGAGACATTTTTGCTTTTTATTAGAGTAGAACCCAGAGGCTTCAATTAATATCAGATACTTATTGTCCAGGGCAACATGCCAGCACACAGTAATTGCTTGCAGCAGAAATACAGCCAGGCCAAGAGAGGGAAATGTCACTGTCCATTTCAGAGATGAAAACCCAAGCTGTGGAGTGATGAAATTTCTTGCCCTGGGTCACACAGGAAGCTGGTGACAGAGCCAAGGAGCAAAGCTGGTCTTTGAATCCTAATCCAGTACCTTAATTAAAAGAATGTTCTTCCCCTTGTATAGTTCAGCCCATCAGCTGGTTTTTTTACATGCAGCTGAAGTGCCTTTTCTCCTCCTTTGTATTTAACAGTAGGTAGAAACTTGGGTTTTTATGGTAAGCTTACTAACAGACTACCTCCATTCTCATTAAACATATATAAAGTCGTGCAATCTTGAGGGAGAAGGAATGAGAACGCTGTGGTTCTCACTTATGAGTTGTGTTGTAGTGAATCCGGGTTGTAGGAAGCAACGTGGGAATGCAGCCACTGAGACTTGCGTATAATTAGATCACTCTTGGATGGCAATTATTGCTGGAGTACAATTTCAGCAGTGGCAGGTCTGTTTGAGCATGGAGGAACTAATTGAATTTGGGTTTTAACGGCAAAAATAATAATAAAAAAAAAAGGTTACTCTTGGAGCAGTCGTGGTCCAGGTAGCCCTTCCTGCCCTATTTAATGTTGTCATCCGGGGAGACAAAAGAAGGCTTGGTTTCAGGTGAGGTTTGCCACATTACCTCATTTGCTGGGATTTATAAGGAGCTGCTATAGCACAGCACCTCCCCACAGAATATATGAGGACCCTGCTGTTTGCTGTAAAAATGAATATGTTGCAATTACTTTTTTTTTTTTTTTTCAGAAGAAGCCGTTTTGCAGCCAGGTTAGCAGTACTTTGAGCAGTTCCTAATTTGCCTAATAGCCATGCCTTTGGCTCTCTGCTGAGGAGCGAGCTCCAGGGGTGGCAGAGCACCACGCAGCTGTCCCTTAACAGTAATTCATATTTTCATATAAAATCAGTGTGAGAGTAACTTCTCATCCAGAAAGCATTTTAAATGACTCTCAGTTTAAAGCCTGTGCCTCAGAAATCTCATGTATGAATGATTTTACTGATGGCTGTGCAGAAAAACACTTTTATTCCAAACTCTTGGTGGTTTTAGAGTGCTAGAGGATAAATGTTATTCTTGTTCTTTTACGGCACGCTGTTAAAAATCTTATTAAAATGGAATCAACATTTTGCTATTGGTACTTCACTGTTGATGTTTCCCTTCATTTATACAGAAGGAAACAACTTCTGCTTTTGTTTCTAGTCAAGTTTTATTTTGGGACTTTCATGTGCTCTCCCAGTCTCTAGCTGCAAGCATGGCATGGGCGCATATTAATTTTTATTTTTTTTAAAAGACGTATTTCCATTTGGTCATTCCCAAATTCATAAAAACATATGGATTGTTGTTTGAAACGTGTGGATAGTTGTTTGCCTTTTGCTGAGGCTTGTTGAAATAAAGTTCAGAATTTAGTTTGACTCGAGTATTGCTCTTCCCTTAATTTCCAAAGAACTGTTTTTAGGCTTCGGGTTACGGACGAAAAAGGAACTGACACCAACTCAATAACATGCCTTGGGTGTTGCATCATTAGTGTCTGGCAGGAGTTAAGGGGGCAGGTATTACCACCAAGCCTAAACTTGCGTTTCTGGCAGATGTTCCTGTAGTTGTTGACTGGCTCTTTCCAAGGACAAGCTTTGGCTTGATGTCTTCACCTTGGCGCTGGAGGCTGGGGCAAGCCGAGGCAGGGGCAGCAAGCAGAAGGAATCTGGCTGATGCCTGCCCTCAGGTTAGGCTGAGAGGGAAGATGCTTTCATTTAATGTGCTGATAAGCCCAGAGTGTGGACTTTACACCTGGCACCAGGCTTCTGGCAAGGTGTGTTGCATCGCAGGAGGAATTACTCAAATTGTTTAGCGCTGGGGGCTGTGTGGTTTGCTCCTGAAAACAAAGCCCACACTGTGATGGCTCAGCTCAGGGAAAATGGAAGATTATGGGTTTCCCCCCACCACCCCTTCCTTAATAAGGTAAAAATATTCCAACCCTGTAGTTTTATAGCATTAGAGCTTCTGATTTCATTGGGGTAGTCTGGCTAAATTACATTTTATGGACAAATACTGGTGTCATTACTTCATCTGCTGGGTGAGCAGTGAATTTGTCATGTTTGGAATGCTTCCTGCAGAGTCTGCTGGGGAGGACTGGTCTCCCTGTCCCACTTTCTGTCTTATTACAGCCCCAAGGCAGTTATTTCTCTTTCTTTTGATGAGTGATGAACAGGATATTGTTTCAGCTCTGTTATTATAATTTTTAATCATGCCTTCTAATTTGTGCTGTATCCTACTTGTGGAAGTGCAAGTAGGAATTTGCAGGAGTTGTCTGAAGATGCAAGCACAAGACTGATGCCTTATTAATGTGCAATTGGCATGTGTCAAAAGCCATATCTGTGCCTAGTAAGAGGGGCTTTTTGACCTGAGCCAGCCTTTTCTCACAGCTTTATTAGTGAAAGAGTGGCAGTGTAATCGGCAGTAAACTGGTAAAGCTATGTTTTAAAAATACAAAAAAAACCCACCCCAACCTAAAAAAAAAATATTACAAATATAGAAAAATTGTAAAATTAACTGTGATACTGGTTGGATGATGACATTAAAGACAAACACAAGGTTTACAATCCAAGAGAAAGAAGAAAAATTAAGAGGTGTTACCAAGGTGAGAGAGGTAAGAGGGTGAGGGATATGGCAGTAGAGAAATGTGGACAAATGAGTAAAATGTAAAATTCTGCCTCTAATAAAGAAAAAGGTCGCACTTAGAACCTTAGTGCTGGTCTCCTCTCCTCTCTCTGCTCTGCAGACCACTGTGTGACCTGGCGTCCAGAGGTGGCTGTGATTTACAACTTTGGAGGATTTTAGGGCATTATGTCATCTTTGGATTGCCACTGTTCCTGTGGTGCAGCTTCCACAGCTGTTATTCCATTTAAACAGAAAAAAGGCACATTAAAAATCAGAGTTTGGTAAACACTTTTGAAAATTGAACTGCTCTGTAAATTTAAGATAGTGAGTTTATTTTTTTTCAGATTGCTCTTTGGAAGGTAGCATGAATATGTTGCATTTTTTGACTTTTCATGAAAGTAAAACACTGATGCTGTCAGAACTTTAGGAAAGGGAAGAACCCAACATGACAGTGTATTAGTTGGAATAAAGTAATTTATAATTTTTACAAGATGCTTATAAAAGTCTAAAATGACACCTCCCTTTAGGGGGTTTTTAATCACCATCGCAAATAAGGTGATCAAAGCACCAGTTATTTTGTGTATTTTGCATTTATCAGTGAATCTCCATGCATTCATTAGCGTTTATACCTGCAGCACTGTTTCTGCTGTTCAGTTGGATTATGTACATTACTGAGCAACATAATTTCATTGCAGCAGTTGTTTTCCTTTGATATTTGTGCACCTAGGGTGTTTGTGAGCATACCTATGTCTGTATTCGAGTGAATATCCCAGCCCAAATCCCAGTTTTTTATTGCCCCAACTGCTTTTCAGTGACATTTTCTCAGAAAGCAGCTCTGGCACCTGCTGCTCAGCCAGAGGCTGTTGGAATGCTCCTGTCTCTGCTTCCTAAGGAAGCTGTCCATTGATGCTGAAAGGCAGGAAAATGGGGGTGCAGGAATGTTGTGGATTATCCCCAACAGGCAACCAAGCCTCACACAACTCTTGCTTACCCCTCACTGTGGGAAGGGGGAGAGAATCAGAAGGGGCAGAACTGAGGACAGTTTAATAATTTAAATGTAATGGTAATAACTAAAAAGAAAATAAGGAAAAGAGAGAGAAATAAAACTCCAGAAAGTCAAGTGACGCAAATGAAAGACTCTTGCTCACCACTGGCTGACCGGTGCTCAGCCAGTTCCTTGAGTGGCTCCTGGCCAGCTTTCCCCACAATTTAAACCCTGAGTGTTTGGAATATCTCTTTGTTCAGCTGTCCTGGCTGTGTCTCCCTGCCCCAGCTCCTTGTGCCCCGCAGTTTCCCCCCTGGCAGGGCACCACGAGGAGCTGACAGGTCCTTGACTGACTGTGAGAGCTGCTCAGCAGCAACCGAACCATCAGTGAGTTCTCAGCATTATTCTCATCCTTAATCCACTGTACCAGTGCTGGAAGAAAATTTCCTACCCCAGCCAGAACCAGGACAAGAGCTGTAGAAAGTTAACAAATGGACTTTGTAATTCTGGAGCACCAACTTTGTGTCCAAAGCGTGGCCAGCCTGCGATTGCATCTTGTGAAATTTACTTGGATTTACCCAAATTACTGGAACTGTAGTGACAAATACGTGTCACCAGGGTCTTCCCATGAGCAGTCTTCTTCAGCAGCTGGTCCAGCTTTCAGAACAGTGGGTTGTGTGTTGCAGAAGGGAATGTGATGCTGATGGAGGGATTTCATCACCAGGAAAGGGAGGCCCAAAGGGCTGAGCGAGGGCTGGCACGGATTTGTCACGAGGTTGAGCCAGGACTGTCCAGCACTGAAATTCTGGGTGCTGGAGCTTCTTTTCTGCCCTGAGACCTGCACAGTCACTGATCAGTCAGCTGCTGGTTGGCTGTGTCTGGCAGGGAGCTGGGGAAGAGGCAATTCTGCAGTGCTTCCAATGATTTCACACCTGCACTGCTCAACAGAGCAAGCGTGCTGTGTAAGGGAAGGGGGGAGAAGCGTAGAAATGCAAGGAGTGCTTTTAAAGCTTTGCACAATCTTTTCCATTTTACTTTAAAGGCAGAGCTGTTTTCAGGAAAGGAAATTTGGCTCATGAGAAGTATGTAGTGGGGTCACAATACCAGCAGAAATAATAACTCCCCCACACCCCCGTGTGCTTTATGGCATCGCTGGGTGCACCGGGGAGTGCAGCCACTGCAGCTGGGAGAGGACATCATCCCTGTGGGAGGGATGCTGCTTGCCAGGCATGCAGTAAACCTTTGGCAGAGCCTGCTGGAGAGCCCATTCCAGTGATGCTGGACCCAGCATTGTCTCTGGTTATTGCACAGCAGCCGAGTGCTGGGAGCCGTGCAGGGTACAAAGGATGATATCTCTGGGTGTAAGAATTCATGCAGTCTCTGGGAACAGCCAGAACAATAAAATTTTACCACTTGTCTGTGAGAAGTCACAAGCTGTTTTTCATATTCTCTTGTAGCCTTCTTCTTTTAGGGTACACTGCAAAGAGTATCAATGAAAATTGTGGCCTCTCATTGTTCTGTTTCCCATAATTTTTTCGCACTAAAATAAGGCCTCTCCACCCTTTGTTCAGACATGGATGAAGCATTTGCTTATGCATGCACTCTGTGAGGGACACTGCAAGGGAGCGCCAAGATTAGTGTTGTACAACTCTTGCTGCTATGATTTTTTCTGCTCTTTGGGGCTGATGAAACCCATGCTGTCAGCCTGACAATAGGGCTTTGCTTTTAAAGGACAAACTGGTCTTAAAACCCTGTTGATAATTTCATGTTTTAAAACAAGAGCATTCATGTTTCCTGCCTTAGCCTCAGGCTTGCTGGATGTTCCTGTCTCTTTTAACCCTCAGATATGTATGTGTGATTTGAAAGGACAGCTTTTAACTAGTTCTGATTCTGAATTTTTTTCTTTTTTTTGTTTTATTTGGGTATTGTTTTCACTGACATCAATGGGCTTTGTATCAAGCCAAATAGGTCAGTCTTGCTTGCTGTCTCTTCCCTGTTCTTGCTGCCCTGTGGGGAAGAGGTGTGCAGATGCACTTTTGCTGTAAAGGTGTGCAGAGATGGGTTTTTAGCTGGAATGCAGGTTGGACAGAGAGCTGAAGCTCTGCTGTAGAGCTGTCCAAGGAGACAGATGGGATAACATCAGTGGGAGCTTCGCCTGCTTGGGAAACAGTGCCATTACTTAAAATTAGAGGTGAAGGTGGTGAAGCCAAGGACAAAGGGTTTGAATGCACCTGCTTAACTTCTGTAAAGATTTTTAAAAGGCACTGCCTTTTCCTTGGCTGGCCTTGGTGAGTAGAAGGGCTTGAGTGTCACAAGGAGGCTGGATGGAGTGGCAGAGCCTTTGCTGTGGGTAACAAATGGGTCTGCTCTGATATATGTGACAGAACTTCCATCTTTAGCATTAAAATTCTTCAGCAGTGTTCAACTTCTTGTGAAAGTATTCAGTGACAGCAGGGATACGTGGAGTCTGTCTCCCTGCTGGTACTGCCCAAAAACCAGAGCAGAGCTGGGTGGTGGGGCCCAGCTGTTGGCAAGGATGGAGTGAGAGACACAACAGCAGCAAGAGGTGCCTCAGATTCATGTGAAAAGCTTGTAAATGAAAGGACAAAGGGGGCTTAGATAATGGTGCTGGAGGTTGGCTCCAGGCCCCTGTGCCAGGTTCACTGGAGCTCCAGCAATGCCCCATTTGAGCTTTGGCCACCAAAAAGATTTCTTCACGTGGTGTTGGGCCAGTAGGAGCTGCTGCACATGGAGGCTCCTGCTGTACTGGAACATGGAGTAGCACGAACCATTTGTTGGCTAATACCTTCTGGTTAAAAGATGCCAAAGTTTGTAAGGTGTGATCTCATCAGTGCTGCTGATGCTGGCCTGACCCATAAACTGTTCTGCAAGCCTGCCTGAGAGGCTCCTGTTCTTTATCAAGTGTTCTTGCCAGGGATGGTCTTTATTTCTTACTGTTCTATGACAGTGATGTTAATCCTTCCAGCCTTCAAGCATCTTGTGATTTCCCAGGGTTTAGGAGGAGAGCATCATCCCTGACTTGCTGTGGGCGCTACCTTGGCGTGTGTAAATTACCCAGGAAGGGATGACTGGAGGGGTTTGTGTGTGTGTGTGTCTGTTTAAATAGAACATGACAGCTCAGCAGCGCTTCCGAACTGGCCATAAACAGCACGCAGTGCTTCACCTGGTGCAGAGGGAAACCCAAAGTGACGTGCAGCTGGTGGAGGCTGCTCAGCTCCTGGCTCACGGGCGTCTGCTGCATGACATTCGTCAGGAGAGGTGCTCTGCCTGCACCTGCTTGGCTCTTTCTGAGCTCCTGAAAGAGCAGCCAGCGCTCAAACTCCCTCCTCCACGCCACGGAGCAAATGGTGGAGTTAGGAACGTTCTGCTTCCAGGATTTCAGAGAGCATGGGTTCCCCTAAGCAGTGGTTTGTGCTTGGTCCGTGTGTAGAGAGCTGCCTTGGAGGAGGAGATTCCTCTGGGGGCTGGCATCTCTTTTCTTGGAGCCCTCCTCCACACTGCACCTAGGGCTGTGGAGTGCAAGTGCAGCTCCAGACAGGATCCTTTGTATGAACTCAGATAATGCTGAGTTTGTAGAGAAGCCCAAGCTGCAGTTCCTCGTGCTGGAGCTGCTCCTGGAACTCACCTTGGAAAGGCTCTGAGTTCAGAGAACTATAATTAATCCTCAGTGCTTATGAATGGATTTGCAGTTAGAGTAGGTGGGATCTTCCAGGGAGGAGGGGAACTCTTGTGTTTCTCCTTGCAAACTGGCTCCTTTGCAGTCAGCTAGCATGGGATAGAAACCTGCACTGAACAGTAGGGGTTTGATAATCTTACAGTCTTTCTGTTAATGGTTGATAATTAGCCCAAAGAGATGCTGATCAGGCACTGATATCCTGTGGCTGGCCCCTTGGCTTTAGTAAATGCTCCAATCCTGTAGCAGGTACCCACATCACCAAAACCAGCATCAGAGCCAGCAATAACAGTGCCTACATGTACAGTCTCAGCAGGGATGTCCAAAAAAAGGCACAGAGACAGAGAGGCTTGCACAGACGGAGGGAGCTGTTCCCTCTGACTGTGTCTGAAATGGTCACCAGTGGTCACCACTTCTGAGAAGAAATCATCTTTCAGCTTTGAGGTGTTGCAGGGTGCACTGTGGGAAGCTGGAACTACACCTGAGAGGTTTCACCTTCCTGCCAGCTCCAGGCAGTGGTTACGTCACCTGGGAAGTTGCCATGGAACTGCCCTTCCTGATGGAGCAGTTTTGGTAATCCCATGGGTTTGGTTTGGATGAGGGCACGAGGAGAGGGCTGTGGGTGTCCCAGAGATGGGTGACACTGCTGGAGAGGGCTCAGGATGTCCCACAGGTGGGTGACACTCTGGATAGGGCTGTGGGTGTCCCAGAGATGGGTGACACTGCTGCAGAGAGCTGTGGGTGTCCCAGAGATGGGTGACACTCTGGATAGGGCTGTGGGTGTCCCACAGATGGGTGACACTGCTGGAGAGGTCTGTGGGTGTCCCACAGATGGGTGACACTGCTGGAGAGGTCTGTGGGTGTCCCAGAGATGGGTGACACTGCTGCAGAGAGCTCTGGGTGTCCCAGAGATGGGTGACACTCTGGATAGGGCTGTGGGTGTCCCAGAGATGGGTGACACTGCTGGAGAGGGCTGTGGGTGTCCCACAGATGGGTGACACTGCTGTCATCCTACTCTGTGAAGTCTGTGGGTCACTTGGTGGCACAAGGGGTGTGTCATGTGGCTTTGCATCCATCTGTGAAGTGTCTCCCAAGGGAATGCCCAGCTGTGTTGTTAATTCAGGGACAGAGCCATGCTCCTCCATCAGCAGTGCTGCTCCCAGACCCCAGCAGCCTGCTGAGATCTCCTGGGTTAGGTAGATGGCCCAGTGGAAGTGGTGGGAAAGTGCTGCTCCTTGGTGAAGATGAAACACAGGGGAGGAATGTTCCAGTCCAAGCCTGCAGTGAAAAGGCTGTGGTTGATTTTTTTTAAGGCTTGCAAGTCAATCTTACAAGTTTACAATGTGAAGCCAAAGCGAGTGCAAGAGGCTGTGATTACAGTCTGGCCTAAAATGCTGTAGGGTGCTTTTGGGACCCATAATTTACAGTGTAATTAGCATCTTCCAGAGCGACAGATGTTGCAGCATCTGAAGGAAGGTACTTGGGAGTGGATAGTGGAGTTTCTTTTCTCCAAACAGCGCCCAGGCTGCTGCTGAATATTTCCCAAGCTTGGAGTCAGGCAAAATGAACAACTAGAGCTGAGGGTGCTCTGCTGACCAGGACAAGGGAAGAAGAGGGTATGGCAGGTCTGTCTGTGCTTTCAGTCAATACAGTGACAGCTGGAACTACTTCATTTCTCATTTCGTGATGACTGAATGCTCAGAACCTCTATCAGGGGCTGTCAATCCAGAGCTGGTGCTCAGGGGCATCATCTGAGGGATCCCTCTGTTGTTTACTCAGTGGCAGCCATCAAGATGAGTTCTTAGAAGTCAGTAACATTTCAAAACTGCAATTAAAGGCTCTGATAAATGTGTCTAGCTAAAGATTAGGTAATTCTTTTCTCCCTCTCTTCCCCCTTAACTGAGGATCTCTCCATTGTCCCCACAACTCACGCTTGGTGCTTGGACTTGCATTTGCTATTAAGCTTTTATTTTACTAGCCCACACTTGAATCACACATTTGCAAGGAGAGGAAACAAGCACATCCAAAAGCAGAAAATAAAAGTAGTTGTCGTTTTCTTCTTTTTTTTCCCAATGAATCGAACGCCTTATGCAAAGCCCATTGAATTCCATGTGAGTTTTCCCCCTGACTTCAATGGGGCTTCGGTTCTGGCTTTTAGCTCCCGTGAAAGGTCCTGAACTATCTGTGCTAGGGTGACGAGGAAGCTTGGAGAGACAATTCCCAGAGCTCTTCTCAGCCCCTGGCACAGCCAGGTTGCTAAGGAGACTTGGCCTGGCCGGGCTCCTGGAGCTCCCCCCTTCCGGGGTTGTTGTCTGCTCTCCCTGCCAAGGCTCTCTGGTGGCAGCAGTGCCACTCTCTCAGCCACAATCCCTCTCCGCTGGCCTCTGGCAGCAGCAGTTCCTGCCCTGCACCTCCCCTCTGCTGTTTGGCGAGCAGCCTCCCTTCCCGTGGCTGTTCCATCCTGCTCCGGGGCTGGAGGGATGGGGTGCTGTCTTCTGGGGTCCCCCTTGGCTGTCAGGGTTGGGGTTTGGCCCCTGTCACCCACCTCCACACCCCAGCACCTTCACCTCGTACGGTTGCATCGCTTTGCTCTTTCTCTCCTCTCTCCTTTCCCCTGGCCAGCAAAAAAACCCAACAAAACTGGAAATAAAGCCAAGGATGGGGAAGAGATGAGACCCTTCTGTAGGAATCCTCTGTTCAGGAGGATTAAACTCCTTGAAGAGCCAGTTCTCAGGATCCCTTGGGAAGTGTGTAGGCTCCAATAGTCATTTCCAGCAGCAGGACAGGCTCCCACCATCTCTAGGGGTCCTGCAGTGCTTGGAACTTCCCGGGGAGCTCCTTCCCTTGGGCCAGATTTTTTGGAACTTGGAATTCTCCAGCTTTCCTGGGTTCTTTGTAGTTTTATCTCTCGGAGGGGGGAGGTATTTTGAAGTTTTAACATTAACAGGCTAAATGGCAGTTTTCCTCTAAGCCTTTTGGGCAAGGCCTCTGTCAGTCATCCCTTCAGATAGCGACTCTGTTTGTCTACAGATAAGTGAGCAGAAATGCTCAAGCCCTGGGTGCTTTTATGGTGGCGTCAGATTTAGGTGCTTGTGGCCTTGAATCCGACAATTCCTCATGTGAGCAATCCTTTTGACTCTGTCTTTTGTAGATAACTGATTCCTCAGATGGGGATGATGTTGGTTTCGTATCTAAGATGCGAGCTGGTGTCTGTCTCTTCCAGTGGGATCCAGTGTGGAGCATGTTGGGGGTGATTTTCTGTGTTAGAATATATGTTTTTGACTTGATTTTATAGCAAACTGCGTCAGCAGTGAGATTGTAACACTGACATTTCAGCGTTCAGGCAGCAAAGATTTATTTCTCAAGGTGTTCTTCAATATTAATGAACAAGAGTGAAATCAGGCTCCAGAGCAATGAGATTTGTTGCCATCTTTTGTATGGAAATGTTGTTTAAATAACTAGAGATGTATTTGGTCGCTATGTTTTAGTGATGATCCTGATTATAATTATTAGGTAATGATAAAATCACTTTCACCAGCCTTTAAGATTTTTTCCAAAGGCAACTTTGTCTCCTTTGCTGGTGTTCAGTAAAAAGCAACACGCTGTTTCCCTCTAATATTGGTGCAGCTAGTTGTTTGAGTGATGATATCTGCTCACAAATGTACAACTTGTGTTTTAAATGCTGAATAGTGATGTAAGATTTATGAATATGGCTTTGACAGTGGCTGGCCTTAACAGAGTCCTTAGATGTGTGTGGGTTTGCAGACAAGTAGGATTAACTTCAGGATGTTTTTGGATAATTAACTAACAATGAAATTAGTATTTCCAAGAAGAGGTGCTGTACAAAATTAAGCTTGGTCACTGGTAATTAGTGGAACTTTCTTTGTAGTTATTTTCCCCAATCCCGAGTGTGTTCTGTGTTCTCTTTGGACCCTGGGTTTGCCGTGAAGCCCTGCTGGATTTGCATGGTGATGGTTTTGTTCTCCTTTGCTGTTTGCCCATGTGGGCACAGGACTGCTCCCCTCTGCTGAAGTGGAGGAGTTGGTGGACATTGATCCACAAAATTTATTTTTAACACCTTTGCCATTAGACAAGAAATTTCACAAACGGCTGTGCATGTATACCCATCCGTATGCACACACTTTAATTTTTTAAAATAAAATTGGGGACCAAGAGTGTGAGAACTCCGCTTTCACTCCTTTGCTTTGCCTCCTCTTTTTTGGTAGAGGAAATGCTTGACAGTCATCAATGAAAGATTAAATCATTGATGGCTATTGGGATAAACTAAACACATCTCATGTGTGGATGCTGGCATAGTAGGAAATTTTCCAAGATGTTTCAGGCCTCATTCTCTGGTTTGTTAAAGGGCAGAGAATAAGGTCACAAAGGAAATCAAACCCTGATGTGGAGAAATGAAACATGAGGCCTACTGACTTCTAAAAAACATTTTAAATAACATTCTCTAAGGTTTCATTTTATACCAAAGGCAGCTGTAATAAGTTTTGGAAGATGGTGTAAGGTTTCTATTAGAGAGAGATTTTTGCTCGCTGTTTTTGTACCCAAATGAAGGAATGAGGGAGATGGAATTAGAGCTTATTTAGTATAAGGTGAGAAACTAAAAGTTCTCTCCAGAACCGTAAAATAATAATTCGTATGTTCTAATGCAATTTACAAATTAAAAAACGTGAAACTCTTCCTAGATCTTCGAAAATGACACACATAGCCGTGGAATAATTTAGTAACTGCAATGCAAATGCACTTTTGCCACAAGTAAAACAAGACTGCTGCTTTGTAGTGTGCTGCCAGCATAGCCTCAGTGAATAAATTCCCAGTAGATGTTTGCTGCATGCCAAATATATTGGACTGTATAAAAGATCCCATTGTTCAATGGCATCATTATTTGCTATTATACTCACAATGTTTGCTTGTGAAACAATTTATTGGAGACCAGTATGTTTAAGAAGGAACACTTGGTTTGAAATTCAGCTGATTTGGCTCGTAATGTCAGAGCTTTTACAGTATGTAGCCTCTAAAAATAAATATTTAGGTCTGCTATTTTTTACTTATCTTTGAAAGAATTCCTGGAGCAGGAGAGAACAGGGAGCTGAGGCTGGGGATGGCCAGTGAGCATTTCACTTCTGATTCATAGAATTGTTTAGGTTGGAGAAGCCCTCTAAAATCATTGAGTCCAACCACTAACCCAGCACTGCCAAGGCCACCACTAAACCATGTCCCCAGGTGTCACATCTACACACGTGACTTTTAGGTGCCTTCCCTGGGCAACGTGTTCCAGAGCTGGGCAACCCTTTTGGTGAGGGAATTTTCCCTGATATTCAGTCTAAACCTCCCCTGGCACAACCTGAGGCCATTCCCTCTCCTCCTGTGAGAAGAGCCTGACTCTCACCTGGCTAAATCCTCCTGTTGGGGAGTTGTAGAGAGCGAGAAGGTCCCTCCTGAACCTCCTTTTCTCCAGGCTAAACAACCCCAATTCCCTCAGCTGCTCCCCATCAGAGGTTGGCTGAAAACGTGTGAGAAATGCTTATGCATAGGCGTAGATTGGAAGCTGAATTGGCTCACATTAAATACACTTCATTTTTCCAGAGAGCTCTGTATTTCCCTGTGTCGTGGTGAGAGTAAGAGTGAAGCAGTGTGTCCGGGTGAAGCAGGGAGCAGTGGTGGTGGTGGCACTGATTAGAGCATTTGAGGAAACTGAGCTGCCTGGTTTGTGCATCCCGCACTCTGAGGCTTCTGTTGCTACTTTTGGGGAATTCCCTTCGGTTTATTTTAACAACGTTTTTAAAATTAATCAATACTATTTCTTCTTAATGTGTGGAGGCCTAGTCGGGTCAAGACGTTTTAGAGCTCAGAGGTAACTTTATTACGGTAGCTTAAAAAAAAAAAAACCCCAGAAGGAGATATTTTACCCAATTAGGGCTGCGTTAAACCATGGCAAATGAGTGAAGTTGTTTAAGCAGGGTTTCTCCCCTCCCCCCAAATGGCTATTCTTTAAATCACAAGTGTAACTCTCGAGCCGTCTCCTTTGAACCGCAGGTTCTGTTACACGCTTTGGCTGCGGCGCTATTTCGGAGGAGTCAGCCAACAGGCTTACAGGGCTTTTCTGGCAGGGGTTCACGTGCAGTTTTCTTGGCAGCCCTTCTTATTTGTGCATCTTTATTTCTCTCTCCTCTCTCCCCCGTTCCGTGCCGGGGCAGAGCGCTCCCCGCACCGGCCCATCCTGCAGGCGGGGCTCCCCGCAAACGCCTCCGCCGTGGTCGGCGGCGACGTCGAGTTTGTCTGCAAGGTCTACAGCGACGCCCAGCCCCACATCCAGTGGATCAAGCACGTGGAGAGGAACGGCAGTAAATACGGGCCCGATGGGCTGCCCTACCTGCAGGTTTTAAAGGTGAGACCCCGCGGATGCCGGCAGAGGGGATGACTTCATTAGAGCGCGGCGTTTGTTTGGTGTAAATCCAAGGATTTCGAGTTCGGATCTTCTTTTGAAAGTGGAGATGTTTGTGTTGCAAATGAAGTGGTGGGTTAGATGAACGTTTGCTTGTCTGAATGCTAGCTGTGCAGCTTAGAGACGCTGTTTTGCTCCTTTTTAGTTCCATAAAAAGTCCTTTATATCTGAATGTTTCAGGCATGGCTTGTTCAGAAAAAATTGAACATCCTTCTAAAGGACATCACTGACATTTTTGTATGGGCAGAAAGCATCCAAAACGTGCCTGGGACAATCTACTCCATTTCTTTCATGTTTCTTCAGCCTCTTGATTTCAAAGTAATGTAGCAGCTGCAGCCAAAAGCTTGCTGGAGGACTGGGCTGTCTGGATGCTGAGCCTGCAGAGGTGTCTGGTTTGGAGCAGTGTATTGGTACTGTCATTCCTGCCAGTTTGGAGCAAGCCTGACCAGGGAAACTGAAGTTTTCCAAGCTGTGTGGCATTGCCAAAACTCTGACAGGCAGGACAGCCAGCTCTGTACCTGTTTGTCCCATGCAGTACCTGCCTAGGTGGATTCTTTTTTTTCCCCCACCCTTGATGTTTTCTAACTCCTCACGTGATGCTTCGGATGTAAGGCAACCAAACAACAACAACCAAAAGGGAAAAAAAACCCCCAACAACCCGAGAAATTCCAACCCCAGACCCTTCAATGTTTCTAGGCTGATGTGGAATATTCTGGTGACGTGTTGGTGGTGGGACCATAGAGAGATTGGTGTCCATTCTGGGCAGCAGTGACGTTGTTCTCCTGTGTTATTGGTCTGTTCTAGCACTCGGGGATAAATAGTTCCAATGCTGAAGTGCTGACACTGTACAATGTGACAGAGGCGGACGCTGGAGAATATATTTGTAAGGTCTCCAATTATATAGGGGAGGCCAACCAGTCTGCCTGGCTCTCTGTCCTGCCAAGCGTACAAGGTAACAACGTTTTTTAAAGCAAGCTGGAAAAAGTGGTGCTTTGGGAGACTGCAGGCAGCTTGTAGGATACTCTCTGGCCTTGGTGGTATACGTGTAATCCTCCTCTGGTGATGCAGCTGGTGTTACACCAGCAGCCATGGAAAAATTCCCACAATGGTCTCTGCGTGCCAGAAGCACTGCTTTGGTTCCTGATGCTGATCTTTGTTCTCTCTTTGGTGTCTTTTGTGTCTGTGTGTGTGTGTGTGTGTGTGTGTGTGTGTGTGTGTGTCCAGTTTTGTTCTTAATTCTGCATACTCTGCAGTTCACACAGAGGCTGCTCATTGAATAATGGAATGACAGCCTAGTAGTGTGTATTTATATATACACATAGGTGTATAAATACCCACTGGAGCATAAGTCAGGTCAGTTTAGTCGCTTACAGCTCCCCACCTTGCCTGTGACTGTGCAGGTGGGAGGGTTTTTCCAGGTCTTAGTCACCCATTACTAACTGGGTTTTACTCAGCAGTAACAATAAAGACAGGCAACCGTGTGACTATGGGCCACAGCTAAAATTAAATCAGAATGGTCCAATAAAAAGGTATTTATTGCCTGATTGTGTATTTCAGAGTAACACTTTTGCATGGAACAGAGATCAAAAGTAGCAAACATTAGTTTCTCTAAATCTCTATCACTGAGACCTTGAGGTTGCTGCCCTGATGTGCCCATCTTGGGGCAGCTGGGAAGTTCCGTGCTAAGATTTACTCCACTTGCAGAGTTTTTTTCCTCTCCTCAGTCTTTGAGATGTAGAAAAACATATTTTATTTCCATCCCCTAGTTCTCAAACCT
Organism: Hirundo rustica; assembly: GCF_015227805.2. Taxonomy (NCBI): domain Eukaryota; kingdom Metazoa; phylum Chordata; class Aves; order Passeriformes; family Hirundinidae; genus Hirundo; species Hirundo rustica. The sequence goes on along the minus strand of NC_053457.1, from coordinate 31,346,922 downwards.
TTGAAGTCTTTTCTGTCCCACCTGTGAGAGCCACAAGTGAACAGGATCTCTGATTTTTGAGCAAGAGTTGGGATACTTTCCACTGTGCTCCTAAGCAAAACACCAAATATTTCCAGATTTGAGATTTAAATGAGATTTGGCAACTCTTCACAATGTACAGGAGTAGTTACTACTTGAAAATGTAGTGCAGTGGGTGATGCAAGGATCATACACAGTCTAAGACAGCTACTGAGTTGTCTTTTGGAGCAGAATTCACCCTTTTTCTTTTATTATTTTAGAGTATGCTTTTATGGTAAATTCTTTGCTCTGAAACAGGTATCTACACGTGAAGGATCCCACATTCTGTCCTACTTTGTCTTCTCTTTGTTTTTCTTTCAACTTTCTCTTGCTATAAAAGAAGAAGGGGAAAAAAAAAAAAAGAACCAAACATTTGTGGGTGAATTTTTCCATGTCTTTTGATTGCATGCATGTTTAGGTGGTGAGTTTAGGTCTGGTGAAGGGTGTTGATTACTCTCTGAGGTGAGCTGGGACCTGTTGGTAAACGCCTTTTGGACGAGGGATTGTGGATTGGGGAAGGAGCTTTGCATCTCTCCGCCTCTGCCTTTACCAAGTGCAAAGCCCTGTGGCTCCATCTCCCTATCCACAAAAATTCTCTCAGTGTCTAGCTTTTTTCTCTTGCTTCCCTCTTGTTTTTTTTTTAGGCTGCCGGTGTTAACACCACGGACAAAGAAATTGAGGTTCTCTATATACGGAATGTAACTTTTGAGGATGCTGGGGAGTATACATGCTTGGCGGGTAATTCTATTGGGATATCCTTTCACACTGCATGGTTGACAGTTCTGCCAGGTATACACTGCTCTCTTTCCTTGGTTTTTCCTCTTTTTTCCCCCCCCCCATCCCCTTGTTGATTGCTGCAGAATTAGCACGGCTTCTGTCTCAAAAAAAAAAAAAAAAAAAAAGAACTTTTACAATGATTTTGTAAGCACAGTTGTCTCAAGCCAGTGGGTTGTTCTGTCACGTATTTGCAACTCCAAAAACCAAACAGCAACAATGACAAAAAAAGGGAGTGGAGTGTGTGGCTATTGCACTTAATTGAAATGTTTTTACATCATCAGAAACGCTAAGGAGCTGCATTTCCTTTGCACTTCAATGAGACAACTGAAAATCAGCCCATAAATCATTGTAAACTTTTTCAAGAGGATGAAATTCAGTTCTTTATGAAGTTTGGAACTAATTTGGCCATAGTTATGTACCGGTTCATTAAAATACCTGAGCTATTCAGTGTACTTCAATTCTTTTTTTCCTATCATGCAAATCTCTCATGGAAATTCCGATTTCAATGCCAGAGGATCATGTACAGAAGCAGTGCCTTCCATATCTTGGGAATCGGCTCGGTGCATCTTTAAACATTGCATGCTCTAAGGAAACAAGTAGCCATTTGCTTTTACTGCAAAGCATGTCTTGCTGTTCTGGGGCTGATGATGTTTCTGTCCTTAAAAGAAACAAACATCAATGTGCTTTGTTGCCTGAAAATTGTTATCAGCTGTTAGAAGATGTAATCGTAGTTGTTTTTGACATTGGTCAAATTTTCTCATTTATAACTGTTGGCAGCTGCCTCAGGAGTTCCTTTGGAAAAAAAAAACATGAACCACCTGAGGTTTGCTGGGTCATCTTGTGCTTAACATTGATTAATTGTTAATCCTCAGTAAGAGGTACAAAACCTGCATGTGCATATTGCTGAGGTTCACAGTGCGGGAGTTAAACGCTCCCACTGTCTGCAGATAATTTCTTACCTTTTATTGAAATGCAGTGAACAAGGCAGCTTTATTCCATCTCACTCTGAGCTGAACCCCGAGCCTGTGAGGTGTCACCGAGCAGGCAGAGCAGTGCTTGTGTAGGGCTTGCTTCTGCTGGCAGTGTTTGCATTTTGCAAGTGCTTGAACAGCACTTTTTTTTTCTTTTTTTTTCTTTTTTTTTAACCAATTTTCTTGAGCAAAGTATTTTTATAAGGCTGGAAAGGCACGAGAAAATTCCAGCTTGAAACGTGCATTGCTTGCGGAGTGACCGCTGATGGCTGTGGAATGCTGTTTATCCGGGGGTTGAATCCCAGATAAGGGATTAGGGACACTGTTTGCACATATAACTGTCTTGAAGATAGCTTCAAAATGGTTTCAATCAGAGTAACAGCTCTGTAGAGCCACTCCCTCCAAAATCTAATCTCAAAGGCCAGTAACCACTGATGAGGTTACTTGAAAGACCACAGTCCTCACAGAAGAGGGCTCGTTAATTAACGTGCTGCTGGCAATTCCTTTTTTTCACTTCAATTATGCCTTTTAATCCAGCACTGGGCTCCTCAAAGGACCTCGGGGGCGTTGGGCACCCAGCATTAAGCACAGCTGGGTAAGCGGCTGGACAGCCAGGTCCTTGAAACCCTTTTGAAACTCCTAAGCTGAGTTTATAGATGTGACTGGGGGACTGATTCATCCTCTATATTTTGAGATCCTACTGAAAATTTTGAATACACAGGCAGACTCAAGCAGAATCAAGCCCAAACATTTATTTGCAAATTTAGACACCTTTCATTCAGGCTAGCTAATTCAGAGTTTTATCTTTAGATGTGCTTTTGTGTGGTTCACAAGAATTGCAGTGCTTTTAAAGCTTGACTCAAGCAACAAAATGAACCTGAGCCTAGTTTGAACAGTCTTTTTTCTTCCCTCTAAAATTATCCTTGATCATGCAATATTTCAGTTTATATGTACGTACCTACCTAGGCAGACACGTGTGTATGTTTGTGCACGTATACATAGATGCACAAGCTCACACTCAGTGCAAACTGAGAAATCAAAGCAGTAATCTGGAACATTGCAAGATGGCCTAAACATTCGGTGTTCTGAGCACCACACAAGAATTGGTTCTATTTTACCGTGACTTGCCCCAAGTGCTGTGCCGAACGCTGCCCGTTCCGTGTGCTAACCCTGTGGCATGATTGTTCCCTCCCAACGCCTTCCCATCCAGCTCCTGAGAAGGAAAAGGAGTATCCAACCTCTCCAGACTACCTGGAAATAGCCATTTACTGCATAGGGGTGTTCCTGATTGCCTGCATGGTGCTGACAGTGATCGTGTGCCGCATGAAGAGCACCACCAAGAAGCCGGATTTCAGCGGCCAGCCCGCCGTCCACAAGCTGACCAAGCGAATCCCCCTGCGCAGACAGGTAACAGAAAGTAGATAAAGAGTTTCAAAAACCTTCTTTTTCTACCCCAACGACCAAGCCAGCGCATCCTTCTGCTGAGAGCTTTGGAAAGGGAAAAGAGTGGGGGAGATGAATAAAATGGTTTTTGAGAGAACGTCTCAGCGCAGCGATGCGTGTCTCGAGGAAATCAGGGTAGGGCTGTTAGGGAGGGGAGAAATGTAAAAACTGAAATATGTTCTGTGTTAGCAGTCCGTAGATGAGGAAAAGAAAAATGTATTTCAAGCATTCTGGGGCCTGATCGCACGGCTAGTTGGAGTCAATGGAAAAAATGTTGCTGCCTTAATGGGCTTTGGAGCAGAATCCTATTTAATTGTATATTTATGATGTTTCTAAGGTGATTATTATTGTGGTAACTAGGTACCAGATACAGAGAGGTATTTTTCAGGAAGACTTTTGAAGACCAAGGAGAGGGAGTTTCATAGCCAGGCATCCAGAAAACACCCCAAAATAGAAAAGAAGACTGTAATAAAGTAAAAATAGGGGAGATACTATATCAGATCTTGGACAGCTTGGTTAAGATAATGATGCTTTTGAGCAAGAAACAAAAGCAAGTGCCAGATTTAAAATGCACACAACAGCATCACATGAAATATATTTTACAATTGTTTGTGGCTGGCAGTGAGCGTTTCTGGAGAGGGCGATGCCACGAGCAACAATCCAGTTGAACAAGTAACAGGACTTTGGCTTTATCACAGGCCACCACTTGCCAGAACAGCCTCCATTCCCACGTACTGTCCTCTCCTGAAGGATTTGTGGTGCTTGTAGAAGCTGGAGTTTAATAGCTTTTGATTTTCTGGCACTGGGTCTCGAGGGCAGACCTCTGCACCCCCAGGTTTTGGCCCTGCAGGATGGGGGATGTTGGAACCTGTGCTTCACCTCAGCGGCCAAAAAATCGCTGTCTAGGGGGGTTGGATCCAGGCTCTGACCAGGGACTTGGGATGTGAGGGTTTGCTTTGTGTCCATCTGCATCATGAGTAAGTGGTGCAGGATTTCTACAGATTTGTTTTTACAGCCCATCCAGAATATTGTCACTGTCAGAGTAATGCATGTGCCCTAAAATGGGTTCTTCAGCATGGGTAAGTGTTCGAAATGAGATGTGTGGGCACACAGAGTGGGAGATTCTGAACGGCATTGCATTTTTCTGGACCCTTGTTTCATGAATTTCCTTGGTTAAAAATACCAGGGAGCAGAATGCTTCAGCGACCTTCCGCTGAATTCAGTATTTTACAGAATCTTGAGGTGTGGGGCACCTGAACTTTTTTCAATCTGAAAGATATTTAGTTTGTCTTATGAGCAAAAGAAAAGTTAATTATTTTTTTTTTCTGACTTTCTTTGCCACTTTAGGTTGTTTTGTTTTTTTTTTTAATTTTATGATTTCACTTATTTGCTCGAGTATCACTGGGACGAGGAGGGACTTTTCACTCTGAGTGTCAGAAGGAGTGATGAGAAGCCTTCAGCTCAATTCACACATCTCTCTGGCTAGAAATCTCTGTAGCTTTCTGGACAAAGAAGGCTTTTCAGATGTTGTGTGCTTAGCCATAGTGAGAGAGAGAGAGAGATCAACTGCTTAGATAGGAGACATTTATTAGATTTCTGCCTGAATATAAAAGCCTAATGACTCAGAGATAAGTTGATGGTATAAAAAATACCTAGGGTTTGGTGCAGGCTCAGTTTTGTCAGCTGGAAATGGTTCCTCAGGGAGAAGAGTGTTATTTCATTGTGTGTGACAGCAGTGCCAACCACTGCCCTCAGTCTGGCTATTTATCCTTAAATGATGCAATATGGACCTTCTCCAAAGCTATTGTTTTCTCAGAGGAAAGAAGCTGTCTTACAGCATATTTGTCACGTTGGGTTTTATCAATTTATTTCTGTATTTTTGCTTTTTTTTTTAGCTGAAATGGCATTTTGCTTTTCAAACTGGGAATACAGTTTTTGAGAAAGATTTATATATGAAAGTGCAAATGCTCTTTCAACCCCTAAGCAAAAATCCCACTGCTCCCAGTTGTTCCTGGTACTGTTTTGTTAGCAGCAGTCTCTCATTGAAGGTCTCTGTGCTTTTGTGTCTGCATGGAAGAAAATGTAACTACTGTAAGCACTGTCTGAAATCTGTATTTCTGGTTTGATGATTTCACTGGTCAGCTTGCAAAGGCAGGATGAGACAAGCAGTCCCTGAAGATTTGCTTGTGAATGTTCCTTAATTTCTCCTTGGTGCTTAGGCTGCAGCAGCTCTTCAGTTTTTGCATCTTTTAAAGCTGGCTTTGGATTTCAGGGCTGTTGTCACAAGTGAAGAACTGGAAAATAATCCAGATGTTATATTTGAAGGGGTGTGTGTTTCTGGGTCGTTCAACCCTGTTCTATTGTGCCACCAAGCTCACTCTGTTTCAGTTTATTTGTATTTCAGAGGGCTGTGTTTAAACTTGGTGGGGTTTTGTCACTAAGCCTTCATTTATCTGGGATCACAGAAGTTCTCCCTTTGTGCTGTGTGTGGGAGGGATGAGGTGGGAGGATGGGAGGGAGCGAGGTGCTCGTGGCAGGTAGGTTGTGAAAATGGGGCAGGGATCCAGGGCTGGGTGATGGGATTTGTTGGAATTCCAGAGAAATGAGGCCACAGATTGGGAAATTCTTGATATTGTTTTCAAAGCTCTTCTGCTGCTGGGTCAGGGTCCCCGAGGATCTGGGCTGGAAAATAATCCTGGTTCACAGAGAGACGTTTGCACGGCTCTGATGCCATCTTGTCTAAGCAGGAGAAGAGTCTTGCTGAGTAACATATGGTTTGGTTTGGATCCTCCTGCGCTGTTTAGCCTGAGCTACCACAGGATTTTATCATTCCCCACATGCAGGCGTTTTTTTCCTGCCAGAATGCGGTTCTTTTCACATTTGTAGGAAGGGTCAGGATGAAGTCAGGAATTATCAGTTCCCATCCCCTGCAATCCTCATCCTCAGCAGGATCTGGTACTTGGTTTTCAGGTTTTTCCAGGGAAATCCAGCAGGCTCTTTTCATCAAAGCAGTTCAAGTGTTACCCATGGTCTGCATGGAGGTACCAGCTTGAGAAGGAGAGGATGAAGAATTTGTAGGGTTCAGCATCACAAGTTGATTTGCAGGACAGGTTTTAAGTGTCAGGGACACTGAACCAAAAGAATAAAGAGTAGCCTTCAATAGGATGTACATCTATTTTGTAGAACCTTTATTTTAACAGATAACTTTCAATTGGAGCAGACAAAAAGAAGGTCCCATTTCTTGTGACTTGCTCAAAGTCAACTACAAATGTTTGTCATCACTGAAGGTTTTTGTTAGGGCTGTCACAGCCCATCTGTCAAATTTGGACCCCCTCAACATGTGTGTTTCTTAAATAGGAAGCAATGATCCTTTTTATGCTTAGTATTTAAAATACATTCCCATTAATTTGTGTCTATTGTTGTTGTTGTGGAGTCTAATCCTTCATAAAGATTTAATGGGTGTATTTGTGATGAACAAAGACTGAGGGGTTTAAAGCAAGACTTGAGCTTGCCCAGCAGAATAGTTCAAAATGGTAGTTCAATAATTCAAAACGATGATGGCAGCTGGAATGTGAAAAAAAAGAAAAGCGATCAGGAAAAAGGAAAGTAATGTAGTGTTTCATGTAATACTGAGCAGTAAAATGATCATTTTTTTAGAAGAATGGACTATGAAGTACAAAGATTATTACACAACTGTCAGTAAGATATTGTTGGATGGAATTTACCTTAAGTATTTTTGTTATTTTTTTTTCTTTCTGCTTGGATTTTTCTGTATGGAAACCGCTGTCTTCTCTAGTGGTACTTATTGGATATTATTTTGTGCATAAGTGTTTCCAAATGAGTGCTTTTCATGGAGGGGCGGTGCATGTGTTTTGAATGTCAGTACTTAACATTAGGATTACTCAGTTTTGTGTAGTGCATTTAACCTTGTGTTTTCCTGCATCTGGTCACTCAGAGGGGCTGTTTCTACCAGCAGCTAATAGCATTATTTACTAATTATAATGTACAAATATGCATATGATTTCGAATTAACTTTTCCAGCAGAGCCTTCAAAAAGGCTGACAGTTATAGGAAATCACTGCATGCCTGCTAAAATGTCCCAGCATGAGTGCCAGAACTGACAGATCTAGGCTCCAGGACATGGTATGAATTATCAGTGGAGGAAAACACCCTTCATAATCAATTACAGACAATTACACACTGCTCTGCAGCTGATTTTGCCACATGGCATTTAGAGATTCCAGCAAAGATTTGTTTGTTTTAAATGCTCCGCTGCTTAGAAATGCTTGTGAAGCATTAACTGAGAGCTGATTAAATGCAGTGTGTTGGCCCGAGGAAGAAGGTGCAGTTAAAATTGGGATATAACCGTGTGTTGATGCGTGAGGTTTGGGTGCACTGGGCTTTTCTCCTTCTCGAGGGCAGATATGGAGCTAAAGGTGTGCCTGGTGCTCTTCTCACTTCTGGCCTGCTAAAAGCACAAAGGAAGCACACAAGGAATATTTCCAGGAGGAGCTGTGCCTTCCCGTTGAGGTTAACATGTACCATAATGGTTCTTTGGGTGCTCTGCTCAACTCAAGCTGACTTTCACCTTTCTTTCTTTAATTAAGCACTCAAAACACTTCCCTAGCGCAGTGTCATCGCTTAAAACAGGGTGTCAGCACACTGAGGGGGCCCCCAGATGTTTAATTCACCTGTATCAGGTGAACCTGCACGGTGAGGGGTTGGAGAGCAGAGCTGCACGTGGCAAGCTGGAAAAAAAGGGGGGAAAAAAGCATATAGAAAGCTGCCACTTAAATGTAGATTAAAGCTGACCAAGTCTACTGACCTTGGAATAGGTGACCTTCCAAGGTCTTTCATAGTGTACTCCAAGGTAGTGAAAAAAAAAGATGCTTGAAGGGGGAGATCAAAGGTTAATTCTTTCTTATTGCAGGAAAGGTGAGAGGCTGTTTCAAAACAGAAAATCTCCCCCAGCCACAGGCCAGGCTGGGTTGGCTTCATCTTTTCTGGAGCAGATTTTTATAGCCCTTGAGCTCCTGTAACTCCTTGTACTGCTCCAGTTAATCAATCAGGAGAATATTCCCTGGGAGTACAGTCCATTTGTCTTCTCCCAGACACGGAGCAGCTCCTCTGGATTTCTCATCATTCCTATCCACGTTAATGCACTTTGGTTACCTCCAGTATCTCTGGCCCATCACACTGCTGCTCTGAAGTAAACACCTGGAGTAGTGTTAAAAGGGAAACTGGCAGGGCCTTTAATCTGCTTTTTTCTATACATTGTCGCTGTTTAAGCTCTGTGTTTAAAACGCATCACCAGAGTATTTCAGTTTATTGCAAGTTTAAATTTATAGGCTTTAACCAGGCTAAGGCTGCTGAATGGTGAGTTTAAAAAACCAGTGAAAAGATGAAACTCTGGAAGAGACCCAGACAGTGTCTAGTACACTTATTGTATTCATGAAAAAAAACCAAAACAACCAAAAAACCACCAAAAAACAAGACCCCAGAACCCAGAATTCTGAACCATTTCTGATACCCAAGGTATCTAAATTTTGTAGCTTCACTTCTATGCCTTTCTGTCCCTTGAAAACAATGGCTGTAATGGCACAGGCAGGCATGGAAGTAAATGGACTGTTAATTAATAAAGAATATAAGAATCAAGTCTTGAATAAAGATCTTGGTAGAATGACTAGAGAATAGTAAGTAGATTTTGGAAATGCGGAGGAAATGGTCATAGAGTATTGACAGGTTTGTGGTGAGAGATGAAAACATGGAAGCCAGAAATAACAGAGAAGTGGAATTCAGGAGAGCGGGCTTGGGGGCAGAGATGCTGCCACACTGGAGATTTGCACATTTCTTGGTGCTGAGCTGGTTCGTGTCATGAGGCATCATTTTCAAACTGGTGTGAAACAATGAAAATGAAAAAAGAAAAAGGCAGATCAGATTCCAGCCCTGGTTCTCCTGCTCTCTGGTCCTGCAGGTGAGGGTGAGTTCCCCTCTGCAGGACTCCATTCAGTATTCACTCACTGATTTATTTACAGCTCCATAGTCTGCCTTAACAGTACTTTTCTGTTTGCATCCCAAGTGGTCACTGGATTTATTTTCCTAGAGGAATGTGCCAGGTACTTATATTTGCCAAAAGTAAATATTAACATTTGTGATGGTGGGATGAATGAGGCAGAGGCAGTCCACCTCTCTTTTTTGAATGGTGGCCTTGTGTTTGTGCAGTTTCACTCTTTCCATGGACACCACATCTTGCGTGCAGGAGCTGTTTCTGATATCAGGAAAGATCTGTCAGCTGCAAATCTGGTTGCCAAGATTAATTTTTTGATAGCAATCCTTAACATTTTCTTCCTTATGAAACCTCTTAAACCTCTGGTTTTAGAAAGATGCCTTTTTTTTGAATCTAAGACCCGTGGAACAAAGCTGCTGCCTGGTGACATTTTACATAAGCAAACCTGGTGGCAAAGTCAATCCTCATCCAGGTGATGAGGGTGTGGGTACTTTGCTGCTCCAAGCTTCCAGCTGGGTCCAAGAGAAGAATCTCCTGCTGCCTGGTGTGAGGAGGGGTGCCAGTGATGGCTTTGTGACAACCTTCATCCCAGCCTGGCTGCCGGGTTTGGGCTTGGCCAAGACGCGACTGTGGCGTGAAGAGAGGAGGAGGAGGATTCACACTCGGGAGGGGAAGACTGGAAATACGAGCATTCCTGTTTTGTGTTAGTGTTCTGAGGTCAGCAGATGTCAGGCTGCTGCTTGCATGCTTGAGGAAAGAGCCTTAAAGAAGTTTCACACCAAAACAAATTTTGTTACATGGATGGAGCACCTGCCTCCCTTTTCAAAACATTTATCAACAAGTACCTTTGGTACTCTGAGGAAGATACCGGGGCTGATGAGAAATCACACTCCAAAGTTTCAAAACTGAGTTATTTTTAGGACCTCTTCCCCACATTTCCTGTAGAGTCTTTAGCTAAGAATGTAGTTAATTGAAAACTGAAGGATTGTGATAGCTTTTTGATGCTTTCAGTATTGAGTACTTGGAAAATAGAAAGCAATAGAATCATATAGGTTGGAAAAGGCCTCTAGGATCATTGTGTCCAAATGTAAGCCCTGCCAAGGCCACCACTAAACCATGTCCCACGTGCCACATCTGCGCATATTTTAAATCCCTGCGAGGCTGGTGATTCCACCGCTGCCCTGGGCAGCCTGACACGTCCATCCATTGAAGGAGCTATTCTTAATATCCAATCCAAACCTCCCCTGGAGGCCATTTACTCTTGTAAAAGCTATTGCTTTTCCTTGGGAGAAGAGATTGAGCTCCACCTGGATGTGCTGATTTGGGAAAAGACATGGTGGCGACATGGACACCTAGGAATGGAAGAAGAGAACTTATTGGTCACCTCCGCCACTTGGATATCTGAGGGGATTGATGTAAATACTACCAATTTATTTTAAAAAAATCTTAGTATGATAAACAGAAATACCCTCTGACAGAATAAATTTAAATCTTACATGGTTATTGATTTATGGGACAGACTGACAGCCTTGGCAGCCATTAGAGTCAGAATGTGCTTGCAGGGGAGGCTAAATGTGAGAACAGAGCACTAGAATCAAGACTGTGTGTTCCTAATACCATGATTCTGAGCTGGCTTGGTATCAGGTGCTGGTGGTTTTCAGATTTTGGGCCAAGATTACATCTCCATCTTTTGGTTTTTTTCCCCTTGTTGCATCTTGCATTGCAACCACAGGTGTCGGCCGACTCGAGCTCCTCCATGAATTCCAACACGCCTCTGGTGAGGATCACCACCCGCCTCTCCTCCACTGCTGATGCCCCCATGCTGGCAGGAGTCTCGGAATATGAGCTACCAGAAGACCCAAAGTGGGAGTTCCCAAGAGATAAGTACGTAGCTTGCTCTGGCACCACTTCTGAGTGACCTTGAACAGCATGGGAGGAGGAAGCATCTCTCCTCATTTCTCATGGGGTTTCTCTAGTTTAAAGAAAAAAATCTCAGTTACATGAAGCTGCTCTGAAGATCGAGATTCAGTTCAATTGTCTGAAATCAGTTTGGTTAAATAGAAATTGAATTTCTTCTGCCTGCGGTCCCGATTCTATTTTCAGATTCCTTTTGCAGGTTTTCAGATGCTCTGCTGAAATGTAGCTCCTCTGTTAGGAAATGAGTTAGGAAAATTCGGTGTGGTCTAGACTGGGAAAAATATCCACATGCAAGCACTGTTGAAGGGCAGTGGTGATTTCCCCAAGCAATACCTCCGAACATTAAACCATGTTTCATAGTTGACTACTTAATTGGCTAATATTTAAAAAAAAATGGTATTACAATATGTAGGAGATAGAGAAAGTCTAAATTATGCTGCTGGACAATCTTTCTGTCACGTCCCTGGGTAGGATTTGATGTTGAGTTTGTATTGACATGTATTAGTGGAGATGTTTACTTTTAATTTAGGGGAACATTTTCCATGTTGGATGCATGTATGTACAATTTCTGTGGCTTAAAATTGCACATTCAAGCAGAGCTTATTGAATTTTAATATATTCAAATTCATGTGGCTACATAATATTTTCTTCAAAACCTGTTGACCAACATGCAGAATGATAATCTAATCTATCTTTTGGATAATCTAATTAAAACTGTAACCTTATTGCTTAATATTAAAAAAAGATATGCAAAAGAGAGATAATGTTACCACAGGTAGAACCATGATTATTTATCAGAATTAGTGCTGACTTTTAGAAGTTTTCAGGTGGATTTGAGAAAATAACACCTTTTATCATGGACAGCTCTCTTTGGAAGTTCAGGGCTGTAACTTTTGAACAGACAAACTGTAATTTTGAGCCTTCTGATAACTGTTCTGGAAATTATTTTATTGGTTTAGCTGAAGACTAGAGTAAAAGGCTGTAATTGCCACCTGCAGCATTCTGGTCAACAGTGGGGTCCTGTATATGTGCTCCTGTCAGCCCATGCCCTGGGGGTTACACTAAATGGGGAAAATTTTAGAGTTGCTAAACATTTAAGCCCAGTGTTCAGCACAAATGTAGGTGGAGCAGATTTGCAATGAAAGGAGGCTATTTAGAGGCAGTTTATTAGGCTGGGGGGCAGCAGGCACACAATGAGGGGTTTGTTACTTTGGTCCTAGCAGGGCAATAGCACATAAATTAACCAGTTTCCAATGCAAATGTTTGTTCTCTGCCAAGACCCTAAATTCAGTTTTAGTTCTGGAGAAAATGCAGTGTGACCTCAGCGTAGCATATGCTGCCCTTCTGTCTTTGCACCTTTTTAAAACTTGCATTTGCTGTAGAAACCAGCCCAAAACAGCTCGAGGAATTCTCACCAAGCCTGAGGTCACACGTGTCAGAGAGAGCTGGCTGCCCTCAGGAGGAGCCACCTCACTTCTGTCCCATGCCCCAGCAGATAAGAAAGGTTTCAAATCACTTAGCCCTCGTCTAACATTTCTGCTGATGCTATGACAGCCCCTCCCTCTGCTTCATGGCGGAAGACAGGTGTCCATGCTTTTGAGTCCCTACATCGGTGATATCTGTGAAATCCTCCTGTTGACCATGGAAAGTCAAGTCCTTAAGAATTTGCTCATAAAAAATGCTTGTCTGAATCTGGCCCCTGTGTTGGATAACATTACCAGCATCACACTCACTGAGCATCCTCCCTGAATCCTTTTTATCTTGTTTCTTTCTCCTCATGAAGCTGAGCTCGACATCTCTGTTAGATCTGAGCAGGTTTTGCAAACAGGAATATGCCCCACAAAATGCATTCTGCAGAGCCCAGTCGGTGACTGCTCCTTCTAGGAGGGTTTGATGTTGGTGCTGTGATGAGTTTGTTTTTCCCAGTCTCTGCCTCGCCTCTCTGAGCAGAGCCTGGGCTCTGCGGGCAGGAGGCACCTTCTGGTCCCCTCAGCCAGGGCTCTTGTGGCCTGCAGCCAAGAAACAGCCACGGTGCTGGGCGCTCTGTGGCTGACACCTGGCTCTCACCTCCTTGTGGTCGGTGTGGAAGCGAAGATGACCAGCAGTGTTAGGGTGACAGGAGCTGGCCCCTTACCGGCCGCTCCCCGATTCCAGCTCTTTGAAAGCTCTGCCCCTGCACGCTGCATCTCCCCACACGCCGTCAAGGGCAGCCTTGAGGAGAGCCCAAAAGCCGGGTTTAGTGGCTGATGTGCCTCTCGGAGATGCTCACCCCGCCATCCCTAAGAAAACACGAAACCCGACGCGCACCCCGGCCCTTATTGCTTCCATATGATGAGCGCCTCACGCTGCCGCAAAGTCGGTGAGAGGTTTTTATATTTAGCCCTGGAATTCCGCTGGCTGCACCTCTTCACCAGATGCCGTGTGTTAATCTGTTTGCACCCCCAGGCTGACGCTGGGCAAACCCCTGGGAGAAGGTTGCTTTGGGCAAGTGGTCATGGCCGAAGCGGTGGGGATTGACAAAGACAGGCCCAAGGAGGCAGTGACCGTGGCAGTGAAGATGTTGAAAGGTAAGAAAATTGGGTGATTAGGGATCAGAACGGGCGGTGTGGCAGCCCTCAGCCACACGGAATTTTCTTTTGTGGCATCTGAACTCTGTCATCGTTGCGGGGTGGGTCAAAGAGCGCATAGCTGACCTCAGCCTTCAGCGGTTTGGGGTGTAAATCTGCGCCCTTGACAGCCTGTTTATCTTGAGCAGCGAGTCTTTGGGAGCCAGGAGGTGTGTTAGCATCGTGTGGGTCTCTCTGCTTTCAGTTTATTTCATGTCAGAGGCTATCCTCGTGTAGATCCGAGCCCATTCACTCCAGGTGGTTGGTGCCTATTTATTTTGAATTTAGCTGTAAGGTTAGTTTGCAGGAAAGGCGGTGTTGATAGCTAAGGACAGCTTTTTTGTGTCTGATCTTGCTGTGCTGCCTCTTTACACTGAGGAGTTAAAATAACACTGAAGAGTTGGTCAGTCCACCAAAGAGGCTGAGACTATTTTTTGCTAAGACAAAATATATGATGTGCAGTGTAAGCTGGAAAACAAATCTCATATTCTGCATTTTGAGCCACACATATTTTACACCAGCTGGTGAGCCTTACTGAAGCTTAGGCTGGCACACTGAAATAGATTAACTGAACCTGTGTCTTCTACAGATGATGCCACAGAAAAAGACCTGTCTGACCTGGTGTCAGAGATGGAGATGATGAAGATGATTGGGAAGCATAAAAATATCATCAATCTTCTTGGAGCCTGTACCCAGGATGGTGAGTAGAGGAAAGAAAGTAAACCAGGACTTTCCAACGGGTCTGTGAAAGTCTCATTAATCATAATTTTTCAGGAGGTTTTAAGGAAGCAGTCATGCCGTGATAGGATTTTTAGGTATTTCTTTAGCTTAACAGCAATATTTGAACTTCTGTTTCTCATTATGGTTGCAGCCTTAATATGAGAAAGGGTCCTATATCATATGAAAACTCTCTAATCCCTTGCTGTAAGGAACAAATGACCTTTTGTAGGGCCTTTACCCACGTCTGCTGTTCTGAATTGTCAGCCCTGCTTTAGGAGAATGCGCACCCCACAAATTTGAAATGAGCGCTTTTGCTCCTGGAACAGCTAATTACACCACATAAAGTGATGCAAAATGGCATAACACTCTGGAAATTAAAAATAAATAAATTAAGGAGCACTTTCCCTTTGTTGGAGATCTCAGGGTACTTTTTGATTGAAAATATTTGTTTTTCAGTACATGGCGTGGTCTAAAAGGAACAGGCAGCAGGGCAGGGTTTAGATCCTTTAAGGCACTCATCCTGGCTCTGCCACTCCTGCTGTGGAGTTTTGGGCACTTCCCCACACCCAAACCTTTTAATTTTTATTTTTTTTAAAACAGTGCTTACCTCTTTCCCATTTTGTTGGGTCAGTTAATTTATTATAGCTCACCAAAAGCTTTTTTACATTTAAAAAAAAAAAAAAAAAAAGAAACACCAACAAAAACCATCTGACCCCGCTTTTCCCATGGTTCTTTCCATCCAAGGTCCTTTGTACGTGATAGTGGAATATGCTTCCAAGGGGAACCTGCGGGAGTACCTGCGCACGCGCCGCCCGCCCGGCATGGAGTACTCCTTCGACATCAACAGGGTGCCCGAGGAGCAGATGACCTTCAAGGACCTGGTGTCCTGCACCTACCAGCTGGCACGAGGCATGGAGTACCTGGCTTCCCAAAAAGTAGGTGGAGCTAGCAAATAGGGCGCTTTTTTCTTTCTTACCCCCCCTTAGTTCGGTCCTTGTCTCGTTTGTGCTCGAGAATTTTGCTGGGGGAAGGAGGTGCCTCAAACAGGTTGTGTGATCCACGCCCCTGCAGAGCACTGGGGAAGTTCATACACCCAGTTTTCCATCGTTGTTTAGCAATATTGCTGAAGTGAGGCCCGGAGTGGATCATTTAAAGTAAATGCTGTGCACGTATCTGCGGTTTGGATCCCTAAGCACAGGTGGTCACTTGGTTGCACAAGTCACATCGCTCCACCCACGAGGCAGCAGGCTCTGTTTGCCTCCTGTTTCCAGCCAAACCAAGCAAATCCTTTCACTTTGTGAGGTAAAACAAATTAATTCAATGGCTGAAAGGACTTACAGAATAACAACAGGCAGGGTTGAGAAGACCCAAGACACCAGGGCAAAAATAGTGGGCAGAAGAGGCAAAAATGTGTGGAGTGTATTATTCACTTAAATTATGTACTTTGCTTAAAACTGGTGTTTTCAGGAAAGTGAGCTTGTTGAAAGAATTTATTTATGCTGTCATGTCCCCAGACACTTATTTCTAAAGCCAGTCTTCAAACATTTCTTTATAACCAGCATTTTGATTAAATTCTAGTTATAAAACCTTAAATAGCCCCGTATAACTAACTCTGTAAACATACTGTGGCTTAGTGGAAGAGCAGTCCTGGATACCCTGGGTGATGTTTGGGCCCAGAGGCTAAACCAGAGCAGCAGATAGCAATGATAAGTACTTCCTGCAGGGTGTGGAGTGGTTAGTGGGATTTCTACCCATTTCCAGTCATGTCCACTCCCAAGTATGGAGCTGTTTTTTAACCAAAGACCAGGGCTGAGTGGAACCCTCCATTCCTGTCGTGTGGAGTCATGATTTTGTTATTGTTTTTTCTGCCCTTGTAGAGGTTGGGGAAGAGAGGGGATCCAGGTTTAATTTTGCTTTTATTCCTTTGTTTGGGAACAGTAAATCTTAGTGCAGCAGGGTCTGCAGGGTGACAGAGAGGCAAATCTCCTCTAATGGAGTAAAGCAGGGGTATTGATTAGGTGACACACCTCAGGATATCTCTTTCTGAGATTAATGCAGCTCTTGCCTGGCAGTGAGCCACGTGCCAAGAAAACAGAGCTGATGTGAAAGGAAAATATAAATCTTTTTCCCTGGCCATCTTGAGGGCAAGTGTCCTCCTGAGGAGCTCTGGAGTGCTGCTGTAGGACACTCCCAAGAACCACTACAGCCTTTTTTTGTTTGCAAAAGCACTTGGTTGGTGCTGTGCTGGGCTGGACGGATTCAGAGGGAGAGCAGGGGCAGCGCAGAGTAGAGCTGTGCATTCCTGTGCTCCAGATATCCCAGCACTTCTGTTTGTATTCCACCCGTTCTTCTCCCATTAGGGATCCTTTTACTGAGCTGGAATAATAAGAGAGCTGCTCTTCTCATGGTATTCCCATCGTGCATGAGCTGTGGGAAGGGCAGTGTTCTTGTTACTGCAATCCAATAAGGGGCTCACCGAGATTTCAATTGAGAAAAGGTAAAGGTGGTGTTGGTTCACCTGCCCTTTGCCTCCCAGGAAGTTTTTGCCTCACAAGCAGCTGGACTTTAGAAACAGTGCCCTGTTCCCAAGGTTGGATGGATGCTTTTTAAAAGTAGGAAGCTTGGCCTGTGTTGTTTCTGCCACCACAGCATTGCTGATGCTGAGTTAGAGGACTGATGAGACACTGGAATCATGCACTGTTGTCTGGTCCTGTGCTCATGAAGACATTGCTGGAGCAGGTTTTTCCTGGCAGTTCCCCCGGGCTAACCCAGTGAGGAGCAGAGACTTCATTTTACCCATGTGGGAGAAGAGATCTCAGCAGTGTGCTGGGGCAAGTTATAGAGCAAGAAAAGAGCCTGGTTGTTGTACAGGTTTTTGTGGCGTGTCTATGCACATACTGAAATAAAACATACAACGTCAAGAGTTATCCAAAATTAAAGGCCGGGGGGGAAATATATTTAAGTTGAAAATAAATAAAATATCCTACTGGGATTCAAAATGCAATGTTTCTTACCTTGCCCCCATTCCCACCTTGTATCAACCCTAATAAAGCTCCTTAAACATGGGAATCATACCCAGAGCAGTCACAGAGTCCTCTCAGTGTCAGGGTAATGCTGACTAGAAGGAAACATCTCTCAGGAGGTAATAGATGTAGTTTCAGTATCAAAGCTGTCTTAAAACAAACAGTCAAGCCCTGATTGTTTTGGGTTTGTTTTTCCTTTTCCTTCTCATAATTGCATTTTTACAGTCTTGTGGTTGAAGTAATTATACACACCCTAAACATCCTGCTGACAATTATATTAAAATCTTTAATATTAAAAACAATTGCTCTGATTCAGACTGGCTGTCAGGTTTTATCTCTGGTGAGACAATTTAATTCAAGAGAAGCAACACAATAAAAATGTTCATTAACAGTATTTCTGATGAAACTGCAATACCTCTACCTGGGCACATGTAAAGGAGAGTGGATCACAAAATGCTTGGCACAACTTGGGTCACCACCCAGCTTTCAGCCTGAGCAAAAAAATAAGATTTAAGGGGACCAGGGCTTTCTAAGACACTTCATTGTTCAGCTTGGAAACAACAGCTGAGGGGATGGATTGCAATAATTAAGAAAATTATATTTCAGAGGCTTGTAGTGAATGTGTGGCTCTCCCACCTGGTCATTTAGGTTAAAATCTGGAAAGGAGATTTAGTTATGGTGTTGAAGCACTTCTACTTTTGCAGCAGTTTATTTCAGTGGGCTTTTTCTTTTCTTCTTTTTTGTTTCCAGTGCATCCATCGAGACTTGGCCGCAAGAAACGTTTTGGTAACCGAAAACAATGTCATGAAAATAGCAGACTTTGGTTTAGCCAGAGACATCAACAATATAGATTATTATAAAAAGACTACTAATGTAAGTGGATGGTTTTCTAATCTCTGGAAACAAGTGTTTCTTTCAGTGATTCATTTCAGAGCTATGGTTGTAAACTTAATGGGCTCCTTGTACAGCAGCCTCACTTTTCATCCCAGACAAAAAAGCAGGGATCAAGGACATGAGCATTTCTGTCTCCTCTTACAGTGAGAGTTAGTTAAAAAGATAAGCAAAGAGGCTTCATATTGGAGGATTAGGAATGCTAAAATACAAGAACTTTTTTTTTTTTCATTTGTGTCCCTGACAGTGTCAGTTGTAATTAGTGGAAATGTTCCTGCTGATCCCAGCTGGTTTAGCACCCAGCCTAGGGTCTTGAAATACGCTGTACAAACAATGCAGCAACAACTGCAGTAAAAACCCTGTTTGCTTGTGGTGATGTCACATTCAGCCTTCTGCCTGTGCCTGTACTTAGCTTGTTAGGGACAGGTTGTGGTGGTGATCTCAAAGTGGGGCTAGAGACAGAGAAAACTTCTTTGAACTCCCCACACTGTCACTGTTTTGCTGTTTAGCCTGTAGCAAATGAAGAAGGTAAAATTTTGGATGTAGCATTGATGCCTGGTTTGAGCTCCTTACGCCTCCTCAGGGGATCTCTTAAGGTCCTTCTGAGCTGCACTTGGGTTCTGATGGGAACTCTCCAGAACTCATTGAGTTCTACAGATCTTATTTGTATAAATGTGACTTCTGATTAACAATCACGTGAAGTGGCTTATTTATGAAAATCACTGAGTGATTAGTGGCATTTCAATGGTGACATCTGCCTGCTTCCAAAAGCCAGAACCACCACGTACAGCAGCACTGGAGGGGATTGAACCTTCTTCATTCCACACTCAGTGCAATTCCCAGGCTCTGTGTGTGCAAAGCAACAGGCAGCTCTGACTGTGAGCTTTGGGTCGCTGCAGAAGGAGCAAGAAAACAAAATTCTTCGGTTTAGTAATCAATTTATTTTTGCAGGCAGGCCTGTTTTTCAGAAGTTTATTAATTGTGGGTTTGTTTGTTTGTTTGCTTGTTTTTGTTTGGGTTTTTTTTTGTCTTTAAAGAGCCATAGCAGAATGATACTTTTGATTTTGATCTGCTTATGCTATCATTCTCCTAGCAAGCAGTCTGGGAAAATTTTGGGAGCTCTCAATGCTTTTAATTTTATCTTCAATGCTTGTATCCATTTTTATAACAGTCCCTGTACGTTAGCCCATCTTACTGTTTTCTCACTGAAAATGTTCAAGGTAAATTTTGTGCTGGTTTGCATTAGCAGACAGCTCTTACAGAAACCATCCTGTAAATTGCTGCCATTTTAATTTCTCTTCCTCTCCAAACTCACAGGGACGGCTTCCAGTAAAGTGGATGGCTCCAGAAGCTCTGTTTGACAGAGTTTACACACATCAAAGTGATGTGTAAGTGGCCTGATTTCAGTGGGGTTTTGGGGGTTGTTTTTGCTTTGTGTTTGTTAAACTTTGGGGTATTTCATACGAGTTTTGCTGTTGTCCTTTACCTTTAAGAGTTTTCATTCTGTTTCACAGTATTAATAGACGGAACAGGACTGGCCCTTAGAAAGTGAGGATTTTATGGTAGACTGCTAACCAGTGCTCTGTTACTAATCTGCCCAGCTTCAAAGCACATGAAAGGTGGAAAATGCTAACCTCCTTCTGTCACTGCGGAAGTTTCCCCCCTTGAACTTATTTACGGATGTGCAGCTACAAAGAGTCTATCTAATTTGCTTGCCTTTTGACATAGTCTGGACTTCCTTCAGGTTTCAAAAAAGAAAAAAAAAAAAAAAAAAACCCAAAGGAAAAAAAAGGAGAGAGAGAAAAGAATGAAGAAATAAAAAGAAAGTTCCTGAAAATTTCTTATAAAAATCTGTGCTAAGATTCGGTGTAATAAAACATAGGCTGAGTACGCTGGAAAAGTTTCCTCTGATTTTCAGAAGTGCTTCCCAGCAGTACTTCACATGTAGTAGGAAATCACTGGACTCTGACACTTCAAAAATCTTTTAATGTGTGCACAGAGCCACTGGCTGATGCAACTGCTCAGGGTTTATCCTGCTTCCTAGTACAGTTCTGTGTGCATTGTGCTTGAAGTAGACGTGTATTTCTTATGCAATACAGATGAAGATCCTGGTTTTTATTTCTCCATGAAAAGCTGTTAACTGTAAAGGGCTGGATGCTTCCCAGCAGAGGAAGGTTATGCAAGTCAGTGCAGAGTTAAAAAGGAAAAGGGCAGCATGGAGAAAATAAGAAGCATCCCCTCTTTCTTTAACCTGGGTGCAGTTTCCAAGCTGTTCTCTCCTTAAGAAAACCATTTACTGAGGCGTTTCCTGCAATCTCTACATCATTTACAAAGGAAACTATATACACAGGTTAAGGGTGGATCAAACTTGTGTTTTAAAATAACATCTTGGCAAAATATTTAAGTGAATGTGAAGTAAACCACTTCACTGGGACTGAGAGTCAGCCTGAGCTCCTCAGCAGCCAGGGAGCCCGAGGATTTCAGTGCTGGGACTTGGAGACTCTTGGCCCCATGGTGGCTTTGAAGATGGCTAAAGATAATATTATTGTAAGTTTGTGCAAACAGTTTACTAAAATACCGTGCTGCAGAGCTGGGGGAGCTGCAGAGGAGCTGAGGAGCCAGTGCAGGCTCTGTGCTGGTGCTCACCTGGCAGAGCTGCCTGCCAGAGAGCCCCAGCTTGCCAGCCAGGCAGGATGAGGCAGGAAAAACTGGCTTAAAAATTATCCCACTTCATTTCCTAGCAGAAGTTAGCAACAAAAGAAGAAAAAGAAAAAAAAAAGAAAAGGCAGGGTGACGCAAAATATTTTTGTTTTGAACAGTCTGCTTTTTTTCCAAAATGTCCTGCCACATAATTGCACCCCAGCTGAGCTGGGAGTGCTCTGTAAGTCATTAAGCTGTGAAGATGCAGTGCTGGGCAGTGGCCCCCGGGGTGCTCAGAGCACACCAGACAGAGGAAAAGAGGGTCTTTGGGGACGTGCTGGGGTCAGTCCCCATCCTAAATGCTGTCCGTGCATCTGATGCACTTCCCAGCTCCCTGTCCTATTCTGGGCAGGGGCTGGTTTGAACGTCCCTGGGAGGGATGGGATTCTCTGTTTCCAGCAGCCAGGCAGATCTACTAATGCAGTTTCCTCTTTGATTTGCAGTTGGTCATTTGGTGTTTTAATGTGGGAGATCTTCACCTTAGGAGGGTCACCCTACCCAGGAATCCCAGTGGAGGAACTTTTTAAGCTGCTTAAAGAAGGGCACCGGATGGATAAACCTGCCAACTGCACCAACGAGCTGTAAGGAGCCTGATTTGCTGTGCCAGGGCTGAAGGGCACAGCTGTGCTGAATTCACATGTTTAATGCTATGTTTAATCTTTAATGCTTCCCCCAGAAAGATCAAAACACTTTCAGAAGTGCCCAGCATCCAAAATTGTGGATGTCTGTGTTGGCAGAGATGTGTAAGGAAAAGGTATGGGAAGGATTTCAGGAAATGTTTGGCAGAGGATGCTTCTTTGCACACCCTGCTGTGATCCTATTGCAGAAAGAGGAAATCATCTACAAGCCGATCTCTGTCAGTGTTTTTGCACCCATATTTGTTTGATTTTAATGTTGCTAATGTAGAATTCAAAAATGTTGCACATACCACTAATAGAATGTGAGGTACATCAGGCTGCTTTTGTACACAACAAAATACATCTGGGAACTTCTGTGTTAACACACAGAGGTGTGTTAACATCTCCTGGTGATGTGGGGAGTGTGATTTCAGGTATTTCAATACAGACCTTAACTTCACTAAGACATGCCAAAAAAAAAAAGTAATTTAATACCTTAGGAGTTGCTTGGCCACAGAATTGGGCCCACAAAAAGGTAATTTAGAAACGGAGCAAGGGACAGGCAGGGAGTGGCTGGCCAGGTCTGGGGATTCAGTGGCCCATGAGCAGAGCTGTGTGTGCTCGCTGCTTTCCTTGTGAAGGGCAGCCCTGACTGCATGAAAAGGTTTGTGAGGAGGATGCGTGATTTTAATTAAGCCAAGCAAACGTGTGTTTCTTCCAGCTATATGATGATGAGAGATTGCTGGCATGCTGTGCCTTCCCACAGACCCACGTTCAAACAGCTGGTGGAGGACTTGGATCGGATTCTCACTCTCACAACTAACGAGGTAGGTAAATTGTTCCCCCCGCCCCATAAGCTGCTGATCGGGAAAAATGGTTCAGGGGACAGATGGAATTTACTCAGTTATGAAATCCTGCTCAAGTTCACTTCTTCTTCTCTTTATCTTTGTCTTCTGAGGTTTCACGCAGCTAAACTATGTATCCTGTGAAATCCTCAGTCACTTGCTGTTGTGCCTGGAATTATGTAACTAAAAAGAAGTGCATTTTTGAGGAGTTTTTGCTTATCTCTTGCTGCATCTCTGGATGGTTTTAGTGTCGAGGGGCAGTGTTTGTGTTTCAGCAGGAATTGCACGTGAGGGAGGGATGTGGGGTTCGTGGTGGTTCTCATTTGCTGGCTCAGTTTGATTCCCAGCCATGCTATGTAGGTCAGAAGAGGAGAAATCGTCAATGGCAGATTTCAGATGATGTGTCTGAGAGTGAATTAGGTTCACTGAAATAGCTCTCTGTGGAGGGAATGAGGACCCACAGGGGATGTGCAAACAGCCATCCAATTATCCAAAGGTCCTGCCTAGCTTCAGGTTGGGGTATGTGAATGCAGAAAGGTTTTATTTGAAGAGTGTTCTTTCAGAGGTCTGAGATATTATTAGTTTTAGCAGGGAACACGCTGATTAGGGTATTCACACAGGAATCCGTCCTCTTATCACTGAACCACATGCACCTTTGAGGAAAATCACAAATGATGGAAATGTTGATTCTTTTGGTGCAAATTTCTTTTGAGAGAAAATACTTGGTGTCCCAGAAATACTCTACAAACTCCTATTACTTCTGAGAAATTAAATGTTTAAAGGGAGCAATAAAAGAACAAAGCATTTACACAGGAAAGTTGCAACAACTTGACTTGACCATTTCAAAACAAGATTTTCCTATTTGTTATTTCTTCTTTGTAGGAAAAAAAAAAAATTTTGGATCACTCTATGTGGCTCCTCAAAGTTATGTTCAAAATTTTTAGAATTGTCAGAGGAATAAAAAATGGATTATGGAGCAGCTTTGGGAAAGCCATTTCATAATGGAGATGACAGGAGAACCTGAGTAAAGAGATGGCATTTTTTATGATCATCGTTTGCCCAGTAGGTCTGGTTGAAAAAGATTCTTTGGCTTCAGTAGCAGCTGTAAATTGATCAGGGTCCTGTTTTTAAGGCTCACTCTAAAAAGTGGCACCTTCAGGCTGAGAGATGTGACAGGAATATGGTCTCCCCCTGGAGTCATGGATGTAGCTCTGTGTCCTGTTACCATTTTCCTCTCGTCGAGTACTGCCTGCATCTTTTCCTGCCTAATTCATATATGATTTCACAAGACCAGTTGGAGGTGGGCTGACTGCCACTGCCGAGTGCTGGGTGGCTTGGACTGGATATGTGTTTGCAAATTCAAGAGGGAGGTTCTGGGCTGCAGTTCCAAGCCTGGGAAGGGATATTGCTTTCTTTTTTGCGTGTGTTTAACCATCGAGCCTTCCCCACTCCGTACTGCTCATAGACCTGGAATGATCTCAAAGTTAACCTGAAAAGGCCTTTAGGGTTATGTAAATTACTTTAGACTGGAATCATAGGAAAAACGTCTGGAAAAAGCTAGGAGCACATCCAGTCCATCTGATGGGCCTATGGCAGGGCCCACTATACGTTTGTCATTCCTGACAGATGTTTATGTAACTTGTCCTTACAGATCTCCACTGCTGTATTTCGGCATCGCCTCTTGACAGCCTGTTGCTTTGTTTTCCTAATCTCTAATCTTTCAACATCAGATACTGCTTTTGTCCTATTTACCCTGGACATAGAAAGCAAACCATTCCGCTTGTCTTCGCGGCGCGTTTCATGTTCCTGAACACTTGTCGTCATCTTGGTGTCTCCTGAGAACTCCAACGTGTCCCATTTTCCTCCACAGCTTTGGAGAGCTCTGATTCTGCGCAGTCTTTTCCTCAAGTGCAGGTTCTCCAGGCTCACTTCTGCTTATCCTCTCCCCCCTCTCCCTTTCCCCCCAGAATCACACTGTTGGCCCAGGCTCAGTCTGGTTTACCCAACAACTCAGTTTGCTGGGGCAGCAGTATTTTTTTTGCTTTTGTGCAACTATTTCTGCCCAAATAGTAATGTCTCACTCTTTTCCATGTTGGACCATCGCTTGTTGAGTTTTTAATGTGTTTTCTTGTTGGTTTTTTTTTTTCCCCAAAAGACTCTTATTCCCATATTTCTGTGAGCCACATGAGCAGAAGTCACCAGGACATGGCTGTGTTGCTTTGTCAGCACCAGAAACAGACCTGGTGTTGGTTCTTATGCCCCTTGGTGTGCCTCTGGTTGTTGACACTGGATAAGGATTCTATCTTTAGTACTGAATTCGTATCTGAGTTACATCCAGTCTTCTGATATGATGAGCTATGTCTGATAGCCCCTGGGAAGGCCCTGTTCCTTCAAAGACTGGGATCCTTTCTTCTTCTGTCTATTTAGAAAATGTCTGATTATTTCTGCCCACGTAGGGCTGATTTGCTAACCCATAAATATGTATCAGGATTGCCCTCGAGGATTTTTCAAGAGCCTGGGCAGACACATAGTCAGAAATCAGTAGATCCAAACTCCCTCCTTTTGCTCCCTGTTGAATTTTCCAGCATTTTAAAACTTGTGTACCACACCCTCCTTTTAAAATGGTGACCATTTTTTAAGATGGTAATGACTGAATCTCTGACTTAAAAAGGGGATGTTTGCCAAAGGACTAAATTACCCCAAACCTAAGCACAGCAGCATAAAATACTGACTGAGGTGGAAGACTCGTCTCGTCAGTACGATCATAACTTGTGGTTTAGCAAATGAAGAGATTGCATTTAAATGAATGCAGCTGCCTTTAGAAGTTGAAAGAGAAGGAACATTTCAAGGGGAAAAATAACTTTATTCTCTTGCCAAAACTGTTGTTTCTAGCAAAAAAGCCTTAACCCAAAACTTGGATTCAGCAGATGATATTTCCTTTTTTAATGACTGCTTTGGTCATGGCTACTCTGGGACGCACAACACACAAATATGTAGTGTAAAAAACCCAAATCGTGTGAATTTGATTTTGTTTTTCTTTCAGATCTTTTTTGCACGTATGCCACTGCATGTTGAAACACAAATTTAATATCACAGAATATAAAACAGAGATTCAAAGTGACCAAAGGAATACAAAGTTGGAAGCGTCTTTCCCTCTCCAAATCACTACCATGTGCTAAAGAAAAATGGTTCTATTTAGGATGAAATTTCATTTTTATCATTGCAAGTGAAAAGCCCTCTTTTGATGTGGTTGCCATGTTTATTCCCACTGACACAGCTAATGCTGGTGATGTTGGACTTCAGAAAATACCGTGTTATTGGCTTGGTTTCTCTTTCCCTAGTCGAGCTCCTTGTTTTATGAGGTATTTAAGCAACAAGGCAGTTTTGAACGCGGTCGACTCACAGAAGTGAGCGTCGTTTTCAAGCTGCTCTTTCCCAAAATCCGAGCGGCGGCGACGTGTTGTTGTCAGTTCTCTTCGCTGGCTAAAAATAGGTTTTATTCCTCTTGCCACAGGAGTACCTGGACCTCAGTGGACCTCTGGAGCAGTATTCACCCAGCTACCCCGACACAAGGAGCTCGTGTTCCTCGGGGGACGACTCCGTGTTCTCCCCTGACCCGATGCCTTACGAACCTTGTCTCCCCAAGTACCAGCACATGAACGGGAGTGTGAAGACATGAAAAGAGGAGCAAAGGGGCAAGAACACCAAGCTACCTGCAAAGCGAAAGCTTTTCTCCAGGACCTTCACGTTTCTGCTTGTACATAGGAAATATGGGGGGGAAAAAAAAAAAAAAAAAAAGAAGGAAAAGGAAGAAAAACCACCCAAACCAATTTGGAGGAAAGCAGTCAGGACCTACATAAAGATTCTCATCACTTGCAGCTTTCAGATGTTCCCGAGAAAGAAGAATGTTTATGAGCTGTGTCTAGATACCCGTTGCTATCAATTTTCTGGCTTCCTGTGAGCTGCAACAGACTTTGTTTGTACAATGGACCAGTTGGACTTGAGGCAAACTCCGGGTCTGCCTTTCTTGTTTATTTTGTAATATTTGGAGAAAATATATGTTGGCACACACTTACAGAGCACAAATGCAGTATATAGGTGCTGGATGTATGTAAATATATTCAAAAATATGTATAAATATATATTATATATATTTACAATGAATTATTTTTTGTATTGATTTAAAAAAAATGGATGTCCCAATCCACCTAGCAAATTAGTCTCTTTTTTAACAGCTATTTGCTAAATGCTGTTCTTACACAGAATTTCTTAATTTTCACCATCCAAAGGTGGAAAATACTTTGCTTTCAGGGAAAATGGTATATCGTTAATTTATTAACTAATTGGTAATGTACAAAACAGTTAATCGTTTATAGGGTTGTTGTGTTTTTTGTAATTTAAATGGCATTTCTATGCAGGCAGCACAGAGGACTAGTAGATATATTGCTCAGACTTTACTAGTTTTCAGATCTTTAAGAAAAGAAATATTTACAGTATATAACTAATTTGGGGGAATTAAACTTTTGATTTATTTGTGTTTAAAAACTGCAGATGATTATTCTTATCAAAACCAAGCCCTTTACCAAGAAAGTCTTTTTCTTACAAGGTCCAAAAAGCAGAGCCATTCCACTCCAAAAAAAAAAAAAAAAAAAAAAAGAGAAAAGAAAGAACATTTTGAAGAAGGTTCTTAAAGTAAGGAAAGACACGAGTTGGTCTATAACCACAGCAGAACAGACTGCTCTAAAAGGAGCTGAGCTTCTACCCTGAGTTGCACATGCATCAAATTATCTACAATTCTCTTGCCTCAGTTGGATAATAGGTTCCAGACCTTTTGGCCTGGATCTTTTTGCCTTTATCCCTCTATTGTAACTTAAGTTAAAAAGGGAGAAGTTGTTTATAATGACAACTTGCCATAGGAATATCAGCATCTTTTTAGGGGATTAATTCATGCTGACTCCAGTATTTCCTTCTGAACCATTCCATAACAGTAGGTGTAGCACTGGCCTCTGCTAGAATATCACTGTTGTTTCTGTCTTTTTTTTTTTTTTTTTTTTTTTTTTAAGGATCTTGTATTTTTACTTTCAGAACATTCACATTGATATGGCCATGGAATATGAATGCAAATTTCACTTTTATGTGGTGGTGTGTTTGTTTTGTTTTGTTGGTTTTTTTAAAATAAGTTTAATTGGGTAAAATAAGTATTAAAATCTGTTAACTTTTGTACTGACAATAAAATGTTTCTACAGATATTAATGTTAAAATTACAAAATAAATGTCATGCAGCTTATTTTTCCTAATCCTTTGTGTCATACAAAATGGTTTCCTGAACATCAAGTGATGGAACACATCCAGAAAAGCTTCCTTTAGACCTTATCATAGATCCTATCCTTTACAAAAAAATCCTTTCAGGAATAATGCTTTTGCCTCTGTCTTGTAAAATGTCTACTCATGGATAGCATGAGTTATTTGAGTAAACATATGTACAGTCTTTGGGGGAAGATGGCTTGAAGTGTTCATAATGTAGACCCAAAGTATGTTCTCTTTTTTTTAGGCTGTATCCTTTAATTAGTGAGGCTTTTGATTCATTCTGGAGAGGCTGGAGGACTATTTGCATGGGAGATTAAAAAAAAAATCATAACAGATGGAAAGAGGCATCATGGCAAGAGTTTAGAAGTTTTCTGTTGTATTTTTTTTTAATTTTCTTTCTTTTTAAACTTGTAAACTGAAGGAAGACACCCCAAAACAGCCTGAGCTTTGTGGTCACATTGCTGCAGGTTAGCCTGGAGGAGGATGTTGGGTGTGACCTTCACCACGTGCTGTGGAAGTGCTCCAGACACCAAACTGTTCTTGGGTTCCTTTTTGCCTCTTCCTACTCTGAAAATCCCATGCCAACCCTAAGAAACCTTCTGAAAAGGTTCCCATTAAAAACTGGCGGTTTTCAATTAAGAATTATCTGATTGGAAAATTCCCACTGACTTCACTGGAAACCATAATTCCCTCTCCCCACAGCCTCTATTACTATTAGCAGCAATGGTGGCTACTGTGACAGAAACCACAACGTTTGTAATGACACGTGTCTGGTTTTAAGGTTTTTTCAAAGGCTCTCAGAAGATCTTGAATCTTGATCTGTTTTGTATTGAAATGGATTAAAGTGCATCTCTACTACTTTGATACCTTTTTAAAATAACAGGACAAAAGCATGCAGAAGTGTGGTGGAAAGGTGCTGTTTATCAATGCAAGCTTATTTGTTGCCCTGATTTTGCTTCAAACGGGTGATTTGGTTTTTCTTTGTTCAATTCTTTAGCTCTCAGAGAGTTAGATTTGCACCTTAGACATACTCCACAGCTCCACAAATGTTATCTGAAGTCTGTTATGCCATCTTCATAATTTTATGCTGTAATCCCTGGGTTAAGTTTTTATTCTTTCCTGCCATCTGAAGACTTTCTTCTCCACTGCCTGCTGACTGATTTCCTTCTGTGGAAACCCTGGCTCTAGAGCAGGGCACAGAAGCCTCCATTCTGGGGGGAGAAGCAGAATATCCTCTGTGTGTGGAGTTGCAAGAGGAAGGTGGGCAGCAGGAAATAAAATCTGGCCCTGAAATCTGTTGAAAGGGGAAATCCTACCTTTGGACCGTTCATGAGTAGAAGGGTTGAGGATTTGGGATTGCCATCTCCTCTGAAAATAAAGTTGCCATTAGTAGGAGCAGTAATGGAGAGGACATTTTGTCAGGAAGTGGATTTATATTGATGTGGATAATGACGGATGTGTTCTGTGTGTAATCTGTTCCCTTCAGCATTTCCTTGTTTGTTGTGCCTCCTTTAGGTATGGATTTAAATCAGCTCCGTGTAATATATGGGAAAATAATGTAGAAATGAGGTTTGTTGCAGCTCAAATGCGTAAACAAGTTCATATTGCCTGTTTTGGAGGGTTTCCACTTTTTTACTGTAATTTAGCAACTAGCAGGGGTGATTTCTACCAGACAAGGCTGCATTTTTTTCCTATAATATACCAAATAGCACAGGCTGTATGCATCAGATAAGAATATAGCTTGTTCTTTTTCCTGTTGATGTTATACCATCCAATATCTGGTTCATTTTGTCTTTACAAAAGCAAGAGTTCAGCTGTGTTAGGAGCTTCAAATTTGTCTAAAGACAATAGATTTACAGTTTCATTTCTGGAAGCAAGATGAGCAAAACTACGTCCACAATGTGGCAATTTTCATAGGAGAAAATTTTTCTAGGAGAAAAAAGCTCCACAGAACCTTGAGGTTTAGAGAGCATCATTTTAGTGAAAGGCTCAGAGATCTCAAAATGATAAATTAAACCAAGAGAAGGTTAATACCAGTGACCAGTTTTAGAGATTTTTCTGTAGTCCAGGAAATTTTAAGTGTGTGTCTGCTTAGGAAAAGCAAAGAATTGTCAGAGAAAATGTCCTAGGAACTTTAACATGTTTCAGTTATATTTACATTTTTTTAAGCAGCCAAACATGCTTGAGAAAAAAAAAAAGTAAATAGTTTCTATTCATAATCCGCCCCCAGCTACAGAAAGGGGGAAAAAAGCCAACCAACACCTGTTTTTGAAAGGTCATCTGTCCATTCCATAATCAGGAAGTTCTGTAGTTGCATAATTTGATCTAATAATTAGAAAAACTTCATTGATTTTTCCACAGTAAATGTAATAACTTTGTTGGGATGAAGCATGAGGTACTCCAACCGTTTGTTCTTGGGAAGACTGTCACTCCTGCACCCGTGAAAATGTCTGAGCTTCTGTTGCATTTGCTGTTGAATGTTACAATCAGCTTAAATGCAACAGATTCTGTGGAGAAAGTCTTTTTTTATCCCTTTTTATCAGATTTACCTGCTAACCAGCTTTTCTGTAAGGCTCCTAGAGGAGAGAGAAGATGGAGACGGTGCTGAGAGAACAAGGGGAAGAGGTTCCAGTTGCTTCAGGGTATTTCTATCCGAATTTTAGAAGCAATTTCTTCACTTTGGGACCACTTGGACACTGGGATGAACTGCCTGGAGAAGCAGTGGAATCTTCCTGGCTGTAGATATTCAAGAACTTGGCTTGCCAGGGCCGTGGATAACCTCATCTAAGGCCTTGCTTTCAACACAAGGTTGGCCAAGACGATCTCCAGGGTCCTTTCCAGCTGAAACTTCTCTGTGATTTTGCAAATCTGTGTTGTTGGCCAAAGGTAACCCAGATCTGCAGCAGAGTCCTGGAAAGCTGTGCTGGCACATGTGGAGGCTGTCAGTGGGAATGTATTGTTCAGTAAATTCAATTTAGCGATGCGTTTAACAAGAGAGATCCCCCTCTATTAAGGATGTTAAATGTCAGGTCCTGGCTTGTTTGTGATTATCACAGCTGGCCAAAAGTCTTTAGACTGGATTCCTGTGCAGTGGAAAGCAGTGTTTCGTCAGAAGCTTTCTAGAACTTGAGTGCCCTGCAGAAGATGTGTCGCAGTGCCTTTCTATGAGTGAGCGCTGCCCAGCGCTACTGCAGGCTAGCTCAGTCCCTGTGACACTGCAGCAACGTCGGAGGTCGGGGCGGCAAGCCACGCAAGCCACCTCCTCCCAGTGGGGTCTTTTCCCCCACACAGCGACAGGCGGTAGATGTTGAACGCGACCACGGCAGCGAAAGGAAGGGCCGACTCTTCTGTGCGGGGTATAAGCTGGTTTATTGTAGGGGGAGCACGGAGCTCTGCACCTCTGCACCTGCTGCCCAGAAGAGCCCAGAGAGCAGCTGTGCAAGAGCTTATAAGGGAGGGTGTAAACAGGGGTGGCGACAACCGGTCAGCCAATTACATAAAAGATGGGCTCAACTGGGGGTGTAAACTTCGCGACAGGGAACCAATCACAAAATGGAGGGAGGGGATTTCCAGGGCCCCAGCCTATCACTTGACGCCCTCCCTGGAGCTTTCCAGAAGCCAGGGAAGGGTCCTGGAGTGATAGACAGGGCGCCCAAGGGGAGAGAGAGGGGATTGACAACTCGGGACAAGGGGAAAGGGATGATTGACATAAAACGAACAGAGATCTCTTAACTGTAAACAAGTTGAAACCATTACACAAGATGGGGGGGTACAAGGAACGAACCATTACGTAAAAATGTATTTAAACTCATATAAAACAAATAAAAACAATTGCACACCACCACAAAGATGGAGTATTTTGACTTTATCAGAATGACATGACAGTGTGAGAAGGAAGTTATTTTATGTTGCAGCTATTTAATAGCAGACAATGGCATATAAAGTCAAAGTAAAAAATGGAGTATTTAGATTTTTTCAAACCAGAACAGACTAAGTGACATCCAGGTACCACAAATAATTCTGCTTTTCAAATGTTTTATTTCCAGTTCAGGCTGAAGATGAGGTTTCCTTGACGAATACACTTTGAAGGATCAAAATTGTCCATATTGCTCAGACTGTCAACCAATATTTTGACAGGTTTTTTCCTGATGCTCCAACATTTGTCCCCTGGAACCAGAGGCTGTGAGCGAGGCCGGGGACCAGGATATTTTGGGATGGTTTGTGAGGGACCTGGCCCCGTTTCCCTTGCCCAGCACTGGGTGCTGGAACCACGTTGTTTTCCTTGAAATAGTGAACTACTGGGAAAGTTTTTCCAAAGTCCTCATTTCCAGGGAGCACTAATAATTCATTCTCTGTGGCAGGGGAGCAGCTCATCTCTTCTGCTGGGGCATCACAACTTTGAATTGCCTGAGAGGGTGCAGAAACAGGCCAGCAAACAGGAGCCCTGGTGTCACTGCTGTCTGAAGAAATCTATGGCCATTTGTACTGGAACCAAGGGGAAATACAATCTATGGGGGTAAAAAATCAATACTCCCAAGGACTGTTTTAAAGACATCTGAGAGAAGGTAGCCAAGGTGCAACATTTTGTCAAGACACGTTTCCCTGGCATGATATATAATTTATTCTAGGGTTTTTCAGCAGCGTGCAGGGCTTTCTATTCCAAAAGTTTGTTGGCACAGAGATGCACAAATTGCCTGCTGAATACTGCTGTTCTAAATCCAGTGAGTGAGGGATCTGCCATGGGAATGATGCTTTGGGTGTCCAGAGGAGCAGCCACACCCAGGGCTGGACAAATTGGTGTTATATCTTCTCATACAGTCGCAGAATTTCAAGGGACATGTGCCAAATCCTGAGTGCCAAAAGCACTTGAGAATAGTTTGCCACCACCACAAAAGCTCCTTGGGAAATCCTGGCCTGCAGTGAGAAAGCTGAAGCTTTTTTTTTTCACTAATAACAGCCCCCGTTCTTACAATTTTTCTGAAGTATATTTTAGTTATTTTCAGTAAGTTTCTTTTTTTAAAAAAGCATTTGCATTTTTCAGGTCAGAGAATTGAGAAAAAAACCCAAACATTTGGGTTTCTGCTGGGAATTGTAAGTAATGAAAATTTGCCTATGTATTTTTTCAAATTAGTATTTTCTCTCTCCTTTAAAATTTCCAAGACCCGTTCCCTGACAGCTGTTATAACAAATGGTGGGGCTTCTTCAGCTGATGTAATCCAAGGCTTTAGTCATGTCAGTGGAGTTGTAATATTTATTTATCAACTGGTCCATGAAATACAATCTGTTGATTTGTTCTTTAGAGTTAAGTAGCCCTTTTGTCTTATTTTTCACTAAAAATAATATATTTATTTCTAACTATTTATGCGTACTGGGTCTGTACAAGAAAGTTTGTAAAGAAATTAAGAAACATGTTTGCAGGTTTTTAAATCTGGAGACTAATGCTATATAAAGGTTCAGTAATCACATAATACACATAATCGTGACAGGGTTGTGAAAGAGACAATAAAAATGTTACTAAGCAGGTTAAAATGGTAAAATGGTAAAAGAAGGAAAAATGTTATTATTGTGAGTTAAAAGTAGGGGGATGCTTTGGGTTTTTTCCTCTTAGTGTCTGGCTGTGCTCTGCTTGCCCCTCATTTGACTTTTTGCTTCATTGTTGAAAACTACTCTGGATCCTCCTCTGGCTTAATATCTGGGAAACAACAGTTTATGTTCAGGATGCTTCCAGCGAGCCTTAAACTCACCCCAGAATTTCATGCCTGGCCTCTTTTGCATGGTCCTAAGCGTGAAGGATGTCACTTGGGTGCAGAGTCGGATCCTACAACCTCTGTTTCTGTGCCTGTGTCAGCTGGCTCCTCAGCCCCTGAGTGTGTGTGCTGAGCTCCCTTCGCTCCTGGTGCCGCAATAAAAAAAGAAGGAAAAATCTGCCGCAGTTTTCCTCCGGCTTCGTTTCGCTCCCTGCAGGCAGATGAGGAGGGAAGAGGCAGCAGCCCCTGGCTTTTCCTGGTGCCACATTTGTTGTCTGTGTTGCTGGAGCCTCTGGCACCTCCTGCCCTCCTCAGGGCACCCAGCACATCAGAAATTTGGAAAACACACATCCTCAAACACCCGTATTCTGCTGAGATTTCCTTGTAGCCTGACAGGACAGCCGCTGGCCCGTTAAATCGACTCCCTCTGTTTGACACACGGCAGATTTGTGGCTCTGGGGTGATGGAACCAAAAGGCAATTAAACACAATCAATCAGCTGGGCTGAAGGTTCCAGATCCTGCTCACGAAATCCTTTACAGACGTCATTAGAGCTGGGGCTTCGAGAGGCCTGGAGTGAAAACAAAGGAAAGAGGGTTGTTTTTCCAGGTTTTTTCCAGGGTGTTTTCAGCCTCCCAAAGATTCTAAAAAGGTTTTGAAAAAAAAAAATAAATTAAGAGCCAAGGGGAAGAGAAGTTTGTAGTAGTTTACTTTCGGTCCCAGGATAGAAGTAGGGGTGAAAGGAGCCTCAGATGACAAAGAGGCAAGTCACTAAATCTGTGTGGTTTCTGCAGTCTCAGTGTCTGCTTTTGCTCTGAGAGGCACAGCAGACATGAACAGCATGTTCCTTTTCGGGGGGAACATTCCCACTTCATTAATTAACAACAAAGATACGATGCAAACATGACAGAGTTGCTTGGTGGATTTGTAAACCCTTTCTTAAACATCTCTGGAGTTCTTGATTTCCACTGTGTTGCTATGTCCACCAGCTGACTTCCAGTAAACTACCATCAACCACAAACACCTTAATTTTGCTTTTTTATTTATTTATTTGTTCTTTCTAGCAACCTCAAAACAGCTGTGATATACAGGTAATGAAACAAAAAAAAAGTAAATTTTTAATTCTTCCACCCACTGTATGACTTTTAAGGAGAAATGTTTGGTATTCTTTGAGCTTGCACACATTAACAAATGTCAATAATTTTTTTTTACGTTACCACTACAAACATATGTAAATTACTATGTGCTCTTCAAATAATACAAAAAGAGATAGCCACTCAAGCATTGGTGCCTATGCTCCTGTGCAATTCATATATTGGGTTGATTCTTACAAAAAAGAAAAGAATAAATTCCTTTACACACTTGGGAAGTTGCAATGTCCTTCTTTACCCAGTGGAAAAAATCCTGACAGTTTTCTGAAAATTGGGGGGAAAAAATAAAGAATCAACTTCCACAAGAATAAGCAAACAAATTTATTTTTAAAAAATAGGTTTTTGTCCTTCTACTTGATCTATATGTTAGGTCACTTCATAAATCTTTTGGTGTTTCTGGCACCTAGTTCTGTGTTTGATAGTCAACAAAGCCCAGTTCCCATTTTTGTATATTTATTTTCCCTCTCAAACTTACCTTTTTCTGAACTACTTCCTCTGATTCTGCTATGGAGCCAGTACTCCAGACTCACCATTAAAAAAGGAACAAGGATCTCTCTCAGCGAATTCCATGGACATTTGATGCCATTAAAATTAGGCCTTTTGCTAGGAGCCATATGATTGATTTTCTTATGGTTCCAGGTAAAGAGCTGGAGAAGTTGTCTCCATCTGTAAATCCCCGCTTTATGTTCTCAGAGATGTGGGGAGGGTGCAGGGCTTGACTTCATGCACGCTGCTTTGAAAAAAACCCAGCAACATTCTCCTGGTGATGGAGTGGCCGCAGACATCTAGATTGTGATGGTTTTGTCATAACTGGTAGAAGTGCTGGATTCTCTGGAATCCTGTGGTAACCCTGTGAGATGGTGTGTGTTCACACGGTGACAGGTGATTTTCTGGCTGAGATCCAGTTCTCAGGGTCTTGGACCACGGGGTCCAACAGCTGCTGCTCCTGGTGCTCCATGCCCGGAGCAGTTTGCTGTCTCCAGAAGGGCTGCTGGGAGGCTTTGGAGAGAGGCCCTGCAACTCCAAATCCAGCTCCTTGACAGGATTGCTGCTTGTAAGATTTATCTTCTCCCTCTGAGCACCTTCTCTGCCTCTTGTTGCGGAACCACTCACCAGAGCTTCTCTGCCTACAGCAGCAGCACCAGGGGAGGAAGCAGCTCATGGGGGAAAGTGTGTTCTCCCTCATTTCCCTTTTTCCCCAAAAGGGAACCCCATCCTCGTGAAAGCTCCCCAAGACACATATGCCAGACCCACATCAGCACTACTGGCTTCAGCAGCAAGCAGCTCCTCATCCTGGTGTTACTGGTTCCCACTCCACCTCCTAAAAAATGCACCTCACTTTTACTTTAGAACAAAAAATCCTACTTCCAGGTGCTCTGCAAGATGATCTAAAGACAGCTACTGCATTGACCTGGACGTTGCAGGCACTCAGCTGGATTTTGGATTTGTTTTAAATTTTCCAATTGTTAATTTTATAATGTGTCCCTCAGGTCCCCTATTAATGGACAGCTTATGGAGGAGGTCTGGGTTACTGTTTACCACAGCCCTCAATACTTTGGCATCCCTTGAGTCAAATCGAGCTCTCAGGCCTCTGCTTGCCAAGTCAAATCCTTTTAGCATTTTTATAATCTCCAAACACACGTTTCTTCATCTCTTGGACTCCGTCTGTGCAGCTCAGTAAGCATTTGTTGTTTGAAATCAGATCATGATGAAATCGTTTAATAGTCGGTCTATGAAAATATTTTGTTTAAAAAACACTCAGAACTTAATTGGAATGAAAATACCAGCAGCTGGATTGTAGTTTGAAGTCAGAAGTCTGAGAAGCAGCTGGAACAGCAGGATTCAGAGCGACACTTCTAATTCTTCCCCTTCCTACAGGAACATTCCAAGGCTGCTCTGTTTCGGCAGGCAATGAAAAGGACCCACTCGTGTTCAGCCTTCTCTGACCGATATCATCTGCTGCTGCTACATCTGTCTCTTAGCTTTGCAGACAGAGCACAAAACCCCCCTGGTTTCCTTTTTTCCCAAAGCTTTGTGAAGGGTTCTGATGAGCTCCATGTACCACCACAGCATCCTTGTCATTACTGGCATGTCTGAGCAATGACTTGCTCTAGAAGAGAAATTTAACTTCCTCTCAGGTTCCCTAATGAGACTTAAAGAAGAATATGTGGTAAAGAAAGAATTTGGGTGACTTGTTCAATGGATGAGGGGTTATTCCTTCAATTGAATTGAGCCTGGCTCTGTGATTTGTGAGCTTGCCGGACAGTTTTTTTGTCCTTTATTTATATTTAGTTGGAGGAGTTGTTAAGATTCAAGTAGTTGGAAACCTTGGATATGCACAGTGATGTCCCTGCTATGAGTTCGTTGGCAAAATGCTGGAAGTTTTCAGGCCAGATCTCTGTCCAATTTCCATGAGATAAAATTCCTTCCATCACAAGAGTTAATTGATAAGGGTGGAATTAAGTGCCTGGAGTAATTGCCTTCTTGGGGTAGAAGTAATCTCCACACACAGCCCAGCAGCTTCTTGTTTGTATCAAAAAAGACTGGCTCTTCAATTTGCATTTTCTTTTAGATAAAGAAGATGAATGCATAAAAAATGTAGTTTTGACATTGAGGATCTAAGAGGTACATGCAAAATAACTCTAAATGAATGCAAACTTACTGTAGCTGCCTTTAGAGAAATTATTCCCACTGGATGTTTATTTCCAAATTGCACATATGACCAGCAGGATATCTGGATGCCAAAACCCATTTTTTTTTTTTAAGTTGCACATATAGTAATACAAACTTGGCACAGAATGCAGTGAGAATGTCAGCAACCTCAGAAGTCTAAAATGATCCAGTGGATGAAGCACCCTCCTCTGTCAGCAGCAATAGAGGAACTCCAGTGAGGACTTTTGGGGATTTAAAGGGGCATCCAAAGTTATTTAGCCATGACTGCTATCATGGCAGTATTGACAAGCTTTTTGATATGTGTTTGTTTTGGTTGGAATTTTTTATAACCTGGCATGCAAACTGAGATGAGGGGACATAAATAACAAAGTGTAGTTGCCAAAATCACTGGTTAAGGATATAAACCAGACTTCTAGCTTGAAGGTGTTGTCCTTAGTTTATCTCCTACTGAACAATCTCTTTATCCTAAGGTAATCAAAACCATGAGGATGAGGAGAGGGAGCAAGCATGCTTTAATGCAGAATTGGAATTATTATCTCCTGTTAACTCTCAGTGACTCCTGATCACATTGTAAAATACTTGTTAGAGTATAAAATGTGCTCCATTTGCATATTTTGCTTGTTCTTTCTCAGCAGTATTATTTCAGTGGCTATAGGTTTCAAGAATTTAACACAAAACTAATTTTATATCAGCAGGATGGGTCTGGGTTACCTGTCTGGGGCCACCTCC
The DNA here is from genome assembly GCF_015227805.2 of Hirundo rustica. Classification (NCBI taxonomy): domain Eukaryota; kingdom Metazoa; phylum Chordata; class Aves; order Passeriformes; family Hirundinidae; genus Hirundo; species Hirundo rustica. The sequence continues at coordinate 31,308,742 of NC_053457.1, read as the reverse complement.
ATGCTGATGCAGACAATGTTCAAGCCAAAACTGTTTCGAGGAGGAGAAAACAAATATAAGAAAATCACTTCTAACCATTGGCAACTAATTCTGGAGGGGTTTTTTGTTGTTGCTGTTTAATCCTCCTCCAAATTCTGCATTACAAAGCTGTTGTCCTTTCTGGACAACACTGTAGACAGCAGGAGTGTCTCACTGGTCTGGCAGTGAGAACTGGACACGGATTAGAAATGTGATGCAGACTAAACCTGGTGAATAGCCGCCAACATATTCCGTGAGTATTTTCTTGGGTTTGGAAATTAATTCACTTGGGCCTTTTTCTTCCTTCTTTGGACCTCACACCCCAAGAGCATTGCACTATTACCATCCCTGACCATGTATAAAAGCAACCATTAAAATAATTTGCACCAGCAGAAGCTGAATTTTGTATTTGCCACTTTTGTATTGCAGATATTTTCCCAACACTTCAAAAGGAAAGGAGAGAAAAGTGAGTGCAACACTTCTGTCTGATCACAGCAGTGACAACCAGGAAGGGAATAATGGTGCCAGTTTTGCCTTGGAAGTGCAGCAGGAGAATAATTTTGGGTGGAAAAAGAACAAGCATAGAAAACTTATTTGCTCCTGCCTTTTGCTGAAGATTGCATTTCATCCACAGAGTGGTTACACCAATCCTGAAATCAGGATGTGGTGCCAGAGGGGAGGCAGATCTCAGGTGGGGGAATGGGAGTAGAAAAGGGCACTTGGGGCTCTCCAGCAGGATTTTTGCTGTTCCTGGTGAAAGTTTTGGTTATTTTAGGTGATGTTTGTGTGTTTGTGTGCAGGCTGTGCTCAGGGCTTGTCCCCAGGCTGTCACACACAGGGTAAGTGTGGGTGTTGGTGTAAGGGAATGGGGCACAACAACCTGGTAGCAGTGGCTGGAAAATTTATCTGGGTAGACAGAGGTGGATCAGTGTCAGAGAAAATGGCTTCAGCTCAGAGAGTTTTGCAGCTCCATGAACAAATGATGAAAGAAGGGCAGTAAGGAAAGACAAGAAAAGTATTCCTGCTGTGGTTTTCCCAAGGAGAGCATCCAAACAGGTTCATGGAGTCTCTGCATTCAAGGAACTGAAACCTGTCAAACACTTTACTGTCTCTAACATTCAATTGAGAAATCAGGTTGTTCATTCAACTCCTAAATATGCACAAAACCCGACAGATAAACTTGAGTTTCTAGAAAAACTGACTGTCATGAGGCAGGAAGCTGAGATTCCCAACTGCAGCCTGGTAAATCAGTTTTCCTTTATCCTTCTGGAGAAGCCAGAACCCTGTATTGCTAGATTAGACTTACCTTTCAGATGAGAGTGATTTAAACCAAAATATTTTATCACACATATCCCAGAGCTCAGCACAAGCCGCCAATTGTGCTCTGCTGAAATTCATGTGAATGCCATCATTGTATTGATCAGTTGAGTGTCACTGCAGATGTTTGAGGGTTATGGATTCTTTCCTGCGATCATATTAAATCTTAAATTGGGTTTCTGAATTACCAAAGTAAATGAATAAAAGGGTATAAATGGATAACCAAGGAAGTTGCATCAGTTTACACAGCCTGAGGTTGTGAGCTGTACTTTATTTTGTGCCAGCTCTGTGTTCCTACATCATCAAGTTATTCCTGTGGTATCTGGTTGTGACATTTGGTTACAAAATAATTCTGTCATTAAAAAAAAGGAAGCAGTCTTCTAATATAAATCTATGTTTAGTGTTCAGGATTTTCATGTGCTGTTAGGATATCAAGTAAGAAGCAAACATTTTCTTCATGATTTTGAACATACTCTTGAGGATAATGGATTTAAAAATCCACTCTAACCTTTTGCTATTGGCACACAGCATGTGTCTGACCTCCTGACCTCACAGCTGTATTCAGGGAATTGTATACCTCAATGATTCCTTTTTATACAAACCTGTGTTTGGTTAATTTTAAAAATAATTATTCTGAGTTTTCATAGGAAGGAGAGACAGAGATGCATCAGCTTCCAGCCTACAAGAGACAGCTGCTAAAGCACCATGCTTAAAAACCTTATTTTTACCAAGATAAATGTTATTTATGACTTCCTCTCTTATCAATGTAAGAGTGGATAAATATTCCACTTTTGACTACAGTGTTGCTCTGCTGTTCTTTAAGAGTAGTACCCCACGAAACAGAGATAGAGTGGGTTTTCAGGCAGTGATACTGAGTCTCCAATGCTGTAGGGCTGAGAGGGTCAGATGAATTATTCTCAAATACAAGGAGATGTTTTATGCCTCAGTGGGGAATCAGATCAGCTGGCAGAGTTCCCTTTGCAGTGAGTGGGGTAAAATCACCTAATCACAGCAAGGGCTCTTTGAGTATCTTGTTCTACAGTCACAGGTCCAGACAATGGTTGCGCCCACAATTTTGCTTTCAGTTTTATAACGTTTAAGACTTCACCAATACAATTTCTGTCAGAGCACTGCAAAATGCTGTACTGGTGCAAGCACTGGGCAGTGAACAGTGATGTTGGGATGAACATGTGGAGGGTGTGAAAGCAAAAACCTTTGAAACTGGTTTGATTTTTGGCGGAAGGCTGATGTTGCCCACATCCTGATTGCCACACTCGACCTGCAAATGAAAATATAATTATTTCAGAACTCTGAAGAGAAAGATGTAGATGTATGTAGACAAGCACAAATGTAATTGAAGTACTACTGGTGGACATCTGGAAATAGATACATTTGTTTTGGAATTTGATGTCATAACAAAGCTTCTAAAAAGAGCTTTAAACCTTGGAAAGTAGAGCAATATTCTGAGTTTCACTTTTACCTACATCTCAAAGCCAGTGGTTTTGTGCTCAGCATTGCTTTAAATAAAGCAGGACCGATCTGTGTTTCCACTGTCAGCCTTTTCCTTCCTTTCTGATTTACAGAATGAAAGTTGCTGTTTCCATCTGTCATCCCTCTTTCTTTCTCCTGAGAACACAGAAGGACCTTAGCCTCATCCTCTCGGCAGCATCCAAGCAGGTCCTTGCTCCATCCCACTCAGAGCACTGCCCTTGCTCTGCAGCATCTTAGTGACCCCTCTGTCCACCTGACCTGCAAGGTCTGCTCTGATTTTCCAATTATCAGGGTGTTCACAGGTTATTCTAGAAGGGGAAACAGTCCAAGAAAAAAAAACCCAACATCCCCATTCATCTTCAACACTGCCACATGCTTGACGTGGTACTTCATACAGTACGGAGTAAAATGAGCCTGTACAAATGGTATGGGTGCAAAAATTAGCATTCCATGCTCGATAAATCATGCAAGGAATTTGGTATCTGTGTACTTAATCTAAATTTGTTAACACTGGCAAGATAAAGGTCATTTGGACTCCACGCCGACTCTTGAAACTGGGACGCTGTTCAGAAATTTGAGGTTTCTCCATCCAGCTGTGTACATGTGCCTTGTTATCTAATACTTTAATTGCTAACAAAACACCGGGTAGTGGAGAATATACTGGTCTGTGTCAATATTTAAGCAGGACTTTACTTATGGCTGAAGTTTATTCACCTTGGAGAGAGAAAATCTTTTGCCTCACTTGAATAGTTGGGCAAAGAAAAGGCAGGGTTTCAACTTGCTCCTGTGGTTTGTGCTGACTATAGGCAAAGAAAAATATGTCAGCTATTTCTGAAGCCTGCATTTTCAGATTTTTTTTTTTTTTTTTTTTTTTTTTTTTTTTTTTTTTTTTTTTTTTTTTTTTTTTTTTTTTTTTTTTTTTTGCTATTTCAGGAACTGTTGAGACCTCAGAAGTGTTTGAGACCTTTCTCCTTCCCCCTTCTAAATGGCTGAGGTGAAATAAGCTCTCTGGCTCGTTTCTGATGAATATTTGCCTAAATTCTTAAAATTCTTCCACAAAGGAGATTAGGAGTTGTAATTGTGTCTTCTCTCCTGTCCTTCTCATCACTCTTTGTAAAGCTGAGCTGTGGATGGGGATTCCTGCAGGCTTTCAGGAAAGGGCAGCTGAGAAGAGACAGGAGAACCTGCTGAGGTTTAGGTAGAGCAGCCACCACCACTGTCCACCTACACCCCATTCCCAGAGGCTTTTCCCCAAAGGCACTTTCCTTCAGGCTTCTAAAGCCTAAAAACTTGCTGTTTTCCATGTCCCAATGTCTGATTCTTGCTGTGGAGGAAGTTGAAACAAGGGACGCCACCATACTCACATAAAGCCATAAAAGTTTTGGAATGAGGATGAAGGAGGGAGTTATAGGCATGGATATTTTCTTATGCTAACTGGAGTTGTCCATGAGGAGAGGCAGCAATGCGGAGTTGTGAAGTCTCTGCCATGTGCAGAGGCTCAGTCTGGGTGATTTTTTAGGAATCTCTTTGCATGGCTAAAGGACCTGTTTGTTTTTCATACCTCACGTTCGCCAAGCCGTGGTAACATTAATAAACCAAGTCCTGAGGAAGTTCCATGCTTTGATCATTCCTTTACGCTTCCTGAAACCCTCTCCTGGGCTGATCCTGCTTCAAACTTCCCCTTCCATACTGAGAGCTTAATCCTTGCCTCTGCTTTTCCTCATCTCTATGCTACACTGGGACTTGAAATAAATATGTGGCAAAACGACCCCCCTGTTCCAAGGCACAGAGGGTGCATTCAGTCTTTGTCCCGTGAAGTAAGACAATGTTGTACCCAAATATAGCACAGCTTATGGCTGCTCTGTACATCACAGAACACTAGAAAATAGGAACCGAGGTACCCAACTGCTGGTTTTAATAGAAATCTCATTATTAGTGGAAGACCTGGCTTATGGCCATAAAAGTGGTGGGTTTGTTGGGTGTGGGTTTTTGGGGGGGGGCGGGGGTTGGTTTCTTTTTTCTCTAAGCAGAGGAAATGTGCAAAGAGCACACACACCATAAGTCAGAGCTGTGTGCAGATAATTGGAGAGAGGAAGAAGAGGCAGCAAGCTTTGAACAGAGAATCTTTTTTTGCACAGGAGATGTGCACATGGGCCATGCCTTCAAAAACCTCTGCCAGCTCTAGAGAGGATTCTCAAAGCCTGACTGAAAGCTCACACAATGTCTTGTACATCTGTGAGCAAACTCTGAGATAAGGTGTGCTGCCTTAGAAAGGCCATGGAATAGGGAAGAGGTGGTTGTGAGAGAAATTGAACTGGAAACAAGTTTCAAAGGATGTTCTTGCAAACAGACCAGGTATTTTGGAGAATTAGAACTGTGAAAGATGCATTGCAGCAAGACCAAGTGGGGTAAAATAGTAAGTGATTTGTGTTAGAAATGTTAGCAGCATTGCGTGGCAAAAGCTGATGGGCTGAAAAACATTTATATAGTATTGTAAAAAATAATTAGTTTAGCTTTTCACAAAATGGCATTGAGTTTTGCATCTCTTGTGTCTCACCTTTCTACAAGATCGATAATGGAATAAAATATTTAAAAACTCCTCTCAGTTGCCCCATCACTGTGGACCTGGGTTTTTCCAACAAGCTCTGACCAGGCTGCTCAGGGAATGGACTGGAACTTGTCCGTGTGTCCTGCAGTAGATGGGGTTCTGACTGTCCCTCCAGGGGAAAGGCTCAGAGCAGGGAGTCAGGAATCAAGGCTGATGTTGGTAGTGCATGAATATATAAAGAGTTGGTATGAGCTGCATTTAGCAAGCTAACCAACAGTTTTCAGGCTTGTTCTATGACAGTTTTGTCTTTCAAGGTAAATTTTGGACATTTTTCTTTTATGTTTTCAAGTGTGGCTCACATTCGCCAACCAGAATTTTCTTCCACTTCCTCTCTCTAATCCAGATTTTTCAGCAACTCAAAGCAATTCTTAATAATGCAAGTCCAACTCCAATCCCAGGACACTAGATTTAAATATTTAACTGCTTTATAGTAACTTCAGTTCTCATCCGGATATATACTTTCAGCAGGAGTGCTTATTGGAAGGACACTATTTATTTTGAAAGGTCACTACATTATGGCATGATGAGGATCTAAATTGTGAAGTGTTGAATTTAAAAGTAGCATTATCTGCTCTGACAATAAAAATTAAGTCTGCAGCTCACTACTGCTAAACCTGAATATATAAAACCTCTTGTCTGGCCTTCTCATCTCTAGTATTTTGCAAGGTGCTAGAACAGCTAAAATCTGGTATATTTTTAATTAAAACTCTGGGGTTTGGGCCTTTGGAGTTTATCTTTACAAGACCTTCTTTTTTTAATGAAGTCTGAAGTTCTCATATGATTACTCCAAACATTGATACTTTAAGAAAAAGGTACCAAATAATTTTTAGAATATGAGAGGTCATCCAAAAGGATGAAATTAGAAAGAACTAAATTATTTATGTCAAAGAAAGCTCAAACCCAGCCATGTTTAAATGCTGAGTTTTACAGAGATGTGTTTTCTTTAGGTTTTCCTGTTTAGAGTGGTAGATGCAAGATCTTTTATCATGTCAGTGATTTTTGGTTTTCTAGGAGTAGTGGAGTGTGGTGGCAAGAAAGATTCTTTCTACATTGCCCATGATGAATGTTTGGACACAAACCAGGTTTTGTAGCTAGGAAAAAGTGGTTTCCTTCTACTCCCAGTACTTTCCTTCCTGTATTCTCTGTGATACCTTGCTTCTCAAAGTCAGGTTTTGTCTCAGCCTAGCAGACCTTTGAAACACTGGTCATTAGAAATGTTGTTCCTTCTTAGGCACTTAAATGAATGTCATTTTAGATTTCCTATGCCATTAATTTTAAATATGCATTTTTGGGTCTTTTCCCCACTTTTGGGTATTGGCAGGCTCTAAAGGGCCACGTATCACACCATGGTAGTTGTTCTCAATCATTCTTGTGACAATATTATCCCTGTAACACGGCCAAAGCAGAGTCTGTGTGGATTATCTTGATTATCTGAATTGCATAGATATAAAATATAATATGTGCAATTAAAAGGCTTGTAACCAAATTATTTGAGTGCTTTTGTGTTCTCCCCTACTTTGTTCTTCTTTGTGGTTTGTATTTGTGAACTACCACTTTGAAAAAATAGAAAAAATCAAAACACGTGATCAATGTTTCAGTGCTGGTTTGGATTCTGATAGCACATAATGTAAATAAAAGAATCCATTTGGGAGCTTCCACCCTTTCCCACATTCTATTTAAACTCAGGGCAGCACAGTTGCTCTGGACCATGTGACTTAATTTTTCACATCTTCAGCCTGCTAATATATGTGATTAAAAAAAAAAAAAAAAAAAAAATCAATGGCTAACGAATTACTTTCGTGACTTCTATGTAGTTTCTTGTACTTGGTGTAACTCATGGATCCAGAGACCCTAAAACTCTGCAGGTATTACTGGCTTGATGATGCTTCAGGGGAAGTATTTCTGTAGTAATTTTAGAAATCTCTACATCTGTCATGACTGGATTTGCTGTTGTCACTAGGAAAATTCTGCATCAAGTGCAGTGCCAGCACTGACCTGGGGACAGCTTTGATCAAATCTCTACAGAGGTTAATTCTGCCAGATCCTTCAGAGTGGCAATCCTAGCACCATCCAAATTTTATATTGGGGAAAATACAATGTGTTGAACCCTCAGCCTTTCTGTTAGGGCTGGCATATTCACTGTAAAACTTACAAATACCCCTAAAGCCAAACCACCCTGATTGTCTGTGATGTCTTAGCAAGCAATTATTCAGCTGATGGCAAGTTATTCTACACAGCTTCATAGCAAAGTTCAGTTCCAGAACTTCTCTGTGGTACTTTCTTCTTCCCTTAAAAAACAAGCCCAAGATTTGAAGGCAGCCTTCATTGTTCTTTTCTAAGGCACTGCTCTTAATCTCTGTGTGTTACAAGCTGCTCTTAGGTAGTACATTCCGGATAACAGGATTTAAAACAAATGGTTTCTCTTGCAGAGACTATCACTTAGAGCTAAAATCATTCCAAACTCTGTGCTGCTCTGAGACTTTAATCAGCCACCTTTTGCAGTTAATTGCTATTTTGGCAGGCTGGGGAAAGGAAATGGAGATTTTTAATGATTTCGTTATCAACACAAGCCAAAAAGAATTTGATGAGACAAATAAAAAGGCCTTTTTCCTAACTCAAAGATGCTCTGCCTGCCAAGTGCCAGAAGCTTTTTTGCAAACATCAGAAGTGGCAGAGGATATTTTTGAGAAAATCTTGCTAGATCCCTCTATAATGAAAGATTTTATGCAACATAGGTAAGTTCCATTTGGAGAACGTCCTGCTTAGCACATCTCACCCCGGATCTTCCACCCCAGCGAGCCAGCTTCTTGGGAGGCTTTGTGGAGCTCTGGTGTGTACTGAAAAGTGACAAACCTGGGTAAATTCACCTCTCTGCCCATATCCTAGGTGGTATTTGCTCCAGCAGATGTGCACCAACAGCATTTCTGACCCTCCCCTCAGTGACCAACACCACAAACTCAGCGTTATCAGCAAGCTCTGTCCTCTCCTGATTCACCCAGCAGAGCTGACAGTCAGGAAAGTTTGTCATCAATATCCACTTCACTTTAAACTTACTGAAGCACTGGAAACCTCAGAAGCTGCTATTCCAGTTGCTCATAATGTGCTCTTTGTTTTGTGCTTGGCTTATCTTCGAGCACAATGCAATCTGAAGGAAGTACACCCACTCCCTGATGTTTTCCTTGGGAGCCAGAAGTGTGTGTGCAGCGTTTTTTGGGGCAGTGGTGAGTAAAAGTGGAGTGTGTGCCGTGAAAGGTGCGGGGGATGGTGGTGGTGGGATGCAGGAAATTGTGCTGGGCTTTAAAGGCTGCAGATCCAGGCCAAGAGCAGAGTTCTGACACTTTCTGCTTTAAAATTGTGCAGCCCAAGAGCTCAACCAGCAGATGCAGAGCCAGTGCAGCTTGATGGATGGTTTTCCAGGGCTGGTACACCTTGTGCTGTGAGCACACCCAGCCTGTGGAAAGTTCAGCAGCTAAACTGAAACTAACCATTGTTCAAATGCTTCTGAAATGAGAGAATCTTGTTTACTTTAACGGTTTCCCCTCCCGAGGGGCAGGCAGTGTTTTTCCAGCCTGAAATGCTTCTCCTCTCCTTAGCATTTCCAAAAGTGACAGTGTCCCTGGATCCTTACATAACTAATTCTGGTCTATTTGCAAATGATTTGATTTTTTAATTTTTTTTTTTTTTTTTAATAATAAGTCTGTGTGAAAAGTCCTAGATTTTATTTTAGCTCATGATAAATTCGTCAATGTGGAAAGTTTAACTTTACACATGGCTGCCTTGGGAGGTTACCTGGATAGTCCAGATCTAGTGTGCATGTATAATACATATATATATATTTAATATATATATATATATAAAAATATTTATATACATCTATTTCTATTTCTATTTCTATTTCTATTTCTATTTCTATTTCTATTTCTATTTCTATTTCTATTTATATTTATATTTATATTTATATTTATATTTATATTTATATTTATATTAGGAGTAGGTAGGACATAAGAGCACAATACAGTGTTCAAGGATTCTGAACCTGCAGAAAGGATCATAATCCATATTTGCTACCCACTCCTGTTTATGGGCAATGATATTGCAGCTAAAATCCTGATGTGGGTGTGGATCTAATCTCACATATGTCCCCTCTAATGGCTCAGCTGGGAGAGAAGGGCAGTCCACTGCTCTGTTACTTACTAGAGATGTTCCTTATTTGAGGTAGTGAATTTTGATCTGAACATCTCCCTGCTCTCCAAAGCTCTGTGGGATTTTCTGCCCCTGCACACTCAGCCTCTACTGGGTTTTGCCAAATGACTTTTCATTTTCTACTGCATTCTGAATACAGTTCCAAGGAATCAAATAAAAGATTATAAAAAATGACTGAATTCAAAATAAAATCATGTGTCCCTCTGCTTCTTCTTTTTATTTGTTTTTCCCCCTAAAAATACTAAGACAAAACCATATACAGAGACCAGGTATCAGCCTCATTTTAGAGCTCCTTTAAATTTCACAAGGACTCAACCTTAAGTGGTGAAACTGAAAAGTTTTTTGGGATTTGGTTCAGAGTGACAGGTAAATACCATTGGAGTCTTTATTTGCAAGGTGCTAAAAATTCATTTTAAAAGCTGGTCTTGGAAAAGATCTGATTTAACAGAAAAATATTAGGGATTTTTTCTCTGAATAAAAATCAGACCTTGATTTAGATTTAAATTGTATCTCTGGGTTTTTAATATAAAATGTTTTTTGTGGATCATTGCTGATATCTTGCTCTACCTTGAGCAAAGCAAATTAGAGACCAGGCTGGTTTCCTTTTAAATAAATAAACATTGCTGTTTCATTGATGGTTCCTAACAGAAGAGGTCAGCCCCATTGTTTCTGAAACAGCAGTATATTAATCTGAAACATAAATTATTAGTATCAACTAAAACCCATGGTGTAGTCAAGCATTTGTCACTATGAATGAAAAAATAAACAAGTTATTTCCCCAAGACCTCGGTGCTATTCAGAGAGGAATGAAAATGTCATTGAATAAAATAATCAGCTTGAATACTTTTGATTGTTCTGTGATTATTTGAGAGATTATATCTTATTGAAAGATTTACAGAAAATACTTAACCTTTAAAAATGCTTCAAATTAGAGGTTAATCATTAAATAATGTAATTTCAATCCCACTTTTATGCCATCTTAATGTTTGTAATTTTTTCTAACTAAAAAAATCTTACTGAAATAAAAAAGTTGGACTTCCTTGCATTTGTAGTGTCTCATACTGCTTCATCCTTTCTGGAAAGAGAAAGGAAAAAGAGAAGGGAGAGGAAAAAACCTGAAACTGGAGAAAGGAGATTTTTCAGTTTTCAGAACCCGAGATGAAATATTTTGCACTGAATTGGAAGCATTTTATTCAGTGAAACACCTGTTCCTATAAAAGTGGTGGTTACATTTCCTTTGAGGCTGTCTTCTACTTAAGTAACTACCAAACCAATGACTTTTCATACATTAATTTTCATGGACTAAGTGACTCTTGTATATGTATGTGTATAATTTCCATGATTAAATCTCAGACTGGTGAAGGCAATGCACTTAAAATGGTATCTCCTCTGCAGCACCTCGGTGCATCAGGGCTTGGCCTGGGGCTTCATTTTTCAGGCAGTTTCACAAGCACAAACGAGCTGGCCTGAAGTTTATAAACAGCTTTAAGTAGCAGCTCCGTGCTTTGCGAGAGCAGCATCCATCACTGCTGCGTCGGGGATGCAGGAGGGAGCTTTGTCTCATCTCCTCTCTCTCTGCCCAGTCATGTGCTCTCATACCTAGACAGTTGGCTCATAAAAAAAAAAAAAAAAAAAAAAAAAAAAAAAAAAAAAAAAAAAAAAAAAAAAAAAAAAAAAAGAGAGATGCTGTTTTTTAAGACTTGGATTTATAGCTCAGTGTTGTAATCAGGCATCACAGATTCTTTCACAAGAACCGTAAAAAAACTTCCTCATGAGAAGGAGAGAGGGAAAAAAAAGAAGAAGAAAAGGGCGGGTGTGCTGTCCCCTGTTAAACAATTGTGAAGTTCTAGGTTAGCGCAGGCTTGAGGGGAAAAAGGGGACGTGGCAGTAAATCATCTGTGCAGCTCTCAGCCGTAAAGTTTCTTGAGCAGTCAAAACTGCCAGGGCTTGTTTGGATGACTTATTCCTAGGCAGGGGGGGATGGAAGAAAGTTTATAATACAGCTGCAAACTTCTGCTGTCTCTGGTGTCACTGCTGTTTACATTACGTGATAATGTGCTACAGAAACCTCCCTCTATTTCGGAGGTGACGTTTTCCTCCCTGACCTTTTCTGAGGTCGTTTCCCGCGGCCAGTGGAGCAGGAATCCGGGATTGCCTTGGCCCTGGTGCTCCTGGGCCGGGCTTTGCAGGGAGGGTTTGGTGAGGCCAGGTCAGCCTGGAGCTCAGGAGGGTCTGGCTGGGCTTTGGGTCAGGCCCTGGAGTGCCCTGGGGCCTCTCCTGGGGTGACTTTGTGATGCTTGGATCCCCAAATGCCGGTTCTGTTTACGATGTTTATTAAGTTCTGAATTTTTCGACTGGTTCTGAGAGCGAAGGGGGAAAGAAGAAGGACAGAGTTTGTTGTCAGAAACTGCTCTCCCTCCTCCCCATTCCGCTCCTGGACTGTGCTGTATGCAGAGTGGACAGAGATCTCCTTTGCTTTTAGTTAGTTTTTGGCTAGCTGCGGCAGAGAAATTCCCTAGGTTGTTTTTTCCCCTTTCTTCTTAGAACAATTTAAAGTTGTCCTAGACTGAAAAACCCAGAGAGACACCCAGGGCTCACAGCTGAGGCCCACCAGGACCTGGACCTTGGCATTTTCCAGCGCTGGAGGGACGGATAAGAGACCAGGAAAGCAAAACCACAACCCACGGCAAGGACTTTCTCAATTTCACCATCTCCCTTCAGAACAGCAAGAGGTTTTCTTGTTTCATATCATTCATTCTTTATGCTTGTGGACACTTTGTTTGTTAAATAAATAATTTTTTCCACTTTTCTCTAAGGAGATTATTTTTTTTTCTCCCTGACCAATTGAAAGAAGGGCTGTTTAAATTTGCCTCCCAGAGAAACCCCATTTGGAGGTTTTCTCCCAGATTTTACCCTAAACCAAGACAGTCCCTCATCCAGATTTGTGACAGATTGAGTGGCAGGAACATGTTGAGGTTGGAAGGGAGATGATTGCCCCTTGGCTTGGCTGGCTGCTAACTCTTGGGTAATTCACCTGCTGCCAGGACTGTGTTAAATCATCAGATCCTCACCTTTAAGCTCAGAGTAAAGTGTTCATTGCCCATCTTGATCATCAACATTTGGAATCATAACATCAGGGAGTGTTTTGGGTTGGAAGAGACCCTCAAAATTATCTTGTTGCCACCCCCTGCCATGGCAGGGACATCTTCCACTGTCCCAGGCTGCTCCAAGCCCCAATGTCCAACCTGGCCTTGGGCACTGCCAGGGATCCAGGGGCAGCCACAGCTGCTCTGGACACCCTGTGCCAGGGCCTCAACACCCTCCAGGGACCAATTCCTGCCCAAAATCCCATCCATCCCTGCCCTCTGGCAGCCTAAAGCCATCCCACCTCGTCCTGTCACTACACACCCTTGTCAAAAGTCCCCCTCCAGCTTAAAGAACTTCATCACTGTACTTGTACTCTGAATTTTAGTCACTGCAAGCTGTGTGCAGTAGTTGGCGAGACCATTTTCAGTAGGAAGCAGTTCTTCTGTTTGACAGCACAGGGATTTATCCGAGTTATCTGACTTTTTCTGATTTTTTTTCTGGTTTATCTGATTTTTCTGATTTGTCTGGCAGGAGCTGGTGCCTGGTACCTGCCTGTGTCCCAGCAGTGTGCAGCTGGCAGACAGTCACTGCCTGGGTGAGGGGAGCAAATGCTGAGGCACTGAGGGAAAACCACTCCTGCAGAGCAGCAGAACTTGCCTGGAAGGATGTTCTATAGGTGCAGCAAGTCAACGGGAATGTTAGGGGAGGATAAAGATATTTGAAATTTGTGTCTTAGACAAACAGTTCGAACACTGGGGAGAATAGTTCTAGAACTGGCTCCTAAAATGTGGTTTTCTGGGTGAAATGGAGGAAACTAGGCCTGAATCAGGACTGTATTCCTCTTTCTCCTCACTTTTTCATTGTGCACTGTAACAAGAAAGACATCCAGTATCCCGAGACCTCTGACTAACGTTTGAGATGAGCATCTTTTAAATTAAACAGAACTCAGCCTGACCTGTCTCTGTCTTAAATTTCTTACTCATATGAAATGTACCCTTTAAACAATCTTAGACCCGTGGTTCCCCCTTCTCCCCTTAATCTCAGGTATGATTAGTGCTTAATTGACCTTGAAAAGCACCTCTATTTATAATGGCCACAGGTTTCTCCTGCTTAGATATGATCTCCAAAATTCTGTTTTCTCTTGAAACGAAACCCCAAATAGTGGGACACATACTTGGTTATTACGTCCATATATATGCCACATTTTAAATTTTTTTTTCCAGAACCGCAGCCTTTGGTGAATGATTTAATCCATATAACTTCTTGCAAACCCCAGACAATGGGCTGCTTTGTTGTGAGCAGCGCTGATAACGTGGCATCTCTTACACAGATACACCGGGGTATCAGGTGCCAAGGGGCTCTTTCCATGGAGGAGGACATCTGAATCCAGGACATTTATTCTACATCTGAGGAGGTGCAGTGAGAGCAAGAGATAGGACTCTCCTCCCCACTACATTGTGCTGCACAAAACCCCCTCAGAATCCCTCAAAACTTCGAACAAAACTGGTTATCTGTCCTGTGTTATTTATTGAAAAACAGGGATAAAAGTACCGGAGACCCAGTGCTTTAAGAAAATCAACCCAAGCAGACAAAGACCCAAACTGTGACTGCAGCATCATTTCTTGTATTGAATCAAACCTTGTGGGTCAGACCGCAGACCAAAACTGCGCCAGCTGCGCCTGAGCCTCTCCTTACCGAGCACAGGTTTTCAAGGAGCAATCTCCAGATCCCACAGCTTTTCCCAGACCTTCCTGACTCCACTCGGACTAGGAGATGAGAGGGGTGAAGCTCTCAGAGCTGGTAGATGATCCTGAGGGATGAGATAAACAGTCATTACCTTTGCTAATGATGGTGCATCCCTGTGATGTGCTAATCACGGAGCAGCAGTGCCCTCACCGAGCTGCCTAATTAAATTTCCTAGGAATAGATTACTGTGGGATTACTGGTTTTCTCCACGATGGGCTCGGGTCTAATACTAAAAGCCAAAGTTCAGATATATTTGCATTGCTGATGTGGCTGGGACTTATTTCCCTTTTATTAACGATAACGTTACCGTAATGGCTGGAAGTTCTGGTGGAGGCTGGGGCTGCACCACTCTCAGGGGTGGGAAAAAGGCAGGAAAAGTTCACCAAGCCCAGTGATAAAAGGTGCTTGTGTCAAATCTGGAGAGAGCAGTAACCATTTCCAGGGCCTCTGTCCAGTCACTCAACCAGAACACAAGTGTATTGTTTATTATTTTGTGTAATGCACAAGTTTTACCATACAATCCCTGCTCACTCGGATTATGTCATCTTCAGCTATGTCAATTTTCTAATAATTAGTATTCCCAGGGCTGGGTACCATCTGTTTTCCACAGTTCCTATCACCTGAATATCTAAGGGCAGATTTAAAATATTAAAAAAAAAAGCTCCAATGGGACATAAATGCCTACAAAACAGGGATTTCATGCTCACCTTACTATCAGCACATTCAAAGTGGTTTCTTTGATTCCTCTTCTGCCCCCAGAGTCTTTCCAAACATAGCCAGTGTACTACTCTCCTTTTCTCCCTGGCCAAATCCTGGAAGGTGACTTAATGTGTGGAGACTCCCCCTCAATCACTGTGTTTTAGCCTTCAGTACATGACTCAGTGGATAAATATTCAAAAACAGGGCAATTTCTCAGTGCTGTTCCACTAAGCAAGTTAAGGAGGGTGACAAGGCCAGTGAAGTTTTGGTTTCAGATGATCAGCGTGGAATGTGGCCGTGCAAAATTAAAGTGGTGAAAAAAATCACTGGCTGCACAACATACCCAAACTTGATTAAAATGTATTCCCAAATTAGAATAATTTGGATTCTCCGTAAGTGAAAGCTGTTTCAGAAGTGTCCTCTATTTTTAGATCATTACCGCTATTTCAGAATGTTCTAATATTGCATGATTTAAGTCCTTGCAGCGATTACACTGCTGGGCAAAAATTGCATGGAAAAATGAGGCAATTTAAAATGTGTCATTTGATAAAAATGAGTGGAGAAAATAGAAAATATTCACCCACACAGAGTATCTTGTCAAAGGACAGCTAAGCAAGAAACCTGCAGAGGTTAAAGGAAACTAAAAGTCAATTAATGGCTGCAGTAAATTGAAAGGTGAAATAATGGTTAAGAAGTGAGAAATACAATCAGTAAGACAGTGAGAGAAACATGATGGAAAGCTGTGCAGAATAAAACCTCTTCACTCTCTTCCAATCCTAGAGCCCCTGTACTTGATGGGGTGCTCTCATTATCAATTTTCATCTTCTAAATACTCCTCATAATGATAATTGTCGGGTTTAGGTTTTTTAAACTGTTGGGTAAAATATTTCAAGAATAATTCTATGGATCCCTCTAATATTTGGTAATATTTTAAACAAGAGTAGCTCAGTATTGGAAACCTCATGTCTGAAATCTCAGTGTCTTCACCATTGGAAACAATGCTGTGAAGACTCAGTTTTGTATCCTAAATTTAGTGATAACTTTTAATACTCCATTGGCTGGGTGTTTCCATAGTAAGTTTGTGTATAGGTATTTGCATTCTAATTTATATGGTGAGGAAAAAGTGTGTGTTTTTTTTTTTTTTTTTTAATGGCTGATTGCTGATACTTGAGGTATGTGAAGCATTTTTTTTTTTTTCGATGTTGTTTTTAAATAATGCCATAATTATTTACACATAAATTACTGATAAGGCCCAGGATTTTATTTTCACTGCTCACTGAAAAATGTAAAAAATGTGAATCTGATTTTTAGGGCTACCCACACTATCTAGCAAGAGACTAAAAAAACCCACAACTCCTCTCCTTTCTTCCCCAAACACATATGAGAGCCAGGCCGAGGATGCTGTGTACAGAGAAATGGACAGATGGGTGCATATCTGCGCTGTACATCCCAGACCCTGAGTCCTACTGGGGCTTAAATAATTTTTATTTCCATGGTTCATAAAAAATAAAGTCAAAACAATGATATCAGCTTAAAGAGAGGTTAAACTTTTGATATTACTGAACTGTGCAGAAGGCCCCTCTGCAAGTAACTAAATTCTCCATATGGGATATAGCTGAGACAGAATGAATCCTACAAGCCTCAGAAAGAATAGGGCAGGGGTTTTTGAAGGGCATCTGCTCCTGAGCACATGATGCTCTCTGTCTGAAGATGAGCTCTGAGCTGCAGGAGGTGTGTTTGAAATGCTCCACCTGAGCTGGTTTGCTCCTTTAAGAAGAAAACCCCGAGCTCTGAGGGAATCCGAGCCCTGATGCAGAGTACAAAGGTTGGGAAAGCTTCGGTGTCGTCATTTTTGTTTCTGTGCCCGAAGACTGTACCCAATAAATCAGAAACTTTTTGCCTGTTGCACTCAATGCTCTGGACTGAGACTCTTCAGCTCAGGTTGCAGACAGAAACACTCACCGTGGGGCTGCTCAGACTCGAGATCATGGCTTGCACTTGTGATGGAACGATGGATCTTATACTCACTGGACACAGAATTTACTCAGTAGTTGTTAATTACTGCAATTAGTGTTTATAATCTGAGTTTCTTGATTTATGTATTCTGATTTCTTTATAGCTTTGTTACTCCCTGAGCCATCTCAGTGCCTTCAGCAGGTATAGTCAGGAGACAAAGTACTATTTTTTAAGGGTGTTTCATGGACAGAGCCATTTCTTGAGTATGGGGGCTGTGATTTAAAATGGTCAGTTGTTAGATATTTCTCATGGCAGGGACTGCAGTTACCACAGAAATAAATTCTCCCTCTCCACAAGTCTGTCAGTGATAAATAAACACAAATTACGAGCAACACACTTCACAGGGCGTTTTATTTTTGTGAAACAGCCATGAGGACAGAGCAGTCCTTCGGTGCAGCTGCACATTTTTGGGTTTTTGTGTTTTATCTGTTGCTGGTTGCTTTCCCAAGTCATACCTCTAAAATAAAATGAGGTCTAATGTTGTCCAAGAGGTGGAGAACACCCGATGTGCAGCGGGCTGTTGTTTTCTGGAGATGGGTAACACCCGACTTGCTGCTGCTGTAGATTTGCTGCTACACACCCTCCTGTCAGTGGGAGTGACCTCCTCCAGGGGTTTCTCTGCAGATCTGTGAATAATCCAGGGATCCTGTGCAAATCCTCGCACCTTGCCCGGCTGGGACTGCAGCAGCACCAGCACAGCGCCTCGCTGACAGATTCTGCTCTGCTGATGCCAGGAGATCACACCTATTTCTAGCTCCCAACCAGAGATTATTGAGGCTGAAAGAAACATTTGCTCGATTTCTGCTTTTCTCGGATTGTTTTCTCTTGGAGGACAATTTCCTAAACAATCTTGCTGCTCTTAATGAGCAAAGCCCGGAGTGTTTATTGTAACCTGCTTTGAACTGCTGGCGGCTCCAGAGGAGGGAGGGCTTTGAACAGAGCCTGTCTTGTGCCAAAAAGTGAGCTCTGGGCAGAGCAGGGCCGAGGTACAGGAGCAGGGCAGCGTTAATAAAAACACTGCAAATGAAACGTTAGCGCGGGGTGGTGAAAGAGCTCAATTTTATTTTGTTTTCACACATTAGGTTTTGCTTAAAGCAGACAAGTACCAGGGAGAGCGTTCTGAAAAGAGGCTTTGTATAGGAGCTGGGGCTCTATCCATCAGATTTGTCATTTCAGGAATGCAGCCAGATGTATTGACTTACTAGCAATTGCATTGGTGCCATCTGGCCTGCTGGAGGCTGTATTAAAGATGGAAAAAACTGAACAGAAAGAAATGAAACTTGTTCATCACGCCATTACCCTAGCTGCTTATTTAAAGAGGGGAAAAAATGTAACTTCTTGGCAGGGGGTGTGCTGTTTGGAAATAAAATAGGAGGTCTTAAGGACCACAAGTCTCAGAACCGAGCACTGATGTTTATACGCAGACTTGAAAGCTGTTGTCATTTTGTGTAATTTTTGTTTGTTTGTTTGTTTTTGTTTTGTTTTGTTTTGTTTTGTTTTATGGAAAAATGCATTCAAATCCTACTGTTCCCAGTCATGGAGCAAAATATTCCCAGAGGCTCCTGCTTGGTGCACTGCAGCCTTTCTCCTGGCTCACTCTCTGTCCTCCCCATACCAGTTTAGGTCTCTGATTGCCTCCTCCTCTCAGGAACATTGCCTCCTCCTCTCAGGAACAGAACTTCTAAGTGCTGTGCTTCCTATTGCTGTCCCAAGAATGCCTGCACAGATTTTGGATAATTTCTTTTCAGACTTATCAGCATCACTGAGAAGAACTGCTATTCCTAGTACAGCAATAGTACTAATACATTCCTTAATACCAAAACTCCTAAATGTACTTAATTTAATTAATAAACCAAATAAATCCATGTTCCAAGTGTTTCCTTGCATTTCGTGCAACAAAGTTTTTTTCTTAATATTTTTAGGATCAGGGCTGGTGTAAATATTTCTTGACACTATAGAACTTTTTCGGTATAGAAATTTATTCTGGCTGCAGGGTAGGAAATGTTCACCAGCCTTACTGGGGTATAATTTTGAAGATGTCTTTTATTCCTTTTTAGTTCTGCAATTAGTCTTCCTGAATCAGTGCCATCTTCTTGGGAAATTATTCCATTCATTTCACAGAATAAAACTATGGGTCTGAACCGCCTCCCACCAGAGCTAGTGGAATTTGGACTGACTCCTATAAGAGCCCAGGGAACAATTCCTAGGTATTTTCAACCTTCAGCCTTTGCTGAAGGACAGAAGAAAAGTTTAATTACTGAGAAGAAGTTATACGTAGTTTTATATATAGTTTTCAGTACTCTCTCATGGACACACTAGTTCATTTAATGTCCCAATAAAAGTTGTTTACAACTGCTGACAAAGATGATGAAACCAAGAACCAGAGTGGTTTTTTTTAAAGAAATGTTTTTCAGTTCTGCTCTCTTCTCTTCACTTCTTTTGTTTTTGCCATTTAAGATAGAAAGTTCTTGAGGGCAGGGAAGTGGAACTTGGTAAAATGCTGAACTACTTGTGGCTGAAGTCAGTGTTTTAGCACTCCCAAATACATGTGTTAGAAGAATACATGATAGTTTTAGGATTTCTACAACCATGAAACCTTCACTGTAGCACTGCCAGGGTCTTCACTGTGGGTTGTTTTTTTTTTTTTTTTTTCCAACAAGATGAGAAAAACTGGCACCAATACTGGAAAAGTCAACAGTGACTAAATACCCTTAAAAGAAGATGTAATGTTCTTACTCATACCAAGTCATGGAGCTGTGTGAAAAAAGATCCCTTTTAGCCCTCATTAAAGGTCAGGATAAAGATTTCTGTCCAATCCAGTGAAATCAGGTTTGTTCCTTCTGAGGGAACAGGGAGCAGCATCCCCTGGGCAGGAGCATGAGCACAGAGCCCTCATGTAGCCCTGAGATCCTTTAAGGGTGCTCCTAAATAGGACTGGACTGAAACATCCCCAGTGCCTGGACCAACTCAAGTGAGCTCCATCCGAGTTTGGGAGCGCCTGTGACATCTGTGACAGCCCCTGTTTGTCTTTTGTGCTGATTACACCCTGTCATCCTGCATCAGGACAGAACAGAGCCCATAGAGGGATTTGGGATTGCCCTGAGCAGCTGCTGCTTCTGAATGTCTGCTGAGGAACACGGAGAGGGTTTGTTGCCACTTAGCTTTAATAATTTGCTATGTGTTCTGAAAATTATTTTAAACAATGCTGAGAGTTTTTTCCCCCCGTCCCCAAAAAAATCAGTATCTCTGGTAGCAATATCCGGATTACTCCCCTCGAGGATTAATTAAAGGACTTAATCTCTGTGCCTTTTATTTTGTAAATTCGGAATGTTGACATTATTATTGTTAGCAGTAATCTCCTGATCCCAAGCAGGAAGGAGGGAGGGCTCGAGCATATGACACATGGGACAAAGTGCTCCTCCGGCCAGGAACCGCACACTGAGCGGAGCAGCGAGGGGACGCAACGTTCTGGGAAAGGGAAAACATTGCCATTGCTCTGCAGGGAGCCTCTGCCCATGCACAGGCTGCCACCAGGCACTGGCAGCCCTGCCAGGAACAGAAACACTCCCAAAACCAGTGGTTAAGTTTTGAGGGAAGGAGGGCAGAGCGCGAGCTTGGAAGTTTAAAGAAAAAAAAAATTGGAAGGGTGGCAGGAGGAGCTGTCAGATTTACCTTGTGGAAGAGGTTGCAAGGCTTCTTACTTCTGTTAAGAAGAATAAACAAATTAACAGGCAATGCTAAATAAATACAAGTAAGTAAATATGTTGCTGAGAACAGTGTAAAGTGTTGAATCTTCCACCATTGTTATCATTCACGTATTTTATATGTTATATGCCTGCACAAATGGAAACACTTTGGTGGATTTTAGCAGTATAGCATCCATAATATATAGTAAGAGCGGTAAAAAGTGTGAGAGAAGGCAGGAAAACTTTTATTCCTTACTGTCTGGAGTGGTTTATTGTTTGACTTGTGTTTTAGTGCACTTTTAACACCCAGCAATGGAGGGTGAGAGCTGCTGGGGCTCAGAAGGCACAGATTCCCCCTTATCTGGTGAGTTAAGGTGGGATTTTAACCTGGGCTTGGAAAAATTTATTGCACACCAGAAAATTTAAGGGAAGACCATGTGGAAAAATCCCTTTAAACAGATCTAGAAAACCTGGAGCAGCACATGTCCATATGTAAATATTTAAATGAAACATGGGGTTTTAGTAGCCTTGGACCACTCCAAAACCAGTGGAAATTTTCTCCGTGCATATGAGAGCAGCTTTTTGTCAGTCTGCTTTTTATTAACATAAACAGGCTAGTGGGAGTGACATAGGTAGTGACAAAAGGTGTATTTATGGTAAATAATTGACTGACAAAGGGGAGAACTGTGCAAGGGACAACTTTCATGTGCACATTTTTGGTGATGCATGACCTACCCTTACTCCACAGGTCTTTTTTCATCTCTCCATGAAAGAAACATGTTTTAACCAAGCTCACGTAGACTTGATAGCTCTATCTTTGTAGGCTTTTCTGCAGTACTCCCCAGTGGCTGATAATAATATGTACTCAACCACCTTTAGGCCAATGTTGGGTCAAATTGGAAAAAATATAGGAGCTTCCAAAACTTAAAACCCCAGCAAAGGTGACAAGAGAAAGAAGAAAGTGTAAGTCCAGGCAAAACCCTAGAGGTGGCTGACAGGTTTAGCGGCAATCTGAGGGGGATTGAATGCCTCGTTCAAAGAGGGTCTCCACACAGACTTGCTGACAGCCTGAACCATTTCTGCTTTTCTGGCTGGGAGTCTGCACTTTCAGGGAGAATCCTGCTGCCTGTGGAGGTGTGTTCAAGTCATAAATTTTAAACCATTGTATAGGGGAAGATAAGAAAAAACTCAGCTGGTTTATTCCTGAAACTCCCCTGGAGGTGAATCCCATGGGGTCAGTGAGGAGAAGGTCCTGGTGTTGCTCTGCTTCAGGTGAAAATTCCACCATGGCTTCAGCTCACCAAGACTTTGTTCCTTCCACCTGGGGGAATGAAGATTATCCTTTGACAATATTTCTTTTTTGAGTCCAGATTTCCAAGATGAAACATTCACTTTGTGTATCAGGATTAAAATTAATGATCCACAATTTAATGAGAAATTGATCTAAGGTCTGTCACTCCTGCCAAAACCAGGGTCTGATAAAGGAAAGGGCTGCTGATATCTTTGTCCTTGATGAAGTTCAAGTTTCAATGCTATTAAGTGGTTTATTTTGCTTAGGTAATGAACTGAATTTATTTTTTTAATGACGTTGTTGCTTCTTTTGTTTTTTTCCAATTACCTGACCACTCTGCTATGTGCATCTAATGCACACTGACAGCAGTACTTTGAATTTCAGGAAATCGAGTTTCTCTTATTCTTATGCTGTTCTTTTCCCCCACTCCATAATGCCTGCATTTAGCACAAAGGCAACCTGGATTTTGCAATTAAAAGGAAGGTAATTTGATGATGCACACACAGGGCAGTGGGGCACGTGTGTGTGCACATAAACACCAGAGTATCACATGGAAGCCCTTAATGAAACCCTTATGATATGAATAATGCTCAGGTTACAAATGCTACAGCTTATCTGGTACGTGTGGCAGGTGATAATAACGCTGCAATTCAGTCAGGGTAGGAAAGCAATTTTAGTAAACATAATACCTGAAAGCAATTTTCAAATTATTCCCTGATTTCTAACGCATAATAATCCCCAAAACAGTTGGGTTATTTTTCAGATCCCATTTCCAGTTTGTGTTGGTGGATTTTAACCATTAGTGCCACGTTGCTTGCCACCTCAAACCCCTCAGTTTCAGCAGCTGATACTTTAGAGGGTTGCAGTGACAAGGTTCTCATTTTCTGAGAAAACTCTCAAGCAGAATGCTCCTTACACTGGAAACAGAAACACGACATGGAAAAGAGGGATAGGTCAATTATGGCACAGATTCAAGCGCAACATAAGTCAGCTTCTCTGAACTGAAAGCCTTCAAGGATTTTCTCAATGACAAGAGAACTTCTGAAGATACAAATGGGTTGCTAGTGCAAAACTTGGCCATTTCTGCTCGGCTTTTTCTCCTAAAATTTAGAGCTCCCTGGAAGATGGAGAAATTGCACCTTTCCTACTAATCATGCCACAGTTGTGCTTCCACCTTTTCCAGAAGTTGGTAAGTAGCTGAGGAGAAGAATCATGTCCCTGCACCACTTCACTTTTCTCTATCCTTTGTGCCTTTTTTGCCCATAGGCAGGGAATAATTGTTCTTAATCCCTGAGTGTGGTGAGGAGCGCTGCTCAGCTCTTCCCCCCTGCTCAAATACCCACAGGGACTGTCCAGCCTTCCATGGTGCAATTGCAGTGTTGGACATGAGCAGAGCACTATCAATAGCATTCTAAAAGACACAGTTTTGCTATCCTGACATAAAGGCCTTACACTATCGAAATTCTTCTTTAACTGTGCCAGGGAAATAATTGAAAGCACATTTAGCTGTATGGATGTAGAAACCTACAGGAATTTCGTTGGTCTTGTGGTTAAGGAAGGAAAGATGTGGAGAGACATTTAGACCAAAAGTTTCTACAAGACATATATTAATGTTCCTGAAATTTGAGAGAATACTTTTGACAGCACACTCACTTTAAAAACTGGGCATGAGGTTCTTCAGGATGATTCTTGTGTGCCTTTGTCTGTCTCAGTAATGTTTTTGGAGAGAGAATTTTGATGACTGCTCAGGGTTTGTTCAGGGAAGGCAACTTAGACCTATTCAAGGTTGATACATTTCTAAGCTGACCACATTTAGATGATTTCAGGTAATCTTTCAGTTCAGTCGAGCTCTTTTTTTCCCAAGCAGAATCTCTCTGAATGTTTCGGTTGAAGCAAGCTTTCCATTCAGATCAAAGTGTGTAGGCTGGCTCTGTGTTATCACCTGACAACATTATCGTTGGGAATATTAAGCTGTCAGCAGCAGATCTGAAGGAATCACTTTCCCAGTCTGCTGTGAATTATAGAGGATGGGAGCCTATCACACATAAAAGTCTCTCCATTTTCTAAGACTGTATCTAATTCTAATAGTTTCAATCTGACCTCAGACTGGATTTTTCTCTTGTTTTAAATCATGATCAAGAGACCTTCTAAGAGCTTAGCTACAAGATTTGTAACCGTTCAGCACATTCGTGTACATATTCATGTTGTTTTTGAGATGTATTTAAACCTGCATATTCCAAGCCTGTGCATGGAGACAGTGGTGTCTTTTTGCTGAAAAAACTTCTTCCCTGCTCTATCTCTTTCCTTTTCCTGTTGCATTCCTGACTAATATGTTTTTTGCATGGCTTTGTGCTAACACACACACACATCGTGTGGGACTGAGCGTGGGTCAGTGTCAAGTGGGACAGGATTAGGATGTGGGAGTTTGCTGGCATTAATGCTTAGCAAGTGGGATTAGGATAAAGCTGTAATTGAACAGTTCAGCTAAGCTGGGATTCATCAAGAGATTTGCAAAAGCACATTATAGTGGTCAATGAAAGGAAGTTTTAAACTATCAAGGCAGCATGGTTTTGCAAAGCTCCGATTGCAGAGGGGCAGGGTTAAGCACTTCTCTTGTGCTTGCTTGTACAAATGTGGGATTCTTTGCTGGTTTTGGCATCCTAATTTTTGTTTCTGAATGCTCAGAGATAGTGGGATGATGAGAAGTGAAAAAAGTGTTTTGTCTAAGAAACGTCAAAAAATGGCAAGGGTGCCACAGTGTTTAATGCAAATTCATTAGAGACACATAATCTGAATTTGAAGAAAGTTGGAATTGATTTAAAAAAAAAAAAAAAAAAAACAAAAAAACAAAGGAGCTTTAAAGAGTGACTCCAGCGATTCACTATTTACTGTCCCAAAACATCACATATTTCTCTAATCCTGCCAGGTTTTGGACTAGGGAGATAACACTGGCCAGGGCAGGTACCTCAAAATGTACACACAGAACTCAGGCTTTGTGGTGCTGCTCTGGGCAGGGCTGATGCACGATCCTCCACTGCAGAGAAGGTTCTCTTAACCCTAACACACCACCCCAAAACTTTAATGTTGAAAAGTCCACAATGCTGATAAACCCCTAAAAATTCCACCCTGTTTTCACCTAAATCTGCATTCCAGCCACCAGGCCATTGGCACATGTTAGCACAGAGAAAGCAGTTTCATTGTGTGACTTCTCTTGGCTGTGCTCAAGCTTTAATTTTTTTTTTTTTTTTAAATGGGAATGAAATAATAGCTTTTGATGACATCATAGCTGTGGCTGAGATTAACCCTGCTCCCCTGTGGGGTGTTGGCGGGGTTTTTGCTCCATCAGCTCCAGGGATGTGAATATTTGTGCTGTGCTGGCAGCAGGCCAGGTCCTATGATTGTTTTATTGGGTGTCCACTGTTATTAAGCCCCTCTGTGTTTTTTCCCCTTTCGCTTTTTACTTCTGAACTGCTTCTCTGTAACCAATTTGCATTACTTTATGTTAAATTTCACGTGCCATGTGTCAGCTGAATTACACATCAGATCTAAAGATTCGAAGTCCTTTGAATTCTTCTTGGTGGCTATGCTATATTTACTGTTCACTCACTCCTATGTGATCAAGGAATTTAACAAGTTTTCAACTGTTTTTCATGTCTGAGGATATCTATGCACAGTATAGATTAAAAAACCCCAAACCTGTAAAGCTTCAAAAAGGGAACATTTAGGGATAACTGGCAACACGATTTATACCCTGCTTTATAACAATCCTCTTGTGTTCTGGCCTTTATGTGCATTCAGCAATTGCATTATTCTGCTGATTTACGAGGACAGAAAAAATCCATTCTTTATGTCAGTGAAATGCATAGCAGAGAGAAGTCTTGATGTTGTCTCAAGAGAGACAGAGGGGCACTGAAATATACAGATCATTAATAAATTATCATCGTAATAATGTCAGGTTGCTACACACCAGTCTCCAGGAAATCCAGAATGGGCTTGAGGTTGTAAAAAACATGTATCTTTTCTTAAAGCCTCCAAATAATTTTACTGTGGTTTATATTATAATTTAGCCATGTCAATGAGTTTCTATGGTTCAGTGAAAATAATATAATGTTGTGGGCTGTATCCCAGTCTCAGAAAGTTTGAATTTCTAAAGATTCAGCTATATCAACAAGTCTGACATCTTACTTTTCATCAGTTCTCTTGAGTCCTGCATGGGCCACCCATGAAGTTGCCCAAATTTGTTGTCTGAGGTTTGTCTGAGCTGCTTTTTCTTGGGATTAAAATAGGTGTGTTGAGTATGATTCCCACCTTTATTTTTGGCATGTTTCTCTGAATCCCACACAACACGGGGTGGAATGACTTTCTCCTGCTCTTCCATCCGGCTGAAGTCAGCACGGTAAAGATGGTGCAAGGAGGGTCGGAGTCAGGCTCTTAGTCACGATAAATTTCCTTGTGCTGGTGGCAGTATGCTCAGAATGCTTTGAAGTGCTGCTTTGTCAGAGTTCACAACAGTTCACTTCAGCTCCAAATAAAATATTATCTGACTTTGCTGGCTTTGCAGCACCAGGCGAGGCAACAGCGGAGCTGTTCTAAGTCGTTTCACGAATCCAGCTTTCTTACACTGGTTTCTTTATTGGAATTTGTACAGACCTTTCTTTAAACACAGCTTTGCACCGAAGGAAAACAAAAGAGTGTTTATACAAGACAATAGGGCAGACATCATTTACTGTATAGGGTTGATTTTGAGTTTATGCAGCTAAGACAAAGGGAAATGAACACCCCCATGTGGTATAACCTCTGCAGGAGTGGAGCTTTTGTTATTTTAAGGCTTGAAACACCATACTTTTTAAAGTTTGAATTATTGAGGAATATACTCTACAACATGTACTTTGTTCTGCAGAACACAAGCACAATAGTTTCCTTATGGCCTTTAATTTAGAATGCACTCAAAGCATGACATCGTCCTCCTTTTCTGATGCAGTTTACAACACAGCAGAATCGTCATTTTTCCCACTTCTGAGGCATAAAGAACTTTCAGGAGCTGATTTTTTTTTTTTTTTTTTTTAGTCTAACGTTGTCAACACTAAGGCTTAAAATAAGCCCAGTTGCTGAACAGGATCCCTTAAACATTCAATCTTTAATTCTGATGTCTCTATCTTCTTTCCTTCTCTTTGTCTGCTGTGTGAAATTCTGAGTGAAATAGTCCCGTGGGGCTCTTTGGAAGCTTATTAAGCTGTGTGTAAGAAAGGGTGAGGACAATGAGGAATTTCAGGACCTGTGCACATGGAGGGATCCAACAGATTGCAGCTTTTCCAGTTTTGTCTCCCAACTCCACATTGCTTTTGGGTGAAGAAATTATGTTCTAAAATAATTGGGTAAATCATAGAAAATTGTAAACTAATAAAGAAAGGTAATTTTCCCTTAGTACATTAGTGGCTGCAAAAAAAAATATATCTGGCTCTAAATTTATATACATGTGACCATCATGAATCCCCACAAAACTGACCTCAGTACTAATATGAAGTTACAGTAAATCCAAAGAAATATGTATGGTGTCTGCAATATTAAGAATTTATTTTCCATATTTTTATGTCCTTTGTCCTGCAGCTCATTACAATATTATCTTGAACGCTTTTCTGCACAGAGGGTCAGGAAAGTCTTTATGTGTAGCTCAGGAACTGACATCCAGGTCTGACAGTGTTTGCTGGCCTTGTCTGAGTTCAGAACCAACTCCATAAATCATATTTGAACTAGCAGTGCTGTACCTACCTATATAAGTAACAGATTTTCTGAGGTGAAAACTCTCAGAATCTGAATAGGTAAGTGGAAACCTGGAGAGGTCAACTGGTCCCAGAGCAGTCAGCTACTGCAAACCAGTCTTGACAGAATTTTGCCCAATTTCTTACTAAAAAAACAAAAGAAAGATAAAAAAAAGGTGGGGAAAAGGGACTTTCTTATTCTAAGGATCTCATAGCATCTCTCAGTGGTTTAACTGCTAATAGAGAAATCCAAGTGTTTGAACTGAAATATGTGCAGAGAGGGCACATTTTTACATTAGTAATGTTGAGTTTTCTCAGAAAGAGTTCAGGTTCTGCAAATCCATCTCACAAATCAGCTTCAGATGGACTATTTATTACCAAGAATTTGCAGACCTGAATGTGAGTAATGCCTCGATTGTTCTCCTTGGGGCTGAATGCTCCAACCTTACCTGCCTCAGCTGCCACCCAAACCAGCCACAGCAAGGCTATTTTTAGTGAGTTAGAGATTGAAAGTTTCATTTTGAGAACTTCAAACAAAAAATAAATCGAGATAGTTCAGTGATAAAAAAATCTTGGCTGGGGACTTCTACTGGCTTTTCATTATGAAATACAACATGAGTGGGTTTTTGTTGCTGTTTGTTGTTGGGTTTTTTTGTTTTTTTTTTTTTTTTGTTTGTTTGTTTGTTTTTTTACCCAGTGGGCACAAATGTTACTTTTCACTGGCTGTCAGAAATAGCCTGTTTCAGCTTTTTGTACAATTGACCATTGTGATAAGCCAGTGACTTTGCTCTTTTTATCCACTGGAATGAATAAATACTGTGATTTTGTTCACCTTTTAAATGCATTATATGGCATTTCCCAAGGGAGGTAAGTTTTGTATTTATTTGTGTGACAACTCTTTGAAATATGGCATTTTGAATCATCACCTTCTTCCCAGAGAAACATTTCCAACAAACCAACAGTTTGGCTTTATACGTACATTTCAAGGGCTAAAAAAATTCCTTAATGTGAAGACACACTGTAAGTTTAATGAAATGCAGGGCCACTGCACAATTAGATCAGTAGTCTGTTTATATCAGCAATGGTTTCCATAAAAAGTTTTGACAGCCAGCTGCTGAAAATAGCTTCAGAAAACCCCCAATGAAAACCAGCACTAAAAAAAATCCCCAAGACTAATTCACAAAGTAAAGAAGGAGTAGCTGAAGACCCTGTCTCAGCTTAGGTTAATGCTGGCCTCTCTGTGGCATAATTTGTTTTGATGTTCTAAGGGAACTATCCTGATGTTTTATATACTTGTTATTTCATATCTCTTTAAAGCTACCACAGAGATTTGAGTGTGAAATACTTTTTCAGTTTGTGACAGACCCTGGATGAGGACTGAACAAAGGAGAGATTTCAAAGAGACGCAATTACAGTATTTCCATGTGTGACAGGTATTTCTTTGGTGACAACTTGAAAAAGTAGTAAGAAATCAAAAAGATTGAGGAGGTGTCACAAAACAGAAGTACTTCATGAAGAAGTACCAAGTTCAAGTAGAGAGATGTTGTCCTGATATTTATAAACATGATCTACATGCCACAAACCGGCAGACAAACTCTTCTGCATTATTGGTGCCACCAGTGCCTGAGTCATTTATTTGCCACTGATTAAGTTAATCCTAATTTTCTGGTTTGATGCACTGGCATGAGAACTTAATCAGCCACTGCTTGAACAAACAACTACAGTAACTATTGAGATAGGAGAAAAAATTCAACCTAGGCCAGTGCATTTCTAGTTCAAATATGATCTGTATTTAACCTTTCTCTTCATGGCTTAGGCTCTCATATTATTGTCTCAAGACTTTCATTCTTGTTTTCCTAAATAATTATCTGGACTACCTGACTTCGTGCTTGGCCATCAAACTTGCTGAGTTAGGAGCACCGAGGAAAGGTTAATGTGCTATCCTGCTGCTGATTATGTCAGAATGGGCCAGCTCTGTGAAATATAAATACCCAGGATGCCAAAGCAAATATTTCAATTCCCTTGAACTCATTAGCAAAAAGTTTATCTTAGATGTGATGGGATGCAAGCTATTACTTGGAATAGATGGATAGATTAGGATGGATAGAATTCATGCACGTGGCAGGCCAGTATCTATTGGAATTTAATATTTCCTAATGAAAGCTCAAAAATGGCTTAATTTATGAATACATTCTTAGATAACCAATATTTTGTTTGATATTTCATCACTCATAGGTAGAACTTTTTTTCTTTCAGTCCTTTCTGAGTTTTGAGCTTGAAAGGAAATAAGGTAAATATATTAACTGGCTCGTATTTCATGCTAAAAGGGGAATGACAGCCATAATTCAGCATGAACAGCACAGGGGAGCATGAACACCATGTAGAACTTCACATAACTTATGGAACCTGAAGTTAAAACATGAGCAGCCCCTCAGAATCCGAGGAAATATCTGGTGCATGCTTGTTTCTCTTGGTCAACAGTGAGCTGCCATTCAGCCTCAATTAAACTTCCAGAGTGGTGAGATAATAACAGCAGGAAATTCTTGAAAGATAAATTCAAGATGGTAGCTACAACTGGACTTCTCTGAACTGATTACAGTTCTAATTGTATTGTGAAGCACACTTACAGTGAAGATGACATACTTAAATTTTTATTAAAAAGTGTACTGGAGGAAAACCTCTTATCTCACTTCACTCCCCGTCACATCCACCCTTGAACTTTGTTTGCAGCTTGCAGAGGACGGGGTTTATTTGTGCTGGTGATGTTTTGAGTTCCTTCTGCCTCCCACTGAAAGGATGCACTCCACAAGTCCTCGTGTCACTCTGCCTGGCCATTGCCTCTGCTGCCGTGCCAGGGTTTATCAGCACTCACTCCTGGACAGTGTTAATGGTGCAGTCACTTCCTCTCTGCCAAACAACCCTAACATTCACCAGACTTCCCTGCACGTTACAGAGAGAGTCAAGTATCGTCACCTGAAATGTTAACAAAAAATTAAAAACCGAACAATGTTAATCCTGTTTATAGAAGGGATTTTGATAGATGCTGAACACCCCTTTGGAAGATTAATGCAAGGAAAAGTTGTCACTTTGCATCTTAGCCGAATTTCAACTGAGTGATGCTTCTCAATACTTAAGTTTTTTAAAAAAAAATATGGAAGAAAGCTCCTAATTTTCTTCTTTTACTACCAGAATACCTCTGTTTCAAATAGAAATGAAAGCCAAGCTAACAAATGATGGAGGGGTAAAACCAGTGATGTGTCACTGCCTGGTGCAGTGTCAGCAAATAGTGTGGTGTAGTGGAAACTGGCAATTCTCAGACAACCATAATTCCCAAGCCATCTCTCCATTTTGGTAACACACAAAACGTGTTTTATTAAGGGAGCCACATGGGAAAAGGTGGGAACTATTAAACCTTAAAGTGAATGCCAAGGCAGACGGAAGTGTTTGTATTTATGCAATTGAAAATCAGGGTGGAGGGGGGAAATGTTATTTTGGGGGATCCTGGGAAACTGAAACAGCTGTAGAACTTTTGTTGAAGATAAACATTTTTACCTCAACAAATTTCTTAGTGATTGGTGATGAGATTCTGGTGTTTACCTTTGGAAAACAACCACTGTGCTGCCAACTACTCCAGGGAGTGTGTGTACATTCCAAGTATTACATCTTTTTATTCATTTAGGCTCGACTCCATGCAAGAAAATAATTCCCACTGCTCACAGATGAAGGGAGAGGTTGTAAGTCAGAGCCTCTCAGAATTTGTGATAGTGAATCAAACTAATTCAAAACACGGGCACATGGCATTCCCAGCTTTTCTCTCAATGTTGGCTGTAATATTGATATCTGAGGACGTTTGCTGGTTGAAGTAACCTTGTGGCAGAGCCACCTCCACCATGTGGAGAGCGAGAGAAGCCAAAATCCTAAAGGGGGGTTAGATAACTCTTCTGTGATCATGATATTTTTTCCAAAATAGATTGAAGTGGAATTTTGATCTATAGGTATATTCAGAGGGGAATGTTATTCTAGAGAGACTTTTTAGAGAGGATCCTTTCTTTCCCCAAGGTTTGGACTGGAAAACCTATCTGAGGCCAAAGAAATCTTCGTAATGGAAGTTTTGTGAAAACCAGTCTTCCTCATGAAAAATGTTCTCTCTGACCAAATCTCCATCTCATAGGCTTTTTCTGCTCTATTTTAGAAAACCCATTACCTACAAGGTCCTCCCTTCATGGATTCAGCAGTTATTATACCTGAGGGAAGGAGAAGAAAGAATGTGTTTCTCCATCTGTGGAATTTATGGCAGCTTCTGTGTATTTTCAGGGCAGGCAGGGCAGCAGCCACCAGGCAGAGCTTGCAATACTGAAGGATTCCACCTTCAAGCTGAAGCTTGGACATGCAGAGTTTCCAAAGCAGTTCTGAAGCACAGGGAGGGGAAAAAAAAAAAAAAAGAAGATAATTATTTTGTGTCTCCCAACCTTCAGCACTCTTGTTTTGTCACCTCATGGGTAATTCTGACTTATTATGCACAACTATTTTTTTTCCCAGTTCAACCAGTCCTCACCTGGGGAGGAGGGAGCCTGGACTCTGAGTGTTTCCACTGCCCAGAGAGCCCAGCTCAGGAGCTCTGGGCTTGGCACCAAACCTGAACAACAACAACAAAAAGTGGCTTTTAGGTGACCCAGGGGATATAAGTAGCTCTAATCTTCAGCCAAAAGGGGCACCTCTGAATCTGTAGACTCAGAAACCAGGATTTTCGAAGGAAATTAAATGTCTCCACAACAGGTTAATGCTTACAGTGAAATCTCAGAGAAATGGAAATTCAGTGTCCATTAGACACTACATTTTCTTCAGATTTTGTGGAAAAAGTCTCAGATTTAAATAACAAAAAGAGCCAAATTTATTATTCTTCACTACACAGTAGCATCTGGTCTGCTGTGATTTACAGCCAATTGTCAGTTTATTCATTTGTGTTTCTCTTTTTTTTTTTTGTCAGTAAAATGGGAGTTTAGCTTGTTAAACATCTGTTGTCTGATTAACCTTCTGAGTTCATTGAGATGTTCAAAGGGTCTAAAACCTTATAAAGTGATGATGTTTCCAAAGTAAACACAGAAAATGTTTTCTCAATATTTCCTATAAAATTGAGCAATGAGGACATTGATTTTGCCAAGTTTCAAGCTCAAGGTAAACTGACATCTCAGTAGCTAATTAGCTTCAACCCTTCCGGCACTTGTCTTAGACTCAGAATTGTATTTCAACAGTGAGGTTTTATGGAGAACTGTATGCAGCAAAGAGGAATAATACCAGCATGTCCTTACATCCTTTCTTCAGAAGAAGGGTATTTCTGAAAAAACCTGACCCATGTCATGAAATGAATGCAGACTCTGAGATCAGTGGATTATAAATTCAATCTGCTCACATCCTTCAGTGTCACACTCCCTGCAGCATCAGCTTTGAGGGTGGATGAAGCCTGGATGGCCACAAGAAGCTTTGGAGAGGTTCTGCAGAGCCTGGTGTGAAGAAAATGAGATTTGAGCAGAGCCTACAGAAACACAGATCAAAGGGCACTGTCAGAACTGGGATTAAGCCTCATTTCCCTGGAGAGCTGGGGAAAATGGAGGAAAAATCAGGAGCTGTAGTTATATTTCTTTAGTAATATTCTTGAAGGAGCTCAATATCATCTGCAGAATTAGCTGAATGTGGATGGAATGACCTGCTAAGCCAAGTCTCCTTTCTCTTTCCAAAGCCTGGGAAACTAACACAAAACAGTCCTTTAAAATACAGTTTTATCACCAGGCAAAAATTAAAGTGTGGAAAATGTATCAGTGCAAGCACATCTACTTACTTGCCCTTTGCTGCAGTGGCTCATGATAACTTGCCTCCTTCCCAAGAAAGTAAACGAAAAATAAAACAAACACAAAAAGTTCAGTCGAAGGAAAAGTTGTCTCACCAAATATTTTTCACTTCGTGCAAGCAGCCTGCAGGATTCAGTTTGAGTTTAGTAAGAGTAATTCCTCTTGAATTTAGTGCTGCTTTTTCACTGACTGTGAGCCACAGAGGTGGCAGGAAAATCCAGGCACAATCCCGAGTGAAATCCAGGCCCTTTGCCTGTTTGACCTCAGCTGTTGGGATCAGGTTTGATGTTTTGCATACCCCACTCCGGTCTTTGAGGGTTTTGGAGATATATATATATATATACACACACACACACACACACACACACACACATATATATATATATATATATATATATATATATATATATATATATATATATATTTTTTTTTTTTTTTTGGGGGGTGGAGTTGGTTTTTTGTGGTTTTTTTTTTTTTTACGGTGCAAATAATAAAATTAAAGAAGTTCACAATGAAATAATGAAATATTGCATGCAACAGAGACTAAATGGACACCTTGGTTTCTCCATTCTCTATTTCCCAAAAGATGTTGGGGATTTTTTGTGGCCTTTTGACTCTTTGTTATATGTTTGTTTTGCTACCACGAGACACCAGGGTCTCACAGGGGACTTCAACTTACCAGGTCTGTGTTGAAAATACAATACAGCAGAGAGGAAACTGTATTGGAGATATTAATTTATTTTTTTTTTTTTTCCCTGAAAGGGGTTATCAAGCATTGGCACAAGCTGCCCAGGGCAGTGGTGGGGTCCCCACCTCTGGAGGGAATTAAAAGTCCTGTAGATGTGGCATTTGGGGACGTGGTCTAGTGGTGGATGTGGCAGTGCCAGGTTAATTTTTGAACTTGATGATTTTAGAGGTCTTTTCCAACCTAAATGACTCTATGACTCTATCACAGCATTTTATTTTTCATATGCTGATAACCTTGCTGAGAACATACTCCTTTTTGGAGGTACCATGAACAAGGCATCTGTTTATAGGGGTCCTTTAAAAAGGACATTTATTACATGCTCGTCCAACTGCTCAGAAGACTAAAGTGGGCTAAAATTGGATAGTGGAGTGAAACACAATCACAGAGTTATTGCCACCAATTAGGTGAAACTCACTTCCTTGCTGAAAATGTTACTGGGGGGAGTCATCAGGTGGTGGCACATTTCCTGCCGGGGATAGAAATACTTTCTTGGTTGAGTCTTTTATTCATACCAGAGGCATGTGCTGGCAGAGTTTGGCAGGGTTTAGAGGAAGTCTGTGAAAAGTACATAAGAAACTCTTACCTGTGAATGTTGGGAAGACCTCTCCCCTCTTAGACTTGTGCCTGTGCATGACCCAGAGCCCACTGAGGTGCGCTTTGATCTTCACCTGCAGCGCTTACTCACAAAATGCGGTTTAGAGCAAACCGCTGCAAGTTGCTGCTTGAATGTGATGGATGTCACCCTGCAAGAAAAGACAAAAATCCCTTAATGTATGTTTTTCTGGTGTATTCTGGCAGAAGATTGAATGGTAGCACTCGTGTGACTCAACTCTTTGCAGCGTTAAGGTTTGAGAGAAGCTGGGTTTGTTCCCTGTCTTGGTAAACTTTCTCTTCAATTTTTTTTTTCCAGGTAGAAAAAGCAAATGTGAATAAAGGACCAAATAGTTTAGTAGTTAATAATTCATTCCTGTCTAGGGTCATTCCAGTTTTTGGCATTTTCAGTCTGGTAATCACAGTCTCAACCCTTACCCTTTTTTACATTTATCACTGCACGCAAGAAGCTTGTATCCCTGAGCAGTTCATGTCACAATAGTTGCTTCTCTTGCAGTGGTCTAAGACCTTTCATTTCTTTGTAAGATGTTGCTGAAAGTTTTCAAGGAATGTTTTTTCGGCAACAGGCTGTTGTCATGATGATGTTACTTTGAGAAGATCGTGCTTTTGCCAAGTCCCTGGCTGAGTATAAAATGTGCTGTTGTGTGATCTTGGTGTGTGATCTACAGGCACCAAGCAGAGGGAAGATCAGAGACACTGAAGGATGCTTGGGAGAAGTTCTTGAGGGAACAAGATGTGCCAAAATCTCATTACTGGAGACGGCTGTTTCATATCAGGTGTGTTGCTGTCGCTCCCTCAGAACCAGCCCCGTGTCAGACCCAAACCAGTGATCAGCCCTTGCTGGGTCACTGCTCGGGATGGTCTTGGATGAGGAGGAAAAGGCTCCTGGAGACGTTTCCCTGGCACAGACGTCCCTCACTCCAGCACTGCAGACAGGGACGGGTTTCTTAGATTTCAAACCTCTGAGAAGTTATTGATGTAACATTGCTGTTTCCTGGCTGGGTGGCTTTGAGGCCTCAGACCCCACGACCCCTGGGAAGCTTCCATCAGAAGTTTCGCAGAGCTCTCTGTGGCAAATCATTTTTAAAGTTTGGAAACAAACCCTAGTGCTTGAAAATGCTCTCTTTTTTTTTTTTCTATGCAGTTATTATAAACCAAATTTTTCACCAGTCTGCCACTATAGCCTTGAGACCAGTCTTTCCACCAAACACAGATTGTGGCCGTATGATTGCATCTAATTGTGTAAGAGGTAAATACATAATGAAAAAAGGTCATGGATTTCGAGTCCCTAAGGGTTAGGATGAGGGCTTAGGTTAGACATTGAAGTGCTACAGTGGTAATTTCCTGAAATACATGATATCAAGTTAAAGGGCTGAGCTCCTGACATCTTTGGTTTCCCCTCTGAACAGGGCACCAGGTTCTGGGTTGGAGAAGGTGCTTGAATTCTCGTAATTCCTGAGAATTTTGCCTGCAAATATTCTCAGGCATAGGAAACGTCTTTCAGCAGCTGCTCATTGATTCTGTTGGGTCAGTAGCTGAATGATCAGAGTTCCTCTGATTTATTAGGAAATGGGCGGATGAGTTGCGAGGATCCCTCACTGATGAAACAGGCAGGGCCTCATCCCTACCTGTGGATTTTAAATCCCAGCAGTCTGATACATGATACACAGAACTGAAGGCTGGTGTTGATTTTTTTGGGGTTGCTTTTCTTTTGTTTAGTTTGGGGGTTTTTTGGTGGCTTTTTGTTGTTGTTTTCTCCCATGTCTGGAAGCAGATATTTATGTAGACACCATGGTATTGGCCTGCCCAGTGGTGTGGGCAGCACTGAACTATTCTCTGCAACTTGTTGTTGTAGACGTATCTCAGGTTTGAAATACCTGTGAAATTCAGCATTGTTTAAAGGAATGAAGGCCTGTAGATGCCACTATTGAGGAAAAACTTTCCCAGAGGCAATTATTAAATGATGGACTGGAAAGAAAAACACAGGTATTCTTCTCATGCTGGCCACTTGTACAGCTTTCCTGTGCATTTATTTCCCTCTCTTCTGTTAAAAAAGGGGAAAAAAAAAAAAAAAAAAGGGGGGGGAAAAGAAAGGGGGGGGGGGGGGGGGGTGTGGAAAAAAGCGCCATCTCAGAGGGCTCAGATTTTCTTAGCAAAAAAATCACTCTGCCTTGATTTTTAAAAATTTTCTCAGCAGGAATGCTTTGGGGATGTTTGGAATTTTATAGGAAAGATGCCAGAACAAGGGACCAACTAATGGTGTGTGAACTTGCATAAACCAACATGAAAAAGCAATGCCCAAAACTCTCTCCTCCTGGAAGGTCTGTTATATAATTCATGGTCTCTCTAGGGTTTCTTGCAAAAACAGGAAACAGCAAAAATCCTTTAAGATATACAGAACTGCTATTTTGGTTCTGAAATATGGGAAAACTAAGATTATATACTCCATGGTGAATGTCATAAATGGGAAAAATAAAAAAAAAATAGAGATGTATTAAATGCCTGAGCCTCTTTAGGGAGAATATGACAGACTCAAGACAGATGCATGTGAATAAATCTTCTTTTAATGAACGACACTTAGCTCTGCTGGGCTGCATCAAAAATATTGCCACGGTGTCTGTGCAGCTTCAGCAGCAGGAAGCTGAATTGCCAAAGAGGTAATATCCTGAGTCTGATCCATGTATCATAATCAAACAGACTCTAAGCAAGAAGGATGGAGTGCCTCACAAGCCATATTGGATTAAACAAGCTTGCTAAGTATCTGTAATTTCTGTGGGCTCCAATAACTCTCTTAAAGGGCCAGGCAGGAGCACAGGGTGCATTATTTTGGAGGATCAGCACCTCCCAGAGCGTTGCCCTGTGCTGAGGAATGCATCACCACGGTTAATATTCCATGATAGACCTCGTTTTCCCAGGGTCTATAACTCACCCATAATAATTTGCTGAAGGTTGAAACTTGGCAGACAGGGCTGCAGACCGGGAATTAATTTTGGTAACACTATAATAAGTGTTCTTTAATTAATGTTAAATGAAAATGGAATTCCTGAGAAATTACACACAGCAGTCATGCGACACGCTGAATGAATTCATCGTGATTAATGTTACTAAAACGAAATCAAAAGTGGTAAGTGGGGTTTGCCTTTTATTAAAAGGTGTTGCCAGCATCCTTTCACTGATATTTGGCACCAAATTGCTCTTAAAGAGACAGCACAGGGAAAGCACCGGCTGTTCAAAAAGAGAAAGGAAGTGAGCAGGCAGGTCTCATGTGAGTGTACAGGTACTGCTCAGTCCTCTGGGCCCTGGTTATTCCTGCAGTCTGGAATCCTCCAGGGTAAGCACCTGAGTTTGTGCTGGGGACAGTTCTGCTTCTTTTGGATCAATCCCTTCATCAATCCCTTCCCAATACACCCAAGACTTCATGGATAACTGAAATGTGGGGTCTGGGTTATACAGAATTCTATATGAAGATATTGGTGCAAAAATACTTCAGGAATGGAGGTGTTATCTCTTTCAGGGCAGAGTTCTCTCACAAAGTAAAGTGCTGATGATGACCCTCATGTGGAAGTCAGGGAAAGAACAAAGCAGAAAGGAAGACCCCAAAGGTGCTGTTCCAGGAAGTCAGGCTCACATAAGGTGAACCTCTTTTCTCGTGTCATTTCCCATGTTTGTGAATGACCCATCCATACTCTTTACCCTGTGACACCTTTATCTACCACCATTACCTTTCCAAAATTCAGACACTTTTAAATTACTTTTCCCCCGCTCAGAGATATGCATTTATTAATTAATTTTGATGTTAATTTTGTTAATTTTGGAAAATGGATCACAAACATTTTGATGAATGCTGCTGCAGCTTCTACATAGAAATCTGGGCCACTAGATTTCTCCTTAATTAAGGGTTTAGTGAAACTCTGCTGGGTAGAATTGGCATGGAGGGAAGAAATCACCTGGGAAACAGCAAAGTTCATTAGCAGGGAATATTGGGATAGATTCTCTCCAGTCCCCAAATAGCCCCTTGTGACTGTCTACAAGGAATCAGCAGCCCCAGATGGGGATGTCTGAGCACCACGTGCAAGAAGTCCCTGTGAGATGGACCATGGCTTCAGTGAGGTAATCACATGAGTCATCTGCTCCATCAAATGACTCCACCAGAGTGTCACAGTCTATCCCAGACAGGATCTCACACAGGGAGGCCATAAATCACCTGAACTGCTCATCCCAGTGAGCAGCTTGGCAGATGCAGTTTGCTAAAAAGCTGTCTCAGGGAAAAAAAAAAAAAAAAAAAAAAAAAAAAAAAAAAAGTTGTCATGCAGTTCACAGAGTGAAATATTTTATTTGAATTTGGTTGAATTTACTCAGAAGGAAAAAAATCCATCTTTGTGAATAAGAAATCAGAAATAAATATTATTGCATTTCAAGAGATAAAATGTTAGTTTGACAAAAACCCATCTATGCACACACATTTCCTAGGAAACCTCTCACCAGCCAGAATACTGGTGCTCAGATAAATGGTGGAATTTATTCCTAAATTGACTGTTACCTTAGGAGAAATATGGATGGAATATTGAATATTCTTATGCCTCCTGGTTTGTTTTCTGCAAACCTTAATATTTACCTAATTATTGTTTTCTCTGTATTTTTTGCCAGTTTGTGCTTTACAGGCAGTTATTTAGATGGTGAACTAACACTCTATTACATGGTGACCTAGCAACATATAAAATATAGATTGAAACGTTCCTACGTGATAATTGCTAAAAGAAAAAAATCTTAAAAAAAGAACTCAAATTAGCTACTTCAGTAGCCTCTAGGCAAGATGATTTCTTTAGATAAAGAGCCAATCTTTTAAGATTTTTGGAATTATTCTGCTATTGCAATGGAAGAAAACCAGACGTCAACAGATGGCTTTTGGGTCTCACATGTGCACCTCTGTCCAACAATCTGTTTACAGTTCAGGTTTATTTTCCTAGTGATCATTTATTTGGACAGGGATAACAGCATTACTTTCCCCAAAGGATGAGTGATATGCTCTGTGGGGTGAAGGAGAAGACTGAATAATTATGGCCATGCTAAGTTTGACGTGCACAGAACTGCACATTCTCCGAGTTTTGTGAAAAACTGTAGAGAGTTCTTAGAAAATGTAAAGGTAAACTTGTTCTGCACAATGTAGTCCGTAAAAATTTCATTCACAAAATCTCTACAAAACCATCAAAATGGTAAAATAGAGTCAGATCAGAGGTTTTTCCACTTTTCATTTCCCCCTTGCTGAAAATGGAGTGGCCTGAAGAGTTAAGGACTACAAAAATTAGACAGTACTAAAATTGTAGGCATCCAAATTTTATTAGCAAGAGACAATGCCAAAGGAGGATACCTGAACTGATAGTGAATGATTTATGTCTTGCATGTCTTCTGCAGCACATGGTTAAAAAAATAAAAAAAAAGCCTCAAAGAAAAGAGAAAAATCAATTCTACGCTCATGTAGTGAAAGTCTGCCAGAGAACCCAGCCTGCCTTGCACACAACCACAATTAGCGGGGAATGACATAGAAATTCATCTTCTGAAAAATACAACCACATTTCATTTCTGGTGTCATCCATGAGACCACCAAAATTTAGTACCTAAAGCTGTGTGTTGTTGTTGGACTTGATGATCTGAGGGACGTCTTCCAACTGAATTGATTCTGTGATTCTGTGCTTCTCCGTATGGTCTGGAAACGGAAATGAGACATCATCTGTTCCATGAGTGAATGAATGAAAAGTAAATAAAGAATAGCATCCCATTTTAGCTTAAAAAAAGAGTTTATACCAGACTGCATTAGTTTTCCCTTACTCTAAGAGTATCCTACATGACCAGAGAAACAACCCATTTAATAAAAATCAACTAATTTCCTTGAGAGTACTTGAGTTTATGTCACTATAGAAGTTTGAAAAAAAAAGCAAAGAAAAAAAGAAGAAAACCCAAAAAACCCAGGCCTTCATGTCTCAATATTGGGCAATGGAACTTGAGAGAAGGTTTGTGTATGCTGTGTCTAAGGAATGTGGGACAAGATCACACCTTAAGAAAGCTCCAAGTCCTTTGCCACTTGCATTACAGAGGTGCATTACACAATAGAAGATGTTTTCCTGCTGAGTGGAATGGCTCAGGGGTAGAGATCTGACCCAGGGTGGGGTTCCCAAAGAGCAGGACGGGAAAAGACTGGGCTGGCTGGGTACCCAAGGGGCTCTGTCACAAATGCAGGAGCATGCAATCTGAGGGCTGAACACAGCTGGAAAAGACCCAACAATTTGAACTCGTCAGTGTGGAAAATAATTACACACTGACAGGTCTCCAGGGCAAAGAAAGAGAGAGAGAGGGAAACAAGATTTTTATTAACTCGTCATTATTTTAATAATCAATCAGTTGTTATTTAATTGAACAGTAGGTGTAGACACTTTTATACTTTATACAAGAAGGACTCTTGTTCCAACGTAACTTTGGACAATGCTCTTGGGCACAGGGTGAGATTTTTGGGGTGTCTTGTGCAGGGACAGGACCTGGATTTGCTGATCCTGATGGGTCCCATCCAACTCAGCACATTCTGTGATTCTCTGATACCAAACCCCAATATTTTCCTGCGGGATGGCTTCAGACTGAGCAGGTTTAGATTAGATATCAGGGAAAAATTCTTCCCTGTGCGGGTGGTGAGGCTCTGGCACAGGCTGTCCAGAGAAGTTGTAGATTCCCCACTCCTGGAATTGCTCAAGGCCAAGCTTGAAGACCTTGAAGGAGCAACCTGGATTGAAGGGAGCAGAACAAGATGATCTTGAAGGTGCCTTCTAACCCACACCACTCTGTGATCCTATTTAATTCATTGTGATACAGGAGATAGAGGTGTTCAATGGATAACACACGGAATTCAAACATGATGTTTTGGAAAAAAAAACAAGCCAGCTTCACAGTGCTACAAATTTTAAAAGCTGCCCGGACTAGGATAGATATTTAAAGTTAATTATCAAGTGTGGTGTAGAAGAGTTTGAACAGAGGGGACAAGGAAAGGCAAAGCAAGCACAGTGTGAATCAGGTTATTTGTGAACTTATTCCAAATGACAAAATTCAGCTGTTTGTTTCCTATGGGCTAAATTATTGTTAAAATTGAGAAAACCAGTGCGGGCCATAGAAAACTTAAAAAGCTGAACTGAAGACAACACTCAGAGAGCTCACTTGATAAAATCCCTGCATCAGTGAGGAAGATGCATGCAGATGACACCTCACCTCCTCACAGTGACAGGTTTTTGGATCTTAAATTAATACTTTTTTTTTTTTTTTTTTTTTTTTTTTTTTTTTTTTTAATAACGATGCTAGGAACAGCAATATTTTGTGAAACTAGATGCAGACTTACTTCAGGGCAGAGTGAAGCACGTTGTCATTAATCTCATTGCAGGGCTGATGCCAGAAGCTCTGAATTCCATGAGCACCGTTCCCGAGGGTTATCTGATTGTCCTCCTCAGCACACGGCGTGCTGCAGCCTATAGCAAGCAAATTAAGTGTAATCATATCACTGCATTGAAATTACACTCCTTTTCCATATGGGGCCTGTGGGCAATAATCATGTTGTTATCCAGTTATCTGTTTCCCTCTAGGAAGTTTTCAGACTAACTAGCCAGAACAAATTCGAAGGCTCTGTCATAATTTCAGGAATTGCATTGCCAGAGGGTTTCTAACACCTCTGGTATTTCTCCCTTTCCTGCCAGGGAAGGAGGGGCTTCTAGGATGGGTTTTTTTATTTTTTTTTATTATCATTTTTTCATCCCATGCCATATTTTCTTGTATTCCATTCTCAGGTGGAGAAACATAAAGCTGCACTGTTTTGCTCATACCCATGGCCATGCAAACAAATGTGTTTCCCCCAAATGCTGATCCTGTACAAGGTTGAACGACACCACATTGCTGCTTCCAGTTCATTCCTCCGTGACAAGGGCAAGATTGTAGGGCGAGAAATTTATCAGAGATACTGAAAACTGCTTGGGAGCAACAATAATTGTGAATAAGTTGAGTGGGTTCACTGTTCTGATTCATACATTTTGGAAAACAGCCTAAAAAAATATCCATTTAAAGGAAAAAAAAACCAAAAAAACCCCAAACCCAGAACTTGGGGCATTTGCTAGGGCCAGACATTAGTCCCATTTAGACCTTAAACCATCCCACGCTTAATTGTAGGTCTGCTGCTTTAGCTTGTAGGAGTAGTGAAAGCATGTAATTCGACCTAATCAGATGGGCAGAGGAACAAGAGCTCTGTGCCAAGACAGTCCCTGGAACAAAAGGACAAATGTGGCTGCAGGAAAGTAGTTTTACAGCCCCGCAGGAAATTCTTGCGGGGCTACTAGGTCTGCACAGAAAGAGCCAAAACACCTGAGAAACTGCTGGGGCTGAAGCTTCACTTGTCCTGTCCATGTGAAGATGAACAAATGTGGCTTACAGATTCTCAGTGAGGCTTTAAGCACTCTGCAACTAATTTTTTTTTTTTTTAAATATAAACAATCTTTCACTCCCCCCCCCCCGCCCCCCCCCCCCCCCCCCCCCCAACTTGTTTAAGCATTTACTATTACAGAAAATAAACACCAAGTGAATAACGTGGGTTGTCCTCTAGAATTTTTTCAGCCACCTTAGTTGGTTGCAGTGGTACAGTCCTGCTGTCACATTGGCTTTTTCATGTTTGCGTTTAAAAGTTTCAGAGACAGTTGAGGAAAAAAAGTGTTTTCTCTACCCCTG
This sequence comes from Hirundo rustica, assembly GCF_015227805.2. NCBI lineage: Eukaryota > Metazoa > Chordata > Aves > Passeriformes > Hirundinidae > Hirundo > Hirundo rustica. The sequence continues at coordinate 31,264,870 of NC_053457.1, read as the reverse complement.
AAAGAAATGTGGACAAAAGAGAAACAATAATTGGTGAAAACTTCAGTGAAATAATGCAATTGGGGGGGGTTGGGAGGGAAAAGAAGAAGAAGAAGAAAAAAAAAGCTATTTAGCTTTGAGATGTGAGCTTAAAAAGCAAACAAGCAAAGCCTATAAATGTGCTTAATTCATAATGGAATGTGTCAACAAGAAATCAGGAAAATGTGAAAAAAACAAGTGCAGTTCATTAAAGTCTCGTGTCTCATTTAGGTTAAAGATAACTCATATTTTTGTTTGCCTGCTGTTATTCAGCAATCTATTTGCAGATGCTCTACTCATAGGTCCCTTATTGGAGCAGAAAAAACCAGAGGTCAGCAGTGACTAGAACAGAAAATCCCTTCAGATGGGAGCAAGCTCTGCTGGATGGCAAAGTCTGGCTTGGCCAGAATCCCAGTCCTTTCAGCAGGAACCCCTCAGGAGCTCAGCCCAGCAGCTCTGGGATGCTGTCCCCAACCCCTGAGGGATGGGGACTGTCATATGCTGGCTGCCTCTCCCCTGGCAGCAGAGGGATTTCCTCTACATCCACGTCTCCCTCCTTTCAGTGTGGCCTCGTTGGAACAATTACAACACGGCCCGTAAATTACAGCATCACAAAACCTGACACTGGAATTGTTTAGGGATAGGAAGTGTGAACAGATGAAGTGGAGCATTAAAAAAGAGAACAATCTGATCTGTCAAAGTGCAATGGCAAACCCTGTGTCCAGGAACAATGGGCATATTATAGATGTGCTACACGTTTGTTTGAGTGTGCATGGTTTGTATAAACATTTAAACAGAAGTTCTGCCTTTGTCTGCGTGACACTTTTGTTTCTTGCATCCTAAAAAGAGGCCATTAAATAAGGCAGAAATTAAAGGGGAAAACCATGACTCTGTGGTATAATTCAGCAGGCAATTAATTGGTAATTAAGGTCTGGGTTTGTCTTAGTTGGAGCTAGGATTGCATTATTATAATTTCTTAATGATGATCTGATAATAGGTATTAGACATACACATTAGGAAGTGGAAAGATTTTCAACAGCATTGAGCACCCTTTGAGACAAATACAAAACAGAAGCTTTACATGCTCATATTTCAACTTCTTTTTAAGTTTCATTTTTGCAGAAAGTATCCTCAAATTAAAATGCTTTATTAAAACCATGATCTTACATCATATATGTGTATATGTATATGTATATAAGCATAGTTCTCTGATCAAAATAGTATCTCTGGACAACAAGTGTCTGCTGGGTTTTATAACTGAGCCCCTACCTTTCCCTGTGACTTTGCTATGCAGCTGTGCCATAGGTCCTTGCTGAACTGTGTGGTCTTTCCATACAGCTGAACCACCACAGCACCTCGTTAAAAATTATTTAATTTTTAAATTTTTTTTCCTCTTCAATTTTTTTTGGCCTGGTCTTACTATGCTGTCAATTTGTAAGTCTTGCAGATTGTCCTAAAGACCCCGAACCGCAGTAATATTACTTATTTGCCCAGGTAACTCATGCTGTTTTTTCAACTTAATTCACTTAAATTGGTGATAAACTGCCCTAGTTCTTTGGGTGGAAAATATCAACATTAAGTATGCAGGAGCATCACCTGGGGAGGAAGAGGTGCTTGGACAGGCGTGGTGATTTCCAGACAAGTTGTGTGCTGTTAAACCATGCTGTGGTTTAACCCTGGACACCCAAGGCTTTTTAATTCCCCGATTTTTATGTCCTTTGAGTCCCACTTTCGTTCAGCTTCGTCATTTTGGCAAGGAAAACATTGCTCTGTGAGGGGAAATATTTACACATTGAGCTGCTGAAAGTAAAGGCATCTTTACAATTAAAGAAGTGCAAGTGTGTGACTACTCACCAGGATGGAAAACTTGTTGCTGCAGAAGCATCACCCTGGTTTTCATTGATGTTTTTATTGCTCTCCACAGAAATATTTTTTCCTTTCTTTCCAAATAATAAGCAGGAAACGTTTGCTTGTTTTGTTGTGACTGATAGAGAGAGTGACATTGCAGTCAGGTTAAAACAGGAGAGATGGGGGTGATAGGCACAGGTTACAGAGCGTGTCATCAGAACGGAGCCAGAGGAAAAACAAACGCGGCTGGTGCCTGTCCCAAGAGGTATTTGTGCTGTAGCCAACGTGACACGACACGTTGGCAGTGCCATTCTGTGCTGGAAACTCTCTTTTTTCCTGCAAGTGTTTTCTCCTATAAGGTGTCCACAACAGCACCAGTGAAAAAAATGTGCCCGTGCTGGTTTGAGCCCTCCTGGGCTGAAGTTCACTTCTGGAGCCGGTCCAAGCAAAGCCTCCGCACTTCCTTGAATCTGCAGGCTGCCTACACATCAAGAACCTGAAAATCTCTGAAAATCACTGGACTTGCTGGATAAAACGTTGATGCAGAATTAACTTCTTGTTGCGGAGGCACTGTGAAACACAGAGCTGCACGTGCATGGAGAGGAGCAGGGTCAGGACCGATGCCAGTGTCAGAGTAGAGGGGACAGTGCTGCACACAGGGCAGCCTGGAGAAATTTGATAACCCCACCAAAAAACAGGCTCCTGCTGTGCTTTTACCCTTTAATTTCAGCAGTGCAGAGACGCCAGGTAGTCAAGAATAGAAATGTTGTGTAGCGGCAAAAATGTAAATATGGCTGGAATGTGGGTTTATGGAAAAAAAAAAAAAAAAGAGTGGTGTTTCAGACCAGGTTTGGTGTATATGACACACAGGTGGTGTCTGTTCATTTCAAAGCACCAAGTTCCCTGTAATTTTTGTCTTTGGCTGCTCTTTTTATTGTTTGTTGTAATGATAAGGAAATGGATTGCCTCAGAGCAGACGAATGCCATGTACACCAAATGTACACAAAAATGTCAATTATTGTGTAGTGTATCAATGCAACCCCACTACAGATAAATTTAAAAAACTTCAGATAATTTCTCCATATTTCTTCATGTTGGCCAGCAGCTGATATCCCTGGCTTCTGTGTAAATGGTAATAAAATCTCTTCTGCTAGATCAAAATTTGTTCATGTTTCAGTGACAGAACCCACACTGAGTGTGCACTGATCTGGTTTTATTAGATAAAAACAAGGGAATGAAAAGTGTCCAAGGTGTGGTATTTCTGTTTGGCCTGACACAGCTTGGAGGTGCTTTAAAGAATATAACAGAGCTTTATCCTTTCCATTTCCAGAATGCTATTTGGGGGAAATTTTTTGCTAAGTACCATTAAATTTCTGTAATAAATCACAATAATTCTGAAGCAAGCACTTCATTTCCTCATAATTTTGTGCTGATGTGACACAGAGGTTTTTTGAGTTTATGTTAGAGTGGAAAATACAGTTCTATTTTTTTTTCCAAATGTTGCCACCACAGAAGATGGGTATAATCAACTACAGTTAATAACTGAACTAAAAATTTAATGTAAATTTTAAACTTTGATTAACATATTATTTGAAATGTGTATGGTTGTAACTTTGCTATTTCAAATCAGGGACTCCAAAAAAAGTAGATGAATAGGTTTAATTAAACGGTGCAATTGCTTCAGATAAGGACAAGCAAGAGATTTCAGATGGTCCTCAGACATAAAAAAAAAAGTTTTTTTCAAAAAACAAATAAATATAAAAGAAATTTTAAGACCAATTATAGAGATTGAACAGCAAAATTATCTTGCCTTATTTGAAAATCACTGTCTCAGGGTTCCCAGGTGTAAAATGGGCTCATGATGTATCAACCACAGCTTGCCCGGAGAAGCTGTGGCTGCCCCTGGATCCCTGATGTCCAAATCCAGGCTGGATGAGGCTTGAAGCAACCTTGGGATGGTGGAAAATGTCCCTGATTGTGGCAGGGAGTTGGAACTGGATGACCACTGGTTTGACCTGTTGGTCTTGTAAGATTTTCACGCACTAGAAGAACCTTTCCTTTTGCAGAGATGGGCAGAATTATTAAAATTTTGGTATTTATTATGAAATGCCTGAGAATTCCTCTGTGCAGGAAGAACAGGTGGCTTTCTGTACAACCGTCAAAATCCTTTCTGAAGGAACAAACCTGTGCTAGGGTTTGTATTTGCTGTCTGAGAAAGCCTAGCTACACTTTTGAGAGAGCACCGGGGCTCTGTGTGCACAGTCCTTTGCCAGGTTGTTCACCAGGAGATTACAGCAACAGATGCTGTAAACAAATATACATCTTCCAGAGCAGGAAAAAGAAACCCAGATGGAAATCAAGATTTCACCAGAAGACTGTAATTTTAACAAGTTGAATGGATGTCCAGAGCCTGACAAGCATTAGGACTTCATTTTCACGAAGCTTTTAAGCACGGGGCTTAATTATAAGCACATGCTTTTGAATGTCAGTGACCAGCAAAGCCCTTGCACAAAAGATTAACTTCACAATAATATAATAGCTTCACAACAGCAATTTCTGGTGCACTTCCACTTGGAAATCTGCTAATAGCTAATGTTAAAATAAATAACACAAAGGAAACATATATGACTTCGCCTTTCCGTGGCAAAGAGAGCCATAAAATAGGAGAGGTCATGTGGTAAGTGTGATTTACCTGAACTTTAAGTACTTTGAAAATGAAACACCAGGAACAGCATAATCAGTCAGGAGAGCAATTAGGGACTCCATTACCACTCAAGAGGAGCAACAGAGACCGTAATCACTTGCCTGAGGAAATGGTTTTCACATACATTCCGAATTCAGCAGGTTTTCTCTGCATATCAGCAGTGTGTGAGCAAGGGAGTGTCTTAAGCTCCTGACAGAGTAAGAATAATGCACCGGGAATGGGGCTGCTGTTTAGGGGATCTGTCTGTTGTAATTTATTCCTTCTGCCGCATATCTGGAAGTAGTTGCAAAAATGTGCAGAGCCTGGGCTTGCTGGGGGTTTGTGGGATGCTTCAGCTGCTGACAAGGTTTGTGGGGCAGCAGAGCAGGGGCACTGGGGAACATTTACCTCTGTTGTGCGGCAGGAATTGCTACAATGAGCAAGAACAAGGCCTAGATAGGTAATTTAGAGGAATCCAACAGTTTCAAAACTATGAAACCAACAGTTGATGAGAATTGTCCAGGTATCTAAATTTCAAGACCGTTTGCATGAGGCTGAAGGTGATGGAGACTTGCAAGTGATGGTTTCATTCTGTGTTTCTGTTCACAAAGATGAATATTAGGGGGAAAATTCAGACATGACATAGTGACGCAATACTTTTAATAAGGAACAGCAAAAGTGCTTTGAAAGTATTGGAAAAGGATCTGCAGCAGGAAAGCAGGCAAATGTGAACACATCTATGGAGAGTAAACTGTGAATGATTTTGGTATATCCAGCCAAAGAGGTTCCAACTACAGGATCTTTCCTACTCTTTTTTTACTTTGTCTTATTAAGGTGAATGAAAGATTTTAACGGCCGTGGAAAGCCAATTAGTGACATCTAGCAGGATGAAATATATTCTGTACTATAGAAGAGTTGTATGTTAAACAAACAGAGCAACTACAGCTCCACAATTACCTAGGCAAGTCCTCCTTTTTGCTTAGGCTTCTTTCTTTCAGCGTGCATTTCGTGCGTCCATCAGGGACACTCAGGCACCTGGAAGCCCTGCTGCTCTGACAGGGCTGCTGGACATCTGGGAATCTGTGTGTGCCGAGTTCTTTAGCATCTCCGTGCACAGCGAGTCTGGAACATCCAGGAAGCTTCTCCTCAGCTCCCACGTGCCGAGCTGTGCACGTGCCCAACAGCTGTTTCCACATCAGCGGCTTCCTGGCAGTTTCCTGGAAGTCTCTTGGAGGAGCAGGAGAAAGCTGCAGCTCTCTCACTACAGCCGGGGCGTGAGAAACTCATTCTGCTCGTGCGCAACAGGAGCGCAATTTGCAGGAGAGTTATTTAATCAATTATTTCTGTAACTGGGCAATTACGGTCAGAGGGGATGGGAAAGGCAAACTAGGGCTGCGTGTGTAGAAATTCTGACTGTGAGTCCTAATTTAATGGTGCAGCTCACCACAGGCTCAGCTTCAGGCTCACACGTGGTTTTCGTGCTGAAAGTAAACACTCATCAGGGCATTCAGCAGCAGGCAGGAGCAGGCTAAGGACTAATCACTTCTGCACACACAGTAACATGGAAAAATTAAAAATTTGGGAGAAGAAGATATGCCCTTAATTGCTCCCTGAGAAATGCACTCCAGCTTTTTTGGGGCTGGTTATAACTGATGGATTTTAGCTTATTAGTTAATTTATTTTTTTTTTCCACTACACTTTCCAACTGCATTCATAATCTCTCAAAACACAAATTTTGTGCTATGATGAAAAGTAAATTCCTTTACCTCCACATTCTCCATGTGCAGTTTTTGTTTAGTTTTGGAGAAAAGGAAGAGCAGTGAGTGCTCAGTAGTGATCTGGACCTGGAGGGAATTACAGTTGTAAGTGCAGCACAGTAGAATCCAAATTTAACACTTAGGTTAATTATTAAGACAATGGGAGGGGTGTGTCCTTTATCACCAGCCTTGATCTCCCATAAAACAAGCTTCTTCATGGTGCTCCTCCTGCCTGGAGTAGATTTTATCCCTGAAATGGCAAAAGCCTTTTTTTTCTCCTGTCCTTTCATCATGGATCAGGTCGGCCAAAAGGTCCAGTTCTAATGTGCACACATGCTTGTTAGTTTAATGTACTTATTCTTTTAATAGACTCCTTGGGTCATTTTTTCCTTTTGTGTTTAGCATGATCTTACTGTATCACTTTTCATTCCTGGCTCTCAGCAGATTCAGTGCTCTGCAGCCTGAAGTGTCAGATTGTGGGTGGTCCATTTCATCTGAGGCATTTTGAGCCAAATGTGAATAGAAAACAGCTTTTGTTCTGCAATTTTGGACTTTACCCCTAAATACCTACCAGACTGTAATCATCCACACATCACCCACTGCCAATAAATAACCTATTTGATTTTCCAAGTCCCTAGATGGAGAAGAACATTTTTTGCTGAATTCAGCTAAAGGCTACAATATACTGGCTCGTCTTCCTTTTCTTCCATTTCAAGAAGAGTCAGGTATTTTATCAGAGTGGCAGCAGTGTGATTATTTATTTTGTTATACAGGAACATCAATACCAAAATCAAAACCATAAAGTGGAGTTTAAATGTTTCAGTGTTATATACTTGTATAAAATAAAGCAGAATCTGGCCAACAGGGCCTTTGACATCTCTGGGGTCAGAGTGTGTGTGCAGACAGAGGCTGGGGAAGCACAGAGCTTGCTAGCCATGATAATATAATTTTACAGAAGCACTGAGAAATCGTAGTGAAATCCTAAGGCGTGGTAGAGGTGCCTAAAATAGAAATGCTCTGCAGCTCTCTGAAAGCTCATAATCGTGGTGTCAGGTAAAGTCAAACAGGTGGATGAAGGAGGTAAGCAGTGCAGGGAAAGCTGGCAGATGAATTCATGCTGCAACACACGGAGTTTAACAGAAAAGCAGATGCTTGAGCCAGCTTTTCTCCAAATCCGAGTTCGACAGGAGCGATACACAGCCACCCCAGCTGAGCTTAGCTTCAGGAAAGAATTTAACGATTTAAAACCTTCAAGTTTTCTTCCTCCCCTGCTCAAATATTTGAGAAGTGCAAGTTTTCCTGTCCTCTCAAGTCCCCACGAGGATGCTGTCAGGGCAGTGTGCGGTAGCTTGGCCACACAGCTTCAACAGCTCCTGGTTTGAAAGGGTTTGAGTGGATTCAGGCAAAAGTTTTCAGTCCCAAGGGGCTTTTCTATTATTTTTATGACGCATCACAGTTGTGCTTGTGATGCTGCTCTCCTTCACAGGATCTCACTGCTCCGATTTGTGGTTCTCGAGAGAGCCCTTACAGCGCAGATGAAGGGCGTTGGGTTAAATCTCATTTTACTAGGCAACCTGCTTTGTATCTTTTTTTTTTTTTTTTTTTTTTTTTTTTTTTTTTTTTTTTTTTTTCCCATGGATCAAGAATGCATTTTTGGCATATTGTACACAAACAAATGCTGTTCTGGGTGGAAGCCTATCTGGTAGTTGGAGCAATGAATCGTGGCTCAGTGAGTGATTGAGTCAGCCTCCAGATTCCTGGTTGAGCACTTTCTATTGATTTATTGTGTGGGCACAGACAACCAGCTCACATCTTTCTGTCTCCTCTATTCTCTCTGTTGTTACTTTTTCGTGGGGGTAATTATACCACACAACCCTTTTCCCTTGTCCCTTATTAAAAAGGCTCTTTTAGATCAGGTGAGAGGCTTGGATGGGAGTTTCCATGACCTAGGATTGTCTTTCCCTATTCACCAGGAATTTCGGTCAGGTCCTGGCCACAGGTTACTCCATCCACTCTGGGAGGGCAACAAACTTTACAAACACTTCTGGAAGTTGTCCAAAGTGACCTGGCTCCAGTGGAAAGTTGCTGTGGCCATGTGTGTTTTCAGCTCTCTGTCTGGGTTGAGATTTGCATCTCGTTTTCTGTGCCTCTCTCTCAGTGTCCCAGTTTTAGGCAGCACCATCTGGGATCACTGGGAGTTATCCCAAATGCTACTGAGCAGAAAGGCATGTGAGTGTCCCACGGGGCCTCATGAATATTAATATCATCATGAATTTATTGGAAACCTCCTGAATTTCACTAGAGCTCTGAGTGAAACTGTGCCCAGTTTTGAGCTTGTGTAGACCAAGAAATGTTTCTGTATTCTGTTCAGTCTCAGTTTAATGCAAAACACAGTGCAGGGCTCACCCAGAAACACCCCCTGGTACATAGCAAATGCTGCATTGTAAAAGGAAGGCATTTCTGGGGGGCATATTCTCCCCAAATCAATTGATTACATGGTTACAGATTTGGATTTAAAAGCCTGTGTTCCGTAAAGGTTCTGGGTGAATTTAGATTTTGTGAGTCCCATTTTGGAGTTGTCCAAAGCTCAGCTCTCCAGTGCTCCCAGCTAGATGGAGATGAAGCTTTAAAGTGAAACTCAACCACAGACTCTTGGTACTGTTCTGAAAGGTTCAGACTGCACAACTTCTCTTAGAAAATTTCATCTTCCTTCTGCTTAACGTTACTCATTTTAGCTCACATTTAACTAAAATCTTTGTAAACGTGTTAAGCTTATATTATCTCATTAATAATAAATGCTTAATGTCACAACACATCCTGAAGGACTGAAGGACTGTATCACTGATACCTCTCTGTTCCAGGCCACTAAACACTGTTGCTGTAAGTGATAAGCAGAAAGCAAATTTCATGGAAAGGTCATCAAATGCAATTGTAATACATTATGTATGATATGACAATCCAGGAGTGCAGTAAAATCCCAATTATTACCTCAGTCTTGACACCCTTGAGTATTCAAAAATCTCGAATTAGGTGGGGAAAAAATCATGGGTGATTTAAAACTTTTGAGGTTTTTAGAAAACTCTCTTACTAGGTCTTGTTTTCAGAACTTATTGCAAGTGTTTCACCTTGCTGAGTTTCCTGCCAGTGGCCAGTGTCAAAGCTTACTTTTAGAATGAAAGTTACAAATGGGAATTGCCTGAGTTGTTCTTGAGGCAGTCTCCTGATCACAGGAAGGTGAGAGTATCACAAGGGTTCTGCTGGGCAGTGGTTGATGATGGATCACCGTAATGGCATCAGCAGCAGAGAATACCTCTCTGCTCTCAGCATATTTTCCCCCAATTTACAAAGAACAATGGCTGTTGGAAAGCGCAGCAGAGCTGATGCTGTCTCTTGAAGATATTCAAGAAAAGGGGAGGAGAAGGTTCAGGAATCCTTAGTCTCCCTTTTATTCTCCTTCTCTCCAGCTGGGGAAAATCTTGCAGGCAGCAGGGATGTGGCTCCTCCCTGGACAGAATCCAGCTTGTCACCACACCTTCTGCTCCAAACCGGGGTCAGAAAGGTGACTTCCACTTTTAACAATGGCTGAAACAAGGCCCTGATAATTTTTCTCCAAAGTCCTGATTATATCTCTGCCTCTAAAACCGGGCAAATAAAGCTAATTTCCGCTAAAATTTGTGGACAAATCCACCTCCAGAATTTTGGCATCTGGCATAGGAGTGTCCACGGGGCAACAAAAGGATGAAAAGAGTTAAGTGAGCATCCACATAGAGGTTCTTCCTCTTGGTCTGTGCTACCCATCCACCCATCCGTCTCACTAAATAAGTCTTCACCAAAATTAAAACCCCTCACCACGATACACACAAAAAATAGCGCTTGTGATAGAAACCCAAGAGTGATACAGGGGACAAAACCAAAACGCTCATCAGCATGGGTCCTGTGTGGACTGTGTGAGCTGAAAACATGAAGGGCTAATCCCCCCAAATCCGGTCACTGGCAGCAGTTAATGACCTGCTAGTCTGCGAACCATCAGGAGAGGAAGCCGGCAGCAGTTAACACTTGCAGAGCTCGCTCCTTGCTACCAAAGGCAATGAACCGTATCTTGGACTTGTTATCCTGCCTGCTGCAGGAGAAACACTGCAAGTGCCTCAGAATGACAGCCAATAATTGAAATATCAAGGCAGAGAGGTGAGGAGATCCAGGAATGGGAGGGGAGCCTTACAGATAGAGGGTATGAGCAGAATAGCACCGGTGTGACCCAGAGTGTGCCCAAAACTGGGGACAGGACATTTCCTTCTGCAGTGAGAGAGAGGGAACAAGGAAAGGGGAATGCAAATGAGTGCTGGCAGTCACTTCATGGGCTTACCCTTTGCTCGTTCTTCTGGCTGTCAGACCAAAAAGCCTTATAGAAAACCCTGGTGCCTCAGAAATCTCTGAATTTCCCAGGGAAAGCTGATCAGGAGCATTTATTCCTCTGAGTGTCTATCCAGGGGCTCACGTTCCTCTATTTCCCAACGGATAGGAACGTCTACAGGTTACATCCCCGAAAGAGAGAGCTGTGCAGGAATTCCTTGTGCCTAGTCCTGAACCCAGGGCTGTGCCCATGGCAGCTCTTGCCTTTACAGAACTCTTCCTTCAGAGCTATTCATGCTCTGCTTTCAGCCTCATTTTTTTTTTTTTATTATTTTTATTTCATGGAAGAAGCTATGGGATGCAAGGGCAGCATCAAAGGATACCTTTGGGGTGTCTCTGGCTGCCTGTGATATTTCAAGGATACTTGTGTGGAGATTTTTGGTGTTCTTTATGTAGTGACCTGACCTCTCACTGCTCAATATCTGTGAGACTGCAAACTGCATGCTTTCATATATTTTAAAAATAGGTTTCTCTGACGACTAAAATAGGACCTTGAATGCCCTTGATTAATGGTATAGATGGTTTGCTTTGTGCCTGGGACACTTTTCTCTCTCCTTCTGTCAGATACCACTCTCTGTGCAGGAAAATTCTTCTCACTATTCCACGTGAGATCAATTCTATTAATTGGCATGTGGGCAGGGACAGCAGAGGTGAGGGGGATCCATTCTACAGCTGGGACAGAATCAAATCTGGGCTCACACAAGTTTCTTCTATACCGAAGCTTCAGAAATTAGGAGTGGTGATTTACGAGCTTTTGACAAATTTCCATCTGCTCTCATTCCGTGTAGCTTTTTTTCCCCCTCGGAGTTCAAAGGCTGTCTGCTGCAGAGCTGCACTGCCCTGGTGATATATGGCTGTCTCTGAGGCCATCAGAGTTCTAATTTTAACAGTGACGGAGCTCTGTGCCTGAATTCAAGAACCACCCGAGGAGCTCCAAGGAGCAGGAAACCTCCTCTGCTCAAACCCAGCCAGCCCAGCAGTGTCTGAACCCTCATTGGTGCAAATAAACCTAACAAGCTTCAGAAAAAGCTGAACTGGGAAAGTTGCTGGGGATTGGTGATGATGTAATTTTGCATAATTTCTTTCCTGACTCCTACATTCTGCTGCAAAAGTGTTTTGTTGGTGGTGGTTTTTTTTGTTGTTGTTGTTTTTTTTTTAAATTACGTCTATCTATCAGCATTTAGAAAAGAACAAACCATAGGGTTTTTCCCCCCAGCTCTGCATTTTTGAATTTTTACATATTGTGTTAATACAAATACCTAGGCTTTTCATTCTTTTACTGTTGAAAGTTACAAATTCAGGCATGGAAAAAAAGGAACAGTATTGAGTAGCGTGTTACACATTTATTGGCTGAACATTCATTATAGCAGGTATTACATAACTCACACACTACAAACAAAAGGATGTAATAGGTGCTAAAAATCCAATAAAATACAATTATTTGATTAATTCTATTAACACTAAGTCACTCTCAGTTGTACACTTCTCTAACTTTAAAAAAAATTCCACCCTGTATTTTAATATTTCTGGGAAGAAATCCATGTGCATCATTCAGTTAATCCTGTAAACAAATTAAAATCAGCGTGTAGATTTTCTCAGCATTTGCAAAGAAGATCTTTCGTTATGGCAAGCACCTTCTTTTCAAAAGAAAAATGTGCCTCAGGTATTCACCCGATTTACTAATAGTTAGTTGTTTTTAAAGTGAGACTTTAATTCTTTATAGATAGAATAAAAGGGAAATAAATAAAAAATCAATTCATGTGTTAGATAAATCAATATTATTTCTCTCTTCTCTTCCTTCCTCTCTGCCCTCCAACCTCAAGATGATTTTTTCTAGACCTCTGCACAGGGAAAATCTTTTCCAAATAGCTGAACATGAGATTTTTTTCCCAGTTTTGATCAAATTTTGCTGGTCTTCAGTCTCACAGGGTGGCCAGCTAAGATATCCACTCCCTCTCTGTTTCTTATGCAAGCTATTAGTGGTGTGCTCCCTTCTGGGTGCAAAACACAGAAGTTATTTCAAACACATTGATGTGTTTTCAAGAGGATTGGATCCTGCGGCCAAGGGATGAATGAAGCTGGGAAAATAATGTTAGAAAGGTAGAAAAAGAGCCAATCACGAGGTTCAAGAAGTAACAATTTGCAGTTAAACTGAATTACTCAGAGGGAGGGCAGTGATGGGGAAGCAGAGCTTTTTTGTGAGATGAAGTCCCATTAGACAGGAGATAGAGGAATACTTTGAACTTGGGCTGGATGTAAAATGGATGAGGGCTACCAGGACTGACCTTCTTTTGAATTATGACGATCCTAACAGGGAGAGTTAAGTGAAAACTGATGGAGGGAAAGCAGGGCTGTGGTTAACTGGAAAAAAAGAGAGCATTTGGCTGTTTGAAGGTCCATATGTAAAAGCAGAAAATTTCAGTGGGCATCCACAAGTAATGAGAGGCATAATTTATTCAAGAAACTCCTTTCAATTGACAGCCACAAGCACAGTACCACGGCCTTTCTCTCCCTAAGTATTCCCTGTACTTACATTTTCCTTTTATTTCTTACTGTGGCACAAAAAACTTTTCAATCTCAGCTTCTTTGTAAAGTTAGTGTTTCAGGCAACTATTAGAAAAATTCATAAGGAAAACAATTAACTCTCTTTAAGTCTATTTATACTCTGTTTTCTTGGCTTCACGTTTCATTTCCAGAAAGTGCAAAGGGAATTTACTGTTATGCTCCCAAGTGCTACTGGGAACGTTATTACTCTATTTATTATGATAGCAGTGTTTAATCATTATATACGTAACAGTATCAAAGAGTCTCGGTTATAATCCCTTCATTATAAAAACCTTATGAGCAAACCCAGCTTTTATTATTGAAGAATAATACTGTAAGCAGCAGTTGCTTTGAAGGGCAGCGCAGAGGCCAAAGGTAAAAAAAAGGCCAGTGAGGTTCCTAAAAGCTTCTAAACAGTAAGTGACATTATCTTCCATCTTAACACTTGTTTTCTCTCCGGAAACAGCGGGAGTCAGCCTTAAATAGAAGGGTGTCCAACGCTTTTTAATTGCTTGCTAAACCACACAGATCTTTACCGACACCAGGCTCCAAATGTTTCGTTGGACCCTATTCTGAGCATCTGAAAGACTTTGTTCAGTCAGGTCCCGTTGATTGTCTCCTTTGTGCGCTGCAAACCAAGTGCAGTGCCGCTAAGCTGGGCAGAATTAGGCACAAGCCGTGCAGGATTCCAGAATTAGTTCCACTGCATGACACATGTTTTCGGAAAGGCGGCTGCGCAGCGTGCAGCAAGGCGCCAAGGGATTTCCGGGAAACCCAGAAAAGCCTGGAGAAGGTTTGGGCTGCAAACCCGCTGCTCCTATCTGCGGTACTCCCCTTCTTTTTTTGCGCGCGGCCTGCGGCTTTCGGTACGTCTAAATAATTTACAGAGTTCTAGGAGGTAATCTCTGAGCAGGCTGAGTCACTGGAGAGAGAGTAATATTATGTAGCAGGTCAGGTTTCCATATTGTAAAGGGAGCCCTGATCTGTCAGGCTGTGGCACAGAAGTTTGGACTCCAGGCCCGGCCTTTTCCCGGGAACTTCAACCGTGCTGTAATTTATGACTTGCCTGCTGCGGCTAATGCAGTTTTTCTCCAGTTTGAGTCCTGGATATTTGACTAACGAGCCAGGCTTGTGCCCATCTGCCCTTGTGCTCGTGGGTATTGACTTCCTTATCCTTGCAAGGGCTCAAGGAATTTTATTGGGAAAAGGCAAATGTCAAAAGTGTAAAGCTACTTTAATAAAACTGGCTGAGATCAGGTTTCCTCGCTGGCTGCCTGCCATTGAAAATCCCTTTGTTAGCTTTTTAAAATTTCCTGTGACAAAAAGAGCCCTTTTCATTTCTTTCTATCAGATCGTACAAGTTTAATTAAAATGTGAAAATTTTGACTAAAAATGTCATAGCGCAGAAATCTTGGGGCCGCCTTCCTTTTGAACCTGCATGATTTTGTGGTTTACATTATTTTAGGGACAGTTCTAGACCTCATCGATGTAGAAAACATGAAAGAACAAGAAAAATCATTAATTATATTACCAAATTTTAGAGTGGTTTTATCCTTCCATTTTCCAGGGGTGCTGATAGAAGTTTCATGAACAGGGATCATGAGCTGCTGTGGGGGTAAAAAAAAATAAAAAAGAAAGAAAATACATGCTAAATGTGAACACAATGAAACAATTAAAGCAAATGAAAGCATTTTTGTGCAGCTGAAATCCACGATTAATACACTGTGCTCTGGACTGAGAGTTGGAGAAAACACATTGTCCCTACAGCTGCTTTGATTGACAATATTTGGGTTAACATAAGGAGCTAGTGAGATCAAATGCATCATCCAAGTAAAAATTCCTGTGTTTAACTAGAAAAAAATAGCAGGTACACATTTGGGCACCCACTGTTTAAATTGCACTGGGTTACTATAGCATGTAAAGTGCTTGGCATGAACAAATAGTTTTTGCCAAAACAATTAAACTCCATTAAAATGGAGTATTTTAAAATGCTTGGCATGTCTTAATATTTTAGTCATGAAAAGAGATGCGATCAGGAGAATAAATACTGTTTTGCTGCCGCGTACCTATCAGAAATGCAATGAAATATTTACAAAGTGGTGAAGCCCAAGTTACATTTCAGAATAAAGCTTCCTTATTTCCAGTAACAAGCTGGTGTGTTTGGTGTGCAGGGCACAGAAGGGCAGGCTGTAAAAATCCCAGGAGGTTTGATGCCGGTTTCCTCAGTCCACACCCTTCATCCCTGTTCCGTCGGTGTGCGTCCATTCAAAAACAGGACAAATGTCAGGTAAAACTTTGTTCTGGCATCCCTGGCTTCTTGACAGAGGCTCACCTGCTCCTGTTTGGGAGCAGCTGGAAGGCTCCCAGCAGCACAGTGAATAAATGAGCAGTGAAAGTGATGCCTGGTCCCAGCGCTGTCGCGATGTCACACGGCAAAAGGCCCCGCGGAGAGATAAGGGACTTTACAAACAGCACCTCACAAAGCACGAAGTGCAGACAAGCACCACACAAGCCAGCAGTGGACTCGCTCCAAACACTATTTTTATCCTCTAATCACCCTTATTTGATTCTCCCTTGTTCCCCCACCTCCTCCGAAGACACAATGCCCGTGTGGTCCTTTGGAAATGAGGAGCAACTCGGGTTCCACTGACATTTTTGCCAGAGCCAATAAAAAAAAGAAGCAGTAGCTGTGTTAAAACCCCACTGTTTTTTTGTCTTTTTAAACACAAAAGGAGAATCAGTTTGGCCTAGCCTTGGGCCAGATCTGCTAATTTTCTGCAGTTGGTATCATTACATATTTCAGGAGGCTCTCAGGAGCTGATAGGAACCATCTGACTGCAGTTACAAAGGCATTCCGGCA
This sequence comes from Hirundo rustica, assembly GCF_015227805.2. Lineage (NCBI taxonomy): Eukaryota > Metazoa > Chordata > Aves > Passeriformes > Hirundinidae > Hirundo > Hirundo rustica. Next base: position 31,248,750 of record NC_053457.1, on the reverse strand, counting down.
TCTCTGATGAAAGGAATGAGCAGGGAGTCTCTGGAAAGGTTGGGAAGCCCAAGAGGTGTGGGAGGCTGGGACAGAGTGGGGGCAAAAAGGTGTGGGAGACTCAGCTGGAGATGGGCACTGAGAGGATGTGTGAGACCCAAAAAGTGTGGGGAGCTCAGGCAGAGGTGGAGAACATGAATATGTGGGATGTGCAGGCAGAGGTGGATCCTCAAAAGGTGAGGTAGGACAAAAATCTGTGGGTCAAATCTGTACTAGGGTCAGACCAAGCAGTTGTGAGCTCTCAGCTATTATTAAATACATTCAGTCCTGTTTTTAAACCCTTCCAAACACTGCTTAATTTCTGCATGTTTTGAAATGAAGTTATCTCAGAAACTTAACTCTGGTTCCAAGAGTGCTCTGGAAACAGCCTGAGAAACTCTGTGTACATCCTGTTCCCCTCACATCGGATTATAACATGGAATAGGTGAGGTATGGCAAAATTTAGAATTCAAATGTCAAAATACAGATTTCTTTGGCTGAAATTTAATTTAAAGACCAGCGACTTTTAATGACTCCCGGGCACCTTTAACTGTCAGCTCATGTCTTGGATTGTTCAAGTTACTCTGCTTGTGTTTGGTGGAATCTGCACAAAGGAGGCACTACCTTTAGTGAGTGAGAGACTGAAAACTTCTGTCCAAGAATACCATTCTTCATCTTAGAGATATAAAACTTAAAAGTAGATATGTAGAGTTCAGAAATACATTCGTAGGTGGGATATTACTGCTATTACTGCTACATTTTCGACAGATTAATTCACAGGACTTTTTTTAATTTTATTTATTTTTTTTTTTCCAGAAACCACCTCTATTCTTTCATTAAGGATGAAATTCATAAAAGTAGGCTGGCTGGAAGATTTTTTTTTTCCCTGCTGCCTTCAGGAAAGGGTATAAAACTGTGTGCAAATAATACTGCGTGTTTAATTGTAACTAAGAGCGGGCAAGCTTCTCCGTGTCAGTTAAAACTTAGAATAAAATACCCTGTGTGGATGCAGCCCTGAACCATCAAGAATCTCAGAGCACTTGAAACGCACCAAAAACTCTTCACCTCGTGCAGTCACAGTGCTGCTCAGGGCCACAATGGAGCTGTTGTTCAGCTGCATGAAGGAATGCCAGAGGAGGGTAGGAAGTTAAGAATAATACAGTATATTCAAATATAACTTTTAGGAGTATTTAGGTAGGCTGAATGCAGCTACCTGGAATTCGGCCACGAGACTCAGCCTAACAGCCCTGCTCTTGTCAAAAGCGGAATGAGATCTTTAATTTTTCCATTCCGTTTCCATTAATCACCAGAAGTGGTCATGAGGTTTTCCACCCCAGCCAACAGTCAGGCTTTCCAGCAGCAATACATTTCCAGGGCACCACATCAATGCTGCTTCAGAGTGCCTCCTACTGAATCACCAACCCAATTTCCTTCACGTCATGGTTTCCCATTTGAAAACTGACCAGGTCTCCTGACCCTCCAGACAATGGCCTGAGGGTCTGAGAGCCTGTGTTTTTATTGAGAGGGCTTTAACCCATCTTCAGGAAACCTCTTAGGAAGGTTTAACTTCACTGACGGGCTGAGTATAAAACAGCAATTGCCCTAATCTATAGTAATTTGCTATTTAAAATACAAAGGAAATTTGGATAATAAAAAAAGATATAAGAAAGAGTTGAAATTAGAAGGGGATTTTTTAATCCAAACTACTCTGGGTTCTCGACAGTCTTTGATGGGTTCTGAATCCAATTAGTGTCTGTACATTAAGAAAAAAGTAATCAAAGCAAGATGATACAATCCCCTAATTACAGAGCCAAAGATATCAGTGTACAGTTGACAGAGACAGGAAGGAGAAAACAGATGATATGTGGCCTGATAGGGACGGAGAGTTCTGTAGCTGAAGAAGGCAAAAGGACTTACTGACAGAAAGATTTTGCTGTGAAATTCCGTCTCTGTAAATAACATTGCCAGATGATGCAGTTAATTAGGATAGCTTTAACAATTCTATTTTATTTACTCTTCCCAATTAGACGACAGCATCTACATTTCTGGCCAGAGAGACTGAGGCTCTATAACACTCAGAGTAATTGCCAGTGCCTGACTTAAGGGATGTTCCTAATTGGACAAGTTCTGTACTTTAGGTTAAGAATTATCTATTGTGTCTTGCATTTGTTCCAGTCACAGGACATAATGGTCACTGTGTTTCCTGGCAGCACTGGCAGCTGTTTTCAGTGTCAGCTCTTCAGGCTGATCTACCTTTTAGCAACACACAAAATTGAAATATCCTATTTACAAGCACATGCTTTGCATTTGAACTAGAAGAATGCACCGTGAGAACAGTGGAAATGTAGCCCCCCCTTTTTTTTTTTTTTTTTTTTTTTTTTTTTTTTTTTTCAGGTAAAGGTTAATTTCTTATACATTTATAGTATTTTTGGCTTGCAGAGAAGTCTTCTATTTTATCTTCAGCAATTCTGAATGGTTTTACTGTTGCTCTTTGGATGACTTGGAAAGGGAAAGTTTAGAAATGTAATGTTTAATATCTGGAAGAGACTTATTCAGATCTCTCTCTCTCTTTTCTGTCTGTATTCATATTTTAAAGAGTCTTAACATCTACCATAAGAACAGGTCTTTGTTCGCTAACTACTGCACACATCCAAATGCAGTAAGACTTCAAAAACCTCAAAATTTTAGAACTCAGCCAAGGCTGGTAAAATTCTTTCTGCCTGTTGCTGAGCTCTAATATTTGAACACAGAGACCCGTGTTGAGATTTTTTGTGTCCTGCAGACAAAGCGGTGATCAAAATCTGGAGATTGATAGTGGGAGGGAAAACGGGACGCAACAATTCACAAGTAGCCTCAAACCTGAGTCTGCCCAATCTTTCCAGACTTGGAAAGAACTTGGAAAGCCTCCCCAGAGAAGCCCCTGGTCAGGAGAGGATGCAGCACTTATGGGGACACAGCTTCTGAAGCTGTTTGGTTTTGTTCTCTGAGCACCTCAGAAAGTATAGCAATGATTTCCCTTTTAATGAGATTTAATGAGCTGAACTCAGCTCCTGGGTTTATAGGCGCTTTTGGTGGTGCTCACTATGATAGGTATTAACCTCCAACATCTCAGAATTCTTGGGTTTAGGATATGAGAAAGCCAAGACAAATATTAGCAGTGATGGGTAAACTTACCTGGCATCTTCTTGCTCCTGAAGACGCTTCAATGATAAAGCTTATTGGTAAATGGTACTAGTAATGAAGTTTTCTAAGGCAAAATCCACCTAATTTCATCCTGTAAATAAGATATTAAACCAGAAACATTAGTTTCACTTTTCTGGAAACTTGCTAAGAGAAAAAAAAAACCTAAAATTTTGGTTTACTAAGGATGGGCAGAATTGAGGCCATTTAACCACTGGAGAAAACAGCAGCTCATGGTGCTGTTACTTGATCTCTTTCCATAGCCCAAATGCCCTGTGTACAGATGAGCAGACATTCACTCTGATGAAGGCTTTTTCTGCATGTATTTAAATGATTACGACCAACATTTTCAGCTTAGGGTTCCAGGAACAGCTCAGTATGTCCTGTGAGGGCTCAGCTCACCTTGGGGCCTGGCATTTCCAAACACTAAACACTCGTGCTGAACGTGATTATCAACCACTGTGGCTGGGAAGTTAAAAAACATGTGCATGATTTTTTTTTTCCATTTTGTACTTTTGGAGCCCTTGGTCTCTTTGCCATCTGCCTCTTGCAGGTCAGTGGAAATGTTTTTGCTGACCTCTACGGGCACACTCGAGTTACCCACCATGAGATCACGTAAAATACAGCTAAAACCACTCTGCTTCATCTAGTGTTGTTTCAAAATAATTTCCAGCCCATTAATTATGGTCTGCAAGCTCTTCTTTAAGGAGCCACTTTGATGTTGATGAGTCACAGCTCTCAAGCTCTCCTCTTTGCCACTGCACTTCCTTAAGGCATAACCTTGGTGACTTTTGCACCAGGAGGCAAACGGCTCTGTGACATGAGCTGGCCTTGTGTAAACACCCTCAAGAGACACTTCCCTCAAGCCAAATACTGAAGCCCACTTAAAAAACACTTTTAAGAGACCTTTCCCATTTGATGTAGCTCCACACAGGTATTTAATGACAGCTAAGTGTAATCCAAGCTTAGACAAAGGGTTTGGGTAGAGCTGTGGGTCCTGTGCTGCAACCTCAAGTCCCTTGAGCTGTCCTGGTGCGTGTTAATGACTGTAATAAAGGTATTGCTAGGTTAACACTTATCACAGTGATAGGTATTAACCAAAAGCACCTACAAATCCAGGAGGTGAGTTCAGCTCATTAAAAGGGAAATCATTGCTGTACTTTCCGAGGTGCTCAGAGAACAAAACCAAACAGCTTTAGAAGCTGTGTCCCCATAAGTGCTGCATCCCCTTGTGACCAGGGGCTGTTCTGAGAAGTCTTTCCAAGTCCTTTCCAAGTCTGGAAAGCTTGGGCAGTCTCAGGTTTGAGGCTCCTCACGAATGGCTGTGTCCCATTTTCCCTCCCTCTATCAGACTCCAGGACTTTGATCACTGTGGAGAAAGGTATTGCACCTGCCTCTGCTCCAGCAGGAGGGAAGATGGAGCAGCTTAAAAGAGAGGTGGCAAATAGCAAGTGCTTGCCCTGTTTGCGGCTGTGCCGCTGGAGATGGTCAGGAAGAGGCTTGTGCTGGTTTTGTGGACACCTCTCCAGCCCAGTCCAGCCCAGTGAGAAACAGGCTAATTAAAACTATGTGTAACTTTACACCTGCCTGCTCCACAACAGAGCAGAGCAGAATTCAGGAGGAAGCATTAAGCAGCTGTCGGGGCCCTGGCCTGTCAGAGATGTATCAATTAAACCGAGATGCGGCAGCAGTGTTTGCTGTCTCCCAGCTGAGCCACACATCTGCCTGCATCCTAGTTTGGGCAAGGCTGCAGAGAGCTGGGAGGCTGCACTGGGCTGGTGCCAGTGCTCGTGCTTGGATCACACACTCCTGCACGGACCTGGGACAGTTTCTGTGCTCCAGCCTGCAGCACCAAGGGTGTTATCCTTGTGCAACCTTGACATTTTACCAGCCTGAGAGTTTGGGAGCAGTCAGGTATGGCAAAGCTTCGCCTCCTCCCGGCAGGAGAGCGAGAGGAAGGTTGAAAGCACTTGAAATTCAGCAAAGGGGTAATTCACAACACTTTTGAGAGTTTTGGGGGGAAAACAAATCTCACAGAAATGGCATAAAAGGGGGGAACAATCTCCAGGACACTCTTCATCAAACCAGTCTATTACATTTTCATGAAATGAGCTTGGACTCATGCACTCCAAGCTGACATGTACCTAGTATAAAATCATCTGGTTTGTCATGTTATAATTCTCTCTTCTCCGTTTCAAGGACACCAGTGGGAGGAAATCAAAACCTCGCAGAAATGTGTTTTCCCGCTTCGCTGTTATTCCCAGAAGTCACCGTCCTCCTTCTGTTGTGTCTAATTCAAAATAACAGGTTGATCCTTTCACAAGCATCGACCTGTTTTGTAACATGAAAAGGAGTCAGCGCTATCAGTTATCTCCCACATTATCCCGCAGCAAGCTGCTCTCCAAGGGTAGCCAGCTTGAACGGCTCACGTTGTTGTCCACAAAAGAGAATCGCTCTTCATTCCACTGCCTCCGTGCCAAGACTTGGCTTCCAATGAGGTAATTGTTTTGACACTTTGGGGGGGGAAAAAAAAAAAGCCAAAAAACCATTAAGAAGTAAACAGCCATACATTTCTGCTCGCTGGGGGCATTTGTAAAAGGAAGATTGAGTGTATCCAAAGCTTAAAACTTCAAGACACTACTGAATGTTCTGGTTTTATAAAGAGGCATGTAGCAACAAACCTGGCATTATTAGGTGATGATGTAAATTCCATGACCGTTTCGTAGCTGTTGTTTTTAACTGCTGTGCTGTTAATGTGTTTGAATCTCCGTCTACGCACAAATTCTGTGTTTGAGAAAAATCAAATAATTTCAAACCTTGATAACTCTGAGCTCCAACTTTGACACAGAGCTGGCAAAGAGAAAAAAAAATTGCTTTTCTTGGATAGCTGCAGACTTTTAAAATGGAATCCAAGGTTTTGCCTGCACAGGGCTGTTTGTGTGGCTGTGTGAGACATTTTCAATGAACCCTGAAGTCAGACTTAGCCTAGGCTCGGTGCTCACTGCTAAGTGTCAGCCTGGGCTGGCAGAGCCCCTGCACACAGCCTGGGCTTTGTGTCCAGCTTTTTGCAGTGGCTTTTTGCTCTTGACTTAATCCCTAACAAGTTCTCTGTATCCTCAGTGCTCAGTAATATTCTGCAGGATTGGAAGTTTTGCCATTTTCAAGGCAAAATGTACTTTCCTGCACGTTATCCAAGGAAAACATTGGTAAAGCCAGGCAGGGGGAAAGAAGGTATCCTTAACAATTTTTTCATTGATGAAGAGCTCCAGAGGCAGAAATATGGGAATATACACGCACCTACAATAGGCATATGTGCTATTTTCAATAACACATCTCATCTATCTACAGTGGCTTCTGGAGTTTCACATCAAGTGCAAGAAATGTGGTGGGTGAGATGCCAAAAAAAGACAAAGTGTTTAAGACCAGATGAGCTCAGATTTTCATTTCTCCAGTTCCCCCTGCCTGGAAGACAGCTTGTTTTAGCAGCAAAACTGTCCTGGCGGATCCTTAGTGAAGCCCCATAGGTTTTAATAATCAAGGTGATCTTAAATACTTCCATAAAATTCCTGATACCATCTACTGCATCTGCTGGTGCTGAAATTATCTGAGTTTACTCTCAGGTTCTCCACAATTTAAGGTTTTACCACATCTTCTCAAACCTTTACCTGGTAACACCAACGGCGCAGAGTTCATGTAAATCTTATCTCAATCTCATCTGCAGGCTGTTTGAATATGCATTGCTGCATTTATTCTCCATATGGGAATTGAAGGATGGGGAACATGGGGGATGTTTTGGGAGCAGGGATTTGCTGGGTTCCTGGCAGGCACTTTCATCTCTCCAGGCTTGAAGTTATCTTGGTTCTTTGGGGCTCTGCCTCTGCTTGTTCCTTGTGCTACACGAGGTGGGGTCTGGATCACATTACACACACCAAAGGCTGACTTCTGCTTGCCTTGGGCTTGTGGAGCTGTGAACTGCTGGAATTTGGGGTTTCTGTGGCTAGTTGGGGTCTGCCTGCCCATGCCTGGACTGCTCTGGGAAGGGTTTCAGTGCCTGTTGGAATAAGTGCTGCCCAGGCCATGGCCCAGCACCACCAGGATGCTGCTGGAAGCAGAGGTTCTGGGAATTCTAGAGGCAATTCCATCTGGGTCTTTGCCTCAGGTGGATTTAGATCCCAGTCCCACTGTACCAATTAAACTTTTGGGGGTCTTTTGATTACAGGAATCTAAACTGGGGTTCTATCTGAGCCCACCAGCTGAATGAATTCATCTTTCCCCCAGTCTCCCAAGGGAAAGGTCTCTTTCAGAGGGCTATGACAGGGAAAGAAGAAGTTCAATCTCTGGACAAAACACAATCTGCTCTTTGGAGATGTCCCAGGGCTCACAGCTCCTCATACCCCAAAATAATGGACGTGTGTCGTCTCTGTGTGTCTTCCACACATGAAGACTTTCTGCCAAGCTTTTTTTAGTCCCCAAATCCCCCCTTCTCTCTGAAGCAAATGCATGGTCAGGTTTGATTCTTTAGCTCCATGGGACAGGTAACCTCACTTTTCCTCCGCATCTCTACCAAAGTTACTCCTATTCCTTATCTCTAAACAGCACCACACCCCTTGGCAGTCATTCTCATGATAAAAGGATTCACGCTGGGTATTTTCAAAAGGAATTGAGCAAGATACACTGGAAAAGGCAGGACAAGCAGCTACTACTTTTTCTAAGTATGCCCAGGAGTGATTGCACTTGTTTCAGGAGAGGACCATCCTTACTCTCCTGCTGACTTTGCCAAGAACAAGCAGAGCTTTCCAAGGAAGACAGTTACCGGAGGCATTGAGAGAGGAACAAGCAGATCCAAAGTGTTTGTCATTCCTGTCACATGTCACCCATGGTTTCACCTGTCTGCGTGGATTCCAGTGTGAATGCTCTGACAGAGCCAATTAAAGACCAAAGCAGGGACTAACATGAGGGGTCAAACACGCTGGACCAGGTTTTGTGGCACTGCAAGGTTGTACCAAGTGCTGCCAGGACGAAATGTCCTTTTCATACCTTTTAGTATTTCACTTTGGAAGGGTCTTTGTAAAAAATGCGTTGACTGCACAAAGCTCTGGTGCAGGTGGTAGCAAACAACAGAGAGTTTTTTGTAAATGGTCTTGTCTTGAAGAATACTGAGCTCTAACAGTTGTTGCCTGCCTCAGCCACAGGTTTGGGACAATGCAGAAAGGAAGTTCCCCGTGATTCTGGGTGTGCCCCTCACCTAGACATGCCCCAGTCACCACTAAATCTGGAAGGCTTGAACCCAAGATATGTAAAATATGTCTGGTCTGTGGCCGCAGACGCTGGAACTAATCTGGAGTCTTGCTGGCAGTGTTGCTGGCAGTCTTGCAAGCACCTGAGGGGCTGCAGAAGTGTGGGCAGCAAGCAGGCTGGAATGTTCTCAGCACACGCAGGGACAGCTCAGGGGCTGGCAGTGCAGCCCTGACTCCAAACCCAGGCTTCCCTTGCCATGAACAGGCAAGTTTTTTGGGTCATGACTCAACTGCTGTGCTCCTGGCCATGCCCAGCTATAAAACTCCATGTCCACTGCAACTGCTTGTGGTCATAAAAAGACCCCGCAATCACATTTTGCAAGAGTTTGGGTCTCTGTCCCTGCCTTCTCTTCGGAACCCCGAGAGCCTTGGCCTAAATCACTGCTGCATTTTCAGCTGGATGTGTTGTTTTTCATCCTGCTCTTTGCAAACAGGGTGCTGCAGTTACCGAGGGCTGTGTAAGCACCCGCTGGATCAGCGTGTACCCGCGCTGGGTGAGCTCATCCCCTCAAGTGCAAGATGTCAGTGAGATGTAATGTAAGGAGCTCTTATTTTATTTTTTTTTTTCATCCACTCTTTGCCGTTTCAAAGAATCAGAATGCCCACTGCAATAACAATGCTACATCTTCCCTTCACTTAGCACCTTTAATGGAGCAGGCTTTATTTCAGAAAGCCATAAAACACCAGGCTTAGCACAGCCACAGCCTGGCATGGTTTATTTGCCTCTCTTAGGTTTCAGATAGAACCAACACAGCACATGTAAAACAAGAAAGGTTAAAATAAACAATCAGATTTATTTTACCCGCTTTTAAAAATATTTAAAGTCTTTTGTGGATTTATAACTGGAGCAGTAACAGTTTCTGCCTTATGTCATGAGGGGAAAGTTATGGCTTTGTTTGAAACTGCACAAGAAACACCATTGCAAGATACATGAGTCAGGCATTGCCATTAGTCAGTGCATATTCATCGAAACTGAACTATCTAGGCCAAGAAGTCTAAAGAGCGGCACATTTCAAAAGTAATTATGTGATTTAGGGGAGGAGTTTCCAGTATTTTTTCTGTGGGGTTTGTCTTTCAAAATGATTGGTGAAGTTTTGCTGAGCATTAATCCCCTAAAATGTCAGAAATTTCTGAAAGGCTACAAGCTCAGTGGCTCCCCAATACCACTCTGAGGAGCAGCTTTGGAAACCTTCTCCCTTTTCCTTTAGGATTCCAGACCTCTTTGGGAAAAACCAGCCCCAGATTCTGTTTTTCAGAGCATTGACCCCAACTTTCATCTTCAAAATTTACTGTGATTCATACCCTTTTTACTTCATAGCAGCACGGGTCAGGATAAAAAAGGAAATAATCAAAGAAAAGCAGAATCTCAACTTGCATTGGTGAAACTTTATCCTGTTTATTAACTCTGCTCTGCAAGCCACAGTATATTGTGCTTGGATCTTGTAACACTCCATTTTAGAAAATAATAGTCAAAGTGGTGTTTTAACCAGAGTATGAGGGTTTTAATATAAAATGTGCCTTTCCTTTAAATTGATTTCAAATGTACTTTCCAAATATTTTACTTCGTAAAAAAAAAAAAAAAAAAAAAGGATTCTTGGAGGCATTCCAGTGCCTGGTATTTTCCAGCTAGCTAAATGCAGATAATTCCCCTTTCAAATACTCCTTGAGAGGCTTTGCAAATCCTGGCTGGATGGTTTGGAGGGACGTAGGAAAGAGCAGGAGCTGATCCTCGGAGGTTGCACCCCGGTGGGAAGGGTGAGGATCCCGTGGGAAGGGTGGGGAGAGGACCTTGGATGGATGCAGGGAGCACACACCAGATGAGGATGCACAGGCTGGGCAGCACTGGGCACAGCTGCATGTGGCTGATCTCATCCCACGGAATCCCCCTAAAAAGGTGCAGGTAATGATAACAATACTAATGATGAGAACAGAGAGCCCATAATCCTTCACCACCCCCTGACACAGCCCTTCCCAACCCAAAATCTGCCTGCAGGACCCACCAGGGGATGGTTGGTACAGACAGAACTGACTGGTCAAAGCTCACTCCAAAGCACAGGGGAAGAGAGGAACCTGGATTTCAGCCTGCAGCCCGACGGGCAAATGAACCCTTTCTGTGGCACAGCCATTTCGCAGGGTGAGCTGCAAGATGCATTTCTTTCATGCTACATTATTTTAATCTAAGTGGAAAATGGGGGATCGTAATCCACTAAAATAATTTTCTGTAGCACCTGCTTTTGACTACGTCTCTCTAATGGTGTTGAAAGAAGCCAATTTCTCCATCCTGAAATATTCAGCAAAGCCTCCATCAAACAGATGGGTGAACATGGGCATGATTTCCATCTTCATTAAATTAACGTTAGGTTTTTGAAAAATCGGTCCTTTAATAATGTATAAATATTTCCTTCTTGAAGTAACTGCCCGATTTTTTTCCCCACAAGGACTGGTTTCTACTTTTTGTAATAAGACCAACTCCTCCTGATGGAAGAGCTGCCAGTGCATGTACACTTGCAGATGTGTTCTTCGATAAAACTTAATTAACCATTTCAGTAATTTTCCACTTAATGTGTTTTTAACATTCTTTAGGGCTTGAAGTGAGATATATCTGGGTTAGAGAAAACAAGGCAGATATCCATAACCTTGCCTTGACTATTATTTAGAGTTAAGCTAAATGCAATGCAGAATGTAATTTTCCCAAACCTGCCTATTCTTAGTGTTGCAAAAAGAATGCCATTCCTTAATTTTCACTGTATCATCTCTAAATATGTGTTTGTTCATAAAAATCATTATAAAGTCTCTAGTTTTAAAACAAGCTTTTATGTCTCTCTTTAAAACAATTTTTAAGTCACTTAAAATCGTGGGGTTTTTCTATGAGATTGACATTTTGAAGCAGATACATCAACCAAAAAAAGCTTTTTTGTAATTTCACATAGAGGCTGAAGCGTGGTGCCACCACTTACAGGCAGTGAAGAAAAGGAGTTTTCTCTCTGGCTGCCCAATTCTACAACCATGCCCAAGCCCCAGCCAGAGGCTGCTTCCAGCAGGAATTGTGCAAAGGGGAGGAGCTGTCAGCACCAGGGGCTGCACAGGGCAGGGATTTCACACACTCACCCTCCCAGGAGGCAGCAGAGCATCTTTCTGCTGCTGGGAGAAACACAACAGAAGAGGATAAAAGCAAGCGGAAAAACCCCAAACAAGCGCTGGGACCATTAGACCTGTGCTGGGGCTGCTGCTCTGCCCCTCAGTCAAATAATTATGCTTCATTAAGGTTCTCCAGTTAACACTTGCTTGTGGTTTATGCAGAAGAAAACAGTGTCTGACTGCAGACACAAGATATGAGTTCTCATGCAGGTTCTGCATTCGCTCCGAGTGGCAAAGAATTTACCCTTAAAATTCTATTTTTAAAATCGAATTTTATTTCTATTTATTTATTTTATTTTATTTTATTTTAATTTCTTTATTTTATTTAATCAATTTATAGCATTTTATTAACTTAAAATTCTGGATTGTATTTTTCTGTATTTGGCAGAGCCCAAGCCTACCTTTTCACATTGTTTGGAGACTTCCTTGCTCATTTTGCCAGCAAACAGGGAAGGGGTTCACCAGTGGGGACAGTATCACTGGTGGAACACAGACATCAGTTGTGAGGGTCTCTTGCAGACATTGGTGGCTGGGATCCATAGCTGGCTTTCCTCTGACCCCTCTCACCTCCTTCACGTGGAGATGAGAACGATGATGAGTCTGGTGAGCTCTTGCTTCTGAGAGATTTGGCCATTCCCCATCTGGCAGATGCTTTCAGCTGGGATCTGCCTGCCCTCCTCCTGCCCAGCTCTGCAAGCTTCCCCACTGATACCTTCTTTATTGAGCTTGTTTTATTGAAGGACAATCAAATCAGTCATCCAGGATGTTTCTTCCCTAGTTAGTGAAGTTGTTTTTATGTCTTAAGGCTGTGCTGGTTGTACCTTCCTCACTAAAGCTCTTAAAAGATCTCATCCTGATAGAGATGACAGTGAGAATAAACATTTGCTGCACTTCTTGCTTCCTCACAATAGCAGTCTTGGTACATCCCATGCCCTTCACTCCTCTGCATCACCAGGAGCCAGGGCTCAGATTAAAAAAAATAAAAATACGTATTGCTTTTGAGCTTACAAGGCGAATCACTGATTTCAATTTTTCTCTGTGATAGATGCAGTCACCAAAATTCCCTGAAATGGGCTCAGGGGCAGCAGCAATCTCTTGGGGAGGCAGTTCTGTCCTTGGAGCCCCAGGGTGGTGCTGGTGATCTGCTCCCCAAACCAAATCAGACTCATCTTGTGCTCACCCCTGGGCTGGAAAGAGCTCCTAAAGAAATTAAAATCTTCTCAGTGAGAGCAGTGGCGGGTGGGAATAGTTAATGATTGCTTACATAGATGCAGGAAAAACTTTAGTAGTATTTTTGCCATCAGATATTCAATTAGGTCTTATTTTCCTTTCTCTGGGTGATAAATGAGTCCAATCTATAGGTTCACAGCTGCAGGGTCTGTTCTGGTGCAGATATTCCTGCAAAGCCCCCTGGTATCCACCTCAGAAGGAGCAGCTTGTGCACGTCAAAGACAATAAAACCTTTAAACTCTGCCCTAATTTTCCTTTCCCCCCTCATTTTGCACACATATGCACCATCGGGACTACTGGAAATTGCTCCTGTTATTGCAACAAGGGAACCTTCTGTATGTGTAATTATAAATAGGAAGGGGGGGGGGAATCCTCATTCCAGGCAAAATATACAAGTAGGAAATCATATATTTGAATAGGAAATAACTACCAAATCTCTTCTGATGTAATCTGTAGTATTAATAACAGACTTATCAAAAGGGTAAATTGGGGTTTGTATAAATGAAAATATTTTGAATTGAATTTTATAAGGTTTGCTTGAAAGATGTTGTGATAGAGGAGAACCTGACCAAAGAAAACATGGCCTGTTTCTTAGAGTTTTATATCTTTTCAGATATCCAAATGAACTCTTTCTTTTCGTCATTTCAACTCCTAAGTAGTAATTAATATAAAGTTACAGAAGTGGTCTGTAACAAGTCACATTTGTTGGAAAAATAAAAGCTTATTGGAAGAGTTATGTAAGTTTTCAATACCTGTTTGACTAAAAATAGGATGTTCCAAAACGGCAAATCCTCATTGGAGACGAAACCAAACAAGTAATAGTGTTTATCAGTATCAGTCCATTGTAATATTTTAAGTGATGAATTTTGCAAACAGCTGGAAAAATCTTTAAACAGAGCTTTGTGATATATTTCATACACAGATAAATGTTCTGTTCATTCATAGGAAATACACAAAAGAAAGAATATAATAATAGGTGATATTTGCCATTTTAACTCTGTAAAATTAACTTTTCAGTGCAAAATTATGGATATCATTGTTGGAATCAAGGGTCATGGTAGGATAACACAAGCAGAAAAAAATCTTTTGACTGGAAACATCATCTGTCCAACACAGAATATTCTGTGATTCTTCTATGAACAAATACACTTTATATCCCTTTTTTATCTTTTGCTTGGTCTGACCTCTTGTCATGCTGTCCTGGGATACAAAACCAGAAGTTTTCTTCCCATTGGAAATACTGTAAGAGTTTCCCACTGCAGACTCCAGACGCCTTGCATGACTTTCTCAGCCAAGAGGATGGGAAATGTAGAATCTCATTCACAGATAAGGATAAATTTCAGGCTAATGTATTCCTTAAATAAATAAATAAATAAATAAATAAATAAATTAAAAAAAATAGTTTTAGTGTTTGTGTTTTGGGATTTTGGTTTGTTTGTTGGTGGTGGGCTTATTTTGGTTTGGTTTGTTTTGTTTTTATCACTCCTTAGGCTGCCTTCTCTTCATCTTGAATGCTGTTATGTACAATGCTTTGAATTTTCAGTTCTGGAGCAATAGAACAGACTCAGTCCGGGTCTGGTAATGTGTGCCTGAGATATTTCCCAAGAAAATACTTTTTCTGGACAATAACAGAAGTATGACCACTGAGGCAAAAAAAAAAGGTGCCTTTTCTCCCTTGTGTCCTTTCACCTTTCTGCTGCACTTCAGCAGAACAGACTGAAGCAAGTGCTTGAATCTGTTCCTGTTGGGCACCACACATGTTTAAACCTTAGTGGGAATCAAGTTCATCTCCTTGCTCTAATAAGGCTTATAAACAAAAGCTTATTTACACAAAGAGGGCATTTAATTGGAGTCAGAAGAAAACCAGAAGAGAACAGGCAATACTGGGGGAGTGAGACAGCTTATCAGAGTGGCAGCAGGGTTGCTTGCACACCACTTTTGTCACAGCCTCTGCAGAGCAATAGATAAAGCACAAAGAAGCTGCCTTGCAGAGGAACTTGTAATTGAATCAGACCACACTGTGCAACACCTGGGACAAAGGTTTTATTTTTAGGAGAAATGAGGCACCTTCAGTTATTTTGGGGAACCATCAGTGCACCCTGTTGCCACTTCCCCTGTGTTGGTTTCTGGTCATTCTGACGAAAGCCTGGATGCATCTGGAGGAAGAATTAGCCCCATATCCACACAGAGCTTGGTTTCAGCATCACTCAAACACATTTTGCTTGCACATGTCCCTTATTACCTCCACCACGTTGGCACATGTCCCTTATTTCTCCTTTCCTTCCCCCAAGCTTTGGCTGAACTTGCAAGATGAATCACCAATAAAATGGTATTTTGGGAAAGAATATGGGAAGCAAACTCCTTGGATAAAGAGAACAGATTCTGCCTCCTGACGGGGCCAATATGGAACTGGTTTCTTTTCTAGCAGGTAATCTGATCAGAAATGTCACAAAATGTTTGGGAGCACATCAGAAAACATCTACTGGGAAGGAAACACACTGCTGAGCGGTGCTGCAGCCAGGCATTCAGGGCAGAACACGGGTTTTAAGCACATTTCAGTAACCTGGGAGGCGATTTTAATGAGTTGGTGATGGGGCGCTCATACACATCCTCATCCATTACACTCGCACTGCAGAGGAGGCAAGGACAGCTGCTGAAACACATCTGCACCATTTGGGGCTTGAGGAAGGGTTATGGAGGAAAAAAAAATGCACAAATTTGAGGGGACGGTTGTGTGTCTTTAACAGAGCAATTTAAAACACCAGCAGTGGAAGCTATTTGTTTAACACTGGCATAAGAAATATCCACATTCCACCCCCCCCCCCCCCCCATGCACACATTTATAAATTGTAACACAATTGCTTTTGTTTTGAAAGGAATTATTCTCTCATTCATGGCTTGTTTGAATTTACTTCCTTGTAAATTATTTTTGGCAATGCCTGGTGCAGTGTAGCAAGGGAAACTATGCATTTCCATGTATGTAAACCAGGAAAACCATGTGATTGTGGACAAACAATGTCTTCCATTGTGAGCTATTTGTTTTCCTCACTGTTGCTAAACCCTTTGTAGCTACAATGGGCATTGTGATCTGAGAGCACTCTGGTGCCAGTGGTGCATTTTAATTGCTTGCCTCTACCACAAAACAGCTTTGAGGCTGTCAAAAAGGAGGACTGAAGGTTTCCCTTACCTGGAAATTCCTGGATAGACCAACTTTGAACTTGGAGAAAAGAGGGAATATCACTGGTGGGAGGGGCTGATCAAGCTCATGGCACCTCTCTGATCTCTGGTCTTACTGGAGCTGTGGTTGCCAATGTAAATTACAATTTCTGGGGGCTGTTCTAAGTTATGCTGCAATGGTGGGAGTGTGTTTATAGCATCGCATTGGTTTGGCTCTTCCTGTGCTTTTCTGCGCTGCCAGGCCTCCGTTATGGAAAAATATTTGTGCTGCTACCACTGCAGTGAAATGTGTTCACGTGAACTGACCGAGGAGTGATGCTGCTTCGAATCAGATTTCAGTATTTGCTATGGATTTCTAAAGATTTTTATTACCTGGGCAAGAGCAAACACCCAATTTCAGTGGTACAGTGCCTTTACCTGCACTCAGGAGCTTGCCTCATCAAATGGCTCTGTGAATAAGAAAATTTATGGATCATTCACTCCAGAGAGGACCCTGGTGGGTCCCTTCCAGAATATTCTGTGACTGTGTGGACATGAGGTGCCTTGTCCACGGACACACTGAGAGCTAGATCTTTATTTGTGCCCTGTGTGTTTATGGAGTGTGGCACCCAGAGAGATGAGCGTTTCTGTGCAGATGGATGCGAGAGCTGGCCCTCACCCCTCCTATTACCTCCAAATATGATTTTAAAAGGAAATAGACTTTGAAAGGGGCAGGAGGATCTAGCGAAGGATTTAAACTTTTTCTTTCTCTGAAAGGACTCAGCCATAGCTCTTATTTAAACTAAGAAATGTCTCTGAGGAGAATTTTAAACTCTCTTTCCAAACACCGCCAAGCCAAGGATTGTTATTATCTGAATTTAATTCAAATCATATGAACTTTCATAGCTTTTGCCACACTAAGGATTTTTCTCCTTTTCAATCTGGCAATACATTCATCAAGTTGTGGGCAGACCCCACTCACATAAAAGGGTAGCTTTGTGAACTCGATAGCTTATGGGGTTTTCCAGGTCCAAAACACATTTATGATTTATTTTCTTTAAACAGACACTAAACAGTCCCATAACTGCATAGTAGCAAAATTCACCATGTAATTTACTTTGTGTGAGTCATAATGAGAGGAAAAAAGAGATCAAAACTTTGAAGAATTATCCTTAAATTGCTGTATCTAGAAAAATATTTCAGCCCTTCTGCTTTCCACAGGACCTCTACTTTCCTGTCTCCTGCCCAGTCCAAGAGCTGGTTTTCCTGGATGAACAAAGGATGCTACCTGCATCCCTGAGTCCTCATTCTGGCGTGGATACTCTCTGGGGACATTTGTCTTCAGTTTTCCATCATTTTGCAAAGAATTATAATTACCCACCCGCTTCACCGCAGCCCTCTCAAGCCGGATCAATGTCTTCTCAACGCCTGGAACAGGTGAAACGCTACATAAAAATGTGAGATAATATTCCTTCTCAACCACACAGCCAGAATTTCCACTGCCTGAAGGAGAGGGGATTGGGGGGATAATTACAGGCTGGGCTTTTGCATCGAGGGGCTCAGGAAGGGCACAGTCAGCAGAACAGCAGCCACATCTCCGAAGCCCTCTGTGTTTCTGGGCACTCCGTGGTCAGAGGTGCTGGGAATTTTCCAGACCTGTCCACTCCACGTCTGCAAGCATGCAGAGCATTTTTAATAAGTGCTCCTTGAATGGAAAGTATGTTTGAAATGCTTTCTCAGCACACTGCGTGTCCACAGGCTAGTCCATGGATTTTCCTGCTTCTCCTCCCGACACAGCCCTGCTTGTGTCTGCTGTGCTGCCAAGGCTTTGGCACTGCAGCTGACTGCTCTTCCAGAACTTTCTTCTGCCCACTGCCCTTTCCTCATTTAATTTTCAGTGCTCCTGTGAGCCCTGCTGCTCCTGATTGCTGTCACATGTACTGCTCTGGATCCATACCCTCTCATTAATTCCCAGTTTAGGATGTTTACACGGCTGCTCCAGCGGAGACAGGGTTATCCAGTTCCTTGGAAACAGCTATTATGCATCCCTCTGGATACTGCCTGCATTGCCATATTCCAGAATAATTTCAATTTGTGTTGTAATTCACTGAGAGGATGTCTCAAGAAAAAATAATTTAAAAAGTGCTGTCGCATCATAGCGACACCCACAGCAACACAACAACACACAGAGGACTTGTATGTACCAGAGGGCTATAAAACACGTGAAATTTGCAATATACTGACTCTAAGGGTAACAATGCAAAAAAAAAAAACCCAAAACCCAAAAAACCCCTATAAGTGGACCAAAAAAAAGCCAAAAAACAAACCCAAAAAACCCCTATAAGTGGACCAAGACATTGGAACTGAATTTGAACAACAGGCTTCAGAGAAGCTCAGATCAGAGCAGGCTGCCCAACCTCTCCTTGTTACAAGGCTTTTACTTGTCTGATCTCTCTGCAGCTTTCTGGCCTCAGGTTTTTAAAGCCTGCTTGGGAGCTTAGGCACCCAAATATCACTAAAATGAATACTCATTCTGTGTCTTTTGGCCTCACAGTTCCACTCTGATGATGTTTCTGGTAGTGTAATAATCTTTTGTTTTGAGGTATTCCTCTCCATGTCATACAGCAACCAACTTATACACCTCCCTATAGGTTACTGTGGGGTTTTTCTAATAAAATAATGGTGATGTGAAGAAAAAAGTCATAACCCATCTTTGATAAATTATTTATATTAATCTCCTCTCAACAAAAGGCCAAAATACCAGCAAGAATGACCTGTCCTAAAAGGATTTTTAAGAGGCAATAAATTTTTTTTTTTTTTTTTTTCTTTTTTTTTGCATTAGTCACAGAAGAAAATCATCTGGGACCCAGCAGTACAGGACTGTTCAAAATGTTTCTTATAAAATTTGCCTAACGTAGACTTAGCACAAGCCAGAATTCGGCTTTATGGGCATTTTATAAACTTCTCTGTGGAAAGGCTGAAAGCTGACCGCTGATAAGGGCTAAATTCCTGTTTAAAAAGGGGCAGAAGGCTCATAACATGGGCAATTATCTGAGAGCTGGCAGTCCTCCTTTCCATCCTTCATGTAACTGTGGTTGGAAAGAAATGATGTTTAACGTTGTTCTATACAATGAACCTTCTTATTTCATGAAACTCAGGGGATAGAAAGAGTGGATCTCAGGGGCCAAGGTGAGTTGCCTGCTCCCAGCTGAGAGTTTGATGGGGTCCTTCCAGACCTTCCTGGAGGATCTGGGTGCTGTGAGATGGGAGAGGCTGCCCAGTGCCAGTGAGTTCAGCTGGGCACAAAACTTCCAATGCCAGAACTAACAGAAAAACTCATTTTCCCCTCTGCCTAAGCACGTTCTGCTGCAGAAGGAAAGGTGTGAGATTTTCTTCTGACAAAGAACCAAAGAATCAACCAAATTTTTGTAACACAGTGGGAATAAGCTACACTTCACATTAAGGACAATTGCACCAAGAACCTGAGGAGGTGTTGTAGATTTTTGTCTTGGAAACAGCCTCTGGGATAGGATTCAGGAGATATGATCAAGCATTTTATCACACTTCAATCTCCTCATTAGTTCAAGCTTTGCATTACTTGGTGATGCCTGCCAACACTTGTAACCCCACTCTGTTTAAAGCAAGTTTCAGTTCAGGGAAAATCTGAATTCGTTTTTGATTTTGTCTCTCAGGCCCCCAGAATTTGGTAAGTCATTGTGAAACAGAGTTTTGGCAGCCCAGCTTGACTGCATAATGGTCTTACATTCTGGAGACATTTCCAACACTTCAGCAGTGCAAACACTGTGTGCACACACAGGGTCATATCAAATGCAACTATTGTGCACTTTTAGCACGCAATTCACAAAAAAAAAGTGCATTTTCTCCTAAATTCTCCTTTATCAACTGCCTTCATGTGTATGAAACCCCCATGTGAATTCTTGAACATGTAGAAATGTTAATACAAATTCTGTCATTGTTTCTATTGCTGTAGCATCTTTTCTAGAAATGCTCTGGTTTAAGAAGGGACTTGGATTTTCTTCAAACAGGACCGTGTAAAAGAATAATTATACACTGGTCATGTTGAGGAGAAGTTAATGGAAAGTAACAGAAGTGATATTAAACCTATCATTATATTTAAGTATTTGTATATAGCCTAAAATGTACATTTCTAATTAATAATTTATTTATTTATTTTAATAGGCCATGCTTGAATACAATTATATACATATCTTTATAAAAACAATATTTTATTTCCATAATTAGGCAAATAATAGCTTTTGTAATTTCTTTACAAAGAGTAACAGCATGAGGCAACGTGCAAGATTTTGAGTGTTATGTGCCACAGGTAATTATTTTGTTCATTCATCAAAATGTAAAGCTTATTATCATTCCTACTGCTGTTAAGCGTGTTGATTATATATGTTAATTATTAAACACTGGTGTTCCACATAATTTTGACCTTGAATTAGGGGTGATTTTTTTTTTTTGGACCAGAATGTATTTTATCAATCCAAGAAATTTTATTTGAAGACCGAAAAATGATGCACTTTGTTTTCCTTGGAATTGTGTTTCAGTTGAATCACTTGAGATGGTGGTGTCAAGGTCAAGGGCTGAGCGAAGCCCCAAGAACATTCTGGTGTGGAAAGCCCCATCCCATTTCATCTTGAATTCTGCAGCAGCTTGGTTGTGTCTCCTGGTACAACGTGAGGCAGAATTAGATTTTTCTGCCGGGATCTCTGACACCTCCAATCCAATGCATTGAGCAAGGGTGACATAGAATTTGTGGAGTAGAGAGGGAATTTTCATTCTGACCCTCAGTCAACCAATTGATGTGACTCATAATCGACCTTATAAGTAATAAATTTTTTTTTTCCCCAAAAGCTGTAAAAATAAGAATTTAATTCATATCCCTCCCTTAATTAGGTGCTTTAAATTTAGCTGGGAGCAGAGTTCTCTTTCTCATTCAGGCCGTGCACACTGGGGCTTGGATATGAATTTCAGCTTGAGCTGTCTCGGGTCTTCCTTCCAGGGGAGTTTGTGTTTTGCTTTCCTACAAACCCAGCCACGTGGCCCTGAGCCAAACCTTCCTTGCTGAGGGCTGAATGAGCCTTTCAGCCACTCTTGGCAGCCCCCACAGTCATACACACGTGGGCCAGGAGGGGAAATCACCCTGAGGACACGGGCAGCTGAATGGACTGCTGGCCACTCCTGTCCCCCAGCTTCACCAGCTCCTTGATCATTTCCTGGGCAATTACGTGGGTGGAAGACCTGACCACGATTTTTTCCCCCTCTCTTTGACCAAAGCTGTTTTCTCTGTCGTCTTACTGAGCTTTACTTGCAGCTCCACCTTCCTGCAGTCCTTTTTTTCAGTACCAATCTCCCACCCAATCTCCCTTGCTGTAGCAACCTCAGACTCCCTGGGGACAAAGTCCCTAAAAGCTTATCCCATCCAATCCTGCTATTCCACTTTGTGATAATAGATCTGGAACACATCTGGTCCCTCTTCCAAACTGAACCTCTTTAGGTAGTTACACAATTTGTGCCAAGCAACCTGTCTTAAATGAAAATTTGGAGGTTTAAAAATAGGTCCTCATTACTTTGGTAATGGCTTTGCTGGCCTCCACTCCTGGTCCATTATGTTAAACCTCTACGTGCTCCACATATTCAGGGTCAAGTTGGTTATCTCTTTTCAGAGACTTTTTACAGGCTTACTTTACTTTTTCAGAGACTTTTTTTGTTTCTGAGTAAGGCTGGAATCTGCTGCAGAGGGAAAGCGCCCTGATCTGGAAGTACATAAATAAATTAATGTGGTCGTGGGAAGAAAAAGAGTTTAACCAAGTATGGCTTTAATAATGTTAACTAAATGTCCGTGAGAACAATCCAGAGCTGTAAAAAATAATATTTTTTTGTGTGTGTGTGTTTTTAACTAGTTTTGATTAAACTTTTCTGTGTCAGAATACCTGCAGTGGATGTTTGCTGATGACAGCTCGGGACCTATCAAAGTCTTGATGACACAAAGGTCTTTTCATTCTGTGATTCTGAGTCCTGATCCCAGAAAACACTTCCAGAACTTGGAGCTTTGGAGAAAAGAGGAGAATTTGAAGATGCATGCAAGGATAAGAGATCTCAATGCAATTCTCTGTTCCTGTCAGGTTAGATGTGCATGATTTAGCATTTAGTGTGCACCTCAGTTGTGCCCTTCATAGGTGAGGACATTAGCCAGGACCTGCCTCTTCTCTCTGTCACAAACGCCACCACTTGTTTTCCCAATAAATACTTACATTTTGTGTAAATCAAGTCATATTATGCCATCGTTTTAAATGTAACCACCGCTTGTTTTCCCAATAAATAATTATTTTTTTGTGTGTCAAGCCATATTATGCTATTATTTTAACCATAACCAATGGCATAATGGGATTTCTAACTCCCATTTCTTAACTTCTTTATTTTGAGTGGTTCTTGAACATGTAAAGGTGGCTGCTTGTGTGACACACCCAGCCAGCCGCTGCTTTAACAGCTGCTGGTTGGCTTTCATTTGCGTACTTAAATTCCTTTAATGCTAGAAAGTTTCCTTTTAATAAGAGACAACTGAAAACCTGTAAAAAACAGCTCAAATGTCTACCCAGAGTTTAACCAAAAACATTCTTGCCTCAGCCTAGGTTTTCATGGCTATTAATTTAATTTATTATACAGTAATGAACCATGCAGGATCCAAACTGACCCAGGATTTACTTTAATGGATCATTAACTTGTCAGGTTCCCCCTTCTTCTTTCCCTCTCCTGGTATTTTCTTGTCTTGCCAGAATTCTCGTTATCCCAGCTATTAATCCATTTATTAACTTTGGACAAGGATGTATTTCATTAGCGAACACTTAAAAATTAATGATCACACACAAATTAAAAGTCTGCTGTAAAAAGACAGAGTACAAATGGGGTCTTTAGGATGGGGGTTTTATTTACACTGACAGTGGTTAAAATTGGTGTCAAAATTATAGGATCATTAAGGCTGGAAAAGAGCTCTAAGATCATCAAGACCAACCATTAACCCCACAGCTCCAGGTCTGGGTATTCACAGATTTTCTCCTGACTTGTAGATTTACAGAATTCACTTTTACAGACAACTATTAAAAGTTTGTCTTTCCATAATGTTACTTTGGAAATAATATAGCAGATCGACCCCAAAAGTAACTTCCATAAAAATGTCAGCTGTGTTTTTGTTTTTTGTAGGGTTCAAAGGAAGAGTTTCAAACTGCTGGAATAAAACACTGGAGGCAGTGTAGCTCCTGACAACCTCCCATTCTGTCCCTGGTTTTCTTAGAAAGTATGATCAAATATTTAGGACCTAATTTTCCTGGAAATTATGACCAAAAGTTTAGGACTTATTACTGCTGAGTGTTTGGAAAATACATGTAAGAGTAATCACACTGTTACTGTCTGCTCAGACACCGACCCACGGGGTGTGAGCAAAACAAGGGAAAATCCCTACACCAGTCTGTGAGGGAAATAACTTGTGGTTTTATCAACCCATCTATTTTTAATCTGTAAATATTTATTATGTATTTTCCCTTTCTGTAAAGGTTTCCCAGAAGACACTGCTGGGAGAACACACACACTCATTATTCATGGCTGGACTGCTCCCTGTGTCCCCTGTGAGACAAGTGGTGTCCCAGCAGAGCCACCTGAGAGTCACTGATTCTGTGTCAGCCACTTTTCAGGAGAAGCAAGCAGAAACTTATTTTTTCCTTTTCTGTTTTGATCCATTCATAGGTGAGGGTTTGGGGTTTTCCACATATGCTAGTGTTCACTTCAGTTTACATCACAAATTAACACTCTTGTTCACACCGCCCTGAACATGTTAGAGATCTCTAATAGGAGTAAATGATGTGTTTGGTTAATCTGCTTTGGTGACAGATGTCACAGTGTCTGTGTCACACTGCAGATGAATATGAAGTAAAATAGTTGAAAGGAGCAGCGCAAACCTGGGTGGTTTCAGGTTTTGCGGAGTACTGAACACTGTGGAAATGTCAGTATCTACATGTTGGTGTGCGCATTCCAGACTAAGAAATTCATTTGGTCTCTCATTTGCTAATTTGATTGATTTTGGAATTTACTACCTAACTTAGTTTGCTGCCAATCTGAGCTCTTCTTGAGCAGGAGGATTCTTCTTGCTGCTGAGATCAGTAGACTCACGCTATCCTGGTGCGTCCTGACTTCACCAGCACCCAGAGGGAAACCAATCTGTTTTTCAGAATAGGTTGGGTTCCGTGGAAAGGAATTCACAGCAACCCACAGTGTGATCTGGCCAAATTCCCGGTCTGACCCACTGGAGAACAAGTTTCCCTGCAGAGAAGGTGGCAGTGCACCCTCAGGACTCAGCAGAAACCCGTGTCTGTGCCCTCCAACACTGACAGCAACACCTGCAACACACTACAAAACAGGACTGAGCATGAAACTGTGTTAGAGCAGCCACTGCAAGAGGAAGATCTGTGAATCTTGCACATTTTAACCCCCTCTGAGCAGAATGGCTTTAATCCAGATGTTCCCCACCTTCCTGATGGATAAAAAATGTCTGGACAGTGTCTCTTGATACAGAATATTCCAGTGCACCTTCTGAATCCTTCACACCTACACTGTGGTGCTTTTGTTTTACCTCGTGTGGAAATTCAGTCAGTCACACCTGGGGTCTATATTTCTAACAGGGCATTTCAATCTTAGTAGCATCTGAAGCTGCTGGGTCTGGAAGCTTCCCTTGGCACTGCTTTTTTTTGCAAATGAGCCTAATAAATTCCACGGATAAGCTCCACTCTGTTCTCATATTATCTACATCTCTGCGTTATCCCTCTAATGAACATGAAACTACCTCAGCCTGTCCACGACCTAAAAATGACCTGCAGTCATCTCACCAGTGTTTGTGCTGAACCACATCACAAGTTTTCCTCCCTTTCCAACTGCTTCTAGACCAGTGGGAATAAGAAAAGCTTTTTTTTTTCCTCCATAATCCCTCACACACAGGCTGGAGGCAAGAAGTCTCAAAATGGTCCAAGGTTTCTGTGCTTTCATCTTGAGGCTACAACAGAACTTCTTAAGAGCTACACCTCTGTCTTGCTCATTTTATTCATTTCAGGGATTTAATGCAAATTCCTGGCATGATTTCAAAGCATGTTCCCTAAGTTAATAAAATTATAATATTAAAGGCAAATAATAATAATAATAATAATGTGTTCTCAGTGTTACAGCTCCATCATGCAGATTGGTGGACCTTTTGCCAGGTCGCCTTTGTTACATTTAATAGCAACCATAAATCTCAAAACCTCATGCAAACTGTAGAAAATTAAGGGCTATAAGACCGGGAGATTTATTTATTTTTTTCAAAATTCTCTTTGAAGAGATTTACTCCCTTTTCGGATAAAGAGAAAAAAACCAAGGAGAAGAATGTTGTGACATGTTTACCAAAGTTAGGAGGCCCAAATTTGGGATTCAAAGGTGGCAGTCTGGATAAGAAGGGTTATTTTTTCCTATCTCATGTCCCGGTGTATTTGTGGACAAGGAAGGGGCACCATGGGTGTGGTGGAGAACAGCAGTGACAGCAGCTCAGGGTGTTAATGCAGGTGATTTTATGAGGATAAACCTCTGGTAAAATCTTCTCGAGATGCCTGAATTAGGTGAGAAACTGCTTTTCTTCAGTCCTCGAACTTTGCCACTGCTTTTCCAATGGATTTGAGACTCCCACCCAGGGAGCACCTGGAAGGGTGAAGGACACCTGTAACTGCTGGTGAGAACACCATCCTTGGAAGGATTCTTCCACATGAAGAAAACAGCTAAAAATCTTTAAACTGCCTCAAAGTTCCCAGAGGACTATGAGATTCTTGGACATTTCCATTTTGTTCTCTTTGATGGGTTTAGCTCCTCATTTCTAAATTCTTTGTTCTCACTCTCCTCAGGTTCAAAAGTTCTTGATGTCTATGTGAGCACCTCAAGATGTTAATTTTTTGCTTTTTGTCTAGTAATTACCTCGATTCTTCCAAGCTTTTAAAAACTTTTTAATTTGCAAACCTTTTATTGAACAGCAGACAAAAAGCTCCAAAAAACAACGAAACCCTAATTTGAGAGTCAAATTGTCAAAATGTTTCTGTAGAAGTGGCAACTATCTCCATAGTTCAAATTGAAACAAACTTATTTCATCTTTCTCCATATCGTCACCTGCACTGCTGCTGGGGTGGAATTTTTTCTTGGAGTGTTTGGACTGTGGAAACAGACTTGTTTTTATTTATTTACTGGATAAAATGCTCTCAAAGGTAATCTGTCATCGTGAATACAATTTGCAGCAATCTGATGGCTTCTTCACTACAAGTTTATCTGTTTTTATTGCATTACCAGTGATAAAATAACATTGGGAATACAAAAACTGAAATACTAGAATGAGTCTGAAAACTGTAGCCTTGGAGGTAAATCTGTCCTGTGATGTTTAGTGTTTTAGGTGATAAAAAATAATAATAATGGTGGTGATAATAATAATGATTGATGTAGGATTTAAAATATCATACATACCAGAGCATCCATGCCTTACCTCAATAAAGCCGTGCTGCCCATGTAGATACCCAAAGATGCTTACAAATAAATGAGTTTCTGCAATTTACCTGAGTTAAATAAGATTTCCCCAATAGCTTGAACATCTGCTATTATTGCCTAACATAGAGCTTAATATTCCATTCATTTGATTTTTCTTCCAGCAGCTATTTGATCTGTGTAAATTAAGTTATAAACCATTATGCCTTATTTGTGGGGTATTTTTCTTTATTGATTGATCCAAGTGGTTGGAATGGAGGTGAAGTTCTTTTCAACAGATGATTGTGGGTATCTGCTTTTCCTGAGGTGCTCCTGGTCCCAGCTGAGGTGAGAGGAGTGCTGATTTATGTTTCTGGAAAAGACTCTGGGAAAACAAATCTCTCTAAAATGATGTG
Organism: Hirundo rustica; assembly: GCF_015227805.2. NCBI lineage: Eukaryota > Metazoa > Chordata > Aves > Passeriformes > Hirundinidae > Hirundo > Hirundo rustica. The sequence continues at coordinate 31,221,770 of NC_053457.1, read as the reverse complement.
GAGGGAGGATTTGCCTCTTTCCAGTGGGGTTCTTTCAAAGGCTACTTTGGCAATGGTTTGCATACATAAAGCAAAATTAAGATCGCTATTTCTTTTAACTTCAAAGGGAGCCTTTTTAAGCTCTGCTTCTGTTTGTAAAATGAAATCTCTAAAATGCAAATTATTTGGAGTGTAGAAAGTTCCTCTCCAGCCGCAGTACTGCAGAAATTCCAGCAGCAATAATTAAATACTATTCCCATAAACTGTGTCATTTCTCAGGCACTGAGGTACAAAGGGATCCGAATTGATCACAGCAGCTTCAATGAGAAAAAAAATAATTGAAAAGTTGTATTTTTTTAACATTGTTTTCACAGCAATATAATAAAACACCTTGCTGGTGACCTCTGCATGATGAAAATGTGCTTTACCCTGTCGAAATCTCTGAAGCTGCAGGGAGCTCGTGATCTGAGGTGCAGCACTGGGGCATCCACCCTCCACTGGTTACACTGGTTCGAGGTGAAGGCTTTGATTTCCCCTCCGTGTGCTTGGGCACATTCTGGTCCCAGTTGTGCTGACCACTGAAGGGAAGGCTCCAAGATCAGCAGCAAAATTATATTTCAGGGCTGCCAATCATTTTTAGAGCACCTGGACGTCAAAATTCCTTTAAAAAATTGTAGCTCAATTTCTTTTTTTGTGCCGTGCAGAGATCCCAGAACTGCTTTTGTAATATCAGTGGTTTATTCCGTAGGGGAAAAAAGAGAGGCCCCTTTGAGATATGAGTTTTAATATCCTCCAATAATGACATCTAGAGGGGTGAGCCTCCAAGCATGGGAACATTGGTGTGTTCGTGTGTGTGTGAAAAGCCAACAGCTCTTTTCTCACCTGTGTGCATCATCAGGACCGTTCCTACAAGGAAAAGAATATGCTTCCAATTATTGCTCTGAACTCCCTTGTGGGTAAGGGAGTGGACCTGTAGTCTCATAATATTTAATACTTACAGAAACCATCCTGTAAATCAAAGTAATTTATTCAGTCCTGTGCTGTATGTCGTTACGTTTGCAATAGTTCATTTCTTCCTTCTCTATATTTTCATACAGTCCCGTGCTCCTCTGGGGAACTTGAACCTGAAAAGAAGTCCAGGGGAATGTAAATGATCTGCCCTTTTCCAGCTGACTAACGTGGGCCATAAAACACTTGAAAATGCAAAGGAGACTTCACATCTGGTCAAGTTTACTCATCATAAACACACCTGAATGAAAAGTACTTCTTGTCCTGTGCAGCAGAGTCGAATGAATGACAGACTGACACATTTCGTGTTGTTATATGCAAGGGCTCTCTCTTTGCATTTCAATGGCTAAATTAGAGGTAATTCCATAGTGAAATATGCAGGCAGCCCCAGGACGCATTGAATATTCCTTAAATCTCAAAATTTTCTATGATTAAAAATGAAACCTAATTACAAACTCCCCATTCATCCTCTAAAATGTCGAAGAATTGATGTTTTTCAGTGTCAATACAGTAACAAATTTAGTCCTGGAGCAGTGATACAAGATTTGTTTTCTTAACCAAATTTATGCTTCAACAACTTTGGAAAAGGAAAAAAAAAAAATCAAAAAAGCAGTACTGGAGATGTCCATATCTGACATATGAGCCTGTGTCAGTGGCTCTCATTATGCTTTCTCGGTGTTTCCTGTTGTCCCACTGCAAAAACACAGCTCTGGACAATGAAGCGTTCACCTTCTCCCAAAACTTTTCCCAACCCTTTTCCCAGGACAGCTCTCCAGCACCGCCCTCTGTGCTGGGGAAAGCCAGCAGCCTCCAGCAGCAGCCTGGCAGGAGCAGAACCAAGGTCACAGGGGCAGGGAGAGAAGAGGCTCAAAGCAGGGGCTGTGCCCAGGAGGGAGGATCCCCTCCCGCAGGGATTTGTAGCCCTTCCAAGCACAGGGGTGAGATGCACAGGTTGGTGAGGGGATGCTCAGAGCCTGCTCTGTGCTCAGTGGGACCTCACCCATCTCTGGCATTCAGGGATTTCATCCTGGTGCTGGGGCAAAAAGCATCCTCACTCTTCAAAAAAATCCAGCTTCTCAGATTGTTAAATCCTTGAGTGCCTCGAGTTGGAAGGGATGCGTAAGGAGCACGGAGTCCAAACCCCAACAGAAAAAAAGGAAAAAGAAAAAGAGAAAAAAGGAAAAAGAGGTAGAAAAAGGGAAGAGAAAGCCCTTTTCTCAGCTCTCCGAGCTGTCCTGCTGGAGTCTGCTGGTGTGATTCCTGACGTTCAGGAGCAGCCCTGCTGAATCCAGTGGGGCTGTTTGCAAACTAACACACAACTCAAGAGTAAACACACCGTGTCTGGCCCTGTGTAAATACAAATCAGCCTGAAAGGTAAATACAAACAAGACCCCTTCACTCCCGCTCAGGAGGAAGAAGAGAAACGGAGAAGAGTTGAACAGCTTTTATTCCCTGCTCCGGTGGAAGTTCCCTCTGGAGTTTGTGTTATCAGTACCTATTTCCACTAAACCCTGAGTCTGCGCTCACAAGAAAGATTTTTCTCTTCCTTCAAAGGGAGATTACACTTCTGCTGCCATCACCTGCATTTCCTCCTGCTGCTCTTGGGGATCTGTGCTGGCATTCAAACCCCCTGTGCAGGGAACTGTGCTCCGGGGGCATCATTAGTGCAGGGCACCCTCAGCCCTGGCTCTCCCTGCTCTGCTCTCTTCTGCTGCCTCTTTCCCCCCTGATTATAAACTGCAGGCACAGGAGGCTTTAATCTGTGTTTTGCAGCGCAGTGTAATGCTGATGAGGTCTGTGACTGAAGATTAGAGCTAGGCAAAGAGCACATTGAAAATTCATACCTCTAATGATTCATTCCTTTTACGTTTGCAGAAGAATTTAAAAAGCCCCAAAACCAACAACAACACCCCCCCCCCAAAAAACCCACAGAAAAAACCCCCAAACCCACAAACAAACAAAACCCAAAAAAGCCCCACCACCAACAAAAACCCAAGCAAAACAAAACACCCAACAAAACAAAACAAAACCCAAAAAACTGAGCAAAAACTTTTTCTTTTGTGTGTTTTGTAAAATCTTAAGAAAACAACCTTATATGGCCCTAACTAAGTTGAACAATATTCTTTAAAAAAGAAAACCGTCCTAAATTAAGAGTGGAATTTTAGCTTCAACTTTGAATTCCTTGGCTTTTGTTGGTATCTTATATACCCTCATTATTTTAGCAGTGTGTTGTTTTTGGTCTGACAAATATTTGGGAATTGTTCCCTCCAACCTTTAGATGTCTACTGTTTGAGAATGATTCATTTCTCTTTGACTCCATGAGCAAAATTCTCACAGTGGGACCTTTTCCTGCCCTTGGTGTGTCTCTCCCTGCTCCAGAATTCCCCGTGTTCTACCCCAATAACCTGTGGGGTTGCCTCTCAGCTGTGGAGCAGAGTACATTTCAAACAGGGAGCTGCAGATTTGCAGGGATGTGGTTGGGGGAGTCATTTTGCCAGCATGAACAGCCTGAATGCAGAGCACCAGTGCTCAGGGTGCTGGCAACAATTCTGAACTCAAGTACTGAGCTATTCCAGTGGGGTTTGAATAAATATTGGGCAGAAGAAGTTAAAAAAAAAAAAAAAATCAAAATCTCTTTATCAGGTATTTCTTTTTAAATGATTAAATGTTTTGCTAAAGGTGTTCCACAGGTTTGCACAACGATAGTTGTGCAATGGCAGCAGGGATGCCCACTGGGCAGGCTGCCATCAGTGTCAGGAAAACAGCTATCACTTCCCAGTATAATTGTCCTGAACCAACAAGAAATATCTAAACACCCTGTTCTTTTGGCAGTAAATTGTGGATAATCCTCTAATTTTGGATTATGAATGCCGGGGAGTGTTCAGTAGCAGAAGATTTACAGTGTGCCAGGAGGTACAGGGGTATTTAATATCTTCATTAATGGCACAGACAAAGGGATCCAGGACACCCTCAGTGAATTTACAATGACCCCAAGAGGTCAGGGAGGTGCTGCTGACACACCTGAGGGAGGGGATCCATCCAGAGGGACCTGGACAAGCTGGAGAAGTGGCACCTTGGAATCTCATGGGGTTTAACAAGAGCTGGTGCTGGACCTGGGTCAGGGCAAACCCCAGTGTCAGTCCAGGCTGAGGGGTGAAAAAATGGGGAGCAGATGTGGGGAGAAGGACAGAAAATATCTAGATCCATTACAAAACCCTCCATTAAAGAGATGCTGTTTGCTTCGAGTGATGCAGAAAAACAGAGTGGGACACTGGAAAAAAAAACAGAGGAGAAATAAAAGCAATGAAATATGACAGCTGCTGATGCAGAAATTTCCATGTTTTTCACTTCAAAAGATCCATTTCTGAGTTTCTAAAAAAGAGAGAGGAGCAAATTTCTTTCTGGTGCAGTTTGTTTTGCAGTGATATATTTCCAGAATATTTCAGCATGTCTGATATTAGGTTCTGAGCCACAATCTTCAAATGTCACATGAAAAAAGAATTTACTGCTGGTTAGGCATGGGATTTCCTCTGGCAGAGCATAATATCAAGTCTTGTGATCCATTTACATTTAAAACCAGTAAAATTAATGAATGAACCAACACAGAGGGCCCTTGTCTGTTTGCAGGGTTTCTGAGTTGCCTTTTTTTTTTTTTTTTTTTTTTTTTTTTTAATGGCTCCAAGTGTTCAATTTTAACTCGGATTTAGTTTTCAGCGATGCAAATTTTTCTCGATACTAACAGCAGCTGTTAGCAATATACCCACATCCAAGAACACGTTTACATGTGACCAAGCTCGGTGTAATTGCCACATCATCTGGTAAATTGGCATTACAAACAAGTCTCGGGGGGGAAGAAACACTACTCCCTCTGTATGTCATCACTCTTGAAATTTCCACAGCAAAGAACCAGCGCTCAAAGCTCTTCCTTCTGTGCTGACAACTCAGATAAGGGAGCCTGCAGTGGGAGCTTCTATTTCCCAAGGACTTGGTAGAGTCCTTCTTTTACTCCTACAAGGGCTCTTTCACGTGGGACAAGCGTTTGTGTCATGTTACCTTGCAAAAACACCTCCCTATCTGCCTTTCATGCAGCTGACTGTGCTCTACCACGAGTTAGAGAGTGGCAGACTGCAGAGAAGTAACAGTACAGAACTCAACTTTTTTTTTTTTTTTAATCACCTAACTAGTCCCAACATAAAAGTTCTGTATTTTGATGGTAGCTGTTAGAGCTCTGCTGTCACTGTGGTTATTGCCCAGGCCACATCCAGACTGGAAATGTTAAACAGGGATAGTACTTTTAGTTCCTCTGGCTAACACAGCCCATCAAATTGCCTCTCTCTGCCACAGATGCTCTTCCAAGTTATTATATTACAGCTAAATGTGTTCGGAATGATGGCTGGCTATCAGCATTTTGTCATTAGAAGAGAGAAAGGAAGACCCAACAGTAGACAGATATCACTATCTGGACTGTAATGAGTCCCTGAGGGAAAATTAAGTGGTAATTGTAACAAGCCTCTGGATGGACCAAAAAAAATATCAGTCAAATCTCATCTGCTCTCCAACTTCCTTCTTTCTTTAAACTGTCAACACTTTCCCTGCGTTTTGGCTCAAAATGCCTGTCCTCATCTCAGCTAAGCCCCATACAGCTCTTTACTTCCTTGCAAAGTTTTCAAACAGCTTAAGAGGCTGCTAAAAGTGTCATTTTGTTGAACTGGATGCAGGGATGGCGTTGTCAGAGGGTTTACATGGAGGAGATGCAGGGGGAAAAGTTCTCCCTGTAGTGTGTGTGCATCTCTGAGCTGGGAGGATCTGCCAAAACCCAGAGCTTGGTGTCTCTACCTGGCTGCTCACACCAGAAACGGGCCCTTTGTTTGAGGCAATGGATATTGAACTGGAAAAAGGGATTAAATCCATGATTTAATCACAGACCATTTTACTTCTTATTTATCTTCAGGAAAATTGAAGTTCTTAATTTTCATGGCTGAGTGAATAACTCTGTCTCCAGTCCCAATTTTTTTTTTTTTTTTCCAGTTCAAAGAGTCAGTGAAATAAAGATCTCGCCCTTATATGGAGTAAAGGTGGTTTCCTGTCCTGGGTGCATTCTTCTCCTAGGTGTCTGCTAGGACACCTAAGCCCAAGTTTTCTAGACCTGACTTGGAAAATGTGAAATTCAGACAGGCAAATAAATGTCTGGTTGTTTTTCCATGTGGTTTGGGGTCCTTGCATTACCCTCAGCAGCTAAGACACAGAGAGACCAGATAGTATCAGGAACATCAGAATATTGGATGCTAAAATGCAAATCCAAACCATTTAAAAGGTACTGCCTGAGATGATGGCAGATGTATAGGGGAGAACACTGATGAAATTCAGGAAAGATATCACATAAACCCAGTTCTTGCTGTGTTGACAGATAGTCTGGAGGATCTATTATAAAGCTAGGGTCCTGAGTAAGCTTCTTGGCTAATTAGTCACATTTTTTGTCCCCTGGAAATAATAATATAATAATAAATATAAAACATTTATAATATAACAATATATTAAGAAAAAATATTCTGAACAAGAGTTACCCAGCTGTGGCGTCTGTCCAACGAGGACATCAGCTCTTTGTGATTATTGGAGTTCATGACTGACATTACGTGACACAGAAGAAATGAATTCCCAGGGAATTTCTGGACCCTGCTCCATTTTTCCTAGAGCAGCTCCAGCCTGCTGAACACTGCTGAGCAAACCCATCTGTGGGGCAGGGTGGAAAATCCTGAAACTCCTCAGCATTACAAGCCAGGGGAGAAGGAGGCCAAGGCACTGTCAATATTTATATTTAGACCTAGAAATGCAAATTTTAATTTTACTTTATTTCTCTTTGAGCGGTGACCAGACTGGAAGAATCAAAAACCTGTTGAGCTTAGGACAAAACCAACACATTTCTCTGCATTTTCTTTCCCTTCCCTCACAGTTTCCTCCATTGACTGTGGTTCAGCTCTCACCGGACCAACAAGCTCTGAGAACTCCCATAAAACCCTAAAGTGAAAAAGAGTGTGCCTGCCAGGTGGGATTTTTTTTTCCCCAAGTGCTCACAGCTCTAATTTTCACCACATGTGAACAAGTGTTCGCAGTTTTAAAGATGTGTTGAGTAATTGCACATGCGAGACATCTTCCCTTTAATGCTCCCAGTGTGTTCAAAGCTTTTTTTTTTTTTTTTTTTTTTTTTTTTTTGTGAGAACACCCCTGTTAACAACGGAGCTGTGGCCTTTAGCTTATACTTAAGTGGGTACTGCTTTGTGTTGAAACATAATTGGTAGCACTTGACTATTCTTGTTCCCTCAGTTTAGCTAATGAAAGACACTGCCATAATCTACTTCTCTTAGACTTGGGGTTTGAGCCTTGGAAAATCTCTGCTGGAAGGAGCTGGAGAAGCACCTGCAGCTGCCATTGCTGTGGGCACCATTCCTTTTTGGACCAAAATAGGAAATGAGGGTGTTTGTTGCCTCCAGTTTTGGCTGAGGATGTCGAGTGACGTGCTGCTTCTACACACCACTGAAAGGAATGATCCCCCATGGAAAAGGGGATCGTTTCCTGTGACACCACAGAAGGGACACAGCAGATCTTCAGTGGTGACACAAGATTTCAGGACAGCTGAGGAAGGAGAGATTTATCACCAGCCCTGGTTACCCTCTTCCCATGCACCCAGCCAGGAGAGGGATGACTTAGGCAACAAAATTCAATTCATTACCATCCAAAAAACCCCTGTCCTAAGGGGATTATCTCATTGCCTGACCAAACTTCCTTTAGGACTGAGTGTGGACACCACTGGCATGAGATAAAACAGAGGGGAATGGGGCTGATGGAGCTGTGGGACAAAATGAAATACAAACAGTAGAAAGCGGAATTTGAATCAGGTGAGGGAACAGAAAATTTCTGTGAGATAAGACTCAAACAACAACAAAAAAATGTTTTCTTGGTTTCTCTAACTCACTCTTCTCCTGGCCAGTAAATCTGTGAGAAAAGGGTAATGAAATGTTAATTACCTCCAAAATTATCTGCCTCCAGTTATTGCTAGATACGGCATTGGAAACAACAAATTGTTGAACCTCATGGTGAGAAATAGATGACGTTTTTCTTTTGCTCCATTGTTCTGAAAATGTTGTACAGTATGGGACCTTTTGGAAATAGCACAAGGTAAAAAGACTCGTAAATGTTTTATAAATTTCAGGAACTGTAACTAAAAGTCATTTACTCCTGGTTATTTCTGGAAAGGAGCTGGCCATAGCCTTTTTGAGGAGTACATTGAGTCCTCTGCCTCTCCTGGCTGTGTTTGGAGGAACACAGAACTGCCTGCAACGAAGCCATGGGTTTTAAATCCAAGCAAACAAACTGCAAACACTACTTACATTTATGTCTTTGTAGTGATCAAAGGTTTTGGCCGAGTCCAGCACTCTACTGGTGCGGAAGGAGCAATCCTTGTCCCATGAAACGTGGCTGACCTGAGTCAGAGACAAAATAGAATCTGCAGGTCCGTGTCTGAGCAGCCAAACCTCAGAACCACAGAATCAGTTCGGTTGGAAAAGACCTTTAAGATCTTCACGTCCACCCTCAAACCCAGCACTGCCAAGCACCAAACCAGCCCTCTGAGAGCCACAGCTCCATGTCTTACGCCCCTGCAGGGGTGGTGACTCTTCCACTTTGCTGGGAAGCTGTTCCAGCCCAACATGGGGCAACCCTCAGCACCAAACCTCTCTGAGAGTCTCACCTCAGAGCATGTGTGAACGCTCTCCCTGTGAGCTGAGACAGCTGCTCCACGGGCTGTGGAGGGAAACACTCCTCCTTTCCAGGCCCGGGGGTGTCCCTCTGGTTCAGCCTCTGCAGATGAACTCTCTGGAGATGTGCTTACACTTACGACGTCAGTCAAGACAGGAAGAACAAACGAGCGCTTTTAGATTATCAACACCTTCAGAAAGAAATGTGTTCATTAGAGCTCTGACAGCCCCAGTGATTCATTAGTGGGAAAGAGGTTATTGTGCAGTTGTAGATATAAACCAGAGCTGATGGGAACAGACCGAGTTCCCTCAGTAGTAGCTTATTACCAAAGAATTAAAGGTTGCAGTGGGATCTACATCTAAAATTGGAGGAAACTTCTCAGCCAGCAACGCTTTGGTGCTATTATTGTTTTTAACTTGAATTGCTCTTTTCCCTTGTTGGTATTTGCTCTGTGATGTATGTGTGGAGAGCAACTGTAACACTTCTCCAGAACAGTATAAACTTGTCATATTAAATTTCACTTGGAAATTAAAAGGTTTCTAATCAGCAGAGCGGTGAAGCTCTGCAACAGCTTTCCAGGAAAAATGAAGGCCAATAAATTTAATCATAATGGAGCCTGAACAGTTTATAAAAGGGATTATGTGACATGGTCCTTAGAATATTAGGGGACTGAAATCGAAGACCTCTGCGTCTCATTTTCCAGACTCTGTTCCTATATCTGGATGTTTCTCTCACATTGTTGCAAATAATTCTGTGATCACTGCTGCATGAAGAACACCAGACAGCCAATCCCGGGGTACCCTTTCATGTTGCCACACGTTTACAGCTGCTAAAGTTCAGTTTAAAAATATCTGCTGTGTCACATTATTTTAGTGTTACCTCTCCGTGCAGTGGAGGTGGCTGTTACGGGGCTGAAGGGAATCTAACGTAACACAGGTACAGCTGCAGCAGGTGAGAGCTCCAGTTTACCCAGCCTGCTTTGTCTCCAAGTGTGGCTGAGAGAAAGGACTTCATGAGCACAGAAAGATTGTGGTAGTGCTTCTTAGAAGTCCTTTCCTAACCTCCAACAGTTCAATGCCCAGGGACCTCACAGAAATCAGATCTAGCTCCTCTGGGCTTCCTAAGCCCTCCTCTCTGATTTTTCTTCTCTGAATTAAAGCAGCCACTTTCCTAACACTTAAAGACTTTTGACACTGGTGCAAAGGCTTCCAGAGCAGATCTGCACTGCATGGAGAAGCTTTTCCTTCTGATGCTTGCTTGCCTAGTCTCATGAAGAGAGACCAAGGGTGAGCATCCAGGAAACTCAGGAGTACTCTCTCATACTGTCCTTTGTCGATCCCTTTTCCATATTGAGCCATCCTGATCTGTCAGTGCAGAATCCAACATTACCTTGATTATCCCTCCTACGGGTATACATACCTTTCCTTTCCTTTCCTTTCCTTTCCTTTCCTTTCCTTTCCTTTCCTTTCTTTTCCTTCCCTTTCCTTCCCTTTCCTTCCCTTTCCTTGCCTTTCCTTGCCTGTCCTTTCCTTTGGAGTCCTTTCCTTTCCTTTCCTTTCCTTTCCTTTCCTTTCCTTTCCTTTCCTTTCCTTTCCTTTCCTTTCCTTTCCTTTCCTTTCCTTTCCTTTCCTTTCCTTCCCCCTCAAAATTCAGATATCATTCAAGATTCACACATATAACAGATTAATAAATTGACAAAATATTCTCTCTTGTTTTGTTCTCTATTTCTTTCCTGACATCCCAACATTCAGTCTTTTTACTTTAGCTGCTGAGTACTGAGATATTTTCATGGAACTTTACATTCTGATCCCCAAATCTCATTCTTGAACACCTTCAAGCCCATTTTCCAGTGTGCCTCACCATTAATTGGAGCTGCTCTTGAGAATGAAAATACTTTTCTTCTCTCCTTTAAGAGAGAGAGTCAGTCCTAACTCAGCCTCTAGTTGAGGTTGGCCATCTTGGCTTCCAGTTTATTTCTGTGCCTGTTTTCCATTAAAAGATAGGATACAATCTGTATCTGCCTGCAATTCCTGGATGCCTCGGTGCAGCACAGCTGCAGGGAAGTTACAGGTTTTGTTATTTGCTGGAGCTGCAGCTCATCCTTCCAGCTGTGGAGATTATCTCCCCAACAGCATGTGGAACTAGGGATTTTATCAGGACTCTGTTTAGAGACCAGCTCTGAAATTAACCATTCGCTTCAGAAAAAGATTTTCTAATGTTCAGCCCCCCCTTCCACTCCCCCCCCAAAAAAATAGGTTAGATAATTCAGAGCATTTGTAAAAGGAATTAAAAATGAGCCGTATTTGGGGCCTTTTCTTAGGTGTGATCCTCATAGAAACAGTGGATCTCAGTGTTTGCTCTCTGTATTATTTTAATATGGTTATTTAGGTTATAGACAGTGCATTTATGAGAAAATGCAAGAGTTTCCCACCAGCAGTGGAGTGTGTGGGAAATATCAGCAGTAGTCCAGAGTGTCAGCACATTTCCTTCTCCTTAGCTTTATTTAGTCTTTGCCACTAATTGCCATTCATTTTTGGCTGCCAATGTTAATTTTTCTGGGTTTTTTTTCCCCCTCTAATCTGCAAATTCCCTAAGAGATTGTTTTGTGTAGTCAGATCAGTAGTTTACATACTTCATCTAGAAACTCACAGTGTTCTTTTCTTATCTTAAACAGCTAGTGAAGCAAAATGGGAACTGGAGCAGGCACTTCCCCAAAAAAACTCTGATATTCTGCTTTGCTAGTGGGTAAATCAGAATGAGCTGGCAAACTGCAAGCCTTGAGTTTTTATTCTTATTTATTGTATGAGCCTACAAAGTTCATCCACTGTAGGAGCTAATTAATAGGGTGTCATAAGGTTTAAGCAGTGTTTTTTATAGCTCCTTTAACCCTTGTGGGAAGCTGTTGTTGGAGGCAATTTTGGCTGCTGGCTGACATTTCAGTATGCAGGACAATGGTGACATTTTTTTCCAGGGATTTTCCAATTATGGCTATTGGAGGTTAAGTATTCCTGGATGAATAGAGTTGAGTGTTATTAATCACAAAGGGCAGCATAAAAAAAAAGGTGGCTTTTTTTCAGCACTCTGTAAAACGTGATCCTGCACACTGTCTATGGAGAATTTGTAAGGTTTTTTTAGAACAAGAAAACCGAATGCTATGAATTACGTGGGAGTTTGATTGCAACACCCAGCTAATATTTCAGTTTATCTGATAGTTCCTGATTAAGTTTATCTTTTAGATACCTCCATCACCTGTGGATATTCAGCCCTTCCCCACTCTGTTCAAGATGACGTGCAGAATACCAAACACAGCCAAAACCATTTTGGCCTGTGCCAAATGCTCAGCTCCAAATGGATCAAAGAGAATTGTGCATGAAAGCAGGTGTCAGCAAACAGTTCAACCAGTGATATTGAGGTAAAAACAAAAAACAGAAACCAAGCAAAAGCCACTCCCAAAAAGGCAGCGTGTACACAAGCTCTCTGACTGCACTTACTCTTATAAATAAACTGCACATCCTGTGGGAAGTAAACCTCCCAAATCAATATTCGAGAGACGCTTTTGAAAAATTCCTTCTGGAAAGCCAAAATTTTGACTGAACTTTTAGGAACTTGGCTTTCTTTTTTTTTCTTTTTTTTTTTTTCCTCCTGTGCTGCTGGAACAAACAGTGCAGCTCTTTGTTTGGTGCATGCTGAGGGAGAGGCGCACAGATGCTCCTTCCTGGAGGATTTTCTGTCTGTCAGCCTTGCTGTTTAACAGCAGTGACAAATGATAACATTTTGCACTTCTGCAGTCACTTGAATCTAAAGAGCACCAAACGAGCTTGAAGAGAATCTTCTAGAAACTGTGGGTAAAGCTGCAAGGGGCAGGTTTTCCCCAGCCAGGACAGGCAGGACTGAGTCCACTGCCCTCAGCAGAGAGGGTGTGCTGCTGTGCAAACCTCTTAAATCATCCCAAACCCGAGGAAAGGCAGTGTCAGAAGTGTGGCCTTAGCGATGGAATCACTGACAGAGCTGATAAAAATAAAAAGGAAACACTGCTTTATCTTGAGGTCTATTTCTCATATTTATTATGGGATAAAGGTCCAGGAGGAGGAGGAGGAGGAGGAGGGGGAGGAAGGCTTTGCAGTTCAGTAACATTTCCAGCAGCTTAAGAACTGCCCATGCTCTTCAGTCCTGAAGGTCAGTGTAAAGGTGGATCTTCCAATGAAAATGAGAAATCAGCCTGTAAAATGCTTGGGACAGAACTGATGGGTTTTGTGCGTTGGCCAGCTGTATCAAGGCAGTTTGTTCTGTTTGTGGGGTCCCTGCACCACCCCACGAGAATAAATAACAGGAACAATCAAGGAGAACAGGGAGTGCTTTGCTTGTGATATTTACTGTTGGGGGGGGGAAAAACCCCAAAACAAAACCCCAAACAATTCTAAAGGGACCTCATAAGAAACACTCCAGGTGTTGCAAAAGAGCTGCAGCTCCTCTCTGCCATCAGCTGTGACTCTCCTCACAGCTATTTTCCTTGCCCTTTCCCTTTCATGATCATTCGTGTGCCCACCTTCCCCTTATTACAGGGGGATTTCAGGGAGGGGGCTGTAAGTGTTGGAATGTGGGTATTTAGTGTCTGGGACTGTACTTTGGCAAGCCCTTCACAGTATTTATACCAGAATTACGCGCAGAGCTCCTTGATCTGGAGCCTCAGTTTTCTTTGGGAGAACAGTAGAAGTGGAGAGGCAGTGAGAGGCTCAGGTTTTTCCTTTTATTGCCTTGATTTCTGCACAGTGCAGTTGTGGAAAAGATAGGTGACTTCTTGGTGGTGGCTTTGGGTTTAATATTCCTTTTGGTTATGGAGTGACCTGCTATTTATGAGTATAAGGTTTTCAGTTTTCATTTCTTTATCTTCAAAGCCTGGTTCATTTTGATGTTACCTGTGTGAAAAATTAAAATAGCGGGTGTGCACTGAAAATCTCACCAAGTTTTCTCACTGCAGCAGCCTTGGTTACAATGAAAATAAATATACAGGCGAAAAAATGTGACCTAAGATTGTGTATTATTCAAAGGAATACTTTTATTTTTTCAAATGAGGCTTTAATAGGATTATGTATGTATGTTTTATTATATTGAAACTGGCATACCATTCAAACCTAAAACCCCCTTTTCATAGTTGTATTTAATGATTCCTACTTCTTTGAAGCTTAACATATTTTCACCATATGGCAAGCATTTAATTTTTCCTATTTTTCTAGTGGAGATTAAATTAAAATGGTTATTTGGTTTAGCAAAACCCTTCAACCTATATGTGCTGCAGGTCAAGGATTCTGAAGGCTAAATCCTCACTGCCATCCCATAGTTTTCTCAACAGTTTGTTCCAAAACCTGGTGAAGTCAACCAAGATATTCCCACCTACACCATGCTAAAATTAAGAAGCAGTATTTCTTTTTATGCATCTGAATTGAGCAACCCTGTCAGGAATACAACATAAACTCTGATGTTTGTAGATTCCACATTCATGCCTGGAAAAAAAATTTTAAAATTGCTACAGGCAAAGAACCACGCAGCAGGGAGAATTGGATTCCATCTCTGGATAAATATTTATGTAAGAAAACTTAACACGGTTCCCTAAAAGTCATGTTTTATGGTCCAGTATCATGGAATCACAGAATGGCCTGAGGTAGAAGGGATTAAAGAACCTTCCACCATCCCAGGCTGCTCCAAGCCCCATCCAGCCTTGGCCTTGGACACTTCCAGGGATCCAGGGGTGGGCACAGCAGCGCACCCTGTGCCAGGACTTCCCCACCCTCACAGAGAGGAATTTCTTCCCAATATCTAATTAAAATCTGTTAGTGTGAAGCTGCTTTAAAGAAATAAATTTTTTTAGGGTTTTTTTTTTTGTAATTATAATAAGTGTTTCTGTTGTTACAGTATGAAAGCCTCGATTGCACTTGACGCAGTGAAACTGAGTTTCCATTTGATGCCGTGGGAGTTTCAGCAGAGACCGGCCAGCTTTCCTTGACATTCCACCCTCCTGAATACAAAGTGCAGCTGTGAATCCATCTGTTGCTTTATTTTGTTTTGATTTGTTTCCCATTTTGTGTTGCTTGGTTTGGCTGTCAGGCAGAGGGGGAACTCGGGGTAGGAAGTTGTAGCTGTATCTGTCATCTCACCTGAAGCAGTTCTGGAGATTTCTATAAACTGTATATTCTTTGGCTCCTCTACAGAAATGTGAGAATATTCAGATAGAGCTGTAACTGATGCTACATCCGCTTCTTGGAAAGAAAAAGATTTAATGCAAAGATAAATCAAAAGTACAAAAGACCTTTCTTCACTTTCATTTATTCATTGTATATTCAGTTTGCTTTTTATCATTCTTTGAAAAAAAAAAAAATACCCTACACACAACTACATCTCTGGAAGAATGAACCCTTCCATTTCAGTTGTGTTATCGGTGCAGAATTCCAAACATTTGCTTGGGACATGAGCACTAATCAGTGTGAAAATGGAAAATAATACAATTGTTTCTCTTTTTAAAAAACCATAACATCCAAGCAAACAAAGAAACCCAAACACAGTTTGTTTTTCTCCCAGGAAATTACATACTTTCAATATATGTATTTTAATTTCTATGCTTCTTTCTTTTTAAAAAGAAGGTTTATTTTCTCTTTCCCTCTGTCTAATATGACATTTCTCATTAAAATGTAGTTTTCATTCTTCCTTGGGCTATTAGATGTCACTGACTCGAACAAAGGAATCTTTACATAAATCATTCTACTTCCAGTCTTTCATTTTCCTATCAAAATCCTAAGGCCACCGTTGCAAGAGCATGACTTTTAGTCTTGAAAGACACAAATTTCTTTAATTCCATTAATGTTAATCATATTTTATGGCGCCCTGGACCCTGTGGGGTGAAGCTCCTCGCTGTACTTAAATAATGATATTCCTGCTAGCTCTCATTTCCCCCCGCTCCCTTCCACACTCATTTTTCCACCTGATCTCTGCTGGTGGTGCTTGCAGAGTCCTGTGCTCATGGATCCCATGGATTTCCCTTTTAAAATGTTATTTTCCTTTTCCAGGTGCGCTTGGCTGGGTGCCCTGTGCAGTACATCCAGTTTGTTTTTCCAGCTTCCCACTGCTGTGGGAGCTGAGGTGGAGCACACAAACCTCCCCAAGCCTGCTTCCCAAATCCAGGAAGAGTGAGCACATAAGCCCAGGCAATATTTATAGGAGTTTCAGCTGGGAATGCCGGTGCCAAACGCTGACTATTTTGTTTTCGTGTTTTACCTTTGTGTTGCTCAGTCAAAACAAGTTAATTTTAAATGGAATGTTTTCATTCTAAAGAAAAAAAAAATAGAAAAGGGAAACAGAGCAGCTCTTTGTGAGGCGTTATTTTTAGTTTTATCAGTCCAAAACGACTGATTGAGGAGAGTTCTGATTTCTGTTGCCTATAAAACCTTTAGGTTTCGACCTTGCAGTCTTATTTATTATTGCATAAATTTTTGTATTACTTTTTAAACCTCTCTAGTGAGGGATTTACTCCTGGATGAGCTCTCACAGTCACCCCATGGTACAGCACAGCAGAAGCCAGTGCAGACAGATCCACATTTCTTGATGCATAAAATCCCTCACTACAGCAGGGAAATGGCTTCTGTTGGACACAATAGGTTTTGTCCCACTGAGTTTTGTCTTTTCTCACTGGTGGGTTTTTTATTTTTTTTTTTATTTTATTTTATTTTTTTTTTTTTTATTTTATTTTTATTAGGTGTGGGTTTTTTTTTTTTTTTTTTTTGGGTCTTTATTTTTCTTTCATCCTCAGCATGGGAAGATGACTGGGCCTTGCCTTCAAGTATTTACTGGGTTGAACAGCACCTTGCACAGCCCGTGAAGGGAATAACATCATCTTAAATTTATGAGCGCCATCCACATTCTCTCAACAATCACAGCAACTGTTTCTGCTTTTCCTGCTCCCCCCAAGAAATGTGTGTAGGAGGGGAGGGGGAACAGAGACAGCTCCTGAATTGCTGGCTCAAAGAAATGCCATCCTACAAGAGAGATGTGGTGTCAAAAATTACATTTTTTTTCTACTCTTAATATTTGTTCTGTCTGGCTAGACTGGATAGTTTGGTGCAGAGGTACTTGAGAGAGGTAATTTCTGACCAACCTGTACATTAAAAATAACTTACCCATGCAGCTTTGCCTTGAGTGATTGGTCCAGGTACACTTATTAGTAAGAATGCACAGGTACTTCTATAAATCAGAAAAATTCCCAAGGGAGTAATATAAAATATAAGAAAAATATAAATGATGTAATTCTGCTTATGTTGTCTCTTTTCAGGTTTGCCAGCCTGAGCATAGTCTAAGGTGATCAACACCTTGGGTGAGTTCTGTAACAGCAGGACTTTGTGTCCATTCAATATCTTTCAATGAGTCAGCTAGAGACTCGTTTGGTTTTGTTTTAGAACAACATGAAACTCAAAGTGTGGTTTGATTTCAATGTGAACACAGGTGAGACTTTGTGTCAATTTTGTGTCAATTTTGCCCTGAAAGCTGACGGCGGTTTTGTTCCTATTTCCTAAGCCAAGTAACGATAAAGTAGGACTATCTAAGATATTTGTCTGTCAATATTAAACCTTGTGCTCTGGCCTTTGCAAACTGAACTGCGGGTTTGTGGTTTGGTGCATTTGCAAACCTGAGGCCACTCTAAGAAAACTGAGCAAACACAAGATGAGATTTTTGGCGTTGCTAGGAAGTCACCAGATCCCTCTTCTCATCTCCTACACAAGGAAAGAATGAGTGCTGGTAAAACAAAATCTCTGAAAAGTTTTGTGTTTTCCTGCTTGGATAGAACTGAGGGGATATGAACTCGTATTTTCATATATATATATATAAGTTAAAGCAGTCATTTAAAAGTACAGTTACACAAAAATAATCCAACAATAAGTCAAGTCCTCAAATAATTCATACCTTCAGACAGCCAACATGAATTCATAAAAGAGAGAAAGGGGAGGATAAAAAGAGGGAAACTGAGGTGGAAGGTCTTGAAGGGAAAGGAAAACAACTGTGAGGAACTAAAAGGAGAGAAAAAGTTTGAGAAATAAGGGGTGCTGAGATAAAGATCTCCCTACTGTCCACATCCAGGATATGTGGCTGAATCCCAAGACTCTGATAGCCAATAAAAGTGTTGGATGCACAGAAATTCCTGCACCTTCCCACAGCAGAGAGCTTAGTTTGGGTCTGTCATTACTGCCTGTGAAGCAAACACAACCATAAAAAGGGAAAAGTTCAGTTTATTCTGCTTCAATTCTTTTATTTCATTTCAATTCTCTTATTTCCAACCAATGCAGTTTTATTCTTTACACATTTCTTCCCATGCCAGTGGCCTTGCTTCCAACCTTTTGACTTTGGCAAGAAGCAGCCTAAGTCAATAAAAAAGAACTCCAAGTGTCGTGCACAATAAAGACTTGGGTATGGAGTTCCAAATGACTGTAAAGAAAATTTTACTGAAAAGCAGGCAAAGAACTCATATCTAGAAATCAAATCTCTGCTTGTAAAAGTCAGAGGTTAAATTCTTTTATTAAAAAAGCTCTTACATGCATCTTTCAGGCATGGCCTATCCTTGCTTAAATATTTGAGGGGAGGGAAATCACTGGGATAGGCAAGAACATTTCTATAGATGTATGTTAGAAATCTACAGTACAAAATTAAATTACTTCCCTCTTCTAAATGACATTTCTAATTTTCACTTACCTAGTATTATGGGCACTAATGTAACTCTTGAAAGGCAAAAGGAAAAGTAAAATAACAAGAACAAAAGACATGTCCCAGTGTGTATTTATTTTACTTTGTAATTCATGTCAGTCCAATTGTGCTGCAGGGGATTTAGTTTATGCAACGCTGAAGTTTGAAAACTACACCCAGAATTGTTTTTGGATCATATTCTGAAGACATATAACACAGGAATGATTGATTTATTTGCATGTTCTGAGGTTTTGGATTTTGTGCCTAAATTCTGATGCAGAAAGGCTTTAAAAATCATAAAAATCATAAAATATTCATAAGAAAGGGACAGGAACATCTTTACCTAACTTCCATTTTCTGATGTGAAGACTTGAAAAGTAGGCATTGGCTTTCAGATGGTCAAAATAGACGTCCCTCTCTTGACTTCCACAAGCTGAAGGGAAAGATTTGGAACAGCTCTCCTAATGGCCCAAGGCAGATCCATAAAACGGCTGCTCCTCTCGGGCAGGGGCTGCTCTCACAATCCCATTAATTTTACTCTGTGAAGTACTGGTCTTCAGAGAGATGGAGTCCATTACTTCATATCTTGTGGCCCCCTCAATGGATATGCGTAATCCTACAGCTCCTGCTCTGAAAGAATGATGTATTGGGATGTTCACGTATGGTTTCCCTTTGCTGGGATTTAGGAACAAAACCTCCACCACCTCTCCCAGAAACACAGTGAATTTTGGCCATATTGCAGAGCTTGGTTCTTGCTGAATGCCAGACCACAGAAGGCTTTTCCTGTTGCACCCCAGTGCAATGAATATTCTGTTTTGGGGTGGCCTGTCAGGGCTCATTCTGTGGGTTGCCAGTGGCACTCATGCTCCTGACTCCCTTTGGAGATTTTCAGCGTGGAAAATATTTCCTCAGAGCTGTCCAAGCACGGGGATCACTTGTCTTTTATCTGTTGCTCATCCTGTGGAATAGATATCAAAATCACCCACTCTTGGGTGGCAGCCCAGAGATTTTTGGTTTGTCTCCCTCTCAGGAGCCCCGAGGTTGTCACAGCTGGGTGACAGCAGTCGGGGTGAACTGAGGGCTGAAAGCTCTGCACCCACTGCTCTTGCTGCCAATAGGGAACAGGAGAGAGCTCTCCCAGGGCTTTTGGGTCACAGTCCCAAGCAGAGGTGTAAAAAGGAGGTTTTTTCAAGAGCCATAGCCTGTATGCAAGGAGGAGAAGGGCTGCAGAAGGTGCTGCAGGAGCCCTGGAGCTGCGGCGCCCCATGCACGACTGCACCCCATGGCAAGAAGAAGCTCTGGAGGGCACAGGCTCCTCCAGAGCTCCCACTCCATGCAAAGTCCTGTGAAAATGTCCCTCAGCCTCCAGTGGAGCCCTGTCTCCATGTCCCCTGGGGCCCCTGTGACAATGGGGGCAGAGGAGCACGCCTGGCTGAGGGTCAGGCTGAGCCTTGCCCGACTGCCACCAGACCTGCCAGCCACACAAACCAAACCTCAGCCTGTCTTCAGACTGTAAAACCAAACCCCTGTTCTGTTGTTTCAGGCAATTTGCTGTCTGTGCCACCTGTCCCTCAGACAGGGCACATCCTTGTGACACCCAGCTCCGCTGCCCCAGGGAGCGGAAATTTGTCTGTGCATTTTGTGGAGTACAAAAGTAAACAATTCCACAATCAGCACTCCTCAAAAACACAGACTGGCTTTTTTGTTCCTTTCCTAGTCAAACTTCCCTTTGGAGTTAATTCACAACCGAAAGGGACCTACCCTTCAACACTAACAGGGCACATTTTGCCTCTCTGAGGTTGAATATCCCCAAAGACTGACAGGCTCATTGCTGCTGTTTGAATTTCATGGTAAGACAGAGATGTTTCCCTAATATCATTTCTCTAGATCAGCTTTAATTTCACTAAAACGCATAATTTCCCTTGGTGGGTAACAAATGACACGTGTCTAAAAGGCAGCCGAATTAGGAGGAGTCACGTGGAGGATTCTTCTTTCATAGAGAAGAAGAAAAATACCACAGAAGGGGACAAAGAAAATCATAAGAAAGCACCAGCTCTGCTCATGAATTTATTTCCATAATGAACATGCCCCAGATTTTGTGCTCACTTTTTCCAGTTGTGGTTTAAAATCCTGAAAACTTGTTGCTTCCCACCTGCATAAATGTAGGTTATCTGATATGGAAACTTAAGACCTAATTCATACTCCCATCATTTTTTTGCTGTGAAACCCCCTAATTGGTGAGGGGGAAACCTACCTATGGACATTAGCTTCCATCTCCTAGAATCCAAAAAAGGGAAATATATAGAGGGGGATCTGACGCAAGGAAAAATGTTTTTCTTTCTGAATTACCAAAATGCATAACTTAAGTCCATACTCTCAATCTGGTCTATCCAGATTGAGGTCCTGCAGCTCCTACCAATGTCAAAATATTCTGTTCATCTTTCCAATATTTGTCTTTTGACCTACTTCTGGAAGGTATGTGCATGAAACAGATCTTCATAAAAAATTGCATCTCTGAAATCAGAGCTTCAATTTGACCATAGCACTGTTATGAAAAATTACCACTGAAGATCTGCTTTTTTTGACACATTAAAAACAAAACCATAGCTGAGAAACACTACTGAGCCTCAACCAGAGATAGGAAAAAAAAAAAAAAAATTGGAATCTAGCTCTGTTTGCATCTCACTGATTTTACACTGATCTATCCAGTGGCAGAATGATGGATTTAATTTGGTTTTGACTCGTGCCATTTTAGCCCCAGGAATAACAAAACAAAAAAGCTTCTATGTTTTCGACAGGTTGGCTTCGTTTTGCTATCAGCACTGTTTCCCTTATGGCCAAAGAAGTGTCAGTATTAAAAATAATTACAAGTGTAAAAGAAACTCCATAACCTAAATTAGTGGATGCACTATGTTATCTCCAGAAAGAACTGGGTGTGTTATGTACTGTGCTCAAGGCTAACTAAATTCCTCAGCTTTAGATACTTTGGCATTAATTACCTGTAATTATTTTTGTCCTTTCATTGAGATTTATGTTGGTCTGAATCATCACAAAAAAACTTAATCAAATCAGCTATTTCCTTCTCTTTTAATCCTGTTTGATGAGTTTGTTCTCATCTTGTTTATATTTGGACATTAATCTTTTCAATGTATGTGAAAATCTCTGGAGAAGAGGGATTCAGGTGAAACACAGGGAGGAGAATAAATGAACCTCACTGATCTCTGAGAGATTTTATGCATTCAGATGACGAAGATTTTTCCAAAGTATTTTTACAGTATTTACAAAAGTGATGGCTGTTGTCAGTCCAGGGTTATCTGTCATGGTTGACTTCGCAACAAAATATTCTCCCTTTCTGTGATTTTTATTCCCCATGTCTGTATGTATACATATAAAAACACATTTTAAATTAATTCCTGTGCTTCACTTTCAAAAAGAAGTCTTGCTCTCTGTCAGTTCCTGTTGCAGCTCTGTCTTCAAAGCTCCAGAGTATTTATCCACTTCCTCTGCCAGTGAATATGTAGAAACTCCATCAAAACCAAAGGAGTCACACCTGTGTAAAACTGGTTCCAACATTGCACCTATTGTGTGTTTAGAAGTCAAATGTACACATTTGCAGAATCCCAAGGAAGCGAAATATTTGCTTTAAACGGATGCAAGGGAGGTCATGGCAATGTCTGTGAGATCCTAGGCCTGAGTTTTTCACTGCTCTTTTTAACTCCTCTTAAATAATTCATGAAAATCAGGCTGTAACAAGAACTCTTTTAGCCAAGAGTGATGTTTGGAATCCGCAACTTAGTCTTATTAAAAAGGACAGGAGGGGCACAGGTGGACAGAAAACGGTGATGCCTTCAGGTGTGGCATTCCCAGGGCATGTGGGAATTGTCTCCTAAATTAA
Source organism: Hirundo rustica (assembly GCF_015227805.2). NCBI lineage: Eukaryota > Metazoa > Chordata > Aves > Passeriformes > Hirundinidae > Hirundo > Hirundo rustica. Next base: position 31,199,416 of record NC_053457.1, on the reverse strand, counting down.
AGTCTTCCTCATAATCATGAAATGCTTTAATAATTTTTAAGACACTTTCCTCAGACTTAGCAATTTGCCCTTAAATTGAGATGCCCCTTGCACTAGAACTGTGTGTGCTAATTACAGATCCTTACAGCTCTGGTGTCTTCCTGTGCCTCATTCCCACACAAATGCCATGTGCTTTTCCACCCCTGTTTATGCATATGCAAAACCTGCTTTAATTCCAATCGACCCTTCAGCAAATGCCCTTTTAGTCCCAAATTCTGCCCAAAGGAATGAGGGGATGTGCTCTGCAGAGCTGTGTGCAGGCAGGTCTAAAGACAAACCCTGCAGCGCTGCTGCAGCATCACCGGGCACGTGGAATCCAGCAGGAATATGCATGGAATAGATATTTATATATGTTTTTCATCTACACAGTAAAGCAACAGTGAATTTTTTAACAGAAAAATACCCCAAACCAAAAGCAGTTTTGTAGAAGTAAGCAGGTAGTCTCCAATTTAAAAGCATTTGCAATTCTGCACATATATAGGTGAGGGAGCATAAAACATTTACTGGGTTTTTTGATGATTTCCCCTGCTAATATCTAAGGAAAAACAAAGTGAATTTCAGCATCCCATCCTGCATCTTTTAAAAGCTCTTTACAGATGTTTTTCTTAACAGTATTAAAACACTTTATTAATTCTCTTAATTGCTTGAAATTTTTGTCTGTGACAGTAATTGGTGAGTAAATAGTTTTAGCTGGACATCAATGTCATGCAGCCAAACCAACAGAATGCAGGGACAAACAAGAAAATTCAATTCAAACAAGCAGGAATGAGAGAATGAGAGGTTTTATGCTGCTCATGTATTTTTTATTAAAAGAAACTACTTGATGGTGCACCGGAAGGGAGGGTGGGTTTACAGAGGATGATAGGAAAATGTCTGTTCTAGCCCCAAACCTCCATCTGTTCTAAAACCTGAACTTGTTCCAAATTTCCAGTCCTGCTTAACTTGTGTGTTTCATGCTACAAAGGGGTGGAATGAGCAGTGAACACTCGTAAGGACAAGAGTGTCTGTTTTATCAGAACTGCCCTCCAAAATTCCCTGTTTCCTTCTAAAAAAAACCCCCAAACATGCATTAGGGTTGTTTCCCTTTTTGGTGGTGGCTAACAGTGCACTTCACATTAAACACAAAGGGAAGAGATCTCTGCATTGGGAACTGAAACCCGAGCTGATGGAAATCAATATTCAGCTGATCGACATCTGTTTGCATCAGCTGAGAACTGGGAGCTGTAAACTGGATAGTGCATGCTGAACATTAAATGAGCTTTCTGCATCCACAGGGGCTGGGCAGAACACGGGGATGGTTTTCCACTGCTAACTCTGACTTCTGCATTTGTCCTTCTCAGTAGATTTGATTGACTGAGGCAGTGGGGTGAGCTCAGCCCCCTGGTACAATCCTGTAATGCAATTTCTTGTGTCACTGCCAATGTATAATCTTGTGGGTAATTATAGCTCAAGAGCATCTTACTTAAGGAAGCCATAATTAGTGCTGTGAAGTTTAAATAAGGTTTGAAGGCTTTATTCAAAGCCCGTAGCTGATGATCAGTACAACCTCTACAAGTCACAGGGATCTGAAGCCTGGATAGATTCATTTTTCCTGGTCCATGTCCAAACAAGAGAAAAAAAATTAATTCAACCTTTGACACTGATGGGAGAAGGAGGGGAGGGGGAGAATTCCAAATACACCTCAGGAAAGTGTCCTGTTGTTGGATTGCCTAGAGGACAAAAAAAAAAACCTCATTCATGTCCAGTTAGGGCTTCCTTTAATTGGCTCAGACCCTGACCTGCAGGAAGACCACCTTCCCAAACCAGGTGTGTGCATCTGTGGTTTTATCACTCATTAGAGACATTCCCTTTGCAGCCTACTTCCTTTCCTTTAAAAAGTGGATATGTATTATCTTAGAATGCATTATTATCTAAAGATCAAGAAACCTCCTTTCC